>NC_091449.1:13589701-14189701 GCF_964237555.1 Oryctolagus cuniculus | reverse complement strand
CATCTGTTGTTGGTAGATTTCTGTATGTGAGCCATTCTAACCGGGGTGAGGTAAAACCTCATTGTGGTTTTGATTTGCATTTCCCTGATGGCTAGTGATCTTGAACATTTTTTCTGTTGGCCATTTGGATTTCCTCTTTTGAAAAATGTCTATTGAGGTCCTTGGCCCATCTCTTAAGTGGGTTGTTTGTTTTGCTGCTGTGGAGTTTCTTGATCTCTTTGTAGATTCTGGTTATCAATCCTTTATCTGTTGCATAGTTTGCAAATATCTTTTCCCATTCTATTGGTAACCTCTTCACTTTCCTGACTGTTTCTTTTGCAGTACAGAAACTTCTCAATTTGATGCAATCCCAATTGTTAATTTGGCTTTGATTGCCTATGCCTCTGGGGTCTTTTCCAAGAAGTCTTTGCCTGTGCCTATATCTTGCAGGGTTTCTCCAATGTTCTCTAATAACTTGATGGTGTCGGGTCATAGATTTAGATCTTTAATCCATGTTTGTTGTGGTGGATTCGTTTCTGAGAGGAAGAGCATGGTGTGGAAAGAGGCACAGAGTCACAACACAGACCCCGAGAGTTGGGTGAAAGCAGACTTGTTTATTTCAGTTGCTACAGCTGCTTATATAGCCAGGGCAGCCAAGCCGGTCAAGGGGCGGTCTATGCCCTAACCAATCACAGCCTGTTGCCAGGTAGTTTCCAAAGCCATCCAATCACGACCTGTTGTCAGTCAGGCTCTGTTGTTGTGTGGTTTCTGAAACCATCCAATCACAGCCTGTTGACAGGCAGTTTCTGTTGCCAGTGGCCATCTTGGCATGACATTCTCACCTTCTCATTCCACCACATTTCCCCTTTTTCGTTTTTGAGCAATGGGAGTCATGATTCTTGGTCATAACCTTGTTGACCCCATTTCCATGTGGTCTCCATATACGGCTGTGCCTGTCTTAGGTTGTCCCCCAGGGGATCTTACATGTCATTGACTAACCAGCACTCAAAACAGGAAACCACAGGAGCGCTTGCTCAGATGGGGGTAGGAATGAGGAACAGGATAATCAGGAATGGCATGACCACATGCAAGCTATGGGCCATTTGAGGGGCTGACCAGAGCTAGTGGGGTATAAAGCAGTAATGGATGTGGCTATGGGCAGTTTCTCAGGGTAGGATGATAAGGCAGCTGCATCTGCTAATAAGGCTGACTCTCAGTCTTGTTCAGCTGGTTCTGGTTGGCTGTCAGTTGCAGGCTTGATGCTTCTGGCTGGTACCCAAATGGGCTGTTCTGCATTCTCTGGAAAGACACAAGCATATCCTCAACCCTTGGTTAGCAGAGGGTGTGGTCCCTTCCATTCTCTTGTCAGGGGTCTTTCCTCCTAACCATAGGGGCTGGGGTCTCGGATGGAAAGGATCCTCAGTGTTTATAAGCTGGAATCATCCCTTGGGAATCAAAACTAAGAAACTTGATAGTGAAAAGGACCTCTGTCAAAGCAAGCTGTGGGTCTGGGGGCATATGATTGTTTTTCTGTCTTTGTAAGAAATCTTTAATCATCCTATGAGTTCTTCCTGTCCCTGTGGGTTGTATGGGATACCTGTGGCAGACTGTATGTTCCAGGATGTCAGGAAGGAATTAAATTCCTGTGATGCATACGCTGGCCCATTATCAGTCTTTATGGTCCAGGGAGCACCAAGGACCAGCATGGCTGACTTAACCGCCTTTATCACATTACTAGCCTTTTCTCCAGATTGGGCTGTTGCTAATACAGCCTTTGAATAAGTATCTACCACCACATGGACAAACTTAAGTTTACCAAAGGAGTTCATGTGCATGACGTCCACTTGCCAGAGCTTATTAGGAGCAAGGCCTCACGGGGTCACTACTGCTTGTTGCAGTGGGCCTAATGGGGCGAGGGGTACACAATTCTTGCAAGAGTACACTAGGTGTTTCATTGGCTCATTGTTATCTCTGGGAAAAGCAATTTTATGTTACTTGCTGAAATATGAAATTTTTGGTGTAGAATACAGGTTTGTTCTAAGTGTCCAATGGAAGCCGTGTTGCAGAAGACAAGACGATCAACCTTTTTGTTGCCTTGGAAAATAAAGCCAGGTAACCCAGTATGTGATCTTATGTGTGAGATATACCATGGGTGTTTTCTGTTCTCAGCTCTTTAAGTGTTGTGAACATCTGGTCAATTGGCTTATTGGTCAGGTTAAAGACTGCAAAGGGGATTGTCTTTACTACCTGTACTGAGTATTTGCTGTCTGAAAACATATTTACTGGCCCATCCTGGCTAAGGAGTAGAACCTTGATTATTGCCCTTTTTTCTCCCAATTGTACTGATGCCCCATGGGGACCTACATGGATCTATCTTTTTCTGTTGAGGATTTGATCACTATTCCAAACAGGAACTTGTTGGTATCCATAAATGCACACGGTGCCATGGGTATAGGTTGATTAGCAGGGAAAGCATGTATTGGATAGCCTATTTCTAAGGTTTGTAACGTCTGGAGTAGCCTGTCTGCTGGCAGGTCAACCTGTCCTGGGAAATTTATCATTAACTTTTGAAAGAGTATGCTATTCTGCATCAATGTCAACAGTTCTGATTGTGATAGGGGTAGGGCCACTATGTCTGGCTCTGTGTTAAATATCTAATTGGCATAATATCTTAATTTAAGTCCTATCATAAGGATGGCATCTACTTTGTTAACTATTTTACGACACTCGCTCCTGGCTATGTGCACCCAAAAAAGTGGTCCATTTTGTTGCCAAATAACTCCTAAGGGGGCCTTGAGGGTATATATGGTTATGGCAAATAGAGGCACCTGAGGGTCATATCTAAAGGTTTTTAAACTTGATAACTGGGTGTTGATCTTTTCTATAGTGGATTTGGCTGCTCCTGTCAATGTGATTTTTGAAGAAGGGCTGTTCCCCTTAGTCAGTAAATCACATAGTGGTCTAAGCTCTGCAGGTGTTAGGGGAAGGAAGGGCTTCAGCCAATTGATTTGGCCGCATAGTTGCTGATGTTCGTTAAGTGAGTATTTATACTTGACTTTTAGGTTTGGGCCCATTGGAGATACATGGGAGGAGATGTGATAACCCAAGAATTGAAAGGGAAGAAAATGTTGTACCTTTTCTGTGGCAATAGACAAACCCAGGAATTGTAAATTTCTTACTGTATCACTTAGACAGGCATTCAGAGTTGCTGCATTTTTGTGAGCAAGTAAGATATCATCCACATAATGTATGACCAAGCACTGATCTTTAAGTGTGCTGGTCGCATGAGAAACGTATCTTTGGCAAATGGCAGGGCTATTTTTCATGCCTTGTGGGAGTACTGTCCACTGAAATCTTTTTGCAGGGAGCTGGAAATTGGGCTTCCATGCTGTAAAGGCGAAGTAGGCCTTATCCTGCTCCGCGATAGGAATGGAAAAGAAACAATCTTTGATATCAATGGTAACAATGTGGTATCCATTAGGAATGGCCCCTGGATGGGGAATACCAGCCTGGAATCTGAGTATTTTAACAGGCTCCTCTGGCTGGCGTCCAGGGAACTGGCTCTAGGTGGAATCAGCTGTTCCTTGAGGTTACGATAACTGCAGTGAAGTCAGCCCCACTTTGTCTTTTTCCAGACAAGAAGTGGCGTTGTTATAACGCCAACCATATTTTTTATGATTTTGTTGATGGCTCTCAAATCCTGTGGTAGCCTATATTTTCCCTGTTTCTTTGGTATCACAAAAATGGGCGTGTTGTGAGGGCTAGTGGAGGGCTCTATGTGTCCCTTTTCCAATTGTTCCTGTACCGGTTTTCTAAGGATGCCAAGTTTGGGTTGTAATATTGGCCACTGCTCTACCCAGATGTTTCCTGTTTTTTCCCATTCAGTGGGGATCGGGCCTGGCTTTTTATGAGGTGGGCAGTGGCCACTAGAATTGGGGTGAATCTTACTTGTAGGCTCTCCATTAAAGCTGTTGGCTCTTGGAGATTTGTGATCCATAGTGAGGACTGCTTGCATTTGTGAGAGCACATCTCTCCTCCATAAGGTCGTGGAAACCTCAGCAATTAGGAGAATGGACATTTTGATGATATTGATTCTTCCAATCCATGAGCATGGAAGGTTTTTCCATTTTTTGGTATCCTCTTCTATTTCTTTCTTTAAGATTTTGTAATTCTCATTGCAGAGTTCTTTAACATCCTTGGTTAAGTTTATTCCAAGGTATTTGATTGTTTTTGTGGTTATTGTGAATGGGATTTATCTTAGAAGTTCTTTCTCCGCCGGCGCCAAGGCTCAATAGGCTAATCCTCCGCCTGCGGTGCCGGCACACCAGGTTCTAGTCCTGGCTGGGGCGCCAGATTCTGTGCTGGTTGCCCCTCTTCCAGGCCAGATCTCTGCTATGGCCCGGGAGTGCAGAGGAGGATGGCCCAAGTCCTTGGACCGTGCACCTGCATGGGAGACCAGGAGAAGCACCTGGCTCCTGGCTTCAGATCAGCGCGGTGCGCCGGCTGCAGCGCACCGGCCATGGCGGCCATTGGAGGGTGAAACAACGGCAAAAAGGAAGACCTTTCTCTCTCTCTCCCTCTCTCACTATCCACTCTACCTGTCAAAAAAAAAAAAAAAAGAAGAAGAAGAAGTTCTTTCTCAGACATGGCATTGCCTGTGTATACAAAGGCTGTTGATTTTTGTGCACTGATTTTATATCCTGCTGCTTTGCCAAGCTCTTCTATGAGTTCTGATAGTCTCTTAGTAGAGTTCTTTGGATCCCCTAAATAAAGAATCATATCATTTGCAAAGAGGGATAGTTTGACTTCTTCTTCCCAATTTGTATCCCTTTAATTTATTTTTCTTGCCTAATGGCTCTGGCTAAAACTTCCAGAACTATATTTTATCAGCAGTGGTGAGAGTGAGCATCCCTGTCTGGTACCAGATCTCAGTGGAAATGCTTTCAACCTTTCCCCATTCAATAGGATGCTGGCCGTGGGTTTTTCATAAATTGCTTTGATTGTTTTGAGGAATGTTCCTTCTATACCCAATTTGCTTAGAGTTTTCATCATGAAAGGGTGTTGTATTTTATCAAATGCTTTCTCTGCATCTATTGAGATAATCATATGGTTTTTCTTCTGCATTTTGTTAATGTGGTGTATCACATTGACTGATTTGCACACATTGAACCATCCCTGCATACCAGGGATAAATCCCACTTGGTCTGGGTGGATGATCTTTCTGATGTGTTGTTGCATTCTATTGGCCAGAATTTTATTGAGGACTTTTGCGTCTATGTTCATCAGGGATATTGGTCTGTAATCTTCTTTCAATGCTGCATCTTTTTCAGGCTTAGGGATTAAGGTGATGCTGGCTTCATAGAAAGAATTTGGGAGGATTCCCTCTTTTTCGATTGTTCTGAATAGTTTGAGAAGAATTCGGCTTATTTTTCTTTAAATGTCTGGTAGAATTCAGCAGTGACTCCATCTGGTCCTGGGTTAAAAAAATGGGGCAGCTGTGTGTGGCTCATGTGTGACAAACACACTAATAGGAGATATTAATGGGGCAGCCAGCTGGGGTATATGGAAACTCCTCACAATTTTTGTGTTATACATTTAAAATTAACAACACTCATACAATTTTAGAAAATATTTATTTGAAAGGCTAAGTTAGATGAATGGGGGCAAGGAAAGAGAAGGAGAGAGATCTTCCATCTGCTGATTTTTCCCCAAATGGCCACCACAGCAGAGCTGGGCCAGACTGAAGCCAGGAGCCTGGAGCTCCATCCAGGTCTCCTCCATGGGTGCAGGGGCCCAAACCCTTGGCCCATCATCTGCTGCTTTCCCTGGTGCATTAGTGGGCACCTGGATCAGAAGTGGAGCAGCTGAGACTAGAACCTGTGTTCATACGGGATGCTGGTGACACACAGATGGTGGCGACACAACACCAGCCCTATAATATGTTTTAAAAAGAAAGCAATATCAGCAGAGCACACATGCACACTTTGCTTTCAGAGGGGACAAGACAATGTGGAAGACGAAGCCTGCAGTGGACAGCCAGCCCCACCAGTGTGCAAGGGGAAAGGCGTCTGGTGAGCGCCTAGGGCAGAAACAGCAGCCAACGCATCAGACTTCTCAAGGGGCTCAGCTTACACAATTCCAGCTGAAATGTTCAAGGGCAACAAACTTTGTTTTTAAGATTTATGTATTTGAGCCAAGGCCGGGGCTCAATAGGCTAATCCTCCGCTTTGCGGCACCGGCACACTGGGTTCTAGTCCCGGTCAGGGTGCCGGATTCTGTCTCGGTTGCCCCTCTTCCAGGCCAGCTCTCTGCTGTGGCCAGGGAGTGCAGTAGAGGATGGCCCAGGTGCTTGGGCCCTGCACCTGCATGGGAGACCAGGAGAAGCACCTGGCTCCTGGCTTCAGATCAGCGTGGTGCGCCAGCCGTGATGGCCATTGGAGGGTGAACCCATGGCAAAAGGACGACCTTTCTCTCTGTCTCTCTCTCTCACTGTCCACTCTGCCTGTCAAAAAAAAAAAAAAAAGATTCATTTATTTGAAAGGCAGAGTGACAGCTAGAGAGAGACAGAGAGAGAGAGAGAGACAGTGAGAAGGAGACAGAGAAAGGTCTTTGATCCACTGGTTCATTCCCCAGGTGGCCACAATGGTCAGAACTGGGCTCTTTCTCCATCTCTTTCCAACCCCTCCATGGCTCAGGGCTTCCTCCAAAGCCCTATGCAGTTTTATTCTCTGTGTGTCTCTCTCTCAAGAGCTGGGAGAAAACTGCATGCTTGGCACTTGCCTTCAGTGTGTGGGTGTGGGTGTGAGTGTGTGGGTGTGTATGTATGTGTGTGTGGGTACGTATGCATGCATGTATGTGTACATGTGTGTATGCATGTGTATGTATGCATGTACGTGTAAGTATATATGTATTTGGGAGTGGGTGTGTCTGGTTGTGTATGTACACATGTATGTGTTTGTATGTATGTGGGGGATGGGTGTGTCTCGCTGTGTATGTATGTAGGCATGTGTATGTGTGCATGTATGTATGTATGAATGTGTGTATATGGGTGTGGAGGTGGGTATGTGGGTGCATCTGTGTGTGTGTGAGGCTGTGTATGAATGTATGTATGTCTATGTATATATGTGTGTGTCTGTATGTGTGTATCTATGTGTATATATGTGTGTGTCTGTGTGTCTTTGTGTGTGCGTCTGTGTGTCTCTGTGTGTGTGTCTCTGTGTGTGTGTCTGTCTTGTGTGTGTTTGTGTGTGGGTTTGTATGTATGTGTGTGTGTGCGGCAGCAGGACATCTTCGCCTCCTGAAGTTCAACCTCTGCGCATTTTCACAAATTCCTTGCGAGAACCAGCAAAAGAGGAGAGAATCTGAGAGCGCTGATGTCTACCTGGTCACCCCCAAATGTCTGCATCAGGAACTCCAATGGATTCCTGCTTAAAGCAAACCAAAGGCCTTTGTTGCTGTTCCCTCTGCAGTGCCCAGGTCCTCTCGCCGCAGCCGCACGGCCTTTACCCCCGACCAGCTGGGGAAGCTGCAAGCTGTTTTAGAAACCAGCCGCTGCCCAGATTGGAGCCGAGTCCAAGAGTTAGCGCCCGAGCTTCATCTGGATGTGTATGTGATCAAGGTATGTCCTGAGCCCCGCGCCCTCCGCGCCGCGCACTCACTTGCTGTGGTCACCGCTGTGCTGGCTGCTCAGGGCAATGGCCAATGCGCGCGCTGCGCTTCGCAGTCCCCGCGAGGCTGGCAGGCAGAGGCTGCCCCGGGACTTGTCCCGAACTTCCTGCGCGTGGGCACTTGACAAGAAAGACTCCCCCGGGCGGGCGGACGGGGCGCTCGCGGCTGCATTGCGGTTGCGGTTGTGGGCTCAAGAGTTCAAGTCTGAGCCGGCTGGCGGTGGCGGCCAGGACCGCGCCTGGTGGATGGTGCCACGCGCAGCAGCCAGCCGAGAGGCGCCCGCGCAGGCTGAGCCAACACGTGTGTGCAGGGAGCGCGTTTCCAAATTGTATTTCTTTCAATGTATTGGATGAGAGACAATGAGACAGAATTTTTATTTAAAGATGTATTTATCTCTTTGAACGAGTTCGAGGCAGAGAGAGGTGTCTTCCATCGGCCGGTTCACTGCCCCCAGGGCCCACGGCGGCTGCGCGCGACCCCATGGCCGAATGACCCCACCAGGCCTCCCCTCCGAGGGTCTCCGCACCTCCCAGTACTGTGTCCTTAGAGACCGAGCTCCCAGAACGTGAGCCTTTGTGGTGCAAAGCCTAGCGCGGAAAGTTCTAGGTTCTGCTGCGGAGGATCGCTTGGGAGCAGGGCAGAGGCTGCCCGGCTCCCTCCCCTTTACCTGATGCCTGCGGCTCCCTCCCGGGCCCGGCACAGCGTTTGAGAAAGAGGCTCGAGCCCAGCGTGCCCACGCCACAAGGGCCCCGAGCTTCTGAGGCCCATGGGGTCTCCCTGGGGTCCTTGCCTCTGGAGTAACCTGCTCCCTCCCTTCCTCCCCAGACCTGGTTTAAAAATCAGCGCGCCCAGCAAAGAAAACTGCAGCGAAAGGGCCAGCCCCGCCAGCCCAGCGAGTCCACACCTCAGCCTCCTCCTCCGCCGCCGCCGCCACCAGAGCCGCCGCCGCCGCCGCCAACAGGCTCTGAGCTCAGCGCGCCCGCGGAGGAATAGCAGGGCCCCGGGGGCTCCCAGGCGCAGGGCCCCGAGGCTGCCGAGGACCCGCTGGCCGCCGATCTGCACAACATCCATCTGGACTCCTCTGCACCCGGGCTTCGCTGCCCCATGAGGTCGCGGAGCTCGTGCGCATGTACAGCTTGTTCGAGGACGAGGAGCCCGACGACCTAGCAGAGTATCTGTACCCCCAGGCTTAAAGGAGACTCTGTCTATGAATAGGGTGCCCCACACTCGGCCAGTCTGAGCTTGGGCGTGCGTCCTCTAGCATAAGAAAATAAAGCTCAGTAATGGCAAAAAAGGAAAAAGAAAAGAAAAACAAAACAAAACAAAACAAAAAACACCCTACAAAAACACAACCCTCCTCCCCCCAACATATAAAGAAATAAAGCCGGACCCCTCATCCTCCAGCCTGCATCGTCTGTCCTTCCTGCTTCCTTTGCGTGCAGCCTCTCCTCTAGCTTAGCCTCCACGAGGTCGGTCCACTGAGGACTGAAGCCCTGGGGTCCTGAGGTGATGCGGGGGTCCTGGCTCCCTCAGCCACAGAAGCACTGAGTAAGCCTCTACACTCGCCCCAGCTCCCACTGGGAGATCCTAGTGCTGGGAGCAACCGAGTCATCCCCAAGGAGGCGGCGGGGCAGGCCGAGGCAGTGTGGGTGCTGCTCCCTCTTCCTGTGCAGGAACCCCACTGCGACCCCAGCCCCTCTCTACAGAGCGCGCCCCGGCCCCAGTGCTCTGGCTTGGCACCTCGGCTTCCCGGCTCTGGGAGCCCAAGGGACCAGGCGCTCCTGCCAGTCCCTGCCCGCTGCCCCGAGCAGCCGCTTCCTGGCACTGCCCAGCGCTGGGCAAGGGCTTCAGAGTCCAGAGCAGCCCCAGGAAGGCACGGGCTAAAGCCCAAATCCCAGGTCTCTCCCTGGAGGGGTTTCCAGTCTGATCTCCCAACACTGCCAAGGGCCAGTTCTTTCCTCTCTGTTAGCAGATTGATTTCTTTGGAAGGTAGTTCCAGAAAGGGAGAGACAGAGGACACAGCTCTTCCATCTGGTGGGTCACTCCCCGAATGGCAAGTCCCTGGGGCTCCGACATGGAGATCAGCGCTTCTGGAACCTTCTCCACTGGTTTTTTGGCTCCAACTGTTGGTGGGGGGGCTGAATCCTGAACCACCCAATTCCAGGAGGGGTGGCCCAGACCTCTGTGGCTGTTCTGGGTTCCATCTGTTCATTGACTCCGAGTTCTCTGAAGCTCTGCTGTAGAAGCCAGTGGCCCAGGGTCTCTGTGCCAAGTCAACCTAACTTTTGATCTTCAGTGGTCCTGTGGGAAATTCTCCACTCCTGCTGGGTTGCCCAGGGCCTGGGTCACAGAGGCACAATCTGCACAACCCTCCAGGCGCTGGAATCACACACAGAGCTGGGGCTCCTTTCACCAGGGAGAAAAGGGATTAGATTCTTATTTGAATGAGTTACACAGAGAGAGAGAGAGAGAGGCAGGGAGAGAGGTCTTCCATCCACTGGTTCACTCCCTGATGGCCACAATGGCCAGCACTGGGCCAGGTAGAATCAGGAGCCAGGAGCTTCTTTGAGGACTCCCAGATGGGTGTCAGAGGCCTATGTACTTGGGCCGTCCTCTGCTGCGTTCCCAGGCCATTGGCAGGGAGCTGGATCAGAATTGCAGCGGCCGGGACACAAAGCAGCACCCATGTGGGATGGCGGCTTTACCCGCTGCACCACAGTGCCAGCCCAGGAGGGCGCCTCTTGGGTGAGAATCCTAGGACCTGCAGAGGAGAAGGCAACACTGGCCTCCTTGCCCTGGTCTTTGCTCCAATGCCCCGGAGCTGTGCTTTAGGGTAGCACTTCTGCACGCAGTCAACCCCTCCTAGCCAGCTGCCAGAGCGGGGGAGCTGTTCTGTGGGACGCCGTCAGGGTCTATACCTGGCGTTCTGCCTCAGCACAAGTGCACGGCACAAATCCTGCACCTGATGCTGACCGTGGACTGCGGGGCACAATCCCGTGTCTCCTCTGTTCTTCTGTTGTCACACACGTGAGATCAGTGACAGAGGAAGCTGTTGACCCACAAGGGAGGGCTGTGTGAGAACTGTGCACCTGCTCAATTTCCTGAAAACCTAAAACTCCTCTCCAATGTAGCATCTGTTATTAGTATTAATATTACTATTTGTAAAATCAAGTTTCGGGGGAGGCCTTTGGCTCAGTGCCTCAGAAACGGCTTAGGGGGCCTGCATTCCCCATCTGAGTCCCTTGGTTGGAGTCCTGGCTGCCGCCTAAGGCGCGCCCTGGGAGGCAGTGCTGATGCTTAGTACTTGGGTCCCGGTCCCTGGTTCAGAGTTCCAGGCCCTGGCAGTTGTGGGCACTTGGGGGCAGGGAACCAATGCTGGCAACTCTGTCTATGTCTGTTGCTATGCCTTTCCGATAAAGAGAAGTCCATTTAAACAGCAGTGTGTGCTTGGTTGGTCCTGCAGGAATGAACCAGTCTGTAGGAGCCCCTGCCGGCGACCTGGAGACAGCCCTGAAGGGACCACTCCTCTGCCTTGTTCTTTACAAAAGCAAATGTGCTGGGAGTTTGGGGGGATCTCTGGGCTGGTCCGAGGCATCACAGCCTGGAGGTTGGTTTTCTGTAGTGTGTGGACATTTTGTAACGGTGAACTTAGATACTTGTGAAGTTCTACAGAAGAGGATTTATGGGGTTCCTGAGGGCAGTCAGGCGGGCCTGGTGACCTCGCAGCAGCCTTGACCCCCAGCTGCCACCGGAGAGTCGGGGGTCGAGGCCACCGTGGAGCGCCAGGGGGCGCCATCGTAGACAACACGAAAGCCGGGGCGGCGGGGCGCGGTGGCCACGTTCGTGGGCTGCGGTCCTCCGCGTGCTCTCCGGCGGTGGGTGGGCAGCGGGCCCTCCCAGGGCCACGCACGAGAGGACGGGGCTGAGACTCGGGCGCCCGGACCCGCTTTCCAGTGGTCAAGTTCTCCCAGAGTTCTCGGCTCTGCTTCCCGCAGGTCCCTAGGCGCCTCAGGCCCGCCCCCTTGCTCTTACTGTCCAATCAGGAGCGAGGGAGGGATTCCTTCGGGCTCCAGCTGGGCAGGGATATTTTATTTTTTATTTGTTTGAAAGGCAGAGTTACAGAGCGGTAGAGAGAGATAAGGAGAGAGAGAGAGAGGGAGGAGAGGGAGGAGAGGGAGGAGAGGGAGGAGAGGGAGGAGAGGGAGAGGGAGAGGGAGAGGGAGAGGGAGAGGGAGAGGGAGAGGGAGAGGGAGAGGGAGAGGGAGAGGGAGAGGCCTGCAGTGCCTGCATCCCATAGGGGCCCCGGTCTTCCGATCCAGCTCTCTGCTATCGCTGGGAAAGCAGTAGAGGATTTGCCCAAGTCCTCGGGCCCCTGCGCCTGGGTGTGTGGGAGACCCAGACCCAGAAGAAGCTCCGGATCCAGGCTTCGGAACAGCTCAGCTCTGGCTGTTGCAGCCATTTGGGGAGTGAAACAGCGAGTGCAAGACCTCCCTCTCTCCCTCTCTGGAACTCTGCCTTTCAAATCAATAAATACATCTTTAATAAAAAGTGTTTTTTAAAAGATTTATTTTATTGTTAAGTTATCACCAGTCATGCTAATTAACATAGCATCTCCTTGCTTACTTATGCTTTTTTTCAGAAAGATTATTGTATTTTCATTTTTAAAGATCTGATTGATTGGGGCCGGCGCTGTAGCACAGCGGTTAAAGCCCCAGCCTGTGGCGCCAACAGCCCATACGGGCACTGGTCTTTCAAATAAAATAAAATAGATCTCTTTTTTAAAAATATTTTTTATTTATTTATTTTTAAAGATTTTATTTATTTATTTGAGAGGTAGGTTACAGACAGTGAGAGGGAGAAACAGAAATGTCTTCCATCTGTTGGTTCACTCCCCAAATGGCCACAATGCCCAGAGCTGCGCCGATCCGAAGCCAGGAGCCAGGTGCTACCTCCTGGTCTCCCATGCGATGCAGGGCCCAAGCACTTGGGCCATCTTCCACTGCTTTCCCAGGCCACAGCAGAGAGCTGCATTGGAAGAGGAGCAGCTGGGACAAGAACCGGTGCCCATATGGGATGCTGGTGCCACAGGCAGAGGATTAATCTACTGAGCCACAAGCTCTGGTGCCGTAGATTCTATTTATTTATTTGAGATGTAGAATTACAGACAGTGAGAAGAAGAGACAAAGAGAAAGGTCTTCCTTCCATTGCTTCACTCCCCAAATGGCCACAATGGTCAGAGCTGTGCCAATCCGAAGCCAGCAGCCAGGGGCTGGGGCTCAACCTTTTGGGTCATCTTCCACGGCTTTCCCAGGCCATAGCAGAGAGCTAGATTGGAAGAGGAGCAGCTGGGACTAGAACCGGTGGCAATATGGGATGCTGGCGGGCGGCACCACAGCTCACTTGGCTAATCCTCCGCCTGCGGCGCCGGCACACCAGGTTCTAGTCCCAGTTGGGGCTCTGGATTCTGTCCCGGTTGCTCCTCTTCCAGTCCAGCTCTCTGCTGTGGCCCTGGAGTGCAGTGGGGGATGGCCCAAGTGCTTGGGCCATGTACCCGCATGGGATACCAGGAGGAAACACCTGGTTCTGGCTTCAGATCAGTGCAGCACACTGGCTGTAGCGGCCATCTGGGGGGTAAACCAACAGAAGGAAGACCTTTCTCTCTGTCTCTCTCACTGTCTAACTCTGCCTGTCAAAAAAAAAAAAAAAAAAAAAAAGTGAGGCAGCTGGGACTCGAACCAGTGCTCATATGGGATGCCAGAATCATGGGCAGAAGCTTTACCTGGTATGCTACCATGCTGGCCCCACAGCTGTCTTTGGGAACAATGCCGTTCTGGTTCATTCTCAGAGTACTAATTCCCCAGATCCCTACTCAAGTGTTCCCGAGCCCGCTTTCAGCACCTGTGGGGTCTCTTCTCAATGTATCCTCTACCAACCATCCAGACCAGGTCATGCACAGGCAGGAAACTGGAATTCAGAGCAGAGCCAGGACTCAAACTCGGGTACTTGGTGTGGGATGCAGCTGGGGCTAAATGCCTACTCCCCAGAAAATGCACAGAACTGTTTAATTCCATTGAAGCCCTCTCTCACATGCATGAACGACCCTGAAGGGTGCAGGGCACAGACGAGGATGGGAAGAGAAGGGTGTGCTCTGTGCTGTGGAGAGGAAGGCTCCACCCACAGTCTTGCTCCAGACGTGTTGGGTCCATGTGTGCTAGGACGGCTGGGACGGGCCATGAGCCGTTTCTTCTCTGTGTGATGGCTACGTCAGTGGTCACTGTAGAATTTTTTTCGATGTATTTATATGTTTACATGATGTGCGTGTCTGCATAAGCACACACAGGTATGCTGTAATTCAGTTAGCAAATTTGTTTTTACCACCATTAGGATAAAGTCCAATGTGTCCCCGCAGCATGCAAAGCCTTGGCCAATCAGCCTTCTGCCCGTCTCCCCGACTGCGTCTCTGCCACCCCCCCTTCCTGGCCGAGTTCCAGAGGAGTTTGCTGCAGGAGGTTTAATTGGCCCTCGCTGTGATGGGGGCTGGGTGAGGACTGCAGCAGGCAGGAGTGACACGCGACAGTGGCAGCCTCCCGAGCTTAGACGTCTGCTTATATAAGAAAGCTGGAGATGGCTCTGGAAGCTGCCAGAAAAGGAGCCGTTGCGGTTGAAGGACCCATCAATCAGGGGCCCTGAACAGGTGGAGGCCGGGGCCAGTCTGCTGAAGGCTGGGCTTGGAGCTCGGGTTACCAGCCTGGGGGGCTCCTGCCAAGAGGAGGGAGACAAGGTGCCAGAGGCCTGAGTCAGGGGAAAGAGCACCCGAGGTGACCAAGGAGCCACCAAAGGGAGATGGGAGATCAGGAAGGCTCCCATCCAACCCAGTGGGTCCCACATTGGGGTCCCCTGGGCCAGAAGCAGCAGCTTGATAGTCGTGCAGGTGAGAATCAGAAACTGAGAGAAGGGGGGCGCTGGCAAAGAGGACCTGGACAGGGCTGACGAGCAACAGGGGCTACTCCGAGCTGCACCTCTAGAACTCACTGGTCCACACAACAGCCCCCAGAAAATCGAAGGTGAATTATTTTGCAGGTGGGAGACATGGGGCACGAGGGTCTGTGTAGCCCACCCAGAACCAGGGAGCAGATGGAGGGCGGGACTCGGATCCCAGCTCGTGTGCTCTCCCTGCCGCGGCGACACTCGCACCCGAGCACACGCGGCTGCAGGAGACACTCTCCTCCTGGCATCTGTGCTGCGGAAGACACTCTCCTAGCACACGCGGCTCACCGGGCTGGGGCCAGGGCCGGGGCTCCGCACCTCTCACAAGGCCCCAGGGGATGCCCCGGCTCCCGGGACGATGCCACACTGGGAGAGCCACTGCGACACTCCCGGCCACCTCACCCACAATGGGAGGACTTAGCACAGCCTGTGGAACGGCCTCCTGGGCCTCTTGCGAAGATCCACGTGCAGAATCCCCCACTGAGTTTCTCTGGGCCAACAGATGACAGAAAAGCCACACAGACTCCAGATAATGCCGTATGTACAGGCCCAGCTCATGGAGGCAGCGGGAGTCTGCCTGACGCCCCCGTTTTCCTCCAGTTCTCAGCTCCGGTTCTTCTGTGTGGTCTTCACTCCTGGGCACGCCCTCCTTTCACACTGGGCCCTAGCAGCTCTGGCCTCAGCTGCCACCAGCTGAGGAGTCTCCCTGCTTCCTGCACCCTGGCTGCCGTTGCTGGGTGTGGGTCACAGGCCCATTTTTTTTAAAAAGATTTATTTATTTATTTGAAAGTCAGAGTTACACAGAGAGAGAAGAGACAGAGAGAGAGAGAGAGAGAGAGGTCTTCATCCGATGGTTCACTCCCCAGATGGCCGCAATGGCTGGAGCTGCGCCGATCCGAAGCCAGGAGCCAGGAGCCCCTTCTGGGTCTCCCACACAGGTGCAGGGGCCCAAGGACTTGGGCCATCTTCTACTGCTTTCCCAGGCCACAGCAGAGAGCTACATTGGAAGAGAAGCAGCCAGGACTAGAACCGGCGCCCATATGGGATGTCGGTACTTCAGGCCAGGGCGTTAACCCACTGCGCCACAGCGCCGGGGCCCATTTCTTAACCATCATGGTTGCCAGGGACATGGGGTCTACTCATTGGGCAGGGCTGAGTTGTGGTTACCGTGGAGGGCCAGAAAGCTGGTTCAACTGCATCCAACACACATCAAACACAGAGGGGAACGGAGGTGCTGGGACTCAACAGACTTTGGACAGCCCACAGTCCTCAAAGGATAGAACAACAGGAAGCCAAAATGAGCCCAACTTGTTAAACTCCCATAAGATGGACCCAGGGGCTACTGTGGTGCAGAGGGTTAAGCCTTGGTTTGGGACGCCACTCACATGTCTGCTTCCGATCCAGCTCCCTGCCGATGCACCTGGGAAGGCAGTGCTTCATGGCCCCAGTGCTTGGCCCCTGCCACCCATGGAGGAGACCTGGATGGAGTTCCAGGCTCCTGCCTTCATTCTGGCCCAGACCTGGCTGCTGTGGCTATCTGGGAAGTGAACCAGTGGAGGGAAGATCTCTGTTTCACTCTGCCACTCAAATAAAAAACAAACAGCTGGCGTTGTGGCACAACACTGCCACCTGCAGTGTCAGCATCCCATATGGGCACTGGTTGGAGTCCCGACTGCTCCACTTCTGACGGCCTGAGAAAGCAGCCAAAGATGGCCCCTGCACTCGCGTGGGAGACCCAGATGAAGCTCCTGGCTCCTGGCTTAGGCCTGGCCCAGCCTTGGCTGTTATGGCCATTTGGGGGAGAGAAACAGCAGATGGAAGATATCTCTCTCTCTCTCTCTCTCTTTTTCCCTAACTCTGCCTTTCAAATAAATAATAAATAAAACCAAAACAACAAAATGTTTTAAAAAAATGGATCCAGGCAAGGCACTGAGATCATAACCAAAGAAAAAACCTGGGGTTGATGTGTTGTATCACTTCATTTATGTGAAGAATCGAGCTAAAACAACGCACGGTGTTAGAAGTCAGCATGGTGGACACCTTTGGGGGGAGGGAGGGCATCAGTTACCAAGGCAACATAAACAATCTCTGCTGGACCAATGGCAACTCACCAGCACCACTATTATCACTTTGGTGTCTCAGAGTTGGCTGGGCTCTGCTGGGTGGTTCTCACTCAGGGCCTCCCAGGTGGCTACAGTGAGACGGCGGCTGGAGCTGGGGTCATCGTGAAGGCCTCCTCACTCGTGTGTCTGGCATGCGTGCTGGGTGTGGGCATATCAGCTCTCAGAGTGGCCCGGGCAGGCCGGCCAGGTTCCCAGGGTGGGCACTGCAAGAAAGGGAACCGGGCAGAAGCCACCCTGTTAGGACATAGCCTCAGAAGACAGCCAGTGTCTGGCCAGCGCTGTAGCTCAATAGGATAATCCTCCACCTGCGGCACCGGCACACCAAGTTCTAGTCCCGGTCGGGGCGCCTGATTCTGTCCCGGTTGCCCCTCTTCCAGGCCAGCTCTCTGCTGTGGCCCTGGAGTGCAGTGGAGGATGGCCCAAGTCCTTGGGCCCTGCACCTGCAAGGGAGACCAGAAGCACCTGGCTCCTGGCTTCGGATCAGCGTGATGCGCCGGCTGCAGCGCGCCAGCCACAGCTGCCATCGGAGGGTGAACCAATGGCAAAAGGAAGACCTTTCTCTCTGTCTCTCTCTCTCACTGTCCACTCTGCCTGTCAAAAAAAAAAAAAAAAAAAAAAAAAAAAAAAAAAAAAGAAGAAGAAGAAGAAGAAGACAGCCGGTGTCACTTCCAGCATCCTCCCTTGGTCGTCTTGACTGATGGGAGTGGTCAAGGACTCCACCTCTCAGTGCGGAGTGGCACACACAGCAGGTGAATGGGAGACACGGCTAAAGGCATTCTGTAAAGCACATGCCACAGGGAAGTAATGACTGGAAGGGGCCGGGAGGGGGAGATTAATTCTGCTTTTTGATCTGGGGGCTGTGCAGCAGCAGTTGCACAAGGTCATGGCCAGGGTCTGTGCCTGTGCAGCTCCAGACTTGCACTTCACCCTTTAGCTCTCGGCTTTCCTGCACCCCCCACTCCCACTGCCAGCAGCCTGAATGCCCTCCCCAACCTTAATTCTCAGTTCCAGGGGGCCCGGTGCCACCTCCCCTGTAGCACACATCATGGTACTGTTTATCCATCTGCCCCCAACTTGAGGCCAGAGAGCCTCAGTTTTTATCACGTCCCCCATTAGTAAAATATCTCCAGTATTCGTGTGCACATACACACACTTATCTGTCACTTATGGGTCATACTGTATTAATATGCACGATATAAAACACGCTCTAACATAGGCATATTCACAGGGTGAGTTGAGCGTGGCTACAGGCAGACTTTCTAGTATTTTCCTCCACCTGAATGTCTTGAAACATCCCAGGGAAGCAGAACTCTCCTCAGAGACGACTGTGACCGTGAACAGCACGAGGACAGGTGACTGCCTGGCTTGTTCAGCTCAACATCCAGGGCCACAGAGCAGGATGTGGAAACACAGTCGGCTGCACACTGGACTTCTGCATACTTTACACGATGCATCCGTATATTCCAGCTAAAAAGCCCTTACCAGCATCAAGAATGAAAGGCAGACTTCTCAGAGGCAGGTATAGGGCACAGCAAGGTGCAGCCACTGCTTTGGGGTACCCACAACCCACCTTGGGGTGCCTGGCTCAAGACCTGGCTGCTCCACTTCCAATCCAGCTTCCTGCCACCTCCAGACCGGGGGCAGTGAGCGGTGGCTCAGGCGGTCATCTCTGTACCCAGGAGTTCCGGGCTCCTGGCTGCAGCCGGGCACAGCCTCAGCTTTTGAGAGGTGGATATTTGACAGGTGAACCAGTGGGTGGAAGATTTCTCTCTCTCTCTCTCCCTTTCAAATAAATAAAAATTAATTAACTTTTAAAAACAAACATTTCAAGGATGTCAGAAAAGTCAGCATCTGGGGCAGACGCATGAATTAAGCCAAGAGAACACTTGCCTCCAGACGCAGGTTCCAACCAGGAGCCCTGCAGAGTGGGTGGAAGTCTGGGGAGAGGGAAGAAAGGAAGGGATGCGTGCTGGGTAGTTCTTGGTGATGATCACGGTTGACTGTGAAAAGTCGGAGTGCGCGGCTGCTGTTGTGGTGCCGCGGGTTAAGCTGCACTTGCGGCAACAGCATCTCACATTGGAGTAGCATTTCCAGTCCCAGCTGCTCCACTTTGGACCCAGCTTCCTGCTAAATTTTTTTGGGGGGAGGTTAGTGAATTATGGCTCAAGGACTTGGATCCCTGTCACCTTCAGCCTGGCTCCAGCTCCAGCTTTGCAGCCGTTTGGGGTGTGAACCAGCAGGTGGAAAATCTCTGTTACTCTGCCTTTCAAATAAGTAAACGATAAGAAGAAAGTCAGAGACACCCGCTGTGGCACACGCAGGGCTCCTCCCTCCAAGGGAGGGTGGCTTGCCCACCCCTAAAGCCGCGCTGTCCTTAGTGAGTGACTTGGCCAACAGAATGCAGAGGAAGTGGCATTCTGGCACTTGTGCAGCTTGATCACGAGAAGCTATGCCGAGGGGCCGGCGCTGCGACACGGCGGGTAAAGCCACCGCCTGCAGTGCCAGCATCCCATATGGGCACTGGTTCGAGTCCCGGCTGCTCCACTTCCGATCCAGCTCTCTGCTGTGGCCTGGGAAAGCAGTAGAAGATGGCCCAAGTGCTTGGGCCCTGCACCTGTATGGGAGACCTGGAAGAAGCTCCTGGCTTCAGACTGGTGCAGCTCTGGCCATTGTGGCTACCTGGGGAGTGAACCAGCAGATGGCAGACCTCTCTCTGTCTCTGTCTCTCTGTGTAACTCTGACTTTTAAACAAATAAAATAAATCTTTAAAAAAATTTTAAAAAAAAAACTTAAAAGAAAGTGAGGTGCTCCAGAAAGAGGGAAACAGGGGTACAAATTCTTAGAGGTGACAGGGGGTCTGCAGTGTTTTGGACCAGCACAGTCCCAGGAAAACCCAAGTGTCACGTATATAAGCCGCAAATACAAATTTCCAAATTTCCCACTGCCATATCAAAAAGAAACAGGTGAGTTTACTCTTAGTAATATATTTTATTTAACTCCGTATATCCAAAATATTACCATATCAATATGTGATCAATATAAATTCTTTCTGTACCAAGTCTTTGCAATCTGGAGGGTGTTTTACACACACACGCGTCCACACGAGCCACACATAGGTGCTCAACGGCCGCACTGCGCGGCGCAGCCAGACCCTGCAGCCCGAGCGCGGCATGGGGGAGCTTGTCCCGCACCCAGGTCCTCAGGCCCCTACCCCCACCCAATGAAGCGGAATCTGCACTTGAACAAGATCCCAGGGGACTTGAAAGCGGGCGACAAACGGGTCGCGTTCCGCGCGAAACACTCCCGTGGCTTCTGTTGCCCACGGCAAGTTGGACATCATCCGTCCACGCAGCACACGGTTACTGAGCGCCTGGGCGACGCTAGGACACAGCTCGGGGACAGACTGACCCCCGCGCGAGGGGGCTCCCAGATGGGCGGTGAGTACGGAGCTCCCCAGCCACCGTGGCCGACAAGTGCCAAAGGCGGCCTGACCTGGCCCGAGTGCAGAGGGATCCAGAAAATACCCCAAATAAGGGAAGAGGCCACGACTGAGGCAAGAAGCCACAAGTGGATTAAATGTCCTCCAGGGCTGCCAGATCGGCCCAGCCTGCCTACGGTCAGGAAGAAGTCAGGCCTCAGAGCAACGCGGAGAGCCGCCTGCAGTCTAGGGTTACAGCCAATGTGCCAGGGACAGGGCATCACTCTGTGCAAGCGCGCCAGGGACAGCGCCCTCCCGGCGCGCAGGCGCGCCAGGCACAAAGACCCTCCCGGTGCGCAGGCGCATCAGGGCCGGAGCTATTCCTCGTGCGCAGGCGCACCAGGGACAGCACTGTCACCGCGTGCAGGCGTGTCCGCACTTGGAAAACAGGGGGAAGTGGAGCTGAGGAGCCGGGAGGGGGCCAGCGTGCCAGCCGGGGACTGACCTGAGTTAAGGAACTGTAGGTTGTCTTTTCCAAGAAAAAAAAATTCTTTAATAAAACTTTTGGACGTGTTTTACTGTAACTGAGCAGGGGAAAGAGAAAGGCTATGGCTGAGACAGGACGGTTGCGAGCTGGCGCTGCGAAGGCTGGCCGCTCTGCTTTTACGTATGCTTGGCCTTTTCCCTTAAGAAAGGCTAAAAATATTCTCCTTTACAAATGGTAACAGGGTCTTCGTAGCTGGAGAGGAAGCCACGCAAGCCCAGAGCACGCGACGCAAGAGCGGAGCAGCAGCCGCTCCGCAGGGTGGGACGCGGAGAGGGGGTGAAGGCACGTGCGAGGGAAGACCCCGCAAGTCAGAACTTCCTGGCTGCGGAACTGGGACCAGAGCGGCTACCCGAGGCTGCGCGAGGTGGCTCAGTCCCCGCAGGGGCCGAGGGCGGCCCGGCACGAGGAAGGCACCTCGGGATGATGGCGGTCATTGGGAGCGCACGTGGGCCAGAATCAGAGTGTCTCCACGCCGAGGATTCCTAGTTCCGAACCCACTGCCCCAGCGGGCCCTGACGTCAGGGCGCGCGGGAGAACTCTGCCGATCCACTGCCCCTTCCACACAGCGCGCCCCAGGTCTCCCCAAGCCCTGGACCCCGCTGAGATCCTTTCTGTCGGTCAGATCTGTGATGACGCAAGCGAAGGGAGGCCCTCAGGTGGCCTGAGTCCCAGGGAAGCTCCCCGGGGCTCCTGCAGGCGAAGTTCACCTCCGACCCCCGCTCCCCCCACCGCCGCACAACTGTCTGAACTAAAAGATGGGGTTCTGGGCAGCTTTCCCCACTTCAGCTGAAATTCAATGTTATTTCATCTCCTGCTTAGTTAACTCTTTGAGCAGCGGGCTTCACTGGGCTGAAGGATGAGATGGAGGCCTGGGAGGAGGCTGAGAGGTAATTGGGACAAGGAGCGGGTGGGAGGCCTCCAGGAGTCCTGGGGGCTGGGCTGGGCTTGGCTGGGCGTGGGCAGGTGGGCGACCAGAGTGCGGCCCCCAGGACCGTCTCTGGGACCCTGGAGAATGAAGGGGCTGAGAGGAGGAGGTTTGGAATGTGGGTGGTGGTGACTTGTTAGTGGACTTTGAGGACCACATGGTAGCCAGGGGGTGGAGTAGGGGTCCACAAGGCCTTAGGATTCCCCAGGTCTGGGGTTCAGAGACAAGGTCAGGACCAAGGCCAGAGAGTGGGAGTCACCCGTCCACAGACAGGAAGCAGGCTACAAAACAGTGAGATGGCCCCGGGGGAGGGGCAGAGAAGACAGCAGAGTCCCCCCGCCCCCATCTAAGGGATCGGTGAAAACAGACGCCTACAGAGCAGCATAGGAGATGTCGGGGGACAGTGTGCGTGCAGCAGGCCGCGGCGCTCAGCACCGCCCATTTTTTCCAAGATGGCCAATAAGATGCGCAGGGGACAGGCCCGCTGAGCCGGGCTCCTCAGTGTCACAGAAAGAGGTTACCAGAAGGCAGGGCCGTAGGAGGTGCGCCTGAACCCTCTGGTACTGGACTAGGGGTGGAAATACCGGCATGAACTCGTGTTTATTTTTACACAGAGATACACACATGTGTACAGACACGGGTTTGCACACATACATGCATTTCCCAGCTGTGTCGGCTGCGAATGAGAATTAGGGACCCCCAACAGCAGTGCGCACAGCCCACGCCTAGACCCCGGTCCCTAACACATCCTTTAGGAAGAGGCACCGGGCCCCCTGGAGCAGGGGCAGGGAGGGCGCGGCAGAGCCAGACGGTGAGGCGCTCAGGAAGAGGGGCACATGGGAGCGGCCCTGAAAGGGGCTGCGATGGCCCAAGGCTGGACAGTCTGAGCGACGACACTGGTCGCACCCAGAGTAGAGGCAGCACCCTCCAGTCCACGCTCATAGAAACCGACAGCTGTGCAAGTCGGACAGGACACATTTCCCGTGCAGGAAGGCGGGGAAAGAAAGCCACCAGGACCCCACCACGGCGGTCATTGCCAGCCCAGGCCGACTGGTGGACGCTGAAGTCACGGCCAACCACGGGACGCCCGCACTGCCTCACAAGACCAACTGCTCGACATTCCTCCCGCCAGGAAGTGCAGCACGTGGGGGCACCACGCGCCACCACCACCGAGAAGCCTGCCGCGCCTACCTTTACTAAGTGACCCAGGTGAACGGCACCTCGGCGAGGGTTCCCCCCAAGCCCCGGTATGATGAGGAAAATACCGGACAGATCCCCACTGAAACCTCACCGGGACCCGTCCAAACCATAGGGGTCACGAAAAACAAGGAAAGCCCAAGAAAGGATCACCGATTGGAGGAGGCCGGGGAGACGGGAGCAGTAAATGATATCCTGGATTGGATCCTGGAACAGAAAAGGAACATTAGCGGGAAATCGGGTGAGATGTGGGCAGTCTAGAGTTTGGTAAAAGTATCAGCGTTCATCTCTTGGTTTTGGCAAACACTGCAAGTGGGTGAGATGCCAGGGTGAGCGGAAGCTGGGTGCAGGCCCGAGAGTTCCTGTAGCTCACGCACTGCTCAGTAAAGCACCGTTCAGCGTGTATCACCCAGTGAAAAGGCGGCTGATGCCAGCCGGTTCCCGAGCACCCTCCAGGTCTCATCTCCGAGCCCACAGCCCTGGCCAGGCCCAGCCCGGCCCCCCGACCAGACAGGCTTGCCTCCCCCCCGGACCAGGGCACCGTGTCTCTGCCATCACTGGGTCCCTCTCCGCTTAGGGGTAAGGCTGCTTCCCTGACTGCCCCGGAACACCTGTGTGCAGCCAGATCCCGGGTCTGAGGTCTCTCAACCTGGCCCTTAATCTCTCTCGGCCCAGTCTGCCGGAACCCCCTGCTGGTATCCCCTACCCCACTCCCCAGTCCAGGACACACCTGAGGCAGCCTAAATGTCCCACCCACCCACACACCCACCCATCATGCCAGATCACTCCCCAGCCTGCCACCTGCCACACCCACGCATGTCCCCAGCACCCCAGCTGTGAGGAACATGGGGCTGGCAATGTGGGGTGCCTGCCCTGCTGCATCCCCCTCTCCCCCCCGCCCCAGCCATGGCTGCAGGAGCCCGTTGACCACAGCAGGTAATTAAATCCCCGTGTGAAGACTCGCTGGGGAACTGGGAGGGAGGGACGGTCACGCGGAGCTGGCGCGGGAGCCCCCCAAACCCCCACCCCCCGCCCCGGGCCAGCCCACCTGCCCGCGATGGAAGCAGAGCACGCAGGGCTCTGGGAAGGAGGAACCGGAGCCGCTGTCCCCTGTTCCGACTCCACTCTGTTCTCACAGGCCCCAGGCCACGCTTCTCGGTCCTAATCCACGACCAAGCCAAGGGGGCACCGCCTTCACAACGGGCCCAGACTGCCACGGTGACTCCCCCACCGCTGCCCAGGCGGCCCTGGTGCCACCATCTCATGCCGGCTCTCCCTGCTCTCTCCCCCTTAGCGAGCTCACCCTGAACTGCCGTACTGCGGATGTGCCAATCTCCCAAATCCGCATGTCCAGCCCAGCTCCCTGCTGGTCCAGGGAGTGCCGGTGAGGCCTCCGTCCCGCCGTCCCCACGTGGTTGCTGGCGCTCCCGCCCTGCGCGCCCGCTGGAAACACAGGGCAGCCCTGCACTGCTTTTCCTCACCCACGTCCACACCCCCAAACCCCGGCACCTCTGCCTTCGAATCATGTCCAAGATCAGGCCACCCGTCCCCACCTCCCCCACCACCACCCTGGCCAGCCATCCTCCCAGCACTGACTCCCTGCTGGGGCCCTGCCTCCAGCCCCATGCCCCCCCCCCCGCCTTGTTTCAGTTAGCTGAAGGGGGGTAACAAATCACCCTAAAAGCCAGGGGCA
The DNA here is from genome assembly GCF_964237555.1 of Oryctolagus cuniculus. Classification (NCBI taxonomy): domain Eukaryota; kingdom Metazoa; phylum Chordata; class Mammalia; order Lagomorpha; family Leporidae; genus Oryctolagus; species Oryctolagus cuniculus. Next base: position 14,165,164 of record NC_091449.1, on the reverse strand, counting down.
TCAAAGAACCACCGTTTCTCTGCTCAGGAATGTGCCATTCGGGCAGGCTGAGGTTGCGGGGCCCAGGAAGGTCTCTCTCCCCACGCGGCGTCAGCACGCCTGGCACCTCAGCTGGCGCAGCTGGCGCAGCTGGCGCAGCTGGGCAGGGGCAGGGCTCCGATGCGGAGAGCAGTTTCCAGGCCTCCCGAGGCTCCTGCAGCGCAAGCGGTTGGTCAAGACAAAGCACAGGGCTGGGCCTGGCTTCCGGGGGAAGGCAGGCAACGCCACTTCTTGACTGGAAAAAGAGAAAGTGGGGCTGACTTCACTGCAGGCATTGTAACCTCGTGGAAACAGCGGATTCCACCTAGAGCCAGTTCCCCGGACGCCTTAAATACTCCACTGACTGTGCGTGCTCCCTCCCATGGCTTGAAAGTCCTTCCTCAGCTCCCAGTGCCGGGTGAGGCCCAGAGCCCTTACAGAAGCCGCCCGGCCCGGCCTCCTGCTCTGCTGTCGCTCCCCACGGTGGCTTATTAGCGTCAGGACCAACTTGTCCACCGCCTCGGGGCCCGGCTTAGCTATCCTATGGGAATGCGCTCTCACGGCACCTTCCATCCGTCTTTGCAACTGCGCGCTGTGCGGGCATCGGACACTCTGAACCCCCACCTGGGACCTCCTTTGAGGCAGGAAAACCACTCTGTTCTCAGCTGTGCTGAGCACGAAGCAGAGGCCAGACGTCTCGAGTCCGCGGCAAACTCTGAGGCAGCCTCTTTGTAGAGAGGGGACTGGGCGTGGCGGGGCCCCGGGGGATGCTGGGATCCAGATCTTTGCTCGTTATCTGGTGAATGACGACTGAGCCCCTGCTGTGTGCCGGGCACCCTTCCAGGTGCTGGGGACAGAGCATGAAGTAGACAACGGCACCCGCCCTCACGGAGCCGGCAGTGGGAGGCACAGGAGACGGACAATAAACAGAAGAAATCAGTCCTCAGTCGCTACATGCTGATAGGATAACAGTAAGCAGCAAGTGGAAGGAAGGAGAATGGATGCGTATGGTGAGGGTTCGGGTCTACAGGCTTGGTCAGGGAGGGCCAAGGAGGAGGTGGCATCTGAGTAAGACCTAAGGGAGTGAAGAATGAGTCTGGGCTCTCTGGGAGATGCTGAGATGGGGGTTTCAGGCAAGGAGAACAGAAAGTGCAGAGGCCCTGCGGCCGGTGTGGCTGCAGCAGAGCAAGGAGAGCAGCCCACGTCAGAGAGGTGGTGAGGGGCAGGGGCCCTGCACAGGACTCCAGCTCCCACCCCGAGTGAGATGCAGGCATGCAGGGTCCTGAACAGGGGCAGGACGAGGCCTGTGTCCCTCTGACTGCAGGGGGTGGGGGTGGGAACCGGGAGACCGCTGAGGAGGCTGCTACAATGGCCTGTGCAGATGAGGGTGAGCAGGACCCTGGCGTTCGGAGTGTAGGGACCGAGAGAGGTGGTCAGGTTCTGAACACATGGTGAAGACACCCGCTAGTGGACCTGACGTGGGCGTCAGACAGCTCCCATGTCTGAGCCCGGAGCAACCAGGAAGGAGCTGCCGTTTACCACATCGGACACGGAGGGTACAGATTCTTCAACTGGACCGAGATCACTCTGGAGATACCAAGAGCCAATAGAGGGTATCGCAAGGGAGAGGCCCTAGGCTGGAAGCAGAAATGGGACCCACATCTCCGTGCCTCTCCCAAATTCCTTGCCGCCTGTACCTGATCTGGCCCCTGCTGAGGTCTCCAGGCTCACCTGCACCCTGCTAAGTCAGAGAATGGCGCGCGCACGCCCACCCGCGCCCACCCGCCCCTGAGCCGGCCTCTTCCTAGCCACGAGGTCCTGGGCAAGTCACTTAATGTTGCTCGCCCTCGGTATCACCATCCGCGGAAGGGAGATGGAACAGCGCGTGCCTCCTAGGATTGATCACGCAAAACCTTTTTGAACCGCTCATCTGCAATGCGCAGGCCCCATCGCACGTGGCGGAGACATCCCCCTCTCCCCGGCAGCACGTCAACTCCTCCCCGCACCGCCTCCCGCGCACCTGCCCCAATCCTCCTCCCAGCCACAGCCGCCAACCCTGGACTCCCAGATCCAACTCCTGTCCGTTTATTTCCACATCACAGCAAGCTGAGCCGTATCCCTGCCCTACCCGGAATTCTCCCGCGGCTTCTCACCGCCCTCAGGACAAAGACCAAGCTCTTTAAGTGGCCAAGAAAATTTTCCAGCATTTAATCCATGCAGAACGGCCAACACCGTGTCCAGCACCACCAGAGCCCCTCCGCGCACAGGCAGACCCGGCTGCTTCTCGCCGCCGCCCCTCGTCCAGCCAGGCCTCCCCAACCGCACCCACCTCCTTTGGGTGCCCGGCGCGCCCCGCGCTGCCTCCATCACTAAGCGCACACACACCCCTACCGGGTCCTTGCCCGCCTCTCCCACGGACTGGGGCTTCCCGTGAGCCGGCCGGTGATGTCCGTACGAGGGGTAGTTGCAGGCCCCATCCTTACCGCCTGCTCCGGCACCCCGAGACCCTAACCCGCAAGTCCTCGCGGCACAGCCCAGAAACCCTCCTTCCGCACGCCTCAGGAGACCTTTGCACCGCACGACCCAAAGCGCCCAATCAACGCCTTCTCTGTGGCTACTGACCGCCCCATAGATCCGGGCCCTGGATACCTCTGAGTGCCTATTGGCTGCCCCGACACTCGCTCCCAAGCGTGAGCGAAGAGGATTCTGGTCTTTGTAGTTCCCTTACGAACAGTGGGAAAAGAGATCGCTAAGTACAATGCCATTTCCCAGGGAGCGCCGCGCAACAGCGCAGACACAGGATAACCTTTGAACCAGACAGCTCTTGATTGGCCCGCCAAATTGCCATGGAAACGGCACTACTTACCTGGAACCCAAGGAGTTTCTGCCTGAGAATGTCAAAGCGCTTGGCTCCGCAATGATTCCAAAAGGTGGGTCCAGGTGTGTGCGGGGGTCAAGTCTACCCACTGCCTGCCTGCCCCCACGACACTGATGCCTGCCTGGCTTACTAGGGCCGAAGGAACACGGTGTTTCCCGAACACGGGCCGCAGCCTGTCTGGGTGCCAGTTTACGCTAGGAAGGTTAATGCCGGCCGGGGTCGCACCTGGAGCCGCACCACCAAAATCTCTCGGCACCCCCTCCCCAAATGCTCCTCCCACCATGCCTCGGCGGGCCGGGTAAGGGGAGCGGAGGCCCTGCAGACGCTCAGGCAGGCGTGTGAGAAAGCTCTTTACTGGGGGGTACAGCAAGGAGGAGCAAGGCCATCTCCCCCTACCTGCCCCCGCCCCCTCCTAGGGCCCTGGGAGGAGGGGAGCCTCCCCCCACCGGACCACCACTGTCTTTGGTACAATAAATAGAAAACAAGGGGGGAGGGGGAGCCAAGGGTCCAGTCCTTAGTGGGAGGGTCTGAGCAAACCCCTCTCCTCGACCCCCTGCCCCAGGCCCGTCAGTGCAGGCCTCACCCGCCCCCGCTGGGTAGCAGCAATTCCAGTCAAGGGGAGAGATGAGGATGGGAGCCCAGGGCCCCCACGTGGGGGGAGGGTATGGCTTCAGGAGGGGCCCCAGGGAGGGGGCAGGGTCATGAGCTGGCCGCCGTGCTCTGCGGCACACCCCGGAGGCCCAGACGAGGCCCCAGAGTGGCAGGATCATCAGGGGGTGGGAGAGGCGGGCGACCTCCCGTCATCCGAGTCCGCAGGGCTGAGGCAGCCGGGTGCTGGGGGGCAGGCGCGGGGTGAGGCGGGGAGCAGTCCGGAGGGCCGCCCGCCAGGCTCACGTCCATCAGCTCCGGGGGTGGCGGTGAGGTTGGTGACGGGGGCCGGCCAAGGCAGCGGGGCTGGGGGGGCATCTGGGCCCCGGGCCCCGGCAGTGACGAGGCAGAGGTAGGGGCTGGATGTGTCTTATGGGGCACATCACCCCCTGCCCAGGGGCGCAGCGGCTGGGAGGGTGGGACCTAAAGGAGCAAAGGAGCAGTGGGTGATGGAGCCTGGGGTCCTGCAGCCCCAGGCACCCCACCGCCCGCCTCCACAGCCCCCAGCCTCCAGTACCTGGGGGCTGTTCATCTCACAGTCAGTGATGGGCGGCCCGGGACCCCCACAGTAGCGGTTGCTGTAGCGGTAGGCCCGGTTGTCGCTGGAGGAGCCACTGGAGCCTCCTGGAAGCACGAGAGGAGAGAAAAGCCACGGTTGAGGGAGCCGGTGGCAGGGTCTGGGGCTGGCTGAGCCTGGCTGATGGCCCCAGGCCTAGGTTATGGCTCGGGTGATCACAGCCCACTGGAAGGCTCGGGCCCAGTTTTTGAGATTTGGGGGTGTTAAAGCCAGAGCCAGTTTTAGGCGTCCGGCCACAAGCCATGTTTTGGAGATGGCGTCACGGTCACGGTCACCTGCAGCTCCTCCACCCCAGCCCGTTTGGGAGTTCAGGATCAGGCCACTTCAGAGCTGCTGTGTGACAGCCCAGAGGCCAAGGTCAGAGGCGCCCCCACCCCTGTGGTCCCCCGCTCTGGGCACTGGGCACCCACCCGAGCTGGAGATGGAGCTGGTGGTGCTAGAGGAGGGGCAGGTGTCGAGGGGTGCGGGCGAGGTGGAGGCACTGCTGCCTGCCGGGCCCGTGCTGGTGGCCTCGTCGGCCGTGCGGCGGAAGAAGCCGTGCTGCAGAGCGCCCAGCGGGCTGATGCGGGCGGCGGGCTCGTACTCCAGCATGCGCAGCACCAGGTCCTGGAAGCGGAGGTAGTCGGCGGGGCTGTGGCCCGGCTCCCCCGCCCGCCGGCCCCCGGGCCCGCCCGTCTGCACGCCCAGCACCTCCTGCAGCCGCCGTGTCCCGGGGCCCTGGTAATCCTGGCAGGGAGGGGGTGGGAGGGGGGGCAAGAGAGTGGCCGTCAGTGGGCAGGAGGGGCAGGGAGACACACACGGGGAAACAGAGAGAAGGCGGAGAGAGAGGCCAAGAAAAGCCAGCGGGAGGGCAGGAGAGATGGGGTGGGCAGACGAGGGGAAGAGGTAGGACGGGAAAGACACAGGGGAGGCGGCAGGGGGAGGGGGCGCCCCGAGTGTGAGAGAGTGAGGGGCCACCCAGGGCAGGGGGAGTGGCGCGGGGCAGGGGCCGCACCTTCCTGAGTTCCTTTGTCCTTCGTAGGGTCCAGCCACCCCCAGGCAGCCGCTCAAAGTACTTGCGGGCCTTGGGGGCCTGGTCCAGCATGGGGGCTGGCGGGATGCCTAGCACCTCCACAATGCGGTTCATCTGGTCCACCTGTGAGCGGGCAGGGTCAGGTTAGCAGGCTGGCCAGGCTCCACCCCGCCCCCTCCAGCGCACCCCTTCCTGGGGGCGCACCTCATTGGAGCCGCTGAAGAGGGGCTCCCCAGTGTGCATCTCCACGAGGATGCAGCCCAGGGACCACATGTCAATGGCCAGGTCGTAGGGCGTGCCCAGGAGCACCTCAGGCGAGCGATAGAAGCGGCTCTGGATATACTGGTAGATCTGCAGGGAGGGCGACAGTCAGGGGCCCAGCCTTGGCTAGAGGACCCAGCTGAGGACAAGCTTCTGACCCCAATCTGGAAATGGAGGATCCAGATCCCAACGTTCTCAGCACCAGTTTCCGGGGAGCCACTGCCACCACCACACTGGGCAGCGTCAGGGTCTCTGCGGGCCTGGCCCTGACCTCGCCAAACACCTCTCACACGGGGCTGCACAGCTGAAGCCCCTCCCCTCCGCCCTTCCAGGCCCAAAAGCAGCCCAGCTTCGCCCCGCCCACACCCTGCCCGCTCAGGCTTCCCCTCCCTCCTAGTGGGCAGCGCACCCTGTAGGGCTCTCCTGTGCCCGGTCACCCACCAGCCCCAGCCCGCTCTGGCCACACCCACCCGCCAGCCCCGCCCCTGCTCTGGCCACACCCACCGCCAGCCCCGCCCCTCACCCGCTGGCCCAGCTGGCAGGAGCTGCCGAAGTCCACGATCTTGATGGCGCTGCGCTTGGGGTTGCAGAGCAGGATGTTCTCGGGCTTGAGGTCGCAGTGGATGATGCTGAGCTCGGGCGTGGCCAGGAAGAGCAGCGCCGTGCAGAGCTGCTGCGCCAGCTTCCGGGTCAGGTTCAGCGAGACGCCGCGGAAGTGTGTGTTGCGCAGGAGGTCATACAGGTTGTAGGACAGCAGCTCGAACACCAGGCACAGGTGGTTCCGGAACATGAAGTGCCGCTTCAGGTGCACTGCAGGAGACGGAGAGGCGGCGGGCTCAGGGCTGGCTGCTGCTGCCCGGGTCACCCGGGAGCGCGGCCTGCGGGGACCAGCTGCTGGCCGTGATATTTTTATAACTCAGTTCACACAGGAAGTCAATCTCTTTTCTAGTCTCTGTCAAACCTTCCGATGAAACCAAAGTGAAAGTTCCCATGAGCTACAGTAAGTCTTCCACCCGGTCCCACACTTCCTCATCTAACTGTGGACCAGTCTGCAGCTTAGTTCTGTTTCAGGGACAAAGGATCCCTAAGTTTTCCTTTTAAAAGAAATCCGTTTGCCTTTCCTAGGAGGAATTAGTTCAAGAAAGAGGAACAAGCACAGTTGCTAAGAATAACGACTCTGGAGGCCTCTGCCCCGACGTTACAGCTCTGCAGAGTACAAGGGATCACCTCCTACAGGTGACGGCGCCTCGGGGCCACGGTTTATCCCGAGATGTGGACGTGGGCAGTGCCGCCCCTTCCCTCGGGCAGTCGGCCCCCAGCGAGCTTGGCCCGAGCGGCACAGAGCGCAGGCGCGCACGCGCACACACACACACACACACACACACACACCCGCCCCTCCGCGGGCGACCCTCCCGGCCTCACCTATGTAGTACTTCATCTCCGTGTCGTGCTGGTTCATCAGCTCCAGCAGCCGCAGCTCGACCTGGGCCTGGTTCAGGAAGGCCTTTTTGTTCTTGATGATCTTGATGGCCACCAGCTCCTGGGTCTGATGGTCATAGGCTTTCACCACCTGTGGGGCAGGGCAGGCCGCGTCACCAAGGGGGGCGGGGGAGGGGGACAGGGAAGGGCAGCTCCCAGCACTGCCAACACAGCTGGGTGCTCATCACGGGAGACACTGGGGCGACCAGGGCACAGAACCACGCGTCTTGCTATTAGCACTGTTTTACAGAAGGAAACAAGACGCAAGGAAAGTGACTGCGAGCGGACCTTGAAGCCACTGAGCCACCGGGAGACGGGTCAACAGGAGTGGGGGCCACGGGGCCGTGTCCACACCTGGCCGAAGGAGCCTTTGCCGATGAGCGAGTCGATCTCGTAGCGCTCCAGCCAGCGCTCGCCGCTGCGCACGATGTAGTCATGGTTGTCGTCATCGTAACCGTGGTTCAGGACCTTCTTCTCCTTCTTGGTGCTGGAGTCCTGGGGCGGCGCCTGCTGGGCCCGCCGCTTCTTCTTGGCATAGTACACCTGCCCGGCCGCCAAGGGAAACAGCGTGGTGAGTGACCTGTGGTGGCAGCCAGGCCCCTCGCGCCCGGCCCAGGGCACACCTCCCCCCCAAGCCTGGGCCCACCTCATTGATGTGCTTATAGGTCTTGATGAGGTCCACAGAGAGCTTGCGCAGCGGGGCTGAGGTGGCGTCCCGGAAGGCCAGGGGCGGCCTCCGGGGCAGCAGCCGCACATCAGGCAGCACCTGCAGGGCAAGGAGGCGGTGGGCATGGAGGCGGGTCTTCACCTCCAGCCTCAGCAAGGGCGCTGCCGGCTCCCCGCCTGCCCGGCCAGGGATCCCTGCTGGAACGGCCTCCCCATGGACGGAGCAGCCTGCCTAGAGCAGGGCCTGGCACGGCGCGGTGTTTGTCAGGCTGATGAGCGCGTGTGCCATTCATAAGGGGATTTCAACGAAGTTCTTGGGAAAATGGAATTAAGAGATTCTTTTGGTGCGAAATGCCTTTTGAAAATTCATATGCCTTTGTCATGGATTTTTGATTACAACTTTTTGAAGATCTCTTTGTATGCATGGCGTTTGTTTGTTTATTTTCGTTTGCATTTTCCTGAGTTTTCCCGGAGCCTCAGCTGGCGTTTTCACCCCCGCTTCCTCCTTCCTGAACTGCGCAGGAAAACCTGGCCCTGCCCTTGCAGCCCTCCAGCCTGACCCGCTCCACTCTGGGACCCCTCCTCGGAAGGACCTCAGCTCAATTTCCTGTGCCCCTCAGGCCTCCCAGCCTTCACCCTCCAGGCCTGAGCGCCTTCACCCGCTCTTCCTCACTAGGCTCTGGGTCTGGGGGAGGCGCCTGGCCTCCCAGTGCACCCTGCTCCGAGTCCTACACTTCAGAGCCTTCACTGCTCTGTCCTCGGTAGCTTCACCCTGTGCCACCCAGGCCCTAGGCGCTCAACTCCCCAGCCAGTCCACCTCCCCAGACGCCCCAGCCCAGCCTCCTTTGTCCCAGTGACCACTCCTGGGCATTGACGCCGGGCCAGGCGCCGTCCTCAGCATTTCTCTACCTCGTTTCACCCTCAGGGCAGCCCTGTGGGGTGGGCAGCGTTACTGGCCCCATTTTATAGATTTGAAAACTGACATCAGTATTTGAACCCAGATTCTCCCAGGTCAGGGGACCTCCACTCCCAGGGGCCCCATCCTGCCCAGGGAGATGGTTCCAGACAACCACACTGATTGCAGTCCTGAGACTCTTCCATCCCAAGTCTCCCTGACCCCCAGGGAAGTGGGCCCCCCTCAGGTGAACACATACCTGCGTGTGCTCCTGGGGCCCTGGGAAGCCAGAGAAGGGACCATGGCCTGGTGGGACAGCCATGGTGGGCTCAGAGGGCCGCAGGGGTGCGAGGCCTGGAGCGGGAGCCCGGCCGGGGGGCGCCTTCTCGCATCCTGCACCTCGGCTGCCACCGCCGCTGAGACCTGGGAGTAGCAGGAGACGGGGAGACAACACGGAACGAGGGGACATGTGGGGCGGTGCCAGGCAGGGAAGGGGTAGGCGTAAGCAATGGGGGGGGGCACAGTGACAGCAGCGACAAGGGGGACAGAGAGGGGGCAGGCAGAGCCCAACAAACGATGACCAAGTACGTGGAGGAGGCAGCAGCAGGACACATAAAAGGGAGCATTGGGAGCCAGGCGTGGTGGGGGTGGGGGACACGGGCATGCCCAGGACAGGACAGACACCGACAATCGGGGGAGAGAAGAGGATAATGACAGAAAGCACCGACCACAGGCGGCACAGGGCTCATTCTCTCCTTCCCACTTCTACCTGTGGCCGCCTGGGCCCCTCCTGCAGTCTTCCCTGAGCACCAGGGGCTCACCCCGTCCCACAGGCTCCTCTAAGCCAGAGGACTCCGGATCTGGCCGCCCCTCCCCCTTCACCACAGCCGAGCCCTCTGCAGGCCCTGGAACCGTGTCGGGGTCCTCGGGGATCTCCTAGCCACACCGGGGTGACCCGAGAGCCGCCTCTGGGGCACGCTCCCACACCAGCACACATCTCTCCCCCAAGACACCCTCCGGTCACACCAAGTCCTCTCCCCCTAGCAGGGCCTTCTCCTGGGAGCCTCCCTCACCATAGTCCACTTTCCTGCGGTCACACTGGGCTCTTCCCTGGGTCACCCCGAGACCCCCTCCCAATCAACACGTTCCTCCCGATGGGAGCAACGGGGAGGTGTCTTCCCACGCTCACGGTGATCTCCCTTTCTCCCCCCACTGGACCCCTGCCCTCCCCCACCCTGCACTACCCAATATTCCTACAAGGGCCCTTTCTCCAGTTACCCCTCTCCATACGAGAGTCGTTCCCCAGATGTGACCATTCCTAGAAGGCCCCAACAGACAAGCCCACATAATGTTTTCTACTCCCGGAGCAGCCAGCACCACAGAATCTTCTCCTCACGGGTCTTCCCCAATGTCAGATCCCTTTCTCCTTCCCACGCCTGCCACTCCAGGACCCTTACTCTCTTGGCGCTAACCCCCCCTCCCACACTAGCATCGGCTCTCCCAGCCCCCATCCCCTACCGGGGTCAGGGCTGGTGCGGGACCCACGAGGGGCTGGGGCGCGGTGGGGCCCCCAGTTGGGTGGGCGAGCGGCCAGCATGGCGGTGGCGGCGGCGGCAGTGGCGAGAAGGTGGCCGCCTGTCCCCGGCCTGGCCGGCCCGGCGAGCCCCGCGGCGGGGAGGGCAAGCGGGACAGGCGGCCCGGTGGGTGACAACAGCAGCCGCCGCTACCGCCGCCGCTGCCGGGGGCGGGGAAAGGAGGGGACTCGGGTCAGCCCAGGGCACGCGGGGGAAGGGGAGAGCAGGTGGACGGGGGAGGGGCGGGTTAACCCTCGCCCCACCCGCCCCACCCTGAGCGGCCATCCGCCTCCAGGGACCCCAGCGTCCCGCCCCCCACCCAGGAGGCCCGCCCCAGCAGGCGGGGTTTCACCGAGCTTGGCAATCTGCACCTGCCATGGCAACAACCGCGCCATTGGCCACTGCTACCAAGAGCTCAACCAATCCCAGCCTGGGGCAGCTGTTGCTAGGCAACGACGATGCGGCCGGCGGAGCCGAGCCCAAACAAAGGGCGGGAGTGGGGCCCGATTACCCCCTCCCAGCCTTCCTCCCAAGACGGCTCCCCTGGCCCGGCCTTTTCCAGGAATCGGACTATGAATAGGCAAGCGCAGCCCGCACCTGCCGGAACCTCGCTCCCCTCCTCTCTTCTCCTCCCTCGGCCTCGTGCTAAGTCTCGAAGCTACGCGGGCAGGGCGGATCCCATCCCGTCTTTCCCCCCAGCAGCGCGTGCTGCCCCGGCTGTCCCCGTGTTGTTACCTGAGGGCGCGGGCAAGGGGACTCAAAGTGCTCGGGCGGCCCGAGCTCAGATCTGCCCACTGGCTGAGGGTATCCGGCAGACACGGCCAGCCAGGGCCCTGATTACCCAGTAATGCAACCAGCAAAATGGCGACCACAACAAACCGCCCCCCCAACCCGCCCCAGGCTCCGCCCCTACCCCAGTCCGCCCCCTCACGTGACCCAGGGTAATACTCCGCGCATGCGCCCTTCCTGTGCTCACCCGCAAGCATGCGCAGTGAACTACCAATCCCGCCCGAGTAGCCGAATCCCCGTTCTGCCCGGGGGGGGGGGGGGGGGGGGGGGGGGCAGCGCGGAACAGAGCATGCGCTGTGGGGCGGACTGACCCTCCCGCCTCCCTCCCCTGCCCGCCACACAAAGTTGACCAAGGGCGCATGCACCCTGCTGTCCACCGCGGTCACGGCGCAATCAGCGGCAGACAGGGACCACGGAGAAGTCATTTTAATAGAAAAACACAGGAGCCACGGCACAACACGCATCTCTCGACATCCACACAGCACTGAACTTTAGCTCTTCACCTTGGGCGGCGGCCTGTGAGCAGATGGGGACAAGGGCGGGGTTACAGCTGGCCACCACTCGGGGGTCCGGGGGCCCCAGGACCGCCGGGCGCCGGCTCACCTGTACACGCCCACGACCACAGCGTGGTCCCTCTCGTACGGCTCCAGCGTGAGCTGCTCCTGGGGCTTCATGTTCTCCTGCTGCATTTTCTTCACCTCTGAGGCGAACACGGCCTCGGCCGAGGCGGTGGAGTCGATGCAGTTGGCCTGCGGGGAGGAAGGAGCCAGAGCCCGCGTGGTTTGCCTTTGCCTAGCACCGCCAGCGCCGCTAGGGGAAGCCTGGTTCATTAAGCAGCCTCAGGCCCAGGCCCGGCAGGAAGTCCTAGCAACCTCCTGTCACCTAAAGCTAGTTTCCCGGGCACAGGCAACAAAATGCCAGCAAGTGGCGAAGCTGGTGGCGGCTACGCGCGTTCTAATTGCAAAGTAAATGGTTCTGAAAAATGCACCTAGCGTCTGTGCAGTATCTCTTCTAAGCCCTCCATGTAGACTGAGTTGATCCTTACATCAACCCTGAGATAGGGCCAAAACGTGTATTTCACAAGACAGAGGCACACAGGTTAAGCAGCTTGCTTGAAGTTGCACAGCACAGCACGCTGGAAAACAGACCCAGCGGCCGTGCCCTTGGCCACCACGCCGCCTTGGCTCTGGACGCCACGCTTTGGGTTCTACAGGTATTCTATGCTGTGCTATCTGACCGGGGGCAGGGGAGGCTTGTGAGGAGCTGGGATAGACTGGCCAAGGCCCGCCTGCCTTTAAAAGGTTTTTAATCAACTAATTTGAGAGGCAGAGACAAAGAGAGATCGCCTATGCAACCAGAGAGGTGCTATTTGCTGGTTCCCTCCCCAAATGCTGGGAGTGGCCAGGAACCGAGGCTGAAGCCTGGGACTCAGTCCAGATCCTCCACCTGGGCGGCAGAAGTCCACTCATTTGAGCGATCACAGCAGGGGCTCAAACCCAGGTTCTCTGATATGGTGCACATGGGCATCTAACCACTAGGCTAAACACCACCCCAGTCCCCTTGTTTTGACTGGCTGCTTGGCAGAGAAAACACCTCCCTGGGACGCTGCCAGCCCACCTTCGACTCCCCCAAGCCTGGTACCTTAATGGAAATCACAAAGTGTCCTCCATTCCGCAGGAAGGTGTGGGCATTGAGAGCCACAATCCGGGTCTGGTCTGGCTGCGCCACATCAGCAAAGATCACGTCCACCATTGCTACGGGGAAAGGGCTGCCAGTCAAAGCTGGACCCACCCAAGAGCTCAGCTCCTCCCGGGGGGCCTGCGCACCATCAGCAGGCCCTGGAAGGTCTCCCTCCCCCCACACTGACCCCCTCCCTCCACAGCACCCCGAGATGGGCTCAGAATCCAGTCACGCATCATTCCTTCACTCTCAGAACCATGGCTGCCCCCTCCCTGTGGCCAGCCCTGGGCCAGACGTGGGGGACGCAGACGACTCAGACCCGGGCGTGGGGGACACAGAGACCAGTCAGACCCGGGGGCAGGGGTTGATGGACGTGTCATCAAGACGAGAGAGGGTGATCACTCATGGGCAAGCGCGCCTGCAGCACAGGGCAGTGGGAAGCGTGCCCAGGGAAAAGCTTGGAGTAGAGGGAAAGGCAGTCTGTAAGGTGTGATTTTAAAAAAGAAACAAAATAGACGATGATGTGACCTAATGAAAACTGAGCTTCAGAACTGGAAAGGGCAGGGGCTGCTCGTTCCGATCAGTTACCTCCAGGGTGGTTTTAGAGGGCGCCGCCCCTGTGAGCCCGTGTTACACCTGCTTTAGAATTTTTTTAAAACAACAGCTGTCCCATTCACAAGAGGCCCCCCAGGCCAGGCTCTGCCCAGTGTGTGCTGGCTGGGCGAGGATCTCACCAGGTGCCGACAAGGACCCTGAAGGAGGCTTTCCTGGCAAGCCAGGGCAGTGGGGAAAGGGCCATGGTTTGGGGAGGCTACAGGGGCCCTGAGGAAGGGGAGATTAGAGCAGAGGAGGGGGCCCCGTGGCCAGGTCGCCGCCTCTGCAGCCTCGCCTGCCTCCCGCTGCCCCTCTCACTCCTGTAGACTCATGAGGCCTGCGCATCGACTCGAATTCCATCCGGAGCCAGGCTCTGCCGGCCCAACCCGGAAACCTGGAGGCCTGTCCCACCCAGCTGGGCCGGCGTCCAGACGGCTCACCGATGAGCATGCGGTATTTGTGCGGGTGCCGGGCGTCTTCTATCACGGGGATAATGTTGGTCCTCTTCTTGGCCAAGTTAATGAGGTCACGGCCAGAGCGGTGGGAGAACTCAACTGCGTAGACCAGCCCATCCTAGAGGAAGTCATGTGACCGTCAGCAGTGACGCCAGCTCTCAGCACGGACAGCCTGCTCTGGGCCCTGACACGACACACGGCACCTCTTCCAACCCTCAAATCAAAACACGACCACTGGGGCCGGCGCTATGGCGTAGCGGGTGAAGCCGCCATCCCATATGGGCACTGGTTCATGTTCTGGCTGCTCCACTTTCGACCCAGCTCCCTGCTAATGGCCTGGAAAAAGCAGGGGAAGATGGGACAAGTGTCTGGGCCCCTGCCCAAAACCCTCGTGGGAGACCGGGATGAAGCTCCAGGCTTTGGCCTGGCTCAGCTCTGGCTATTGGAACCACTTGGGGAGTGATCAGCAGATGGAAGACCTGTCTCTGTAACTTTTTCAAATATATAAATAAATCCTTAAAAAAAAAAAAAAAAAAAAGCTAAAAAACTCTACCACTTACTGGCAATTGTTACTATGTCTATTTTGCGGATGAAGACATTGAAACGGGTAGACTTGAGGCTACTGGCCAAGGGTCATTCCACCAAACAGCAGGGCTACCTAATCCTGATTTGTTTGGTCTGGGAGCCCAGGCTCCCAACAGCAGCTTAAAAGCAGAGAGCCAAGGCGCAGAGGTCCAGGGGCACACGCCAGGGCCCGGGCACTGCTGTGAGCATCTTCTGGGAGCAGAGTCATGTGGCCTTCATGACCTCACTCTCCAGTGGGCAAAGTGAAGCCGAGAGGTTGGGAACTTGGCTGAAAGCCACGTCGCTGCCAAGTGTTCACACCGACGCCTTGCGTTTTGGCCACGTTATATACCCGTAAGCAAGGAAGGGAACCCGGGGTCATGGAGTGACACGCATGTGCAGGGTGCCCTGGGAATGGGAATGGGAAACCCACCCAGCCACACACAAATGCAGGCCCAGAAGCCGTGACATCTCCTCATTCCTTCAAAAGTGTTTGAGGTGGGGGAGGGGAAACCCAGTGGTCCAGCACCTACACTCCCTGCTGAGTCCCTGTGAGGTTGGTTACTCTGTGCCTCCTACTGTAAGGCCAAGTACCCAGGAGTGAAGCTGACTCTCTGGTTCAAGGAATGCCTCCGAGTCCCAGGGCCTGACCTAAGTCACAGTTCAGGGAAGCAGCCAGGCCATATGGTTGCAGGCCAGCAGGATGTGGGGGGTGTGTGTGGCCTTTCTCTCCCACCTACCTCCCCACCAGCCCTTGCTCCCCACCCAACCCGTCGATGGCCCACTCACCGGGCCCACGATGTCAGACACATGGGAGACGGTGGTGCCCGAGGCGGCCCCGAGGTAGAGCACCTTGGCCCCGGGTTTGATGTGGATCTGGTCCACGCCGCCCAGGATTGCCGCCGCCAGCTTGGAGCGGAAGGGGTTCCAGGCCCGGTACTCAATTTTGTCATCTCCCTCCTGGGTGGGGACAGATGGGGATGGAAGTCAGTCCTGGACTTGACCGCGACGGAGGCAGTCCCTGCCCTCTCCTGGAAGCCGCTGACTCAGGAAGGAGCAAGCAGCAGCGAGACGAGACCCCCAGTCACTCAGCCTCTCCACTCCAGGCCCTGGGGAGGCGCCAGGGAACAAGACAAAGACCCAGCCCCTGCAGAGCAAGGGTTCGCCGCACTAACAACCACAGCCCAGCCCACGGGGCAGCAACAGTGCTAGGGAAAGTCAAGCCAGGACACATGTGGAGTGTAGAGGGCCAGGGATGGGAGGGCATCCGGGGTTCGAGAAGCGGGGCAAACAGCAAGGCCCCAAGGCGTGTGGGGGCGATGAGGAAAACGATCCAGCACAACAGGACGGGAGCTGGGCGGGAGGATGGCCTTGCACAGACGGGGGCTGCGAGACCCGAGACAGGAGGACGAGAAGGGACTGGGAGGAGGCCAGGGTGGCCAGAGGCATGCAGGGGGCCCGCGGCGGAGACCACGCTGCTGGGCACACCCCCATCAGGGCCTGGAGCTCACCGCAATCGAGACCCTCTTCTCTCCATAAACGGACTCTCCAGGGACCAGGTTCTTGGTGACGAGGGCGTCTTCCTTTCCTCGACAAATGAAGACCCCTGGGCGGGCGAGCAGGGCAGGCGTGAGGGCCCTGCGCCCCGCCCCGCCCCCACCCCCACCCGCTCCCTGCCGCCCAACTCACCCTCGTGCCGATGAGGCTCCACCATCACATTCTTCCCTGACTGGTTCCCCTTCTTCCCTCCCCGTCCACGACCCCGGTTGCCCCCAGCATGGAAGCCGCCACCTGCAAAGGAGAGAGGCAGGAGAGTGAGACCCCAAGTCCGTTCCCTCCCGGCCCCCAGAAGTCCCTTCCAGCACCCCCAACTCCCTGCCAACCTCACTCACCTCTTCCTCCACCGCCGCCGCCTCCCCCTCCTCCTCGGCCACGGCCCCGGAAGCCGCCACCTCGACCTCGGCCCCCGCCAAAGCCTCCTCGGCCTCCGCCGCGCCCGCCGCGCCCACCACGGTCACCGAAGCCCCCTCGGCCGCCGAAGCCTCCCCCACGGGGACTAAAACCTGTGGAAGAAGCAAAAACAGGACTTGGAGGAGCTACCAGAGCACCGGGGTCTGGATGCAGGAGGGCTCAGCAGGCGTCACAGTAACACGTCTTTGCAGGGGGGAGGGGGGTAGCAGAGTCACAGAATTCACTCCATTGCCGGCAGCCGTGAGTGGAGGAGCAGGGTCCACAGGGTCCCCCAGATCCCGGGGGTGTTGGTCATCTCCAGGCCCTGTAAGCAGAGCCGCAACCCCAAAGCGGAGGGGCGCGCTCCGGGACATCACCTCCTGCTCCCTGGTCTCCCAGCTTCAATGGGAGCTCAGTCCCTCCTAGCTCGGGGGCAAGAGACCCATATGGTCCTTTCAGGAAGGACAGCGACCGTTCAGAGCTGGTCAGAGACCAGAAAGTTCTGAGAAGAAACCAGCGGCGGAGCCCCGTTCCCCAACACGGGCCAGTGTGGAAGCAGACAGAATTCTGTGATGGTCTCAGAAGCGCTACTCTGAGAGACACCCACACAAGTTATAAAACAGCTCGAAAGCGATGGTTTAAAACCATCTCATCCGATGTCAATTAGTCAGTAATCAATTTGCTGGAGTTTTGCGAAGGTGCATTTTGTTCACACTTTATGACAGGCGCCTGCATCTTAATGGTATCATGGATGAAAACGCAACTTTGAGTAGGTATTCCTAATTGAACTTTAACAATTAAGCTTCACTTTCAGAACTCTCACATGTACCCAAGTTTGCTTCTCATCTTCAGCTCCCTCTGTAGTCTGCTCTCCCCACAGCAGCTAAATGACTGCACTTTTTAAAAGAGCAAATCAGATGTCCTCATTCCCCCACCCAAATCCCTCCAGTTTTCGCCACATTGAAAATGAAGTCAAAACTCATGCCCCCAACGTACGAAGCCCTAAATGTGCTGAGGACAACACTCGGCTACACAAGGACTTAAATGCCCATGACAGAAGCCAGGTCAGGGTCAGGTCAAGCCAAGCGCCTACAACTTTTTTTTTTTTTTTTTTTTTAAGATTTATTTGTTTGTTTGAAAAGCAGAGTTACAGAGAGAATATACAGAATCAGAGAGACAGAGAGAGGCCCTCCGTCTGCATGACTACTCCCCAAATGGCCAGGGTAAAGCCAGCAGCCAGGAGATCCATCCAGGTCTCCCACCTGGGTACAGGGTGCACTTGGGCCGTCCTCGCTGCTTTCCCAGGTGCATTAGCGGGGAGCTGGATGGGAAGTGAAACAGCTGGAACTGGAACCGGCTCCCACAAGGGATGCTGGGGCTCACCCTGCTGTGCCACAACCCTGGCCTCAAGAACCTAGAACTTAATCCAGGTCTCCGTGGGGGTGGCAGGGCTCAAGTACTTGAGCCATCATCTGTTGCCCCCCAGGGTGGGCATTAGCAGAAAGCTGGATCAGAACAGAGCAGCAGGGACTCGAATCGGGCACTCTGATACGGACGCATCTTAACTGCTGTGCCATGAATGCCTGCCCCAGCATGGGCACTTTTACAGATGCTGATATGGGGCCCAGGCTGGGAGGCGCCGTACTGAGGGCCTGGCCTTGGGGTAATTAGTCCCCACTCCCTCCTGCTCAGGAGGAAAGCTACAACCGAGGCCTGACAGAGCAGAGACCCTGGGAAGGCCCGGCATGAGCACTGGGTACAGGGTCGTGAGCGTGAACTGTGCCTGAAAACTCAACTCGTCGCTAATCCATCGCCGGCCTTGCGGCTCGTGCACCAGAAGCCACCGACTCTGACTCCCAGGGAAGCTTCGGGCGCACAGCCCACAGACTCCCTGCTTCCAAAACTGCCCCCACCGCCGTCTTCCTCACCCACAGGGCCAGCTCCATCCTTCCAATTCCTCTCTCACATCCACACAGTCGACTGGTGCTATTTCCAAAACACATCCCCAGGTCATCCATTTGTCAGCAGGTCCACTGCTGCCATCTTGGTCCGAACTGCGTCACCAGGTTTCAGCGACACGCCTGCCACCGACGTGCCTGCAGCCACTCTGCTCCCCTAAGGCCCAGTTTACACAGAGGGCCCCTCTTCAAGATGTCAATCAGGGTGCAGTAGGTAAAGCCAACACCTGCCGTGTAGGCATCCCATATGGGCGCCGGCGCAAGTCCCAGCTGCTCCACTTCCAAACCAGCTCTCTGCTATGGCCTGGGAAGGCAGCAGAAGATGGCCCAAGTGCTTGGGCCCCTGCACCCACATGGGAGACCAGAGAAAAAGCTCCTGGTTCCGGATTGGCACAGCTCCAACTGCTGCAGTCAACTGGGGAGTGAACCAACAGATGGAAGACCTCTCCCCGCCCCTGCAATTCTGCCTTTCAAATAAATAAATAAATCTTAATAAAAGAAAGAAAGCTGTCTATCAGACCGCACGGCATCCTGCTCAGAATCTCCCAGAGGCTTCCCATCCTATCACAGCATGCGGCAAAGCTGGGAGGGAGAGGCTGCTCCCTCTGTCCCTGGGGGAATCTCAGGTGGCTCGAGGCCTGCAGGCATGCCAGGTTCCCAGGAGGAGAGATCTACAGCGTAGCATCCACCCCACTTCATCAGGAGACACCCAAGGGAACGAGGCTCAGGAGGAGGGCATGGATCCACAAGCTTCCCCCAACCCCCCCACGACCCCCATCTCCACACACACAGGGAAACTCAGACCCTTTCGGCCACAGTGGAAAACTTCCCAAACTCTGTGCAGCAAGTTCTCAAACAGAACGATTGTGGGGGTTGGGCAGAAGGACCCTCATTTTGTTTCCCTTGAGAAGCAACCTGAACCTGTTATCTATATGGCCAGTATTGGGCTAATTGTTTTTAAAACATCATCTCCCTTGGGGCCAGTGCCATGGCTCACTTGGTTAATCCTCTGCCTGCAGCGCTGGCACCCCATATGGGCGCCCGGTTCTAGTCCCGGTTGCTCCTCTTCCAGTCCTGCTGTGCCCCGGGAGTGCAGTGGAGGATGGCCCAAGTGCTTGGGCCCTGCACCCCATGGGAGACCAGGAGGAAGCTCCTGGCTCCTGGCTTCGGATCGGCGCAGTGCCGGTCCTGGTGGCTATTTGGGGGGAGAACCAACAGAAGGAAGATCTTTCTCTCTCTCTCTCACTGTCTATAACTGTCAAGTTAAAAAAAAAAAAATGATCTCCCGTAATAGTAACCAGGTGCCATATTATTGATGCAAAAACCGGTAAAATCACTTGTTCAAGGTCACATACACGGCGAACGAAGAAGCGGGGCCAGGATTCGAACACTGAACCGAGGCCCTGCTCCTGTCAAAACCAGGAGTCACATCCTCCCGCCATCGGGGCTGAGCAGCCCCACACCCCTGCCAAGGGCGGGCTTCTAGAAACCCACTCCATCGCCGGGGGCAGCCCCCCGGAAGCGCAGGGAGCGGCTTCAACAGGGCCAGGGGCTGCTAACGATGGTGGTGGCGGCAGCCAAGGGGCGGCAACGGGGGCCTCCCGACCCTGCTGCCAGCCCCAAGACCAGGCACTCTCGGTGTCCGACCCAAACCCACGCCCAGGGACCCAAGACCTCAGAGACCTGGATCCAGGCTCTAGGTCCGAGCCCCCCGAGGGCTGCCCAGACCCAAGAGCCAAAAATCTCTTCCTAAAGACGGCTTCCGCGAGACGAACCCTGGGCCAGGAACGCTAACCTCAAACCAAAGCTTCTGACTCACGGCCGCGACCCCCGAAGCCAGCCAGAATTCCCCAAACCCCCAGGGCTCAGGATCGACCCCAGGTTGGGAGCAGGACCGCCCCCCCCCCCCCGCCCTCCTCTCCACACGAGATCGGCTCCCGGGCTCGGAACGCCAGCCTGCAGGCCAGGACCCTGCCCCTCCGATTCCGGCCTGGTACCCACATTCCTTCCGGAGCCCAGTCCCCAGCCCGCGACCCCAACCCCAGCCTGCACCTGGCTTCATGGCGAGCTACCAGTTGCGCCGTCTGGGGAATCTGCGGCGTCCCTGAACGCACGAGTCTGGGGCTGCCGCACGTGGAAAGGAGCGCAGGCGCGCGGCGACGTACGGCGCATGACGCGTCACGCAGCCCCGCCCCCGGGCTCCCGGGCTCCCTGCCCCGCCCGGCGCTCTGCGCGCGCGCAGTGGGCGGGGATTTCCCGAGTCCCGGGCTCCGCCCCCTCCGCGCTCTGCGCTTCCCGGGCTTTGCGCGCCCAGGTGTCGCGGCCGCGCTCAACCTGTCTTCGCTTCCTCTTCTCCGGTGCAAGGATCCCAGCGATCGGGACTACTTCGCACAGGCTGTGCCCCCTGCCCCTCTTGTGTCTTCCTAGCTACATCCCTGAGGCCCCCTCTAAGAACCATAAAACCGTTCTTTACCCAATTCCACCCCTGAGACCAGGGCTGTACTCTGGGTTCTCATTTGTATTGGCACAAACAGCATGTAGGGTGCCTCTTGTATGCGCCAGGCGCTGGGAATTCAGCAGCGAACAAAACAGAGAAACTGCCGCCCTCCTGGAGCTCGTCTTTTGTTTATTTTATTCCAAGATTTATTTTATGGATTTGAAAAGCAGAGATACAGAAAGAGAGGGAGAGACAGAGATCTTCCTTCCGCTGGTCCACTCCCCAAATGGGCCAGACTGAAGCCAGGAGCTTCTGCCAGGTCTCCCACGTGGGTACAGGGGTCCAAGCACTTGGGCCCTCCTCCGCTGCTTTGCCAGGTGCATTAGCAGGGAGCAGGGTAGTGACTCGAACTGGCGCCCATATGGGATGCAGCGACGGCTTTACCTGCTACTGCTACAGGGCCGGCCCGGACCTCATCCTTTAATGGGGAAAACATCAAGTCAGCAACACACGGTGGTGGCTAGAAGTCCATATGGGACTTCTGAGAAATGAGCTCCAAGTGTGAGGCTCCCACTTTTCAGGGACAAAGGAAGGCTCGGGAGTGCTGGAGACACAGTGGTGAGTGTGGCCGGGGCAGAGTGAACCAGGGGAGGGTGGGAGGGGCCCCGGGCAGGGAAGCAGCAGGGCAGACTGTATGTGTAGGGCCTCTGTGCTTTTACCCCGAGGGAGACGGTGCCATGGCAGGGACCTAAGCAGAGAAGGGGCTCCATCAGACATGGGTCACTCAGGCCACGGTGGGGGTGACGGCGGGAACAGAAGAATGAGAAGCGACCAGGCAGGAGCCAAGGTTGGACCACAGCAGCGTGTGGGCAGGGAGGGGTGAGGAGGGCTCCTGCGTGAAGTATTGAGAACACTGTGCCGTGCACTTTTGTGATACTAATATGCGTCCCACGGAGCAAAGCAGCGTTGCTGCTGGGAGAAGTTGCTGAATGCACCCACGGGAACCTCCTGGTGTGCAGCCCAGGCTCCGGGTCTGCTCCATGCACTGCTCTCTCGCTGGGAGCCCAGAACAGGCCTGTGGATGCTAAGCCGCTGCTTTTCAAATGAATGAGTGAGTGAATGAATGAAACCACACAGTTTTTTTTTTTTTAAGATTTATTTATTTATTTGGAAGGCAGAATTACAGAGAGGCAGAGGCAGGGAGAGAGAGGTCTTCTATTACTGGTTCGCTCCCCAGATGTCTGCAATAGCTGGAGCTGTGCCAATCCAAAGCCAGGAGCCAGGAGCTTCTTCCACGTCTCCCATATGGGTGCAGGGGCCCAAGGACTTGGGCCATCTTCTACTGTTTTCCCAGGTCATAGCAGAGAGCTGGATCAGAATTGGAGTAGTTGGGCCTTGAACGGGTGCCAGTATGGGATGCTGGCACTGAAGGGGGCAGCTTTACCCGCTATGCCACAGCACCACACCCTTTTCGGTGCTCTGTGCAGGGTGCTCCAGCTGTGCTATGTCACCAGTTGACTCAGACACAGTCCCCAAATTTTATTCATATCCGAAGATGGGAAATCGGCTTGAATTTTCAAAACTATGGAACAAAACAGCTGAGTCTGCCCTGGATTGCTGATAGCTGCATGCAGAACAATTCAGGATAATGTCACCTGTTGCTTAGGAATTTCACCGTTTGCGTTCTAATTAACCCCCCACCCCCCACCCCGAAGAAGGACAAAATACTCAGAACAGGGTGCGGAGTTGCGACTGCCAGCCCCGTTCTTGGAACCCTGGCGCCACCTACTGGCTGAGAGGTGCTTCGCCTGCTCACCTGCTTTGCAAAGTAGTGGATGCCCGCCGCTCTTGTGCTAGACGCGGTGATGACTGACACAGCCTCAGCCCCGCCCTCCTGGAGCTGCCAGTCCAGTGAGGGAGACAGACTGGCCGCCGTCAGTGTAAGCCCAGCGTGGTTGGGGCTTGGATGGAGGGAGGCTCCGGCGGGCAAGCCAGGGCCAGGCCCAAGGTGGGAGGAGTACGTGAGGGCTTTTCCCAGTGGTCTGTATGTGCCCTGTAGCCCTGGACCCTTCTTCCCTTCTTGCTCTAACCACACCTGGATGCTTTCCATGCGGCCCTTCCAACTGGTCTGTTTCTCTCCGTAGGTGCTTGTGCCCGCTGGACCTGCAGGCGGGGTAAGATCCTCGCTGCTCCTGTCCCCCACTTCTAAACCCTTCTCTCCACCTCCTCTTTGCGCCCCTGACTGTGAAGCTGACTCGGTCACCCAGAACACCTGCTCTTGTAACACTGCCAGCTCCAGCAGCTCCCAAGTCACTTCGTCACTGCCACCCACTGCTCCTCTTGTCACCCCCGGTGATTTCCAAATTCAAGTCCATGATCCCTGGACCGTGCCAGCCTCTCAGTGCCTTGATCTCTTCTCTTTCAATGACCTTGTTCCCTACCCACCCATGGTCACTGGATCTGATGTTGGGGACACAGTGGTGACCGTGAAAGCTCCAGAGGTCCCAGCCTGGTGGGGGAGAAAGACCCATCCCCAAACTACAGCCCCTGCAGAATCGGTTCCACGCATCTCGCTGCTGCCTGTCCATCACCTCCTGTCGCTCCAGCTCGCTCCGCTAAGGTTGTGCTCCAATGATCCCTCAGCCCCAACGGTGCATTAAGCCGACCATGTTTTCACTGTCCATCACCCCTCAGGGCCACACTGCCCTCAGCACCTGGCATTGTCACCACGCTCACCTGCACTTCCTCGGCACCTGCACCTTCGCAGCTGAATGTGGATGGAGGACAACCCAGCACCGCTTGGCCGGCTCTCCTTTCCACGCAGCAACACAGATGCCAGCGCTTCCTGCTCATCACCAGTCCCATCACATCTCTCTGGTCCATTCGTTCTCCCGTTTCCTTTTATTCCCGCCCTACAAGTAATAGCAATGATGTAATGCCATGGGCTGAAGCGTGTTCCCCCAAGTTCATCCGTGGAAGTCGTAGTCCCAGGTGTGATGGGAGACGGAGCTGGGGCAGGTGATGAGGGTTAGATGAAGTCGGGAGGGTGGAACACTCGTAATGGGATTGTGTGACTTTATAAGATGAGGAAGAAACAGAGTCATTTGTGTTTCTCTCTCCCCCTCCCCCGTCTCTCCTTCCCTCCCACGACAGGACCAAGCGCAGCTGTCCACACTCCAGGACAATGGCCCTCACCAGACCCGAGCTGACCACTGCTCCCCCTTGGACTTACCAACCTCAGAGTTGTGAGAAACAAACGTCACTTAAGCCACCTGAGCGGACTAACACACATATGGTCATTCTTCTTTTACTGTTAATTGACATGATGATTATGTATATTTGTGGGTCTATGTAAGGCTGTGTGACCAGGCCATCAGTATTTCCAGCTCCTTAAATATTTCTCATTTCCCTGGCTAGGGACCTGTACACTCCTCTTTTTAGTTCTTTCTAAATTGTTGTGGGGCTGGCACTGTGGTGTAGCTGGTAAAGCCTCTGCCTGCAGTGCTGGCATCCCATATGGACGCAGGTTCGAGTCCCAGCTGCTCCACTTCCGATCCAGCTCTCTGCTATGGCCTGGAAAAGCAGTAGAAGATGGCCAAAGTCCTTGGACCCCTGCACCTGCATGGAAGACCCAGAAGAAGCTCCTGACTCCTGGCTCCAGATCAGCTCAGCTCCAGCCATTGGGGCCAACTGGGGAGTGAACCAGCAAATGGAAGACCTCTCTCTCTCTCTCTCTCTCTCTCTCTCTTCCTCTGCCTATCTGTAACTCTGCCTTTCAAATAAATAAATAAATCCTTAAGAAAAAAAATCACCACTGTGCTCCAGCACACTAGGTCTCATTCCTCCTATCTAACAGCATTGTGCTGCCTGTTAACCAGCCTCCGTCTACCCTCATGTGCCATTTCCTAAAAGCTCTGAGGCATTATATCTGTGTGTGCATACCATTAAGTTCACTCATTTTCATGTGTACATATATATATATATATATATACACCATTAAATGTATATGCACACCATTAGATGTATATGCGCACCATTAAATTTATATATACACCAGACGCCAGCACTGTGGTGTAGTGAGCTAAAGCCTCCATCTGCAATGCCGGCATCCCATATGGGCACCAATTTGAGTCTCTGCTGCTCCACTTCGATCCAGCTAGGCCTGGGAAAGCAGTAGAAGATGGCCCAAGTGCTTGGGCCCCTGTACCCATGTGAGAGGCCCGGAAGAAGCTCCTGGCTCCTGGCTTTGGATCGGCCCAGCTCTGGGAGTTGTGGCCATCTGGGGAATGAGCCAGCAGATGGAAGACCTTTCTCTCTGTCTCTCTCTCTCTCTCTCTGTCTGTAACTCTACCTCTCAAATAAATAAAAATCTTTTAAAAAATAAATGTATATACACATCATTAAATATATATGTACACCATTAAATGTGTATGTACACCATTAAATGTATATATACATCATTAAATGCAGATGTACACCATTAAATGTGTCTGTGCAGTGTTAACTGTGTGTGTTGTTAAGCTCACTCAGTTTCGTGTGGAGTCCAATACTACGGCAGGTGTGCACAGCTGTGCCAGCCTCACCACCGTCTGGCATCAAGACACCGCCTCCTCACATTTCACATGCAGGGAAGCCCGCAAGCTGTGGTCGTCTCTGATTGGC
Source organism: Oryctolagus cuniculus (assembly GCF_964237555.1). NCBI lineage: Eukaryota > Metazoa > Chordata > Mammalia > Lagomorpha > Leporidae > Oryctolagus > Oryctolagus cuniculus. Next base: position 14,140,067 of record NC_091449.1, on the reverse strand, counting down.
CTTTCCCACCTGGCTTGATGGCCGAGCTCTCCGTCTGTGCTTCCTCTCTGACTGCTCAGCGTTCCCTTCGCTGGCTTTGTTTACCCATTCACCTGTGCGTGGGCTTCTGCATCATTCCCAGTGTTTGTTAGGAACAGTCCTGCTGTGGGCATTTATGTACACGTGTGTGTAGACAATGTGTCTTCCTGTTTTCAGAGAAGTCCTAGGAGGGATGTGGCTGAGTCATAAACTTAGAATATACCTACTTTTTAAAGAATAGACAGTTTCCTAAAGTGATTGGACCTGCTTTCTTTTCTTTTTACATTTTTATCTATTTTCATGATTATTTGAGAGGGGGAGGGAGAGAGAGAGAGCCCTTCCATTCACTGGTTCACTCCCCCAAATGCCAGGGCTGGAAGCCAGGAGCCACGGGCTCAGTCTGGGTCTCCCACACCTGTGGCAGGGATGCAGGTACTTGAGCCGCACCTGCTGCCTCCCAGGATGCGCATTAGTGGAAGTTAGAGTGGAGCTGGGGCTCCAACCCAGGCACTCAGATACGGGATGTGGGCACTGCAAGCAGTGTCTTAACCACTAGGCCAAGTGCCAGTCCACAGAAGAACACTTTTTCATTATGACACCGAACCAAATTAACAAGAAGTCCTCTATATAATGTAGTAGCCAGTTCATATGTATATTTCCTCAATGATCTAAAATAGTGAATTTGGCTGGCACCGTGGCTCAATAGGCTAATCCTCCGCCTTGCGGTGCCAGCACAGCGGGTTCTAGTCCCAGTCGGGGCGCCGGATTCTGTCCCAGTTGCCCCTCTTCCAGGCCAGCTCTCTGCTGTGGCCAGGGAGTGCAGTGGAGGATGGCCCAAGTCCTTGGGCCCTGCACCCCATGGGAGACCAGGAGAAGTACCTGGTTCCTGCCATCGGATCAGCGCGGTGTGCCGACCGCAGCGCACCAGCAGCAGTGGCCATTGGAGAGTGAACCAACGGCAAAAGGAAGACCTTTCTCTCTGTCTCTCTCTCTCACACTATCCACTCTGCCTGTCAAAAAAAAAAAGTGATTTTTTAAAATCGCTGCTTGTTCAAACCAGGATTAAAGCAAGGACCATTCATGTGGTTTCTTTTTTTTTTTTTTTTTTTTTTTTTTTTTTTTTTGACAGGCAGAGTGGACAGTGAGAGAGAGAGACAGAGAGAAAGGTCTTCCTTTTTGCCGTTGGTTCACCCTCCAATGGCCGCCGCGGCTGGCGCGCTGCGGCCGGCGCACCGCGCTGATCCGATGGCAGGAGCCAGGAGCCAGGTGCTTTTCCTGGTCTCCCATGGGGTGCAGGGCCCAAGCACCTGGGCCATCCTCCACTGCACTCCCTGGCCACAGCAGAGGGCTGGCCTGGAAGAGGGGCAACCGGGACAGAATCCGGCGCCCCGACCGGGACTAGAACCCGGTGTGCCGGCGCCGCTAGGCGGAGGATTAGCCTAGTGAGCCGCGGCGCCGGCCCTCATGTGGTTTCTGTATCTCTCTGTCTCTAGCTCTGTTCTCTTTCTCCCCACCTTGCATGCACACTTGGCCAAGAATCTTCACAGATTATAATTTATTTATTTTAAATATTTTGTTTTTAATTTTATTATCTTTAAAAGATTTATCTTATTTATTTGGAAGGCAAAGTTAGAGAGAGAGACACACACAGAGAGAGAGGTCTTCCATTCATGGTTCACTCCCCAAACAGCCACAATGACCAGGGTTGTGCCAGGCTGAAGCCAGGAGCCTGAACCTCTTCTGGGTCTCCCATGTGAGTGCAGGGCCCCAGGGACTTGGGCCATCTTCTGCCTGATTTCCCAGGAGTATTAGCAGGGAGCTGGATTGGAAGTGGAGCAGCTGGGACTTGAACTGGTGCCCATGTGGGATGCCAGTGCTGCAGGCGGCTTAGCTACTCCACCACAGCGCTGGCCCCTTGCATTTCTTTTCAACAAGGGGCAGGATTGAGCATTCCCTATGTTTTAGGGCCATTTATATTTCCTTTTCTTTGAGTTTTGTGGATTTCTTCCCTGTTCTGTCAGATTATTGCTTTTTCCTCTTTATTTTGAGGACCTTTTCATTCTTTTTCCTGCAGAGAAATTCATTCTAGGAGAGACTCCACAGCAAAACAGGGAGAGCACTAGCGTTGGTGAGGAGCCACCAGCTCCGTCGTTTACAATCTGCTTGCCCTTGGGAGCACCACTTGACCCCGCTGAGCTGATGTCTTTATGTCAATGCCCATTTCACAGGCTTGGGCAGCTGAGACGTCCCGGACAGGGGAGTGGGTGTTTAGCCCAGCAATGAAGACTCCATGTCCCATAGCAGAGTATCTGGGATTGATCCCTCCCACTGCCTGCAGCAGTGACAGCTCAAGCAGTTGGCTTCTGGCCTCCCACATGGGAAGTCCGCGTTGTGTTTCTGGCTCCCAGCGTCGATAATGGGCCAGCCCTGGCCATTGCAGGCATTTGGAGAGTGAACCAGTGGATAAGAACAATCTCTCTCTCTCTGTCTCTCTCCCCCTCTCAATCTTTTCCTCTCCCTCTCAAGTAAGTAAATAGAATTTAAATGTGTTGCCTAAGAAGTGCAAAGGAAACATTCATCAAATAATTCATGAAAAAGGACACAGTGTACATGGGGAACTTGCCATAATGTATGCATTCAACGTATCTAGATTTTTCTTCCTATTAATTGCCTGTTTATATCCTTAGCATGATTGTTTTCTGATTCAGTTGTGAATTTTTTCTGTTTACTTTTTTAAAATTTATGCTTTTTAGTTTTAAAATTTAACATTTTTTAACATTTTGCCACATTCACTTCAAATGAAGACATTATGTACCTACACATATATGCTATTTGTTTGAGTTGCTGTCTTTTTCTTATTGATTTGAATAAGCACTTTGCATATTGTGGCTATTAATCCTTAGTTGACAATTTTTCTCCCAAGTTATGGTTGGTCATTCATTCCACAAATAGGCACTGAGTGCCTACTATGCGCTAGGAGCAAAGGAAGACAAACGCTAGGCAGCAAGGAAGCAAGAGGCTGGGACAAAAGGGGTCCACTCTAGGTCGAAAGTTCATGAAAGAACTCCCTAAGGAACAACATTTAAGCTGACACAGAAGGGTGAGAAGCCAGTGGGGGGCAGTGGGCTAAGGAGCCGCTGTGACACCAGCTCTGGTATCGAAGTTCCGGTTCAGGTCCCAGCTGCTCCACTTCCAATCAAGTTCCCTGCTAAAACACTGTTCACCTGGGAGGTGGGAGGAGCCAGGCCTCGGAAGATGGGCGCAGCCTGGCCAGCCCCGCCCCTGTGCCCAACAGTGAGGGCCTGTGGGACCTCACTTCCGTGGGTCTCGGTTTCTCTATTTGCGAAATGGGTATAATAATAGTGTCTTTTTTTTTTTTTTTTTTTTTTGACAGGCAGAGTTAGACAGTGAGAGAGAGAGACAGAGAGAAAGGTCTTCCTTCCGTTGGTTCACCCCCCAAATGGCCGCTATGACACAGCGCGCCAATCCGAAGCCAGGAGCCAGGTGCTTCCTCCTGGTCTCCCATGCAGGTGCAGGGTCCAAGCACCTGGGCCATTCTTCACTGCCTTCCCGGACCACAGCAGAGAGCTGGACTGGAAGAGGAGCCACCGGGACAGGATCCGGCGCCCCGACCAGGACTAGAACCTGGGATGCCAGCACCGCAGGCAGAGGATTAGCCAAGTGAGCTATGGCGCCGGCCAATAATAGCATTTTTTTAAATAATTTTTATTTATTTACTTGTGAGGTAGAGTAACAGACAGAGCCGTAGCGGGGAGCTGGGTGGGAAGAGGATCTGGGATACGACATGAGCCGGTGCCCACAGGATGCTGGCACTGCAGGGGCGGCTTTCCTCACTACGCTGTAGCACCGGCCCCTCTCTGTTTTTATTTGTAAATAAAATACATCTTAAAAAAATAGCAAGTCAGTCACATGAGTGAGTGGAAGGACCAGCACGTGGCAACAATTGACAAGTTCAATAAGCTGAGATCGAGTTCCCAAATCAAGGTGGCAAGGAGGGCAGGGACGGGAGGTGGGAGAGCTGGCTCCACAGACAAAGGGAAGGAATTCAGTCTTATCGTAAGAAGCCCTCATGGCTGCTGAACTTATTTGTACTTTATGAAGATTCTTCCTGTAGTCAGGAGAATGGATTACAGGCAGAAAATAACAGCAACTACGTGGTGAGGATGGTGACTTGACAAGCTGGTACAACAGGTGTGATAAGAAAGGGGGCTGGCACTGTGGCATAGCAGCAGGATTGCCTCCCGCAGTCCCACCATCACATATGGACACCGGTTTGAGTCCTGGCTGCTCCACTTCCCATCCAGCTCTCTGCTGTGGCCTGGGAAAGCAGTAGAGGATGGCCCAAGTCCTTGGGTCCCTGCATTCACGTGGGAGAGCCGAAGGAAGCTCTTGGCTCCCAGATTCAGATAAGCCCAGCTCTGGCTGTTGTGGCCATCTGGGGAGTGAACCAGCAGATGGAGTATTAGGAAAATGGCGCAGTTTTATCTATGGCACGATCTACACCCTGACACCATCCTAGGCTCTAGGCCCTGCCGCCATTGCTGGAAGCCAGGTGGCCACAGGGCCCAACCACTGGTGTCAGCTTCACCCCCATCCTAATGGGATTCACTGCTCCTGCTTCCCTGCCTGCCCTCTGGCAAAGTTTTAAAAGGACCTGGGTCCTCTCGCTCCTCTCTCCTCGGCTTGCTCACTCTCTCCTCTCTTCTCTCCTCACTAGCTCCTCTCCTCTCTTTCTCTCTTTCTTCTTCTCTCTGTTACACTCTCCTTCTCCCTTTTTCCTTCTTTGCCCCTTCCCTCTGCTGGGTTTTCCCCCAATAAACCCTTACTCTGGTGTTTGGTGTGTTTTGTGATGATTTTACATGGAGGATCTCTCTCTCTCTTTCTCTCTCTCTCTCTCTGCCTCTCTGTAACTCTGTATTTTAAATGGATAAATATATACATATTATGTATATGGATAAATATATATCCATATATGTATATTTAAAGCAAGGCAGGCTTTGGGCAGATTCTAATGCAATCCAACATGCTTTGTTGACAGACTGGGTGGAAGGCAAGGAGAAGGCAGGGTCCAGAATGATCCTGGGTGCTGGTGGCTCGCAGGGCAGGCAGGACCATGTTGGGGGATGCAGGTGAGAAGGCAGCCAGGACTTCAGTCTCTGGGTGGTGGGATCAGCTCCGTGAGGAGCGCCCCCTCATGTCAGCTTATCCCCACTTATCTTATCCACCTACCATTGAGGAAACCGAGCCAGAGAGAAACCACTTGCTACACACAATGAAGCCAGAGCTAAAGATCTTCCCTCCTCCCTCCATCCGCTCACTCACTCATCTCTCACCCATCATTCATCCGCTCACTCACTCATCTCTCACCCATCATTCATTTCGTCTTCTTCCCTTGCCCCATCCACCCCGAGCCCAATCTATGCGTCTCTCCTTCCACGCACGTGTCAGTGCAGGCATCCACCCTCCCACCCTACACCGTTCACGATGTGTGGGGCCCCTGGCATCTGCTCCCTGCTGGACAGGAAGGCGAGTCGGGGGTGAGAAGGCGCGGGTCAGAGACGTCGGCCGGCAGCTTGGCTTAAGATATTTATTAGGGATCTCACATTCGGCCTCAGGGGCTCTGCGGAGGGGCGCAGCAGTGCATCCTTCAAGCATTGCAACGCCCAGGAGCGGGTCAGGTCCTGAGGGCTTCATTCCTGCTGGGTGACCGATCAGTCCTCACTGCAAGAGACAGACAATCAGCACCTCCTCTTGCCCACGCGTCCACTGCCCGTTCCCGTGAGCATCCAACGCCCTCGCGCCCGAGAAGCCCGGCTTCCCCGCCACATCCTCACCATGGGGAAAGATCCGGCGCCGTCCAGCTCTCCGTGACCGACTTGTCGTTGGTCGGGTCTCCGTCAAAGTTTCCGCAGGCCCCACACAGCTGGCCAGCGCGGCCACTGTCCACCGTCACGGTCAGCTGCCCATCGGCGCCCAGCCACACCCAAAGCCCATCCTTTTGGTGGACAAGTATGGAGTTGTCGCTGTTGCGCGTCACGGACACCGATGTCAACACTTCAGCTGGGAGGTCCACCTGGCGACCATTCACCTGGCGATGGAGGCGGGCAGACACAGGTGAGGCCGGAGCCACAGCGCAGCCAGCGAGTTACCAGGACAGAGACCCCGAGCGAGGTCATGAGTTCAGGAACCAAAGCAAAGGAGCAGGTTCTGAAAGCCATGAAGACCCGGATGGAGGCTGCGTGTGGCCAGACAGACTCGGGGAGATAGCTGGAGACTGGGCGGATGGAGAAAGGGACTGGGGGACCCACGCAGCGTCCCAGGGTCGGGGGTGGGAGGGACTTTGTACCAGAGGCCCATCCCAACCAACCAACCTCAGGGCCACCCTGTTGGGGTCTACTTTTCAAAACAAAAGGCCTCTGAGGAGCATGTTCTCTGTTACTGCTTCCCCAAGAGGAGAGTTTATCCCTTATCATTGTAATGCTGATGTCTAAAGATAAGTAGTGAGCGTAGCAAATATAATAGGCCTGTGAGGAGATGACTGCTTCCTCGTCCTGGGTTGCAGACTCAGCAACGTCAGGAGTTTTTTTCCCTTGAAACAAGTGTTGTTTGTTTTTGTTGGTAAGTTCATCCTTCTAAAGTTAGTCTCTCTAGCAAAAATTGCTTTTAAACAGAAGTTCTCTTTTTTTCCCGAAATGCTTTTGTATCTGAGTCTGCCTCTGTCGGGTGACTGGAGAGACAGGCAGACTGATGGGAAAAGTAGGTGTGGAGCTGAGATGGGCGGGAGGGAGGAAAGAAGAGAGGAGGGAGAAAGGGAGGGAGGATGGAGACAGCCAGGAGGGGCGGGGCGGGGCAGGGGAAGCCTCTCCCGGCTGCTTCCTGAGTATGAGAACTGGGTTCGAGTCGGCCCTGGAGTGGGAGTCGGCTCCCAGCCTGACTCAGAGGGGCGGGGCTGAGCTGAGTCACCAAACCCGACTTTTCCGGGGTCCAGGTGCCAGGCCTGGATCTGGGGACTGGGAATAAAGGGGTGACGGGGACAGACAGGATCCCTGCGCACCCAGGGCTCAGGTTCCGGAGCTGATGCAAGGTGCAGCTTCCGCAGCTTCCTTCCGGGAGCCTGACGTTTGGCATGTGCTAGGCAGAGCTGCCTGGGTGACCAGCCCTACCCCCTCCAATAAAAACCACCTGGCCAATCACAGCATTCCATCCCCAAGGCCACGGTGACTGGTTCCAGGGATAGGCAAGGGCCCAAACTGGTCCAGCGTAGCTAAACCAGTGCGGTGTGGGTCTGTGAGAGGAAAGCCGGAGAATCAAGCCGACTTGGTGACCAGCACATCTAAAACATAGAGGCCTACAGTCCTGACCCTGAGTTTTCTAGTTCCGTGGGCCAATCAGTTCACTTCTGCTTCTCAGGAAGTTTGAGCTCGGTTTTTCTGTCACCTGCAACCAATGGAGTCCTGATTGACGCTAATATCAAAACTATGACGTTCCTTGAATGCGTTCTGCCTCCCACGAACTCAGCTGAAATACTGAGGCAAATACCAATCCAGAGATCAAATTGCAGAGGAAAGAGACAGCAAGACAGGCAGGCAACAATGCAAGGACACTGCACATCACCCCAACCCCCGCCAGCCCGCCGCCACGCCCAGGCTTACCCACACTCCCCCGTCTCGGGTCACGGTGACTATCCCGTCCTCGAAGAAGACGTGGAGCTGGCCCACCGTCTCAGCTGTGCCAGCGCAGGGCTGGATGGCTGCCACCACACGATACCAGGGGGTCTGTAGTCCTGGGCAGCGGAAGGAGAGCTCATAGACACCAGAGGAGTTGAAGGCACTGAGGGCCCCATCAAAGGTGGTGAGGTTGGAGCCTGCGGAGAGGGTACACTGGGCGCCGGAGGCCTGGCAGACCCGAACCCCGTTCTGGACCTCGCAGACGCTGCCCGCCTTGCAGCTGGCCTCATAGCACTGCAGGTCCGCGTCTGGGGAGCAGTAGCAGCGCTCGTTGCAGTCTGAGGACAGGAGGGAGGAGTTCACCTGTGTGCAGAAGGGGGCAGGTGAGAGGTTGGGGGGTTACAGGGATGGCTCTGTAACAGGGGGAAACAGCAATAGCGCCGATAAGTCCCAGCAGCTCCACTTCTGATCCAGCTCCCTAAATGCACCTGGGAAGGCAGCAGAGGACGGCCCAGGTAGTTGGGGCCCTGCCTCCCATGTGGGAGACCAGGATGGAGCTCCAGGCTCTTGGTTTTGAGCTGGACCAGTCCCAGTCTTGTGGTCCTTTGGGGAGTGAACCAGCAGATGAAAAATCTCTCTCTCTCTCCTCTTCAAATAAATAACTAAATCTTTAAACACCCATAACAACCAGTGCAGAGCAAGAGCCCAAAAAATACTGTTAACACGAATAAATCAAGGATTGCATTTCAGTTTGCAGAGTAAGTGATGGTTGGGGGCTGCCTAGAGCACCGTCTAAGTTGCTATTCCTTTCCCTGAGTGGGATGCGCAGGGAGTGCCAGGCCCAGGGCACAGCGGGCGTCTTCCACACAATCACACCTTCCCTTACACACCTGTGGTGCAAGGACAATGACTACCCCCATCTTACAGGTGGAGAAAATGAGGTTCAGGGTGGGGACCATGGCAGGCCAAGTGTGGTCCCTCACAGACATCAGATCCCAATCCCTGGGACCAAGTAAACATCCCCTTCTGTGGGAAAAAGGTGTTTGCAGCGGTGTTAAACCGAGGACTTGGAAGTGGAGAATTCATGCTGGATTATCCAGGTGTCCTCCCAAGAGGAAGCTGGAGGGAGCGTTCCTGACACACACAGGCCGATACTGCAGGGATGCAGCCCCAAGGCACGGGATGCTGGCAGCCCCCAGAAGCTGCAGGGAGCAGTTAGACTGCGGGGGGGGGGGGGGGGGCTGGGGGCAGCCTGCCTCCAGCGTGGGGGTACTGATTTCCGGAATGGTGGGAGAACACATTGCTTCCGTGTTAGACTACCAGGTTGGAGGTCAGCAGCATCACACACAGCAAGTGTCCCAGCTGGGAGATGGCAGCGGCACCCCTGTCCCAGTCCTCGGGGAGGTTAGACACCCTCCCACCCTCCCTGCCCACCTCGAGCCCCTACTCACAGGCAAGTACCGGCCATTGTAGGTGCAGCCACACTCCTGGGAGGGGACGCAGACGCCCTGGGCGAGCAGGAAGCGGTCGTCACACTCACAGCCCTCGAAGCAGTGGCTGGTGCAGCCCGTGAGGCCAGAGAGCGCTGTGCAGGAGCCCTGGCAGGAGTAGGTGCAGACGGAGTAGTGGCTATTAGCCGGGCACTGCAGCGCTGTGGAGAGAGACATGGCGGGCTGGGGTCACGCCTCCATGGACGGCCACAAGAGCTTCTATACAGCCAGCCCGGGCGTGGGCTGCGCTGATGACCCAAATGACGCAGACAGCCCCAAACTCTGCCCTGCAGAGCTCAAACCGGAGGGACAGGCCATGAGGGGCCCATGTGGCTGTGCTGCATTGGGCAAGGTCAGGCTTGGGGCTCAGGGCAGGGGCAAGTGAAACACAGGGGGCTGGGAGGACCCAGGGGAAGCATTCGGGGTGAGGTCCTGGGCTCTGGCTGAGAACTGGTGGCTGCTGTGGCTGCCCAGTGCCGGGACACGGGGGGGCCAGGGGAAGGAGGACTGGCTTGGGGTGAGGCGCTGATGTCGTCTGGGAACACAGCAGGTGCAAGACATTCTGAGGATGCTGGAGGGAACGCGCTCACACTGGACCCCTGGGGCTGGCAGTCAGGAGAGAGCTCGGAGCAAGAGACAGGCTCCACTGTCCCCACTGAGGACGAGGCCAAGGCCGTGAAGCCTATAAGGCCCTGGGTAGGGGTCCTGCTCTGAGGAGACCGAAGCAAACTCGGCCATGGCCTTTTCCTGCAGAGCCTAGGTGGGGGAGGGGCATGTCCTTGCAGCAGGAGATTTGGGGGAGAGGGACAGCCCTGGTTTGGGGGCCCAACGGCCTGCAGCTTTGTCCTGGGTGCTCTGAGGGGAGCCGGTGTTGCCCCCAGGGGGCTGGCAAGCCACAGACTCAGGCTGCAAGGTGAGAAAGTGCCCAGGATGGAGGCCCAGGGAAGATGTGAAGAGGTTTGAGGAGAAAGGGGGCGGTCAGAGGGGGCAGAGGGGAGCCGCCAGGCGAGCAGCGGGCGTGGGAGGAGCTTTCGCAGGAGGGGGCTGGGCTGCTCCTGAGATGCAGACGGAGGAGGGCGGGGCGTGGCGGGCGGGAGACCTCCCAGGCACCACCACCCCCCCACCCCCGCCCCCGACACTCACGGCAGAAGCTGTCTGTCCTCCAAGGCTTCACGGCCATGCCGGCCGCCTGACAGTCGGCTGTGTAGGCGGCCAGGCTGCGGCAGAGGAAGGCCTGGTCGCCCTTCTGGGCGCACAGGTCGTACACGCACTGGCGGAAGTACTCGGAAGGACTCAGCACCTCGTGGCAGGCGGCCCAGGCGCCGCTGGGGTCGAGCAGCCGCCCACAGAGCTCGCTGCTCTCGTAGGGTGCCGTCTCCTCCGCCCGGCACACGGGGCAGCCTTGGGCCCCACAGCCCTCGGTGCAGTCCTGGGGGGAGCCGGGTGCCCGCCACGCCGCCCCGAAGTCCTCCACGCTGGGGGCCACCGAGCCGTCGGGTAGCTCGAAGTCGTCGCTCCAGTTGCCGTTGAAGTTGCCGCACAGGCCGCAGAGCCGACCGTGGAAGGGGCTGGGGATGGAGATGAGGACGTGGGCGTCGCCGTCAAAGAGAAGCCGCAGCCCCTCGGTTGTCTGCAGGATCAGGTTTCGGCCCTCGGAGGTCACCCGCACATGGCCCACGGCCACGGGCAGGTCCACCACCTCGCCGTCGATGGTGACCTGCACGGGAGGAAGGGGCGGGTGAGTGGCTCACAGAACCTCCAGAAGCCCAGGACTTGGCTGTGTCTCCCTGGGTCCCTGGGTGGGCCACTCACCTCCGGTCCCCGGGCCAGGCCCACGACCTGGCCAGCCACAGTAACCAGCACGCGCTGCGGTTCTCCAGCCGCGTTCTTCTCCAGGACGATGGTGAAGTCCTCATCCCCGGGCTGTGGGTCGCAGACCTGGGCCAAGATGTAGGAGCAGGAGCCGTGCAGGTCGTAGACGCGTCCGTCCAGGGTGAGGTAGTGGATGCCTCCGTCGGCCAGGCAGCGGCCGCAGCCTTTGGGGTGACAGGCCTGGACGCCGTCCTCCAGCCGGCACTCCTCGTAAGGCCCGCAGGCCGCACCCTCCTTGCAGCTGACTTGGCCCCCTGGGCCGCACTCACAGCGTCTCTCGCACTCGGGCCCTGGGTAGAAGGCTGCGCCCAGTGGGTAGTAGCGGCCCTCGTGGAGGCAGCCGCACTGGCCCAGGGGGACGCATGTGTCACCGCTGAGCACGTAGCCGGCGTCGCAGTAGCAACCTTCGCGGCAGGTTGGCTCGCAGCCTTCGGGCGCCGAGAGGCTGGGGCAGCTCACGGGGCAGGAGTTGCCGCAGAGCTCGTAGTGGCTGTTGGCTGGACACTGGATGGCTGCGGGGGTGAGACGGGATGGGCGTGAGGCTTCCCCTGGGACAACACACCCAGGTACCAGGATCGGACCCAGCACCTCCCACGGGGTGGGGGCAACACCCTCTGACCAGGTGTGTGTCACACCCTAAAACTTCTAAGTGTCCAGTGAGTGTCTGGTCATGGATGTGTGACCAGGATACAAGGGTTAGGATCAGCCACAGGTATCCCGGGGCGTGCGCCTGTGGGGCTGTGCCTGGCCTGGGTGTCCGAGCACCTGCTGGAATCTCCCCGACTCCGTTTGTTTTAGGGTGTGACTCTGACCCACAGTTTCGACGGGGACAGCTTCGTGCGCCTCCGCGTGCCGGCGGCCTACGCGGGCGCCCTCTGCGGCCTGTGCGGGGACTACAACTAGGTCTGGTTGTTGAAGCTGCCAGGATGCACCTGACCGAGGAGATCTATCTGTCCAAAAGGAACTGCAGGGACTCCCGGACCCTTTCTTAGGCAGCTGTTTGGGGTCCTCAGAGCCCTGACCGTACGTGTACCTGACCAGTCTGTCGCCGCGCATAGTCTAACAGACACCTCGCTGGTCCCTGAGCCCAGGAAGAGGGAAGAAGCTGGGGAGAGGAGGAGGCGCCTGCTTTGTGAACGTGCAAGGGCCAGTACTCACAACAGAAGTCCGGCAGCCTCCATTCGCCGATCTCGGCCCCGGCGGCCTGACAGGCAGCCACATAGGCGGCCACCGCAGGGCAGAAGCCTCCCGGATGGCCCTGGGCCTGGCAGGCGTCCAGCAGGCAGGCCTGGAAGTACTGCTCCGGCGGCACGATGCAGTGGCAGGGCCCCAGCGGGCCTTTGCGGGACATGATCACCCCGCAGGCGTCGGGGCCGCCGAAGGGCTCCTGCTCCTCGGGCGTGCACGGCTCCGGGCACGGCTCGGGCTCGCACTTTTCGCAGCCCGGCTCACCGCCCACCTGCCAGCCCTCGGGCTTCCCGTCCACCGCTGACAGGTCGTCGGCCGAGTTCTCGTTGTAGTCCCCGCACAGGCCGCAGAGGGCGCCCGCGTAGGCCGCCGGCACGCGGAGGCGCACGAAGCTGTCCCCGTCGAAACTGAGCGAGATCCCGGCGGCCGTGGTCACCACCACGTCGGCGCTGCTCACATACGCGTTCAGGCGCGAGTCCAGCTGGAAGGGCAGCGTCACGAACTCGCCGTCCACCTGCGGGCGTGGGGCAGGGCGGGGCGGGCCAGTCAGGTTCGAAGCCCGTCTCCACCACCTAGGAGCTGTGGGACTCTGAGTCCAGGGCTTCTTGTAGTAAAAACAACAGGCTCTTGACGCCACCCTGCAGCACATGACTTCTTGGGCCCATTTCTCGTAGGAATAAACTAAGGCTCAGCGCAGGGGGAGGGGGAGCCACTGCCTCACACCATCCAGCTCCCAGGCCTATGCTCCAGACCCCGTCCATCAAGTCCCAGCTAAGCTGTAAGGTGTTCAGGGACCTGGCGGACCTCTTACCGTCCCAGGCAACCCCAGGGCCGGCACCTGCTCCTGTGCGGCCCATGCCCTCCTCACCTGTAGCTGCCGAGGCCAGCGGGCGCTGAGGGTCAGGCGGTGGTCGTAGATATACAGGGTGACACTGCGGGTGTAGCTGACAGCCTGGCTGCCCCGGTGCTCGTTGACAACGGTGACGGTGAAATTCTCAGTCCCGGCCGGCGGCTCAGAGCAGGGTGCACTCAGCAGGTACTCGCAGGTGCCTTGGAAGTCGAATCGGTGCCCGTCCAGGGTGACGTAATGGGGGTCACCCCAGGCCTGGCACTCCGCAGTGCTCACTGGTTGGCAGCCGTACTGGCCCGAGGACAGCAGGGCACATGCCTCGCCCTTGGCGCAGCTGGCAGGTGTGCAGACCAGCGAGCCGCCCTCAGCCCCACAGCGGCACCGCTGGGAGCATGTGGCGTCCGTCCAGAACTCGCTGCCGGTCTCATAGTAGGTGCTGTTGGCCCAGCAGCCGCAGCCGCCCTCCAGGGGCACGCAGCGCCCAGCGCTCAACACGAAGCCCGTGTCGCACTGGCAGCCCTCCACGCAGGAACCTTCACAGAGGGCTGAGGTCTTGGTGGACTCAGGAGCCGGGCAGCTGGCTGGGCAGGGTGAGCCACAGAGCTCGTAGTGGCTGTTTTCAGGGCAGGAGACCCCTGCGGGCGGGTGGGAGAGGGAGAAAGAGGGAAGGATGTTAGGGGTGGGGTCCAAGGACACGGTGGCAAAATACAGAAACCAAGGGGCTGACAGAGAGAGGAAGAGAGACAGAGACCGAAGGAGAGAGAGCAAGAGGCACAGAGAGGGATACAGAGAGACCCAAAGGGAGACACACAGAGAAGCGCCGAGAGACAGGCGCTCGGGAACAGAAATACAAGAAGAACCCAGAAGGGCTGGAGAGCAGTCAAGCCCGCCTGGCAGACAGGACCCCACCCCCAGCCTCTGCCCCCTCCCCGGCACTCACCACAGCCGGCCTGCTCCCTCCATTCCTGGATGGCGACGCCAGCGGCCTGGCAGGCAGCCGCATAGCTAGCCAGCGCCTGGCAAAGTATGTCCTGAGCCCCACCACTCAGGCACACGTCCAGGACACAGCCCTGGAAGTAGCTGTCGGGCGACACGTGGGCGAGGCAGTCGGCGAAGGGGCTCTCGGTCCCGGGGACCAGGGGGCCGCAGAAGCCAGGGCCCTGGTACTTCTCCAGCAGGTCCTCAGAACACGTCGGGCAGGAGCCCTGGCACTCGTCCCAGCACAGTGGGTCCCAGCCTGGGGCCCGCCAGCTGCCACCCCAGGCGGGTATGGAGGGAGCGGCTGTGCCGTTGGGAAAGACTTGGTCATTGTTGGGGTCGCCATCCAGGTTTCCACAGAGCCCGCACACGGCGCCGTGATAGCTGCTGGGCAGGATCACCTCCACGCGATTGTCCCAGTCATAGGTGACCTGCAGCCCAAAGTCTGTCACCAGCACAGCCTTCCACACTCCATGGGACACGTAAATCCGCCCGCCGGCCGCGGAGACAGGCAGCGTCGTCAGCACGCCGTTCACCTGGCGGAGGGGGAAGCAGGTGCCTGGGTCACTCAGGGTGGGAGGCCCCAGCTCTCGACTCCCCACCTTGTCCTGACGGGGGTTGGGAGCTGCCATGGCTTTCCCCCCGCCTGAAAGTTGTATAGCCGTTTGACAATGTCATGAACATCTGTTCCCGTCTTTGTGTCTGCTTCTTCCTCTGGATTGCTCTCTCCTCCCTCTCTGTTGCTTCACCTGGGTCTAGCTCTCTTGCTGGACCTCCGCTTCTCCCTCTTTCTTTGGGTCTCTGCACTCCCTCCCGTCACTGTCCTCTCTGTCTCTGGCTCTCCCCACTGGCCGTACACACTCTCTGTGCACTCCTGTGCGCATGCCCATCTTAGTGTCTGCTGAGTGGACCCACATGGCTCTTCCCTGGGCAGAAGCAGAGGCCCACCTCTCTGCCCTCACCTCCCTGGATTTCCCTCTGGGTCCGAGTCTCCAGGCCTCTTAATCTGCTCTCTGGAGCTCATCTGGGCCAGACTCTGAGCTGGGCACATGGCCCACCCACCAGCACCTGGGAAGCAGAGCTTGGATTCAAACCCAAGTCTACTGAGAGGCAGATGCCGAAGTGCTCAGCACAGAGCTAAGCCTGTTTGTTCGGTGGCTGATTTGGTTCAGGCCTAGGGGAATACAGAGAACCTCGGCTCCTCACTGGGGCTGTCAGGGCTCCCCCAGCCCTCCTGGGGGTTCAGGGGACCACCTTGCCACACATACCCTGACTTTGCCCGTCTCGCCCTTGTGGATGGAGATGTTGGTGCCCAGGACAGACACGGTGACCTCCTTCACATAGGACACGGTGGGGTTGCCCCGGTTCTCATTCTTGGTGGTGATGGTAAAGGGTGTCAGGCCCTCGGCGTCCACCCCCGGGCAGCCAACTTGCACCAGAATGTAGTTGCAGGTGCCTTGGAAGTCAAAGGCCCGGCCGTCGAAGGTGTTGTAGTGTGGGTCGCCCCACAGCCAGCACGTGGCGTTGTAGTTGGGCACACACACACCCTGGCCGTCCTGCTCCTTGCAGGTCTCCTGGGGCCGGCACGTGACACCCTGGCATGGGTCTGGGGGCAGAGGAGAGAAGACCTCAGGCTGTGCCAGGGACACCGGCCCCGAGGACTACCACAGGAGAGAGCAGATCCAAGGTTTACTTCTAAGATCCCACAGATGCTGTTTCTTTCTTTCTTTTTTTTTTTTTTTTTTTTTTTTTTTTTTTTTTTGACAGGCAGAGTGGACAGTGAGAGAGAGACAGAGAGAAAGGTCTTCCTTTGCCGTTGGTTCACCCTCCAATGGCCGCCGCAGCCAGCGCGCTGCGGCCGGCGCACCGCGCTGATCCGATGGCAGAAGCCAGGAGCCAGGTGCTTTTCCTGGTCTCCCATGGGGTGCAGAGCCCAAGCACCTGCGCCATCCTCCACTGCACTCCCTGGCCACAGCAGAGAGCTGGGCTGGAAGAGGGGCAACCGGGACAGAATCCGGCACCCCAACCAGGACTAGAACCCGGTGTGCCGGCGCCGCTAGGCGGAGGATTAGCCTAGTGAGCCATGGCGCTGGCTCAGATGCTGTTTCTAAGACCAGGCCCAGGGAGTCCTCCAGGTCTGGCACTCAGGCCCTGGGCCAGGCTGTGTCTAAGACATGAGCATCCAGAGTTGCCACATCTGAGACCCAGCTCCCGGGGTCCCCAGGGTTTTCTTTGCAGGGGACCTAGGTTGAGACCTGAACCTCAGGAGTCCTTGGGTTTGCGATGCCAGCCCTGAGGGCGCCTGTGTCTGCGATGCCGGCCTCAGGGTGTCCATATGGGACCTGGGCCCTAGCTTCCTCCATAGCTGAGGTCCTAGCCCTGTGGGCTTCTCTGCATCTGAGACCCACGTCTTAGGGCTCTCTGTGCCCAACACCAAGGTCCTAGAGGACTTCCTGGGAAGAACCAGTGGCAGGGGTCCCAACATGCTTCCTGGGGCCCCTGTGTTTCAGCCTCATGGCCTTGGAGGCGCCTCCAGATTTGCCTTTCACTGAGGGTCTCTGACATGTGCTCTGGGAAACCTGGCCTGGAAGGTCCCCAAGACAAGGGAGTCTCTGCTGCTGGCCCTGAAAGATCAATGCAGGGCCTGAGACCTCATCCTCAGTCTTCTGCACCTCCCACCATGTACACCGCTGCCACGCCCCTCTTGGCTCCTGGCCCCGTGTCCCCTGTGCCTCGCCAGTCCCAGCCCCAGCCCCAGCCCAGTACCTTTGGAGACGCAGCTCAGGACGCCTCCCGAGGGCTCGCACACCTGCCCCGGCTTGCAGCTGTGTTCCTGACACGTCACGCCTGTGCCTGAGTGGCACACGCACTGCTGCTGGCAGTTGTCAGTCAGTACCGTCTGCTCCGGCTGCAGGGACATAAGGCATGGCCATCAGGGACCCTGTGGACAGCATGGCCTTGGGACCCAATGCATACATTCACTTCCACTCATTCATTCAGCTCTGCAGTGTGGGAGAAAGAGTGTGGCGGGAATTCGGAGCGGGCCATCTGAAGTCCGTCTCTGCTGTCTCCAGACTATGATACTCTGGGCAAATTACTTAGCCTTGTTCTGCCTCAGTCTCCTCACCTGCAATCTGCAGATAACAACAGCACCTACCCGTGCAAGCCTGAGTTAGCAGCACATAGAAAGTATACGTCGGATGAAAAGAGGCTTCCGGCCAATCATCCCAGTAGGAGATGGAAGGAGGCTAGAGAACACGACTGGGGAAGACGTCAACTTTGGCAGCCCCAGGGATGCTCAGACACGTGGAGGTTCGTTCTATTGTTCTCTGAACTTTCGCAAGTTTGAACATCGTCATAATAAAAAGCTTACGTCCATAGGCAGTGCGTGTAAAACATACACACAGCAAGGGCACCCAGGAAGCACCATCCGCGTGTTTCCTGCTTACTGTGGACGAGTTACTGCTCTTATGCATGGGAGGAGAACAGAGAGGCCCCTGCCCTCGTAGAGCTCACAGCCCTGTGAGGGAGATGCACGTCGGACAAACTCTACTCAGCTGAAATGAGGACTAACACAGGGCTGGGTGTTTGCCCAGCGGGGTCTATGCGGCTGCCGGGGGCGCCTGCATCCCGTATCAGAGTTGCCTGCTTCAAGTCCCGGCTCCTCCGCTTCCAGTCTGGCTCCCTGCTAATGTGCACCCTGGGAGGCCACAGGTGCCGGCTCCAGTACTCAGGAGACCTGGATGGAGTTCTGGGCTCCTGGCTCTGGCGGCTGTTGTGGACATTTGGGAAGTGAACCAGTGGATGGATGAGAAAGAGAGAAAGAGAGAGAGAGAGAGGGAGAGAGACGGAGAGAGAGAGGAAGAGGGAGAGAGAGAGGAAGAGGGAGAGGGAGACAGAGAGGGAGAGGGGGAGGGGGAGGGGGATGGATGATTTCTCTCTGTTTCTCTTTCTGCCTTTCATATAAAATGAAAATAAATATATAAAAACATTTTTTAAAAAGGACCGACAGTGAGAGAGTGGACGAGGGACGCGGAGTTGGCCAGGTGGGATAAAGACCAAATCTCATCCTTGTGGTCCTAAGAGCCACCTTTGTCCACGCCTGAGCCCCAAAGCCCCAACTTGATGTGGGCAGCAAGGGTATCCCAGGGCCCACAGTCATATTTAGAAAGAGCTCCCCCACTGGCAAATGGATGGTCATCCAGAGGCCGGAAAATGGGGGTAGGAGAGATCCAGGTGGGGAAAAGGAGCTGGGCAAGCGAGAGGCGTGGGCAGGAGTGGACAGACTGGGGGAAGAGCGGTGGTGGGAGGGGGCTCAGGACGAGGTCCCAGGAGCGGCCCTCCAGGGAGGGGGGGTGTCCGCGATCCTACCTCGTAGTAGACACCGTTGTGGTAGCAGCCACACTGCTGGATGGGCACGCAGGCTTCACCGTTGTAGTAGAAGTCAGGGTCACACTGGCAGCCCTCAGCACAGCCATCCGGGCACTGCACGGAGCCGCTGAGAGCCGAGCAGCCCAGGGAGCAGGTGTCTGCGCACAGCTCGTAGTGGCTGTGAGGGGGGCACTCCATCGCTGCAAGGAGGGGGCACCCGTCAGAGCCCTGCAAGGGCAGCACGGCACGAGCCCCACCGTCTGGGTCTCAATGTCCCTGCCCCTGCCCTGCGGGGTCCCCCTCACTCACGACAGAACTTTTCATTCCTCCAGGGCTGAACCTGGCCTCCAGCTGCCTGGCAGGCGCTCACGTAGGCGTGGATGTGGCCGCACAAGATGCTCTCGTTCCCGCCGCCCAGGCAGAGGTCGAAGACACAGTCTTGCAAGGAGTTCTGAGGATCCAGCAGCTTGTGGCAGGAGGACAGCGGGCCCGTGGAGCTGGTGAGCAGCCCACAGAACTCCTCCTTCTTGTACTGCTCCTCCAGCTCGGGGGTGCACTTGCAATCTGCATCCGAGTCGCACTCAGGGGGCGGCAGGCAGGGCGAGCCCGGCACGGCCTCCTCCCAGGAGTTGCCGAAGTCGTTGGGGTTGGCCGCCTGTGAGCCGTTGCGCTTCTGGAAGTCGTCCTCGGCCTTGCCGTTGTAATCACCACAGAGGCCACACATCTGCTGGTAGTAGTTGCCCGGGACAGTGACCCGCACGTAGTACATGAGGTCGTAGACCACGCGCAGGCCGAAGTCGGTCTCGATCACCACGTCCGAGCCGTGCTGGTTGATGCGGATCTCGCCCTTGTCCAGCTCCACCGGCGGCTTGAGGTCCACGCCGTCCACCTGGGAGGCGGGAGGAGCAGGGTCTCAGAGGGTGGGTTCGGCCCAGCCACACCCGCTACAGCCCCTGCCCGACAGTGAGGGTCTGTGGTGCCTCACCTCCCTGAGTTGTGGTTTCTGTATTTGTGAAATGGGTATAATAATAGAGTCTTATAGGGGGTTGGATGCTGGTCTCCAAAATATATGTCTACTTAGAATCACAGACTGTGACTTTAGGGGCTCGTCTCATGGCACAGCATGTTAAGCCACTGCCTGTGATGCGCCGGCATCCCCTGTGAGCACTGGTTTGAGTCCCAGCTGTTCTGCTTCTGATCCAGCTTCCTGCTAAGTGCCTGGGAAAGCAACAGAGGATGGCCCAAGTACTTGGGCCCCTGTACCCAAGTGGGAGGATCCGGATGGAGTTCCAGGCTCCTGGCTTCAGCCTGGCCCAGCTCTGGCTGTTGTGGGTATTTGGGGGCATGACCCAGCGGATGGAAGATCTCTCTCTCTCTCTCTCTCTCTCTTTCTCTTTCTCTATCTCTGCAATTATTTCAAATAAATAAATATTGTTTTTTCAACAGCAGAATGTGACTTTGGAATAAGAATCTTCATGGACATAATTAGGGGAATGACCTGGAGAGGAGATTAGGGCGGGCCCTGTATCCAGTGACAAGCCGGAAGACACAGAGCAGAGGGCCGTGTGAACGTGAAGGAGCGGGGAGGCGTGGGGGGGGGGGGGCTGCCGTGCATCCAGGTGATCACCAGCCCTGACTGGAAGGCTTCATTTTAACGGGTGAGCGGCCACTGAAGGTTTTTGCTTTAAACACTGAAGGCTGGAAGGCCAAGCTACATTCCTGGGCAAATGACCTTCAGCCCCGAGAGCTGTGGACCCGTGGTTTCAGCCAATGGCTGCTGGCCACTGGCAAAGCTGTGCAAACCCACCCCGATTAACCCACTTGCTCCTCGTTCCGTGGGGGCAGATGTGGTGCACGCTGGAGTCTTTTGGAGTGTGAGGAATCAGGGGAGGAGGCAGGAGAAAGGCGGGTTCCTGGCTGTGTCTGTCCCCACAGAGCATAACCAACTGCTGGACTTCCCAAGCAGAGAACTGACTTCACCTGTGCCTCGCCTTGCTCCTCTGCATAGTGGGGATGATACTTCCTACTTCTCAGGGAAGCGGGGGTGGGGTGGGATGTAGTGAGATGTCAATTACAAGAAGCTTAGAGCAAACCACAGTCGGGGCGCTGCTCTAAGAGCTGGGCTGGGTTGGGGGCTGTATTAAGCTATGTCATGTGTGATGAAGTCATCTACTGATCCAGGACAGGACCAGAGCAGTGGCTGTGTGGGAGTGGGGTCTCTGAGAAAGTCCCCTCCCCTCCAGTGCAGCCGAAATGCCAGTTTCTTAGGCCAACAGCCGGACCTCCTCATCTACAAAAAGAGAGTTAATCGTGGTGCCTCCAGCTGCCACAGGGAAGACAGAGTGACCTGTGGGCTCGACGCAGGGTCCGGGCTCAGCCTGCAAAGTCTGTAGCTACTGTGGTTGTCGAGTCGGGGACAGGGTCACCCCCACACCCCATCTTCTGTCCTTGGACCCTGCCCACTCTCTGATCTTTCCCAACCTCTGATAGGGTGGGAGATGAAGGAGGGGGCTGGGACGGGTTAGGGGAGGGGTGGCGAGAGGATGGAGAAGGAGGGAGGAGGGGGTGGAAGAGGCCTTCAGACAGGACAGTGCAGCGTAGGCCGAGGGGCCGAAGGCGGAGAGGTGGAGGGGCACAGACAGGGGAGATCAGGCCGCACCCCCACTCCAGCACCGCCCCTCCCATGCAAGCCGTGGTTCTCACCGTGACCTTCTGCTGACTCTGCTCCAGACGTATGGTGTGGTTGCCCACGAGGACCGTGATTGCTTTGGTCACGCTGACCTGTCCGTTGCCCCAGGCCTCGTTCTCCTGCAGGACGGTGAACTGGGGCCGGCCGGGCGGGGTCCCGCAGGTCTGAGCCAGCACGTACACACAGGTGCCCATGAAGTCAAAGCGGCTGCCATCGAATGTGACGTAATGGGGGTCTCCGGATGCCTGACACGTGGCAGAGCCCACAACCACGCAGCCCAGGACGCCACCAGACAGCTGGCACTCCTCTTGCGGGCCGCAGGAGGAGTCCTCACAGGACACCAGGCCACCCTCCTGGCAGTGGCACAGGGAGTCGCACCCGGGGCCAGGGTGGAAGGTCTGGCCTGGCTGGTAGTAGGAGCCCTGGTATACACAGCCACAGGAGGCCAGGGGCACGCAGGACTCGCCGCTGAGCACAAAGCCTTCATCGCACACGCAGCTCTCGTAGCATTCTGAGCCACAGCCCCCGGACACCGGGAGGTCCCCGCAGCTCAGCGGGCAGCCGCGGGCACAGGACTCATAGTGGCTGTGCTCTGGACAGCTCCGTGCTGCAGAGAGAGAGGCCGTCAGTCAAACTTCCTGCTCCCAGCCTGACATGGCTGACCCTCAACATATACATGTGTGTAACATGTACTCACACACATACATGTGCATAACGTGAACACACACGCACACGCACACACACACACACTAGAAGCCCCTGGGTCCAGTGAGGCCTGGGGAACACACTTGACCATTGTGAATCTGATTATCTGATTGTGATCACTGCAGTTCTGTTCCAGTCTGACCACAGTTTGGGATCATCTGTGATGTCTTTTCTTTCTTTCTTTCTTTCTTTCTTTTTTTTTTTTTTTTTTTTTTTTTGGACAGGCAGAGTCAGACAGTGAGAGAGAAAGACAGAGAGAAAGGTCCTCCATTTTCTGTTGGTTCACCCCGCCAAGTGGCCGTCACGGCCAGTGCATTGCGGCCAGCATGCTGCGCAGATCCGAAGCCAGGAGCCAGGTGCCCCCTCCCGGTCTCCCATGCAGGTGCAGGGCCCAAGGACCTGGGCCATCCTCCACTGCACTCCCGGGCCACAGCAGAGAGCTGGACTGGAAGAGGAGCAGCCAGGACAGAATCCAGCACCCCAACCGGGACTAGAACCTGGGGTGTCGGTGCCGCAGGCGGAGGATTAGCCCAGTGAGCCGCGGCGCCAGCCTGTGATGTCTTTAACAGTCCTGTTTAACTTGGCTGTAGGTTGGTGATAAGTTACAAATTTTATTTATTTATTTATTTATTTGTGTATTTTTAAAAGACATTTATTTATTTGAAAGGGAGACTAGGAGAGAGAGAGAGAGAGAGAGAGAGAGAGAGAGAGAGAGACAGTACTTCCACCTGCTGGTTCACTCCCCAGATGGCTGTAATGGCCAGAGCTGGGCCAGGCCAAAGCTGGATGCCAGGAGCTTCTTCCAGGCCTCCCACCTAGGTGCAAGGGCCCAAGCACATGCGCCATCTTCTACTGCTTTCCCAGGCCATGTCACAAAGCTGGACTGGAAGTAGAGCAGCCAGAACTTGAACCAGCACCCACATGGGACACTGGCATTGCAGACGGCAGCTTCACCCGTTACACCTCAATGCCAGCCCCACAGCACGGTTCTAGATCCAACAGCCAGTTCAGAGCAGAACCAAAGAGCAGAGGGGAAGTGGGAAATGCTGCTGCCAGTATGCTGGCCGGCTCCTGTCATGTGATGTCCCATGCTACTTTCAGCCCTCACCAGATGCAGCCCCTACACCTTGCACCTCAAGAACAGCGGCCCCACATAACCCTCCTCTCTTTATAAAGATGCCTACCCCAGGTGTTTCACTATAGCGACGAAAATCTGGCTGATGCAAGGGGGTAGACAGTGGTAGCTAATGAGCCAGCAGGTAGAGGGCAAATAGGTTGTGGAGCATGGGCTGGGGGGGTATTGACAATCACTGTAAAATTCTTTCAACTTTTCTTTACATCTAAAAAACTTCATAATGATATAAGGGCATTTCAGAAGGGTCGTGGAAGGTGGAATTAAAAGAAAAGCTTATTTGAGTGCAGTTTTTATTTTCATAATACATATTTCCCATGAACTTTTTTTGCAGTCCCACATGTGTTGGGGGGAAAGGAAGGAAGTTTTTACAGAATAAAAATGACTTAAAAGGGGCCAGCACAGTGGCACACTAGGTTAATCCTCCACCTGCAGCACCGGCATCCCATATGGGCGCCGGGTTCTAGTCCCGGTTGCTCCTCTTCTAGTCCAGCTCTCTGCTGTGGCCCGGGAAGGCAGTGGAAGATGGCCCAAGTCCTTAAGCCCCTGCACCCATGTGGGAGACCCGGAAGAAGCTCCTGGATCCTAGCTTTGGATCGGCGCAGCTCTGGCCATTGTGGCCATCTGATGAGTGAACCAGCAGATGGAAGACCTCTCTCTCTGCCTCTACCTCTCTGTAACTCTGCCTTTCAAATAAATGAAGTTTCTTTAAAAAAAAAAAAAAGCCCCTTTCTGTCACTGAATAGCAAGCACTTGCTGAAGTATTTATAGAAAAGCTCATATGTCTAGAATTTGCTTTAGAATATTTCAGAAAAAATGAAGAGTGACAGGAGGCAGAAGATAGTTCTAATGACCACAGAAGCTCAGGCTGGGGGGCGTAGGGTCAGGCCCTGCCCTGCTCCTTCTAGAACTTCTGAAGGTGCAAGGGCCAAGAGCTGTTAAAGGAAATAAGAGAGTGTCCATTTGCACAGGCATCACCGAGTGTGGCAATTCACAGGACACAGGACACACTTGCTGGGCTCAAGTCTCTGTGCTATGCTGGGTGACCTCAGGCAAGTTACTCACCATCTCTGGGCACTTCTTCATCTTATACAATGGAAACAGGACAGAGTCAGCCCCACAGGGTGACAGTGAGGAGTCAAAGACGACATGAAGCCCCCAGAACAGAGCCTGGTTACACCAGCGCCAGCTAGCGCCATGCGGGCCCTTCCTTAAATGGCGGCCTGAGATGTGCCGGCACAGGGGGCATCCCCGCTTCTCAGCATCCCAGTGTCCTTTCCCAAGCACGTGCTCCCACTTGACAGGGGAGAACAGTGCAGCCTCCTCTCCTCCCAAATCTCACCCCGGAGTGCCGCCCTGGGGTGAGAGAACTCGCAGGGACAGAAAGGGACATGGTTGCAAACGTCACTAAGGTTGTGAGGACAAAGGGTGATGCATCATTATGGGCAAAAAATTCCTTCCAGTTCTCTGCTCCCAAAAAGATGGAATAAGGGCCTGATAGAATCGGCCGCTCAAAAATCACATGCACACCAAAAACACCCATGGATTTTCTAGTGTCCTGTGCTCCTTCCCTGTGACTCAGAAGCGATTCAACTAGTGGACAGAGGTCTCGCCAGGATTCCGGCCACCCCCACCCGCTTAAAATCCTGTTCCTGCGAAAGTGCGCCCTGGGACAGCCTGGATGGGGGCCCCGGCCTCATTTTAACAATGTGTGTGAAACACTGGTGAAGCAGAGTCCCATTCGTCTCATGGAAAGATATCTTTGGGGCCAGCAGGTGGCGCAGTGGGTTAAGCCACCTCCTTTGACACTGGCATCCCATATGGGCACCGGTTTGAGTCCCCGTCACTCCACTTCAGATCCCACTCCCTGATAATGTGCCTGGAAAACAGCGGAGGATGACCCAAGTGCTTGGGTCTCTGCTACCCACACGGGAGACCTCAAAGAAGCTCCTGGCTCCTGGCTCCTGGCTCCTAGCTCCTGGCTTTGGCCTGGTGCAGCTCTGGCTGTTGTAGCCATTTGAGGAGTGGATCAGCAGAAGGAAGATCTCTCTGTCTCTCCTTCTCTCTCTGTAACTCTCTTTCAAATAAATAAATCATTTTTAAAAAAGAAAGATCTCTTTTAGGTTAGGCACTTGGTCCCATGATGAAGCTCCTGTTTTGGACGCCTGCACCCCGCATGGGAGTGCCCGGGTTCAAATCCTAGCTTTGCACCTTAGGAGGCAGTGGTGATGGCTAAAGCGGTTGGGTTCCTACCACATATGTGGGAGACCTGGACCGGGTTCCAGGCTTCTAGCTTTTAGCCTGTCCCAGCCCTGGCTTTTGCAGGCATTTGAGGAGTAAATCAGTGGAGATCTCTCTCTCTCTCTCTCCCTCCCTCCCTCCCTCCCTCAAATAAAGAATAAGCAAATGGTAAAAAATCACTTAAAAATTCTTTTAGAACAAATAATCATTGTTTAGGAAGACAGAGGCTTTCACTGCTGGGCCAGCACTGTGGTGCAGGGTGTTAAGCCACCATCTGCGACACCGGACCCCATATTGGAGCGCCAGTGCAAATCCTGGCTGTCCCATTGCGGATCCAGCTCCCTGCTGGGTGCCTGGGAAAGAGCAGAGCATGGCCCAAGTGTTTGGGCCTCTGCTACTCACATGGGAGATCTGGATGGAGTTTCTGGTTCCTGGCTTTGGCCTAGACGAGACCTGACTGTTGCAGCTGTTTGGGGAGTGAACCAGTGTCTCTTTCTCTCTCTCTCTGTACTCTTTCTAATAAATCTTTTAAAAAAGGACTGTCATACCCCTACTGCCTGGGATGTGGCACAGGGCCAACAAATACATTATGACAGGCACATGTTCTGTGAGGTGCATTATTGAGCAGTTTAGTTGTGTGAACACCATGAAGTGCCCTAACACAAACTAACACAGTGAAGGCCCCGCCAGTCTCACAGAAACACTATCGTATATGCAGCCCACTGCTGACTGAGACACCATTATATGGTACACGAGTGCATTTGATCAGTGAACGGACGGGTGGATGGACGGTTGAAGGCATCCACCCATTTCTCATGGAATCTGCAGGGGGCAGTGGTGGGCTCTACTGTGTACTGTGTCTCTGTTGAATACATTGAAGAGAGTTACATCAGTAACAGTTGCCTGCTAAGATGTCAACATTATATTAATAATGGTAGCAATTTTCTGGTGGATATATGCAGGTTCATCATCCTGGTCTACTTTTGGGTATGTTGGAATTTTTCCATAATAAAATGTATTTTAAAAGTAAAAAGTTACTATTTGTTGGGAATTATATCTTTTGTGATTATTTACACCAAAGAAGAAAGCTAATGATGTATGTTTCCATTTATATGAAGTTCAACAATTTTAGAAGTCAAAATATTGGTTACCTCTTGGGATGGGGGTCTTGGTATGCTCATTTGAAATTTTTGTACATTTATTTATTTTCATTTTTATTTGAGAGACAGTGAGACAAAGAGACAGAGACATCTTCCATCTGCTGGCTCACTCTCCAAATCCTGAAACAGCCAGGGATGGACCAGGTCAAAACCAGGAACCAGGAACTCCATCAGGGTTTCTCATGTGGTTGGCAGCGACCTAAGCACTTGAGCTGTCACTGCTGCCTCCCAGGGTGCACATTAGCAGGAAGGTGTGTCGGAAGCAGAGTCAGGACTTGAACCCAGGCACTATGATATGGGATACAGGAATCCCAAGTGACATCTTAACCACTGTGCCAAACGCCCGCCCCTGTTCTTTCTCTGAACGTGGGCTGTCTACTCAGATACGCTCTCTTACTGAAAAACTGATCAAGTGGTTCCCTTACCCAGGTCTTTTTGAATATGTACATTGTATCCCAAGATTTTTAAAAATCAGGTGAGGGTGAGGCCTGAACTGTGGCATAGTAGGCTAATCCTCTGCCAGAGGCACCGGCATCCCATATGGGCACCGATTCTGGTCCTGGCTGCTCCTCTTCCAATCTAGCTCTCTGCTATGCCTGGGAAAGCAGTGGAAGATGGCCCAAGTGTTTGGACCCCTGCGCCTGTGTGGGAGACACAGAAAAGGATCCTGGCTCCTGGCTTCGGATGGGCTCAGCTCCAGCTGTTGTGGCCGTTTGGGGAGTGAACCAATGGATGGAAGACCTCTCTCTCTGTCTCTCCTTCTCATAGTCTGTAACTCTACCTCTCAAATAAACTTTTAAAAAAATCAGGTGAGGGGAAGCGTGGTTTTCCAAATGCACAGGTGAGCAAAAACGTTTGCAGGTCATCCCTGCACCCGCATCCACAGCCAGGCTCTCAGACGCGCTGCCCAAGGGGCCTGGCAGGTGGGGTGAGTGGAGCAGGCCAGCTGGGGACCAGGAGGACCTGGATGGGGGCCGTGCCTCTTCTAAGGCAGCACCGCTGATGCCCTCTGAGTGACAGCTGCCACGTGGGCTTCAGACGTGCGGCCGCTGGATGTCACCTGTCATTTCACAAACATTGGCGGCCACGCCTACCATCTGTGACTTGCTGGTTGTGGTGACCCTGCAGCCCTGCCTTGCTGAACCTCACTTTCCTCATCTCCTAAGTGAGTAGAACCACAGCCCCTGCATCACAGCGCTGTTCTAAAGATTCAGTGAATGAATGATATTGACATGCTCACGCATACATACATCCTCGCCACTCTGGTACTCACGGCAAAGCTCCTCGCTCCTCCAGGGCTCCACGGTGGCCCCGGCAGCCTGGCATTCAGCAGCGTATGTAGCCAAAGCATCACACAGTAGCTCAGACTGGCCAGGCAGCAGGCAGAGGTCATACACACAGTCGCGCAAGGCACCCTGGGGGTCCAGCTTCTTGTGACAGTCCCGGAAGGGTCCTTCAGGGTCAGCAAGGATCCCACACTCCTTCTTGCTCTGCAGCTGCTGGGTCACCTGCGAGTCCAGCGTGGGACAGTCCCCGGCGTCACTCGCCCCACAGCCAGGTCTCGTCCCCTCCTGCCAGCTGTTCCCGAAGTCCAGAGCATTGGCAGCCTGGTTCCCATCGCGCAGAGCCAGGTCATCGCTGGGGTCCCCGTTGAAGTTCCCACAGAGTCCACACAGGGCCTTCGCGTAGCTGCTGGGCACCTTGACGGTCACCAGGGCGTCCCAGTCGTAGGTGACAGTCAGGCCAAAGTCCGTGCGCACGACAGCATTGTTGCCCTGGCGGAACAGCTGCACCCGCCCATCGGCTGCTTGGAAGGGCAGGTTCTTCAGGACGCCATCCACCTGGGGGGAGAGGCAGGAGGGTGCAGAGGCCAGGCATTCCTGGCCCCATGGCTCACCCCCCTCCCACTTGGCTCCAGCTTCCCTGGCCTCCTTGCTACTCTCTGGAAGGTAACATGCTCAGTTCTGCCTCAGGGCCTTGGCACCTGCTGTTTCCTTCTGCCTGGAACGCCGTCCACTGACCTGGTTCTTCAGGCATCAGCTTAAATGCAAACCTCTGACTCAGGGCCCTCAAAGCCTGCCTGCTCTGTCTCCCTGCCACCCCCTGAGCTTCCCTCCTCCCACTCTGCCCCTCCCTCTGCTCCAGCCCTGTGGGCTTGCTCAGGAGCCCTCAGCTGCCCCAGCTCAGCCTGGCCTCAGGATCATCACACTTACCCCCTCCTCCCCGCCTTTGGGATTTGCCTTCAATCCAGGCCCCTTCCCTATAAAGTCCTGATTGACCCCTGCCCTGTCCACTCCTGTGTCCACACCACTCACTCAGCCCCAGCCGCTCTGGCCTCTTGTTGTGTCTCTGGGCACATCAAATGCATTCCCATCCCCAACCTCAGGACCTCTGCACTTGCTATGCCCTCATCGCTCTTCCCGGGACCACTTCCATCCACCTCACCTGTTAGGTTCAGCTTTGATCCAAACCCTTTACAATGGCCTGAAAGAACCCCAGTTTAACCCCCCAGTATGGCCCACCCCCAACTCCTGCCACTCCAGGCAGGCGGGCATCTTGAGCACACGAAGCCCCACCCAACTCTACCAAAGCCCCACCCAGCCTCACTGAAGCCCTGCCCAGCCTCACTGAACTCCGCCCAGCCTCACTGAACTCCGCCCAGCCTCACTGAATCCCCGCCCAGTCTCACCGAACTCCGCCCATCCTCACTGAAGCCCCGCCCAGTCTCACTGAAGACCAGCTACTTCACAGGGTTGTGGTACAGATTAAACAGGTTGATGCATATGGATACAGCACATTAAATTAACCCAGTATGTGTTGGTTGGTATTCTCCAAGCCTCAGCCCAAGTGTCATCTCAGAGCAGTGACTAGAAATACAGTCAAAATTCTGTCCCGTTTCTCTAGAGTGTTCTCTGGGGGCAGCATTTCCTTTATTCCGAGGTTGTCGTGAGGGTGATGAGTTAAGATGTATGAAGGGTTTAGAGTGGTGTTGGACACATCATCCACCCCTCTCCCCAGGCTACAGGCCACTGCTCAGTACCAAATACCAGCCACAACAGTCCCACGTCTCCATGTCTACCTTCTAACACAAAGCCAGTAGCCCTTGGCTCCCACTGGGCAGTAGTCCCTCTAGGATCCTCTGGACAGAAACCCGGGACCATTGGGGCCCCTGGGAGGCCTTCCCCACCAGCATCCCTGGAGACATCGGGTAAGGACCTCTGTGATCCACTCCCCTCCAGCTCCCGGCATCTCACCTGTCACCCGACATGTCAACCTGCACCCTGAAAAACCAGCATCCTACAGAAAACGCACGGGTCTACAGTTCCGAGTGTGCATAACAACAACAACAATAAGCAGTAGCCAACATTTGCTGAGCTCCTGCCAGGCCCCCAGGCTTCTTTCAAAGACCACTCAACGACCAACTCCCCAAGTCCCCACAACCAGCCCGGGAACTGCCCCCACTCATGCTTCTCAACAGGGGACAAAACTCAGGCAGTGAAAGACTAAGGCACACAGGCCAGGAGGAGCAGGCCCCAACTCCCATCCCGGGGGTCTCCCTCCCCTCTGCCCAGCTCTGGGCCCATGTCACTCACCAGCACTTGCCCAGGGTACTTCCGGTTCACGGCCACTTCCACCCCATAGACCTTCAGCTGTACGGCACTTGTGTAGCTCACGGTCTGGCTGCCCCGGTGCTCATTCTCCACCAGCACGCTGAAGCTGGGCAGTGCTGTGTTCTGGCCACAGGAGCCCGCCAGCAGGTAGGTGCAGGTGCCCATGAAGTCGAAGCGCCGGCCATCAAAGCTCACATAGTGCGGGTCCCCAGAGGCCTGGCAGCTACCAAAGCTTTCAGGGTAGCATCCCAGGAGGTTGTTCTCCACGCGGCAGCGCTCGCCTTCCGGGCAGCCCTGCGTGTCTTGGCAGCTCACCTGGTGGGTGGTGCCATCGCAGGTGCAGCTCTGTTTGCACAGGGTGTCAGCCCATACCTGCTGGCCAGGTGCCAGTAGGAGGCCCTCGAAGGTGCACCCGCACGATGACTCAGGGATGCAGGCGCCGCCGCTGGCCACGAAACCCGAAAGGCACACGCAGCCCTCCACGCACGGGCGCTCAGAGCAGTTAGACGGTGCTGCGACGGAGTTGCAGGTGGCGGGGCAGGCGGGGCCACAGAGCTCATAGCTGCTGTTGGCGGGGCAGGACAAGGCTGCAGGGGAGACATGAGGGTGGGTCAGGCCAAGTGTCCAGGCTCCCCCAGCAACCCCCCTCTGCTGGCTGCAAACTCAGCACTATCCTCTCAGTCAATGACAACGGCCCAGGCCCGAACCCCCAGCTCTGCCTTGAGCAGCTCCCTTCCCACTCCACTGCCATCCACTGGACAACCAACCTGCCAGTGTGTCCTGGGAACTCCATATTCAAAACCTATCCAGCATGTTGCCTGCTGCCTGGACTCCCACCTGCCTGCCCTGAGCAGCCAGGGACACCTGAATCAGATCAGGTTTGTCCCCTCTTAGGGCCCTCCTGAGGTTCCATCAGTCACCCCAAGGCCCTGCACCATCTGTTCCACCACTCCCTTGCTCTCATCTCCTCTCCCTTGCTCTCATCTCCTCTCCCTTGCTCTCATCTCCTCTCCCTTGCTCTCATCTCCTCTCCCTCTCTCTCTGCCCCAGTCACAGTGGCCTCCGTCCTCAGGACCTTTGCACTGGCTGTTCCCTCTGCCTGGTGTACCCTTCCCTCAGCACGGCATCCACAGAGCATGCCAACTGGAGCCCAGACAGCCTGGGTTCAGATCTCAGCTCTGCTCCTTCTTAGCTGTGTGACGGTGAGCAAATGACTCCCATCTCCCCTTGTCTGGTTTCCCTGTTGGTAAATAGGATGCTATAGCACCGGCCTCACAGAGCTGTTGTGAGGATTAAATGGGTTATTGATGTGGAAGTGCTCCACAAACATCACTGCTGCCTGCCTTGCCTGCCCCCCGCCCCATCTCAGCTCCAATGCCACCTGCTCACAAAGGCCATCCCTGCTCTAGGAGTCTCGCAGCCACTTCCACCGTGCAAACTTTCCTCCTATTGCTCTCTGAAGCTATTTCACACTTTACCTGCGTGCTGTCTGTCTCCCCCTTCTCTCCCTGGCA
Source organism: Oryctolagus cuniculus (assembly GCF_964237555.1). NCBI lineage: Eukaryota > Metazoa > Chordata > Mammalia > Lagomorpha > Leporidae > Oryctolagus > Oryctolagus cuniculus. Next base: position 14,108,560 of record NC_091449.1, on the reverse strand, counting down.
CGTAAGTTTTGTGGCAGTGGGGACCTGGTCTGCCTCAGTCACTGCTGAGTCTTCAGCACCATGGACAGGGGCCCGGCACCCAGCAGGTGCTCAGAAATGAGGCAGATGTGGAAATGAAAGGGGGAAGGGAGATGGACGAACCCACTGGTGATGCAGGGCCAGGCAGGGGGCCCAAGGAAGGCTCATTTACTGAATGAGTGAGTGACTGAAGTGCATGACACCTGGCCAAAAGGCTTGGACCTGATCCAGGGAGGAGAAGCGAGTCACACAAGGGTGGTGAGTGGGAAGAGGCTGCACAATTCTCTGTTGGGATCCTGCAGATCTCCTCTCCTGCCAAGCCTCTACGTGCTGTCCCCCAGGAACCCAGTTTCTCCTCCTTTTTTCCTACTTCTTCCTGTGGCTTTGAACTTGGGCACCCCTTTTTTTAGGAAACACTTCCTGACACCCCTCATCTAGATCAAGAACTGTGTGTCTCCTGCAATGCCATTGAACTTCCCCAACCCAGCCTCAACCTCTCTGCCACCCCCAGCCTGACGGCTCCAGGGTGTCGCCGTATACTGCTATGCCTGCCGTGACCCTGGCTGTCTTGGCCATCCTTGTGCCCCAGATAGGCTCGGCATTAGTCTCAAGCAAACTAAGGGCTCAGATTCTAAGCAGACCCAAGAGGCCCGCCTGTCTATCCCCATGTGCCCCGGGCGCCCCTAGTGGCATCACTCACGGCAGCTGGCTGACGATCTCCAGTCCGTGACAGAGACACCGAGCTCCTGGCAGGCCTGGGCGTACGTGCTGAGGAGGCGGCACAGGCTGAGCCGCTCCCCGCCCGTCACACACAGGTCGTACACACAATCATCTAGGAAGGACTGGGGTTCCAGGACCTCATGGCAGGGGGCAAAGGGGCCCTCAGCCAGGGTCAGCATGCCGCACAGATGGTCGCCCTTGTACTGCTCGGTCTGGGCTGCGGTGCAGGAGGGACAGTTGCCCTGGCAACCATCATCACACAGGGGATCCCCATCGTCCAGTTTCCAGCTGTTGGCAAACTCCAGGGCATCCGAGGCCTGTACCCAGTCGGGTGTGAGGAAGTCGTCGGCGGGGTTGCCATTGTAGTTGCCACACAGCCCGCACACCTGGTCTTGGAATTTGGCAGGCAGGCTCACGGTCAGCTGAGCGTCCCAGTCGTAGGTGACCACCAGCCCGAAGTCCAGCTCCACCACGGCCCGGGTCCCGCGCTGATACACGCGCAGGCGGTCCTTGCTCAGGGAGACTGGCAGGCCTGAACGCTGGTTGTTGATCTGCAGGTGGGGTGAGGTGGGGTGGTCAGAGCCCAGGGTGGGCTGGCTGCTCCCTGGCCCGGGTCTCACTGTCCTGGGATCCCTCCTTGTTACTGCCACCCTCTGTGCCTCCACAGTTCTGCTCTCCCACTTCCTGTGGCCAGGAGTGATCTTGCCCAAGATGAGCATGTGGCTCACTTCCTTGGCTCACAGAAAATATCTGCTCAGGGAGGGCTGGTGTTGTGGCATAAGGGGCTAAGCTGCCGCCTGCAACACTGGCATCCCATACGAGCACGGGTTCAAGTCGTGGCTACTCCACTTCTAATCCAGCTCCCTGCTCATGTGTCTGGGAAAGCAGTGGAGGATGTCCCTGGGCTTCCTGCCTCAAGGTGCTCCTGGCTTCTGCCTGGCCCAGCTCCAGCTGTCGTGGACATCTGGGGAATGAATCAGCAGATGGAAGATCTCTTTCTATCTCTCTCTCCCTCTCTCTCTCTCCTATTTATTTTCAAATAAATAAAAAACACTTGCTCAGCTGTTCCCATATTTGTGAGGCCACTCTCTCTTTTTATTATTTTAATTATTTACATTTTTATTTATTTGAGAGAAAGAGAGAGAACTCCCATCTGTTGGTTTACTCTCCAACTGTCTGCAACAGCTGGGGCTGGGCTGGGGCAAAGCTGGAAGCCAGGAACTCAATCCAGGTCTCTCTCATGGGTGGCAGGGACCCACGTTGCCTCCCAGGGTCTTCATGAACAGAAAGCTGTGAGCAGGATCCCAAGCTGGGACTTGAACCCAGGCACTCCAGTGTGGGCTGCAAGCGTCTGAACCAGCATCCTGACTGCCAGGCTAAATGCCCATCCCAGCCCTGTTTCACATGGCGAGCCCTCTCCATTCCCTATGTCTTTCCCCTGACATGTTTCATTTGTTAAGAATAGCTTCTTGCCTTCTAAAAAGTAACTTGCAAATTCATCCTGTTTATTGTCAGTCTGAGTCCACCAGACATCTGCGCTACCCAGGCACTTTGCTGCTTTATCCACAGAGGCAGAAACTGTGTCTGGTAAAAACAGCAGGTGCACAATGGGTGAATGATGTCACCGCAGAGCGCTCTCTGGTCAGGACACAGTGAGAACCCTGCAGTCTGCAGGCTGCAGGCAGGCCCTCACCAGAACCCAACCATGCCGGCACCCTGACCTCAGGCTCCCAGCTTGTAGAGCAGAGCTAGAAGCTTGTGCTGTTGAGAAGCCACCCCTGCTGTGGCAGCCAGGGCTGCCTGAGATACCAGGAGCCAGGAGCATCTCGGTGTGTCCGCAGACACTTCTTTCTCACTCCTCACACATGTCCGGGGCTATGTTAGAGCTGAGACTTGAGGGATGAGAACGTCTTAGCCAAGTGCCAGAGCTCCAAAAACAGGAGCAGCAGGCAGAGGGGACAGCCTCAGCAATGGCAGGAGGAGAAGACAGAATGCACGCACCCAGGCCTGCAGCAAAGCCACCAGGAGTCCTACTATGCATCCAGTCCCACGCCAGCCAGTGCTAGGGACCCCTGCTCACAGCTTCTCAGTCCAGGGGCTCCCTTTCCTAAGAGCACAAATCCTATTCCCCAGGGCTCCACCCTGACTCTGTCACCTCCCAGAGGCCCCTCCTCCCTCCACCATCACACAGATTAGGATTTCAACATCTGAGTTTTGAGAGGACAGTAACGCTCCATCCATCATACCTGGCCAGACTCACAGCCCAGCTCTCTGTCTGCACACAGCACACTGGTGCTGGGCTGCATCTCCCACTCCCGTTTTCCTGGCTCTTGCTTGTGCATGAAGGCTCCACGGTTGGTCTTGCCCTTTTTTCCGGCCTCCCATGGCCTTCTCTCTTCCTCCACCCACCCCTGCATTTTCAGGACTGTTGCTGGCCATCGATGGATCTGCCTCTCCCAGTGGGCAGAGAGCCCCATGAGAGCAGGGCCTGGGACTGCCTTGGTCACCACTGGATCTCCTAGCCCAGGGTCAGGTGGATGCACCCAGGCAGCAGCAAAGCCACCAGGAGTCCTACTATGCATCCAGTCCCACACCAGGCAGTGCTAAGGACCCCTGCTCACAGCCTCTCGGTTCAGGGTGGCTGTTCCAATCAGCCTTGCTCCTAAGACCATCCATTTCCATTTTTAAGTGACCCAAGTCATATTTTCATTACAGAAAACTTAGAAAATGCAAATGAGCAAAAATGAGAAAGAAGAAATCAATCTTACTTCTATAGACACACACACAGATGTTCACTCACACGCACTCACCGAGATACACGTACTCACTTGCAGAGATACACACAGAGACGCATGCACACACATATATACACACACACATACGCATTTGTTATTCCAACTACTTTTCAATGCTTTTATACTTTAAGAAAAAAGATAATGCCACCATGCAGAAGTCACAGTTTCATGATCTCTCTCTCCTTCTCACGATGTTTTGTGCACATCCTACCACGATTCTACCAGGAGCGCCAACTCTTGAGAAAGTCAGTGACCTCTGTGAGGAGCTGACAGAAGATCCATGAGAAGCTGCACACAACTGCAGCGGCTCGGGAGTCCCCTGAGCTTGTGCCCTATCCCGCTAGAACACCTGCTGTAACACACCCGGTTGTTGGTCTCCCAGATCCACCTGCACACTCACAGGCTGAGCAGGTGTAAGAATATACATTGTAGCACTGTTTGCAAGATGGAACAGTATCCATCCCTCCCACGCTGCTTCAGTGAACTCTGGGACATTCATCCCATGCAGAACTGTGCAGCTCCCCCATCCCCGCACCCAAAAGAAGAGAGGAGGCTCCCTACGTGCTGATAGGGAAAGGGGCCCAGAAGGTACGGTCAAGTGCAGAATGGAGCATGTAGGGTACATTTTGTTAAGAAAGGGGAAAGGTAAGTCATCCGCTTGTATTTGCTTCTATTGGCAGGAAGAAACTCTAGATGAATTCTCCAGAAACCAATAGGAGAAGTTATCTGTAAGGAGTGGGGGGAGGGTGGGGGGGAGGGCGGAGGAGGGGAGTAGATGAAGACTGGAATAGAAACAAGATCTTTTGTATCTTACCCCTTTTATTTTGTGCTATGTGAATTCTTTGCCTGCTACGCTGTGTGCCTGCTTTTATTGGACATTCTTAAGCAAGCAAAACTGATCCACGGTAGATCATGGTGGGGAAAAAAAATTAGAACTGTGCCTTGTGCAGTGGGCTGGGGGTTGTTCGGGAGGGAACTTTCTGAGTTGATGGGAATATTCTGTATCTTAATGGGACTCTGGGTTACACATTTGCCAAAACAGCAAACTGCTCATTTGCAATTTGTGAATTTTGTGATATGTAAGTTTAATCTTGAAAACATGGAAAAAGGAGGAAGGGAATGTCATTATATCCTTAGAATCATATCTAAAAGCTATATTGAATCTGTTACAAACTAAATGTTTTCTTAAAAATCTTAAAATTAACAAAACGGGGGAGTTTTACAATAGTGCACCCTTCTGGGTGATCTGCATGAGGAGACCTTACAGAAAGTGGAGCTGGTGTGCAGAGCTTACTTCCAGGCACATAGACAAGAGCGGCTGTTGGAGGGAGGGCAGACTGTGTGGACAGAGGTCTAATCAGCCAAGAATAGCAAAAAGCTTGGAACTGAGGCGCTGGGCCCACGAGGTTCACTGTCTGGTGATTTCACCTGCTTTGGATGCTCTAACATTTTCATAATAACGTGACAAAAAAGGAAATCAGGCCAGCGCCGCGGCTCACTAGGCTAATCCTCCGCCTAGCGGCGCCGGCACACCGGGTTCTAGTCCCGGTCGGGGCGCCGGATTCTGTCCCGGTTGCCCCTCTTCCAGGCCAGCTCTCTGCTGTGGCCAGGGAGTGCAGTGGAGGATGGCCCAGGTGCTTGGGCCCTGCACCCCATGGGAGACCAGGAAAAGCACCTGGCTCCTGGCTCCTGCCATCGGATCAGCGCGGTGCGCCGGCCGCAGCGCGCCGGCCGCGGCGGCCATTGGAGGGTGAACCAACGGCAAAGGAAGACCTTTCTCTCTGTCTCTCTCTCTCACTGTCCACTCTGCCTGTCAAAATAAAAAAAAAAAAAAAAAGGAAGTCATTGCTCCAGATGCTGCTGGTACTGGCGGAACGGCACAGCACGGACAAGCAGTGGAAGAGAGAGACTCGGGACGAGGAACGGGGACTTGGGAGCCAGTCTGCCTGCGTTCCCAGCGCCAGCTCTTACAGCTCCCAGTGCTTGGGGCATCACTCACCTTTCCCACCCTGTACCCTCCTCTGTGCATGTCCGTAATAACAAGGCCTACTCCCAGAGTTGCTGTGAGCATTAAGAGCTAAGAACCAACTGGGGCACTTAAATAGGTCAGTGATTTGGTCCCAAGAAATTCCTCATTCATGGGGCCAGCGCTGTGGCGCAGTGGGTTAACACCCTGGCCTGAAGTGCTGGCATCCCATATGGGCGCCAGTTCTAGTACCAGCTGCTCCTCTTCTGATCCAGCTCTCTGCTATGGCCTGGGATAGCAGTAGAAGATGGCCCAAGTCTTTGGGCCCCTGCGCCCATGTGGGAGACCTGGAGGAGACTCCTGGCTCCTGGCTTTGGATCAACACAGCTCCGATCTGTTGTGGCCACCTGGGGAGTGAACCAGCGGATGGAAGACCTTTCTCTTCTCTCTGTCTACCTCTCTCTGTAACTCTCTTTAAAATTAATAAAATAAATCTTTAAAGCAAAAAAAAAAGAAAGAAAGAAAGAAAGAAATTCCTCATTTGTACACCATGTTGGCATATTTGTTTTTCTAATTGTCTTTCTGAGCATCTTTGGAATTTCTAGACGTGGCATTGAAAGGTTTTAAGGCTCAGCTATTGTTTTCTAACCCCCGCTCCCCGTCTCCCACTCCCCAGCCCACAGAAAGGCCTTTGCCTCTGCCTTCAGACTCACGGCTCCCAGGGGGCCAAGCCCCCAAGCCCCCGGACACTCACCCGAACAAAGCCGACCTCCCCGCGGGCCAGTGTCACGTCGTGGTTGTAGGCACGCACGGTGACCAAGCCCACGTAGGAGACCAGGAGGCTGCCCCGGTGCTCGTTCTTGGCCTCCACGCTGAAGGCAGGCAGGGTTTCGTCCAAGCCACACAGCTCGGCCATCGTGTAGGAGCAAGTGCCCATCATGTCATAGCGCCGGCCGTCGAAGGTGGTGTAGTGGGGGTCGCCCTGGGCGCGGCACACGGCCGTGGACTCTGCCACGCACACGGCCTTCCCGTCCACCACCTGGCATTGCTGCCCTGCCGCGCACGTCACGCCTTCACAGGAGGGCTCCTCCGAGGACACCAGGCCTGGGGGGAAGAGGGTGGGAGCAGAGTCAGCCACACCCAGGGCCAGCGGGGGCCATTAGCCCAATGGTCCAGAAACCTACGTGCCACATCAGAGTGCCTGGGGCCAGTTCCCACCTCTGGCTCCTGGCTACAGCTTCCTGCTGGCTGGAGACCCTGGCAGGCAGTGGGGCTGGGTTCCCCTACCCATGTGGGAGGCCTGCATTGAGGTCTGCCTCCTGGCTCCCACTGTGTTGGCCCTTTGCAAAGGGAATGAACCAACTGATGAAATCTCTCTCTCTCACTGCCTCAGAAAAAATAAAAAGAAATGCCCACAGGGGCAGGAGTCCTGGGTCTCTCTCACCACAAGGAGTGCATTCATAGCTGCCCATTTTAGAGATGGGGAGACTGAGGGCTGGCATCACACAGAGACAGAGCTGCTCAGGCCTGGGCTTTCTGATCCCCCTGTTTAACACAGAGCAGCTGAGCAGAAGGGAAGGCAGTGCAGATGGAGTGACAGGAACTGTTATTGACATCTTCATTGTATTCCCTCCCTTTTCCCCCTCACCCCTGCCATCCCACCAGGCTCTAAAGGCTGAGGGATCTTTTGAAGAGCAGAAAGTAGAAGGCAGAGGCCGCTCAGCACAGTGGCAATGACTGTGGAGTCACGTTGTCTAGCTAGGAATCCGGGCTGCATCATGCAGCTCGGAGACACCGGGCAACTTATTTTTAAACTCTTAGTGCCCCAGTTGCCTCATTCGTAGGATGAGGGGAATAGGATAGCAATCCCATCTCCATAGGGGAATCTGGCAGAGGTGTGGAGATGGTTTTTGCTTATTTTTAAAAGATGTTTAGTTGTTTTCATCTACTTAAAAGGCAGAGGGAGGGAGGGAGAGAGGGAGAGGGAGAGGGAGAGGGGGAGATGGAGAGAGGGAGAGGGAGAGGGAGAGGGAGAGAGAGAGAGAGAGAGAGAGAGAGAGAGAGAGAGAGAGACTCCATCCGCTGGCTTAATCTCCAAGTGCCTGTAACAGCCAGCACAGGACCAGTCTTAAGCCAGGGGCCCAGAACTTCAACAGGGTTTCCCAAATAGGCATCAGGGACCCAAGTACTTGAGCCACCATCTGCTGCCTCCCCCTCCCCCCACTGGATGCATTGGCAGGAAGCTGGGTAGAAGCAGAGGTGGGGGGACTCAGACTGGCACTCCGATTTGGGACGTGGGCATTGCAAGCTGCAGCTCAGCACACTGCACCACAATGCCTGCCCCTGAAGAAGCTAAAACAGAAGTAAGATTTGGAAGTGAACCCAGGTGTCACAGTGAGTGTTAGCTACGGAGATGGATCATCGATTCCTCCTCTCTTTGATTATCCAAGCCCCAAAGTGATCCCTTGAAGTTGAGTGGCATCCATGTCCTGGACTCCAGAAAGGATGGCGGGGAGGATGGAGGTGAGGGTGGACAGCCCCATTGAACCAGAAAGCCATGGAGGAGCAGGTGGGTGGGGGCCAGGGGCCGTTTCCCATCACTCACTTTGGCCGCAGGAAGCTGCTGTCCCGTAGCCCATAGCCTGGCCCAGCCCGAACGTGAGCAGCCCGATGTTGGTGTTGGCGTTGACTGTGTGAATCCTGTTAGCTGTGCCAAGGTCCACTTCAGTATATGAGAATTCACTGCCTGGCACAGCCACCCAGGGGAGCGTGGCCTTCAGCGTGTCTCCATCCATGGTCAGCCCGTTGACAGCCTTTGTCTGTGCCACCAGCACAGCCACACCCATAGAGCCTGGTGCGCTCTGGACCACATAGGTGGGGCAGTAGGCTGCCACATCCGGGATCAGCACCAGGTAGGGGTCATAGGTCATGTCATTCTTTATAGCCCCCGTGCCGAAGAGCAGGACCTGGATGCCCACATCTGCGGACAGGTAGAGTGGCCGGGACGGCCGCACCTCAAACTCTACCACGCCTCCCATCTGGAGTGAACGGGAGCCTGTGGTACCTCCGTGGTTGTAGGTCAGTTTCGTGGCCTGGCTGGCCACTACGTAGGCCAGATCATAGCGGCTCTGGGAGGCCAGTGGGGGCACCACATACTGGGTGCCCCACGCAGACGTGGGCAGCAGCTGCTCTACCACGTGGTTGCAGTTTGTGTGTTTCTGGGCACAGCTGTGGCCCGAGAGGACAGCCACAGGGTTACTGGCTGTGACCTTCGATCCCGAGAGATCAACTTCGCCCTGTACCTGAGCCACCTCGTAGGGCTGCAGGGTCACGCTCAGCACATCGCCTGCTGGGTAGATCTTGTCCTGGAACGTCACTGCCCCCTTCAGGGTGATACTGACCGAGGCACCTGACGCCCCGGCCACCACAGCAAACTCCCTGAGGCTGTTGGCTGAGGTACCCGGGGGTGTGAGCACGAAGTATTCGGTGCCCAGAGCGCTGACCGGCCGCAACAGGGTCAGCTCCGCCGTGCTGGGCTTGGCACTGAGGGCCTGCACGGCGATGCGGTGGTCGGAGCGGACCACAACCGCGTGCTGGAAGATGTTGCTGCCGGTCATCTCAGCCGCAGCACTGATATTGACCACGACTGACTCCCCTGGCTTCACTGTGACCGTCTGCGAGGCTTTGTCGGCCTGGCTGAGCACGGAGACCAAGGCCGGGCTCTCCGATAGGCTGGACACGAGCAGGTAGAGGGAGGCGGCGCTGTACTCGGGCTGGTAATTCTGCAGGAAGGCCGTGAGGAATTCCTGCCCCCCAGGATTCCTGGGCTCCACAGCTGCCTCCTGGGTCCACCCTTGAGAAAATGCAGTCGTTGGTCCACTTACCTAATCCGCCTGGTCAGTCGGCCAACCCTTTGCCCTGTGCCAGGAACTTTTTTTTTTTTCCTCTTCTCTTGCCTTTGTTCTTATTCCTGCACCGCTCACCTGCCTACAAGCCATTCTGGCTTTCATTTTTCTACAAGCCCAAACTCTTTGGACAGGGCTCTCAGGTGCTGAGGGGGCCGGTGAGACACACAGACGCGCAGTCCCGCGGCGACGTGGAAGGCAGAGTGGGCGCTCGCTGCCTGCTGTCGCAGGGGGCTGACAGGAGGGATTGCGGCCTTTTTTTATTTTTATTTTTATCTTCAGTGCTAGATCTTACCATGTTCAAGAGAAACTGGCTCTCTGAATGTGTATGTGAACTCTTCAACCCAAAATTGTTTTGAGGCACCTCGAGGGTCCCAACCGGCAGCACTCCGCGGCCGGCGGGTGACTTCTGTCTTGATACGACCCGGAGGGTTTGTGTGAAGAAGGTAAAGGAAAGAAGGGGGTTGTGGGAAAGGTGGATGTCTCAACAGCCCCTACCAGGAAGAGAGTGCCCAGTGCTGAGAGAGATAGAGAGAGAGTTGGGGGCGCTGGAGTGACAACTTGCCAAGTTCAGGGAGACTTGGAGGACATCCCAGTGTGCCCCAGGCCCAGGGGGTCAAGAGTCAAGGGACCTCCGGGTTCACCTAAGACTCTTGGCGGTTCCCCCAGGAGAACTGGGCACCAGAGCTCTCCAGGAATGTCCTTGGTGACGGTTCCCATCACCTTGGCAGAAGGAGACTCAGAGCCATGGCTTAGCTGAGTTGCAGAGAACCAAGACAGTGGTTTCTGTTGCGCCCTCGGCTTTGGGGGCCGAGGGCTCTGTGGCTTCCCTCCAGAAGAGTGAGCCTGGGCAGAGCCCGCCGTGCCCCTCTGCAGGAACTGGGGGCCTCTCTCCCATCCCAGCTGGCATGGGGAGGCCTCGGAAGGCGAGTGCCTGGAGGGGCACAAGTTGGGCATGGGCCACCCAGGCAGAGTGGGAGAAAGACACAGATGGGGACTGGGTCTGACTTACCCCACAGGAGGGTGGCTCCGGCCCACAGCGTCCACCAGCTTCTCAGGGAACCCATGCCTGCAGGAGGGAAAGAGAGGGGGTCCTAGGACGCTGGCCCATCACCTCCAAAGGGGACAGAAGGGGCTGGCCTCAGGATGCTGAGAGGGCTGAGGGGTGCAGGGAAGTCAGCCGGGGTGAGGAGGGCTGGATCCAAGGCTAGGGAGTGTGTCAGAGAGGCCGGCTCTGCAGTGAGTGTGGAGGCAAAAGTAGGGGACCCGCCACCCCCTTCCAGAGGGGCCCCCAGCCCTGCTCACCTGCAGGTCCCTGGAGCTGCAGGGTCAGCCCGCAGGCTGGGCTTTATAGTAGAGTGACCAGGCCCCTCAGGCCACACCCTGGGCCACCTGCCAGGCAGATGGTGCCAACTTCCTGGAGGAGGCTGCTGATCTTGGGGCCAGATGGGATGGGGAGCCCTGAAGGCCTGGAGAGGGTGGAGGGCAAATCTGGACGCTTGGGTCCACAGAGGGGTGCGGGAACAGCTGCTGGCCATGCCCTAGATTCAGCCTGGGAAGGGCAGTGTCCCTGAGAGAGACAGCTGGGGAGCAGGGTGCCGAGAGCCTGGGTCCCCGGGCGAGGGGTGGGGGGCGTGCGGGTATTGGTCGTGTTTGCTGGGGCACTGGCTGGATTCCTTATGTTGGCTTCTGCCAGGAACTACAGCAACGGACCCACATCCGGGTCCTGGCTCCTCTCCAGTCCACCCTTGAGTCTGAGCCCCCTGTCCCTGGCCACTCAGCCTATTCTGTGGTGAGAGGGGGAGAGGCAGGTGTCTGGGGATGGACAGGAGGAGTCTGAGGCTGTGACCCACGGGTTGGGAGTCGGCCCTCCACCCCCACTCCCACAGGGCCTCCTGGCTCCTCGTTGGTGCAATAGGAACATTGACCTCCCAGAAGGTGTTCGGAGCCTTCTCCAGGGCTGCAGCTGGGAGACAGGTTCCTCTTGGTCCCAGGCTGGGGATTGTGATGGGGACCGGAGGCCAAGGCTGGGCAGGCAAAAGGACAGAGCTCCGGATCCGCTTCCTGGAGAATTATTTGGTTGGGGATTTTTTGCTGTTGTTGTGTTTTTGTGGTTTTTCTTTTCTTTCTTTTTTGGCCCACAGAAGGGACTGGCTGAACAGGTTCTGGGCAGCCTCAGATGGGAGGTGGGGGGCCAGGAGCAGCAGAAGGGGACGAGTGGGGCTGTGGGTTTTCTGGGCGGGGCCTGCACTCCTCCCTAGGGCCCTGCCCTGCCACCGTCGCCCTCCCAACCACAGCACTCTTGTTTGCAAAGGAGTCTCCTTACCGCAGCAGCTGCTTAGCCTGAGTCCCATCTCTCAACACCCCACAGCTGCTGCGCCCCGAGTCCTCCTCTCTTATCACCGAGCCCTGGATCTCTGGGCAGGGCGGGGGGAGGTTCCCAGTGGCGGTGACTGAGACTCAGTGTCAACCCGGAAAACAAGTGAGTCAACAACAGCCTAGAAGGGAGGCAGATAAGGAGCAGCAAGCGGGATGGGGGGACAGCCCTGGGGAGGGAGCTCCAGGGGCCCCCGGGCCCAGACAGGAGATCAGGCCTGGGAGGAGAGGGTGCAGAGGCTGCAACGCGATCACAAGCCACAAGGTGCAGAGCCATGGTGTGGGGGGCCCCTCTGGGGCTCCGAGAAACGAGCCACGGTGAGAGACAAAGATTGAGGGTGACTCCAGGGGGGAGGTTCCGGCCCTCGGTGCCCTCCAGGGCTTGAGGTGGCCCCTGGCTGACCTCAGAGAGATACCTGCCCTGATGCCAAATCCCTCGTTGGGCTCTGCAGCTGGAAGACCTGAGAAACCACACAGGGGACAGCTGTCCATGTTGGACAACCCCTGGGACCACCCTCTCTCGCTCCTGTCCTCACGGGGAGTGTATGTGTGTGTTCCGACACACCTCTGTGCCCTACCCCATGTTAAGTCTGTTCTCAGGAACCCCAGGGGTGACCCCGGAAGCAACCTCTGGGGACACTTCCTTGTGGTCAGAAAAACCACATCCATCTCACCACTGGCAGCTGTGAGCTGAGCCCAGACAAGGGGCCTTGTGTGTCAGCCTTTCGGCCCCTCCCTGTGGTAGGAAGCATTCCAGACCCCTTGCTCGTTGGGGCCGTGCTGATCAGGCCGCAGCTGGTGAGAAGTTGCTCTCTCCAGCCAGATTCGGGCTGGCTGGCCATTGCATTTGCTAATGCTCTGTGGCCCATGATCTGACTTCTGTGTGCCTGGGAACTATTTGCTAGACTCTCCAGTGACCTATCACTTGCCACTTGGTTCTAGCTCCTTCTCTGTAACACCTGACAGCAACATATCCTCTTTGGAACTGTCTCATGCCCTGGCTTCCGCATCACTGTTGTCTGGATCTTGGGCTACTCTGGTATGTTTCCTATAATAACTACACCCCCCACCCCCTTTTATGGATTGCAAGGGGAGAGAGGGAGAGGGAGACAGAGAGAGAAAGGGAGAGAGAGAGAGATAGAGAGATAGAGAGAGAGAGAGAGCTTCCATGTGCTGCTTCACTCCCCAAACGGTCATGCAACCAGGACTGGGTCAGGCTGAAGACAGGAACCAGGAACCCCATTCAGGTCTCCTGTGTGGGCAGCAGGGGCCCATCACCTGCTGCTTCCCGGTTGCCTGGGCAGGAAGCTGGATCAGAAGTGGAGTAGCCAGGACTCAAACTGGCACCCTGAGATTGGGCGCCAGAGTCGCAGGCAGTGGCACAATCCACTGTGCTACAACGCCAGCCCCACCCATTGTGATGCCCCTTTAACAGCAGTGGGTCTCGGACTCTTTTCCTAGTCTCCTCTTTTCTCCAAGTGACTCACCCGTGTCCACGTATGCTGGCCACTAGAACTTTCCACAGTGACGAACATTATTCTGCAATGCCCACATGTTGGGCAACATGTGGCTATTGAGCACTAGTGTGATGCAGGATTCTTAACTGAATTAAATTAAAATTTAAATGGCGCTGGCGCCGCGGCTCACTAGGCTAATCCTCCACCTGCGGCGCCCGGCACACCCAGTTCTAGTCCCGGTCGGGACGCCGGATTCTGTCCCGGTTGCCCCTCTTCCAGGCCAACTCTCTGCTATGGCTCGGGAGTGCAGTGGAGGATGGCCCAAGTGCTTGGGCCCTGCACCCGCATGGGAGACCAGGAGAAGCACCTGGTTCCTGGCTTCGGATCAGTGCGGTGCGCCGGCCGCAGCGGCCATTGGAGGGTGAACCAACGTCAAAGGAAGACCTTTCTCTCTGTCTCTCTCTCACTGTCCACTCTGCCTGTCAAAAAAAAATTTAAATAGCCACTTGTACCTACTTGTACCACTTGTACCTACTGTCCACATTGGATAGTACAAACTCCTACACTTGCTGCTATCACGGAGCCCATTTTATCTGCTTACCTAACTGCCTAAACATCTCCCCACCCACCTGCCTACAGATTTATTCCCCACTCTTTATAGGCAACCATCCCGAAGTGATTCATAGGAATATTTTTAAATATTTTATTGAAATAAAACACACATATTAATAAACACACAAATCATAAATGTACACAGCTCATCACATTATCTCTCAAGGAACATACCCTTATAAACTTTGCCCCGGTCAAGTCTTTAAAAAATACGGCAGCATTCCAGGAGCCTTCTTCCCATCACCGTTCACTCCCTGCCTCCCACAGGTAACCACTATTTCAGCTTCTGACCCCACAAGTTATTTTGCTTGGTTTTGAATTTTGTGTGAATGGACTCAAACAGCCTTGTTGCTTTGTGACTGGATTCTCGCGTTCACTGTCATCACTGTGCACGTTAACTGTTGGTCACTGTCAATGGCATATGGTACTTGGTTGTATGCAAAATCAGTACATACCTGCCCATGCTACTGCTAAGGAGCACGCTGACTGTGTCTAGTTTGGGTTGATGGATGGACGTCGTGTTCTGTGAAACTCCTGACTGCAGAGTTGGCGGGTCACTGGGCTCAACCGGTCATACGTTCAAGGGGTGTAGTGGGATTGGATGGTAGCTTTTAAATGTTTATTCATTTTCGGGCCGGCGCCGCGGCTCACTAGGCTAATCCTCCACCTGCGGCGCCCGGCACACCCAGTTCTAGTCCCGGTCGGGACGCCGGATTCTGTCCCGGTTGCCCCTCTTCCAGGCCAGCTCTCTGCTGTGGCCAGGGAGTGCAGTGGAGGATGGCCCAGGTGCTTGGGCCCTGCACCCCATGGGAGACCAGGAAAAGCACCTGGCTCCTGGCTCCTGCCATCGGATCAGCGCGGTGTGCCGGCCACAGCGCGCCAGCCGCGGTGGCCATTGGAGGGTGAACCAACGGCAAAGGAAGACCTTTCTCTCTGTCTCTCTCTCTCACTGTCCACTCTGTTAAAAAAAAAATTAAAAAAATAAAAAATTAAAAAAAATGTTTATTCATTTTCACTTAGTTGAATGCAGAAAGAAGAAAGAGAGAGACAGAGAGAGAGAGAGAAAGAGAGAGAGACAGAGAGAGAGAGAGGAGAGAGAGAGATCTTCCATCCACTGATTCACTCCCCAGATACCTGCACCAGCTAGGCTGGGCCAGGTTGAATAGAGGATCCCGTAACTCAGCCCAGGTCTCCCACGTGGGTGGCAGGGACCAGATGCTTGAGCTGTCCCCTGCTGCCCCCAGGGTGTGCATCAGCAGGGAGCAGGGACTACAGCCAGGTTCTCTGATGTGGTTTGCAGGTGTTGCAAGCAGCAACATCCTCATTTATTTAGATTTTCTTGGGTTTATTTTACTAACATTTTGAAATTTTTCAGAATGTAGGCCATGTATGTCTTGTTAGATGTATACTTAACTATATCACCTTTCTCTAAAGCAATTATAAATGGGTTTGTGTTTTACATCTCAGACTTCACACTTCAGTTATTAGTGTACAGAAGTACATTTGATGTTTGTGTACTGGTCTTGTATTCTGCAACTTTACTGAACTCACCTTTGAGTTACAGGAGGTTTTGGTAGATTTTTTGGGTTTCTTTTGAATGCCAACACTCATAGCAACTGAAAATAGGGACAATTTTATTCTATCCTCCTGGTGTATTTTCTATGACTTGGTCTCGTCTTACTGGGATGGCTCAAGCTTACTGTATTGTGTCGAAGCAGAGTGGTGAGAGTAAATACCTTGCCTTGTTCCCAGTCAGGAAAATATCAAGGCTTTCACCATTGAGTATGTTAGCTGCAGGGTTTTTTGATAGCTACTTTTATCTAATTGAAGCAGTTTCTACTTCTGCTTTGTTGAAGGTTTTTTTTAATCATAAATGGATGTCAGATATTATTGAATGCTTTCCCTGTGTCAATTGAAATAAATATTCATGTAATTTTTCTTCTTTAGCTTGTTGACACAGTGAGTTACATTAATTTATTTTCAAATACTGAGCCAGCCTTGCATATCTGGAATAAAGCCTACCTGATTTTGGTATATAATTCTTTTTACATATTGAGGGATTTCATTTGCTGTTTTTCAGAGAGAGAGAGAGAGAGAGAGAGAGAGCAAGCGAGTCCATCACTGGTTCTCAGCCTAAAGCTTACAACCAAAGCCAGGAGCTGGAAACCCAGCCTGAGCTCCCACATCAGGGGCAGAAGCCCAAATACTTGCCCCAGCACTGCCTGCTCCCAGGGGCTGCATCAGCAGAAAGTCAGAGCTGGGAGCCAGATCTGGGATCCAGCCCAGGTACTCTGCTATGGGAGGCAGACATTGGAACCACCAGGCTAACCACCCATACCTGCTAATAGTTTTGAGGGTTTTTCAGTCCAAGTTCATGAGAGATACTAATTTTCTCTGCCCTTCCTCCTCCTCTGCCCTCCATTCCTCCTCCTCCCTATTCCTGGTTTCTGCTAATGCAGACCCTGGGAGACAGAAAGTCATGGCTTAAGTAGTTGAGTTTTTATTTCTGTTGCTTTGCTTTTTGGTTTTATAGTTTGCCTTTGGTTCTTTAGAAACATATATTCTTTGGCGATGTTTTCCATTTTTCATTTGTTTTCAGGGTTTTTGCAATTTTTTTATGATGGCTACTTTAGATCTTTGTCAGATAGTTCCAACATGTAATTCATCTCGGTATTGGTGTCTGTTGAATGTCCTCTTGTTTAAGTTGTGACTTCTCTAGTTTTTGATATTTGTGATTTTAAAATTTTAGCCTGGGCTGGCGCCGTGGCTCACTTGGTTAATCCTCCACCTGCGGTGCTGGCATCCCATATGGGTGCCGGGTACTAGTCCCGGTTGCTCCTCTTCCAGTCCAGCTCTCTGCCATGGCCCCAGAGGGCAGTGGAGGATGGCCCAGGTGCTTGGGCCCCTGCACCCGCATGGGAGACCAGGAAGAAACACCTGGCTCTTGGCTTCAGATCAGCTCAGCTCCAGCCATTGTGGCCATTTGGGGAGTGAACCAATGGACAGAATACATTTCTGTCTGTCTCTCCCTCTCACTGTAACTCTACCTCTCAAGTAAATAAATAAATAATTTTTAAAAAAGAAAATAATCGCCATTGTATTATTGCTAGGGTTTTTAGCTGTATTTAGCAGAAAGCAGCCAGGAAAAATTAGTCTATGCCATTTTGTCAAAGCCAAAAATAAGTCACTATTTGTCATTGTAATGATCAAGCTGTTTGTCATTCTACATGATTCTCTTTATATACAATCATACTGTATATGAATAATGAGTTCAATGCCTTCTTTTTTTTTTTAATTTATTTGACAGGTAGAGTTATAGACAGTGAGAGAGAGAGACAGAGAGAAAGGTCTTCCTTCCGTTGGTTCACCCCCCAAATGGCCACAATGGCCGGAGCTGCACCAATCCAAAGCCAGGAGCCAGGTGCTTCCTCCCAGTCTCCCATGCGGGTGCAGGAGCCCAAGCACTTGGGCCATCCTCCACTGCCTTCCCGGGCCACAGCAGAGAGCTGGACTGGAAGAGGAGCAACCGGGACTAGAATCGGCACCCATATGGGGTGCTGGCACCACAGGTGGAGGATTAGCCAAGTGAGCCATGCCTTCTTTTCTCATTGAACTTTTCTTCAGGTGCCTCAAAACATCGATAGGTAAAATGGTATGATAAGAGGTATCCCAGGCTTGCTCCTGGTCACACAGGACACACCTTCAGAATTTTGCTGTCAAATATGATGTGTGTGCAGTGGTATTTTAGAAAGCACATGTTATCATGTTAAAGAAGTTTCTGTTTTTAGCTTTTTTTTAGTATAAATAGGTGTTTAGTTTATTAGGCAATTCTCTGTCTCTCTCTTAATGATGTTCATACCCATTCCTGATCATTACCTAGCTCTAGAGTTGTACAATAAAATACAAGGATGTTCACAGATAAGCAATACATTTATAGTAGAATCATGCCCCATGCAACTTGCTGCCAAATCAGGAAACCTACCTGGATACATTATTTCTTTAGGGTTTTATAAGTTTGAAATTTCTCATTTATCAATCTTTCTTCATTTATTAGCTATAATACTGTGATACAGAGAAACATCTCCTCATTAACTCTTGGGTTACCCTGAGTTTCAGTTAATATAGAAAAAGCAATTTAAGGAGCCAGCACAGTGGTGTAGTGGGTAAATCCTCTGCCTGCAGTGCCAGCATCCTTCATGGGCGCCAGTTCGAGTCCCAGCTGCTCCACTTCCAATCCAGCTCTCTGCTATGGCCTGGGAAGGCAGCAGCAGATGACCCAGGTGCTTGGGTCCCTGCACCCACATGGGAGACCCGGAAGAAGCTCCACCTGGCTTCAGATCGGCACAGCTCCAGCCGTTGCAGCCATCTGGGGAGTGAACCAGTGGATGGAAGACCTCTCTCTCTCCATCTCTGCCTTTGCCTCTCTGTAACTCAGCCTTTCAAATAAATAAATAAATCTTTTTTTAAAAAAAAGAAGTAATTTAAATGCTTCAATTTTCAGATTTAGTTCTCTCTGAAAGTAACCAAAATGGTGTGTGTGTAATAGCATTGTGAATGCATGAATTTAAACATATTTCATTTTATTCCATTGCAATTCTCCCTTAGGCCACTGGGAGTCACCTGCGTTTGCGGGATAACATGATGCGTCAGACTGTCCATTTCTTGCCCACATCCAGAACCAGCCATTTTTCAAAGAGCTCTGATTCCGGTTGTTGCCAAATCGCACTTCTGACCATCTTTTGGGCACTAGGGTAGGAAGTGCCTTTTAGAGATTTCTGTGAAGCACTTGCATGGTTCCAGCCCCCAAAACTACAATTCCATCTCTGCTCGGAGGCCATCCCCGTTCTCTCCACCTTGCTTGAGCCCCTCCTAGATGAGTAACCACTTTTATGGGGTATTAGTCATTTTTCCAGATGCAAAGATAGTATGCATACATGTGTGTGTACTTATGTGTCTCTTACTATCTCGCACAAAAGGTGCATGTTGTGCCTTGTTTTATTTAGTGTTTTATCATGTAGATCATGCTGTTACAATATGCAGATAGCTCCTCCACTGCTGTTTAAAGCTGCATAGCATGACCCAGCCACTTCTGGGAATTTACCCAAGGGAAATGAAATCAGCAAATAAAAGAGTTATCTGCATCCCCATGTTTATTGCAGCTCAATTCACAACAGTTAAGACACGGAATCAACCTAAATGCCCGTCAGCTGAAGACTGGATAAAGAAATTATGGGAAACGTACGCTATAGAATACTACATTGTGGTAAAAAAAAAAAATGAATTAAGTAGTCAAATGTGTTGATCCTTTCTTTTATCGCCTTTATATTTTGAACTATACAATCCCAGATATCATTTCTACATTACAAAGGAATTTACCTGTGTTTTCCTCTGGTCCATGTACAATTTCTAAATTTTTAAACTGAGATCTCTGAACTTTCTCTAATTTATCCTGGTGAATGGTGTGAGGAATGGATTTCATTTTATCTTTTTCCATATAGTTATCAAGTTATTCCAGTACCATCTGTTACAAAAATCTTATTTTCCCCAAAGATTTGAGATGCAGCCCTTATCATATACTAAATACCTATGTCTTTGGACCTGTTTCTAGATTTTCATTCATCCCTGTGCTGCCGCTGTTTCAATCACAGAGGCTTTCCACGTTTTAATTTCTGGTCTGGCCCATGGTGCCTCTCTACTTTGGTCTTCTTTTCTTGGGATTTTCCTGGCTACTCGGGTTCATTTGTCATTTCAGGTGGGTTTTGTAATAACTTTCCCCATTCCACATTAAAAACCTGATGAGGAGGTTGTATTACATTTGTGAGTCAACTTTGAGAAAGTTGGTATTGTAATTCTTTGAGTCTCCTTTGGCTTGGAAAGGCCTTTGCTTTCCCTTATCTGGTCAACTCCTCCTTTCCCCCTGGGCCTCGCTGTGCTCCAGCCTCCAGGCGGGGTGAATGCCATCCCCTCTTATCCCTGCAAGAGAACACCGGACTCGGCCCTCATCTTTGTCCTAAGCAGAGGTTCTCAAGGTGGGGTCTGAAGACTCTTGCACGCCCCTGACACCTTCAGACATTGTCACTGGAATTTTGTGCCATTTGCACTGATTGTGGGAAAACAGTGAGGGGTATGAACACTGGCCCTTGTCCCAAAGCAAGGCAGTGACACCACAGGTCCTGGTAGCCGCTCCATTCTTCACTGTCAGTCACTCACAGAAAGCAAAGGCCAGTTTTACTCCAAAAGTTCCTTGACGAAGCAGTGGAAATGACTAATTTCATTGCATCTCTACCCTACAGTGCATGCCATTTTAATATTTTAGGTGACAAAGCCTAAGTGATGGATCAAGTTGTGATGATGTTGTCCGTTGGACAAAAGTCTTTCAGATCCAACACCGACAGCATGACGCATGAAGGAAAAACAAAATGGTAAGTTGAATTTAAAGTCAAGAACGTCTGCTTTTCAACGACCCTAGTAAGAGGATTAGAAAGGCAGGTTGCAGACTGGGAAGATGTTGATACATCACATATCTGACAAAGGACTTACACCCAAGTGTGTCCCCTCCCCCAGAGGCTTATGTTAAAGCCATAACCCCTCATGTGGCTGTATTTGGAGACAGCACAACTGAAGAGGTGATAAAGTTAAATGAGATCCAATCCAAACACTGGGAAACCAAGCCAGAGGTGATAAAGTTAAATGAGAAACAATCCAAACACTGGGAAACCAGAGCTACTCAGGAGTTCCTTCAGAGGCAGTGCTGAAAGGAATAAAACGCTGGGCTTGAGCCAGAGCGATGGAGTTTACTCACCTGGGCTGTTCCTGGCTCTTGTTTGCCCACCTGTTAAACAGCTTAGATGGGCGGTTCTTCACAGGGGAATGGGAGAAAGGGTCACAGCGACAGGGTACAGGTAAAGATGGCTGCAGGTTGAAACAACTCCCCAGGTGACTGGCCGTCCTCATACGTGACCGGTTTACCTAAGACGGTTCGGAAACCCAAATCGCAACTGGTAAGCGACACTCAGACTCTGGAGGGAGTGCCCACTCTGCTGCTCACTTCTGACCTCTCTAAGCCTGTTTCTGGGAGGCTGAGGCGGGGTACTGAGCAAAGCATGAGGGACCCGGTCCATAGCAATTCAGAAGGGGTCCACGGATCTGTCGTCGTCCAAGGGGCCAGGGAGGACTTGGTGATGTTTGGGCCTGGGAGGATGAAGGTGATGCTGGCGGAGGTTTGAGAAGTGGGAGAGCAGCGGGGAAGCGGGAGAGGACAGGGTCTGCGTAGGTGACAGATTCTAAGCCTTGGGAAGAAACCTGGGTTCCTTTTCCGTGCTCGGAGGAGTCCTGGAAGGCAGAATTAGACGCTGTCCACGCCGAGGAAAAAGGAAAGGCGTGCTGTCATTGCAGTTTTCCTTTTTTGTGGAAATAAAAACACTGGGACCTTACACAAGGCAGGCGGGGGCCAGACCTGGTTGATCTCTGGGGCCCCCCATCATCGGGTGAGTGGCGCTGACCCCGGGCCACCAATTCCCTTTGTGACTTACTGATATAGACTTCCCCCTGCCCGAGCGCATCCCTAACGCTAAGAACACAGGCTCTGGGGACAGACAGATCTGGGTCCCCACTGTGTAAGATCCACACAGCTTGACAGGATCTACTGAAGGTGAACGCATACAAATTAACACGTTTACCCAAAGAAATGTGCTGGGATATTCACAGTGCCAAGACAGCCCCACACCGGAACATATCCAGCCTGCGGTGTGCTCACACAATGGAAGCCACCCAGAGACGAAAACACTGTCTCCACACACGTGGCGCGAATGACTCTCAGGAACAGGAGGCTCAGAAGCCCAACACGGGGCCGGCACTGTGGCGCGGCGGGTTAACACCCGGGCCTGAAGTGCAGGCCCTACGGATGGCCTGGGACAGCAGTGGAAGATGGAGCAAGCGCGTGGGCCCTGCACCGGCGTGGGAGACCGGGAGGAAGCTCCTGGCTCCTGGCTTTGGATCGGCGCAGCTCCGGACGTCGCGGCCAATTGGGGAGTGAACCAGCAGATGGAAGACCTCTCTCTCTCTCTGTCTCTCCTCTCTCGGTGTAACTCTTTCAAAGTAAAATAAAATAAATCTTAAAAAAAAAAGAAGAAGAAGAAGCCTAACACACAGTACGGGGCAGGGACTCCAGAGACGCCCCTTTGAGAGCACGGGGCTTCTGGGCCTGCCACCGCTTGGTTTCCGCATTGGGGCCGGGTACTCGAGTTTCCCTCGTGGCAATGTGCTGCCTGTGCAGTCACGCTTGGTGGTGTGGGAGTAGCACCGGCTCCCCAGCCCCGGCTGGCAGCACAGGCTCTGGGGACAGACGGATCTGGGGGCCCCCACGGCTGCCGCAAGCGGCTGCACGGCTCTCAGCCAGTTCCGCTCTCTGTAAGAGAGAAACCATAAGGCTTGATGGGAGGCCATGAGCCCTGGCCCAGGTCGGCGGGTCTCCTGTGTGACCCAACTCCTGGGCACCCACTTCTTTCCTTCCTTTCTTTAGGCTCATTTATTTGAAAGGCAGAGTGACAGCCAGAGAGGAAGAGACAGAGAGAGAGGTCTTCCACCCGCTGCTTCACTCCCCAAGTGGCCGCCACGGCCGGAGCTGGGCCCATCCGCAGCCAGGAGCCAGGAGCTGCCTCCCGGTCTCCCACGAGGGTGCAGGGCCCAAGCGCTTGCCCCATCTTCCACTGCTGTCCCAGGCCGACCGTAGGGAGCTGGCAGCCGGGACAAGAGCCGGAGCCCCGTGCGTTATTCCCGAGCACTCCCCACGGGCCGATGGGCTTGGGGCGCCTCAAGCGCCACCCTGAGGGTCAGCTCGGGCCTTTCAAGCCCTGCGAGAGGCACCGCTCTGGGGGACGCCCACCTGAAGATCCTCTAAAAGCCCCCCTCCGCGGAACCCGACTCAAAGCTTCTCCAGGCCTGCCGCTACACATGAGCAAAGAGAACTCGGCCACTAGACTCTAAGGAGCCCTGAAAACGTCCCCGCTTGAAACAGCTATACAGCCCCGGCACCGCGGCGGCATTGCCCCGTGCGCTACTGCGCATGCGCACCGCTCGGAGCCGGCGCGCGCTCGCTGGGTACGCACAGCGCATGAGCGTGCCTGGGGGGCGGAGTCCAGGACGAGGCCCTCCTACCCTTCATCCTATCCCGCCCTTCCAGCCGGCTCTCTGCGACGTCTCAAACTACGTTTCCCAGAATCCTCTTAGCCTGTGGACTTCCGGTGTCGTCAACGGAAGCCGTGACTGGACCGGGCCGGGCCACACAGAGGCCGGCTTGGTCACTATGGAGGAAATAGGCATCTTGGTGGAGAAGGCTCAGGTGCGGCGGGGACTTGGAGTTCTCGGTTTGGGCCAGGATCGAGGAGGGGTGTGCCGAGTCGCCGAGGATCCCAGCTCGGGCCTGGGTGATAAGGCCTCGGAGGAGAGCTTTGTGCCTTCCCTAGGCCTCCCTGCTGGCCGGATGGCGTTAGGAGGGCGATGCGGCTCAGCCAGCGGGGCCGGGGTGGTGCGTGATGGCGGAGATTGGAGGCTGCTTGCGAGGCCTGGCTGGGGTGCTTAGCGCCTTAGGTGGCTCGGCGGGGCTGGCGTGGGTCGCGTGGTTAGCGGCGTATGGGACGTGACCGCGCAGCCGAGGGATGTGAGGGGTTGGCCGGGGAGCCGACTTACGTCCCGGGTTGGTCGGCTGCGGTGGCGCGGGACGGAGCCGGGGGCGAGGTGTTATCAGTTGGCTTGGCTGAGAGATGCTTGGGTCTAGTGCGAGTTGGGAGCCTGTGACATGAATTTGGGGGGAAGCTGGGTACTGGCAGAACTCTATGACTTCAACGACCTGCTTGGGAGAGACATGTGACCCTGGGAGCCTGTTGAAGGGGGTTTGGGAGTACTGGGGTCTGGTAAGGAGTTAATGAGACATTTCGACCCTAGTTGGAGGTTGGGTGGCGCTGGGATGTTTTGAGTGCCTTAGGATAGCGGGAGATGCGTCGGGGGCAAGTGTACGTCAGGGACCTATTGAAGGGGCTGGAGTCCCTGGAAGCCCGGGGGGGTGGGCGTGGGGCTGCGAGGGTCCCAGGATCTGTTTGGAGGACTGAAGGATCTCGGGAGCCTCTTAGGGCTGAGAGAGGTCGCGGAGGAGTGGGGCGGGGGCTCGGGATGCTTTCGGGTGGACTTCTCCTCGTCCCGCCTGAGCGCTCTCCCTTGGTCTAGGATGAGATCCCGGCGCTGTCCGTATCCCGGCCCCAGACAGGCCTCTCCTTCCTGGGGCCTGAACCTGAGGACTTGGAGGACCTGTACAGCCGCTACAAGGTACGCGTGCCCCAGCCCGGCCCGGCGCGGGGCCCAGGTTATCGCCGTCCTGGTCGCTCTCCCGCTCGGCGGAGCTACCCCCAGGCCCTCTCCTGTTCGCCCGCAGAAGCTGCAGCAGGAGCTGGAGTTCTTGGAGGTGCAGGAGGAGTACATCAAGGATGAGCAGAAGAACCTGAAGAAGGAGTTCCTGCACGCCCAGGAGGAGGTGAAGCGGATCCAGAGCATCCCGCTGGTCATCGGGCAGTTTCTGGAGGCTGTGGATCAGAACACAGCCATCGTGGGCTCCACCACAGGTGCGTCGGTGGGCGGGGCCCCCCTCCACTCACCTGTTGCCTGCCGTGCGCCAGCAACTGCCGTCTGCCACGTGCTCGCGTTTTCGTTTTTGAGACGCAGTGTCCATGCAGATGCCTGCAACAGCTGGGCTGGACCAGGCTGCGCTCAGTGCAGGTGTCCCGTGTGGGCGGTAGGAAGCCAAGAACGCGAGCCGTCACCTGCCGCCTCCCAGTGCCTGCATTAGCCGGAAGCTGGAGTCAGTAGTGGAGCCGGGACTCGAACCCAGGCACTCTGATCTGGGCTGCGGGAACCCCAGTCAGTGTATTAACCACTGTGCCAAACGCCCACTCCTGTACCAGGGTCTTCTGAGGCGTGGTGGTGCGGTGGTAGTCCTCAGACTAGTTTGATCCAAAAGCAGAAATGGATTTTACGTTGAGGGTGTCCATCCCTGTCTCTGACTGTTTAAGTGTACGCTTCAGACAGAAGTTTCTGCGAAGGAAGCGTGTGTTGCCTTACCCCGTCTGGTGGGTTCTGATGTTTTCTGTTCTGTCCCAGTCTGTTGATTTAAGCAGAATTCTAGTCAGACCCCTCTAGTTGTTTCCACAGCCGCTCCTGCATCTGCCTGTGATTTGAAACCGTGAGCCGAGTGTCAGGGGGCCGGGCTGTGGAAAGGATTTGACACATTGTGGCTGCCCTGGTTCACACAGGTCCAAGCTGCCCTCAGGACGGTTGTGTCCCGTACCTTAGTCTGTCTTTTCTCCTGTCCCGTGCTCCTCTGGACCAAGTTGTGTTTTTGTTTTTAAAGATTTTTTAAAAGGCAGAATTACAGAGAGAGAAGGAGAGACACAGAGCGAGAGATCTTCCATCCACTGATTGGCTCCCAGATGGCTCAGCATCCAGGGCTGGACCAGGCTGAAGCCAGGAGCTTCACGTGGTCGCTCTCTGCGTGGGTGCAGGCGTCCAAGCACTCGGCTCACCCTCTGCTGCTTTTCCCTGGCGCGTTAGCAGGGAGCCAGATTAGAAGTGGAGCAGCCGGGACTGGAACTGGCGCCCATATGGGATGTCAGTATTGCAGATGGCGGCTTTACTGGCCACACCACAATGCTGGCTCCCCAAGCTGTGTTCTTGTAAGGGTTGAAGGCAAAGGTGTGGAACAGCCTGATGTTGAACCACTGAGCCGTGAGGTGTGAGGGCCGAGAGATCCAGGAGAAGGCCTGCATCTGACCTTGGGGGGGGGGGGGTTAGGAGAGGCCGTGGGGCCCTCCCTGAGATGGTGCCACAGGTGGAGGGGATTCGGAGAGCGGCACGGATGTCGGCTCAGCACATCACAGGGAGCTGTCTGGGAGGCTGACTGTCGGGCTGGAGACTGAGCCTGCATCACTAGCGTAAATGGAGGGGGTGGGTGGAGGCTGCGTAGCCAGGGACGAGTCGGGCAGGGACTGAGATGGAGGGGACGGGGGTGAATCAGAGCAAGGGTCCTGACGAGCGGAGGCGGGGCTGGTTGTAGAGACGGGAGGCCAGGTGGAAGGTTGTAGTAACTGATGGGCTGTGGGGGTGTGGGGCGGGAAGGTCCAGGATGAGGCTTGGGGCTCTGGCTGGGGGTCAGGGGGCAGGAGGTCTCCTTGGACAGAACCAGGAGCAGCTGAGATGCTGAGGTCGTGTTGGGACCCAGGAAGTGACAGAAATCCGGGGGAAGCTTGCTGGACACGCAGCCTGGAGCTCGAGAGAGTCAGGGCCGCAGACAGATAAGGAAGTCGTTAGCGTGGCCGTGGGGGACGGACGGCAGGGTGTGAGTGAGAGACACTGGCAGCCTGGAGGGCGTCACCGTGAGGTCGCCGGGATGGGAGGGCGACAGCGGCAAGGCGCTGGCCCCTCTCATCCTCCCCGTTCCTTCCTGTCTCCTGCCCAAGGCTCCAACTACTACGTGCGCATCCTGAGCACCATTGACCGGGAGCTGCTGAAGCCCAACGCCTCCGTGGCCCTGCACAAGCACAGCAACGCCCTGGTGGACGTGCTGCCCCCCGAGGCCGACAGCAGCATCATGATGCTCACCTCGGGTGAGTGGGGAGCCCGGCCCGGGGGGGAGGGGGGGCCCAGGCCCCCGAGGGCTAGGCCGGGCGCCCCAGCTCTGCTTTCCCACCAGACCAGAAGCCGGACGTGATGTACGCGGACATCGGCGGCATGGACATCCAGAAGCAGGAGGTGCGGGAGGCGGTGGAGCTCCCGCTCACGCACTTCGAGCTCTACAAGCAGGTGAGGCGGCAGGGAGGGGCCTGCGGGGCGGGGCCGGGCGGGGCGGGGCCGTGGGGCTCCCTGGCTCATCGTTCCTGCTCCGGGTTTCAGATCGGCATCGACCCTCCCCGAGGCGTCCTCATGTACGGCCCACCTGGCTGCGGGAAGACCATGTTGGCAAAGGCGGTGGCACACCACACGACAGGTGGGTCTCTCCCCCGGCCCCTGAGCTCTGCCCCGCCCCTTTCACCTGGCTCCAGGTTGGCTCAGGCTCCCCAGGCAGCGCCAAGGCACCGTGTTCCCAAACAAGGGCTCCGGGCCACAGCGCACGCGTGCCTTCCCTGCCTGTGCAGTGCCTCGGTGCCTCACAAGCAGAGGCCGATTCCACGGGGTGATTGTACAGAGCGCACGGCGTAGCCAGTGCTTTTCCTGTGAGGGGCCGTGACCTGTTGTAATCAGAGCTGAATTTGGTGGGTCCCAGCCAGGCTTTGTAAGACACGAGCTAGAACAGAAGACGGCAAGGGCTTCCACCAAGCGCGCGTTCCTGCTGTTTTGTGAAACTCGTGTCGCGTACTCGTGCACGCGCCTATGTGCTCAGCGTGTTTGTTAACGCGTTTCTTACTGGAAGTGCCAGAGCAGAGTGCCAGGAGGTCACTGTACTGCGGTTGCAGAGCCTCAGACTCTGCACCCGCGAGCCAGGGAGCAGTGGAGCGGGGCTGAGCCGCGAGTCTCCCGGCCCAGGCTGCCTGGGCTTGAAAGCTGGCGGATCTGCCAGCTGCTCGCGCTCCTCAGTAAGTCAGCCCCTCTGTGACTCCGTCCTCGGCCGCCAGGGGAGGTGATCACAGCGCCTGCTTTTCTTGAGTGTTTGGAAAATTAGATTGGCGGTAAAGCGTCCAGGTCCGCGCCGGGCGCATGTTAGCGGGTGGAAGGCGTCAGCCGCTGCGCTGGGGACTCTGGCTCAGCACTGTTCCGCGCTTCCTCTACGCCAGGACTTATGCTGGAATGCAAAGGTGCCTCAGTTGGGGGAAAAGAGAACCGAACACTTGGGGCTCCGGCAGGCAGTGGCTGTTTATCGAGCGCTTGCTGTGTGCCGGGATGTGTTCAGGTGCTGGAGACAGGGCGATGACCGAACAGAGCCTCCGTCCCTCAGAGGGGCGGGATCTCCGTGGGGGCAGCGCTGGAACAGATAGGCAGGGAACGGAGTCTGTGTCTCGAGGTGCTGGGTGTGGCGAGAACGGCTAAGCGGGGTGCTCTGTCGTCCCTGGGAGTCCCCAGGAAGGCCTTCTCGGAGGAGGTGAGGCACAGGGAGGAGTTGGTCAGGCACACGGCGGGAGGGCATGTGACACGGGGAGCGGGGAGAGGCCTGTGGCAGAGGCCCAGAGTGCGACTGTGAGTGCCACGAGGTTCGTTTCTGGTCTCTGCCCAGTGCCCAGCCAGTACCCACTAAGGTGGGGGCCCAGACCAGACAGTGGTGCGTGACTGGCGCCGAGGCGAGGCTGAAGAGACCACGACGGGTCTGCGAGGCACCTGACAACCAAGTAGAAGACTCTCACCCCAGGGGCAGGCAGCGGCAGCCGTGTGCAGAGGTCCTGGGTGCCCTGGAGAGAGAAGGCAGACTCGGTCGTGCAAGTGGCAGGCTTTCCGACCGACCACACGGGGCCGGGAGAGGGAGCGAGGCCAGGCGGGTCCCAGGTTCCAGCGCGGTCAGCCAGCAGGCACCGGTGACCTTGCAGGACTGAGGGATAGCGGCTTGGGACGCCCCGAGTTTCACTGACCGTCACACTCAGCTGGAAACATGGACAGAACCGGTGTGCTCTCAGTGCTGTGGCTGGAGACGCGTTACCAGGCAGTCATGTTAGGGTGGGCACTAGACTTGCTGAAAGCTAAAGCGGCTGATGCTAACAGGAAGGCGGAGTAAAGGCTGCCGGACAGCTGGAGGGCTCAGCTGTTTTCTCATATGCACTTCACTTCCGTAGTCAAGCTGGCGTTCATGGGGCTCCCGTTCCTGAGGGCGTCTCGTCATTGGTGGGATTTACGTTAAGGAGAGCAGTCACGAAGGGACTGCCTGGAGGTTTTCCTTGCTAAGACAGGGTAGATGGCGGGCATGATGCCAGCTGCAGGGAAGGTGACAGGGTGAGACAGAGGGCGGTGACAGCTAGGAAGAGACCCCTGGGGAGCGGGGGAGGGGGCGGCGAGAGACGGCCCATTGTCGGTGAGGACAGGGAGCTGAGCAGTTCTGATGTGAGGGCTCCAGTGTCTCCCTGGGGTGACAGCTGAGGCCGTCTGCTGGCCAGGAAGAGGGGCAGGGTAGACGAAGTGTGTGGATGGTGGCCAGGGTTCGGCGGAGCTGCTGTGGGCGCTGGAAGAGAGTGCGGACATGGGAGGTAGCAGGAGGCAGGGAGGAGCTGTGGTGGTGCCCGCTGTCCTGTCCTCCGCCTGCCCTCAGCCCTCAGGGTGTTCGTGTTGGGAGGATGGTCTCGATGCCGTTTACGGAGAGGAACAGCAGCGGCTCTCGGCCTCCACACGTCTTACTTGATTAATAATCGCCTTCTCACAGAAGCCCCCGGGATAATGTACCCCCAGGGTACTTTTGTCATCTCCACTTTACGCATCGGCACTTGTGCGAGGTCACCAGCTGGCAAACGAGAGGGCCAGGATTGGGTCGCAAGCAGGCTAACCCCAAACCTCTGAGTCCTAAGCACTCCAGTGAGTCCTTGTCTCGGAGGTCCCAGGGATGGGAGTTTGCTTTGTGTGTGAGCAGGAAAAGTGGCCCGAGGGCCCTGCCAGGCCCTGCCCCGGGACGAGAACCAGCCCAGAACGCTGGTGGTGTGCGGAGGGTCCAGGAAGCCCCAGGGGCCTAAGCACCTGGGCCATCTTCCACTGCTTTCCCAGGCCGTAGCGGGGAGCTGGGTCAGAAAAGGAGCAGCCAGGACTCAACCAGCGCCCATATGGGATGCCAGTGCCACGGCAGAGGCTTAACCTACTGTGGCACCGTGCTGCTACCCCAGCCCCCTTGTTTTAAATTTAGCTTTTTTGATGTTTTGTTTGTTTAACATTTCATTGGCCTTATTTTCAATTCTGTGGTCAAGCAATTCTTCATAAGGAGAAGTGTTTTAGTTTTTTAAACTTTCTGTTGTTAAATATTTTCTGAAAATAATTTTGAAGAGAACGATTTCCGAGAGTTCTGTGTCCCTTCTCCCAGATCCCTCCTGGCCCAGAACCACAGAACAATCAGGAAAACCAGGAAGTGAACCGTGGTGCACTCCCGGGGACTTCCGAGTCGACCAGACGGGTCCGCTTACCGCTGAGCCTCTCCTGTCCCGAGCGCCAGGGCAGTGTAGACGGACCGCTTGGCCGAGCAGGGGCAGAGGTTGAGGGGCTCTGGCTCTGTGTCCCATCTTCTTTCTGCGTGGGTCCGAGGGTGATCTGTCCCCGGCAGAGGTAGGGAGACCGGGAGGGGGCGGGAGTGTGGAGCGACAGGGAAAGTTCCCCAGGGAGCCAGCTGACCGTGGAGGACAGGGAAGACCGAGCTGAGATGGGGGCTCAGTCTCCCAGGGTGGTCATCCAGGGTGGCTGGGCGGAGGGAGGCAGAGCTCCTGAGAGACAGGGAGGACGAGGGGGTGAGGGAGGCACAGGAAGCTGCAGGTGGAGGCCAGCTGGCGGGCAGTTCCGGAGGGGCGGAGGCGGCCTCACGTGGGATGGGGCGGGCACCTGCAGAGCGGCCTGTGATCAGCCTGTGATCACAGCGC
The DNA here is from genome assembly GCF_964237555.1 of Oryctolagus cuniculus. NCBI lineage: Eukaryota > Metazoa > Chordata > Mammalia > Lagomorpha > Leporidae > Oryctolagus > Oryctolagus cuniculus. The sequence goes on along the minus strand of NC_091449.1, from coordinate 14,078,137 downwards.
GGGGTTGTACAGGCTTAGAGCAGAAAAAGAAACCCGAGGGTAGGATGGCCGGGGAGCCCCTGGCTGATGCGGGGCTGGGGAGGAGGGACGCCGGAGCCGGGTGAGCAGGGCAGGCCTGCAGTTCACGACAGAAACCACCTGGCCCATGTGTCTGCACGGTGTCCCCTGTGTGACGGCTGCACGCCACACAGTCACTGAGAAACAGCTTGAATGTTAAGAAACAAGTCCAAAGGGAGGGTCCCCACAAACCCGTCTTCAGCCCCACTGATGGTTGTCAGCTACGTCAGGACACGGGCCCGTGGTCCCTGACTCAGGGACGGAAAAGCAAGTCCACGTAGCAGACGGGAACTTGGAGCTTGTGGCAGGGCGGTGTGAAGTCTTGCCGTGTGGACCACATCCCTGTTTAAATATGGGGCCAAAAAACCACACTTGTGGGCAGAACACTTGTGGGTTCAAGTGTCGCTGTGGGGCACAAGCAAAGGACCAGGCCCGGGGGCTGGAGCTGGGCCCTGCCCTGGGCGTGAGAGAATGACCCAGTCGCTGGGAGTGGTGTCCACGGGAAAGGACAACTTCAGAGAACCCTGGTCTCAGTTAAAGCAGAACGGGCCCGGGGGAGGCTCACGTCTACCCTCGCCCTCCTGCCCGCAGCTGCGTTCATCCGCGTCGTGGGCTCCGAGTTTGTGCAGAAGTACCTGGGCGAGGGCCCCCGCATGGTCCGCGACGTGTTCCGCCTGGCCAAGGAGAACGCGCCCGCCATCATCTTCATAGACGAGATCGACGCCATCGCCACCAAGAGATTCGATGCCCAGACAGGGGGTGAGTGACGCCCACGCACAGCCTGAGGGCTCGGGCAGCCTCGTCAGCCCCGGTGCCCGGCACTGACGGTGCTGCCCTCCCCAGCGGACAGGGAGGTCCAGAGAATCCTGCTGGAGCTGCTCAACCAGATGGATGGATTCGACCAGAACGTCAACGTCAAGGTTGGGGGCCGGGTGGGCCCGGGGAGGGGTGGCGTGTGAGTCGGGGAGGGTGTGGGGACAGCCGTCTGAGCCGCCCGCCCCCAATGCAGGTGATCATGGCCACAAACAGAGCAGACACCCTGGACCCTGCTCTGCTGCGGCCGGGACGCCTGGACCGCAAAATCGAATTCCCGCTCCCTGACCGCCGCCAGAAGAGGTTGATCTTTTCCACCATCACCAGCAAGATGAACCTGTCGGAGGAGGTTGACCTGGAAGACTGTATCCTGCTCAGGGAGGGGGAGGGCCGCGGCCCTTGCCGTTGCATCCCAGCTGTGACGGGGGCCAAGGCCCAGCGAGTAGGGCTGTGACAGGGATGGCTTCCAGCCCAGGTGTCCCCCCCACCACATGGGAAGTGGCTTCCTTAACGCACCGCTGCAGACGTGGCCCGGCCGGATAAGATCTCAGGAGCCGACATCAACTCCATCTGTCAGGAGGTGAGTGGCGACTTCTCTCGGGCTTGGCAGGGGCGGGCAGGGCCCCTCTCCCCCAGGCTGCTGTGCGGTCACCCGCGGCAGGGCGTGCGGGGAGCAGGTTGCAGCTTTTGTTCCTCGACAGAGTGGAATGCTGGCCGTGCGCGAGAACCGCTACATCGTCCTGGCCAAGGACTTCGAGAAAGCCTACAAGACCGTCATCAAGAAGGATGAGCAGGAGCACGAGTTTTACAAATGACCCCCCCCCCCCCCGGCCAGGGCTTCCCCACCCCCTCCCCACATACCCCTGTCTCAGAACGCAGTCCCTTCTCCCAGGATTGGTTTGTTCAATAAAGAAGATAAGCGTGAGGCTGCTGAACTTTTCCTTGGAAGTGTTAACTCCTGCAGAGAACCGGACCTGTGGGATGTGTGGTCTCCTGACCTCAGACAAGGCAGGCGGCAGGCACTTGGCCTGGGTTGCAGCTGGAGAGAGAAGCAAAGCTTCCCGACGACTTCAGCGTTTGGAAAAGGGATGGAAAATGAACCCCCCACCAAAACCTTTGACCACAGGATAAAGCCCCTGTGCACCTCGCACCTCCACTCCCTCAGGTCAGAGACCGCTGGGCTTTTAGTTCCTCCCATCCTCGCACTCGGAGTAGCGGGGACACAGAGAGGGCCCCCAGAGCCCCCCAGAGCAGGCTGTGGTGGGGGGCGGGGGTGGGCTTTAGGGCTGCGCTGCGTGTTCCTGGCCCCCTGTTGCTGCGCGGTTTCCCACAGGCCTCACTGACCCGTGGCCAGCAGAGAGCACCCCTGTCCCACGCAGGCAGTGTCTGCTGGGCGGGCGCCCTGCCCGTGGAGAGCTGGAACTTCCAGCTTCTCCCTGAGAACGTGCGACTTCTCGCAGACCCTTTCCCAAACGCCCGGACCCTGAGGCCTTCCCTTCAGTGTGTCTGTCTGTGTCTGCTGCGGTTTGACTTCTGATTAAAGCTTCACCCAGCTTTGCCCGCGCCTCCCCCCCCCCAAGTACTCGATGGTGTCTGTGTGTGTGTGTGTGGTGAGGCCTGTGATACACTATACTGCGGCCCGCTCGGCCCCAGGTGGCCACAGAGCAGCATGGCGTACCAGGCCCTGCTGGGTCAGGCCTCCCCTCACCTCTCCCCTGCCCTGCTCAAGTGCAGCCCCTGCGGTCCACACCATGCAAGGCCCCAAGGAGCAGGCTGACCCCAGCCCTTCACATGAGCTCCCCCTCTCTGACTGTCCATCCAGCCTCGCGGGGCCACGTCCAGCTCGGCTGTGATGTCGTTCAGACACCTCGAGGCGTCTCCTTTCCCGCCCACCCTCTGTGCTTCCGGGTACCTGTCCGTGCTCTGCTCTACACTGCTGACCTCGTGGTCTCCAGTGGCCTTGAAGCTGATATTCCAGGGTGGTCTCTGCCCAACAGGAGAATGATGTGGCCGAGCTGTGAGTGCCAGGCCAGCTTTCAGCAACCCGGGCCCGCTGTAAGTGCAAGCCCGTCCTGGGGGTGGGGCTGCCTTCAGTCCTGGCTCATGCCACGGGCTGGGGGCTGGGGAGGGGCTGGTTTGCCGAATCGTTGGGCACTCTGCCGTTCAGAGGCGCAGTCTTTGAAGCAGGTGTTCCCCTGACAAAGGGAACACACACCTTTCTCTGCTCCACTCCGCAAAGACAACAGGGAACTTAAAAATATCTGTAAACCTTTGTGTTTGTTTTTGATTATAGAAAAACAGCTCCACACACAAAGGTGCCCAAAATATAGATGTGTAGGAAAACAGTTGACAAATTGAGCCCCTGTGTAAATATCACCAGAGACCTGGTGACTTCCACCAAAATCCATTCAACTGAATGTCTACTGAGAGAGTGATGGTGTCTGGGACGCAAACAAGAGGCAAAATGGTTTCCCCGGCGCCAGGGGCCGCGTGCAGTTACTGAGGCAGCCTGCGCTCAGGGGTGGGCCTACTCCGGTTCCCAGGGTGATGTGGAGTCGCTTTGGGTTTTCATGTTTATATAATGATTTCTTTTCCATTTCTGACACCTGGTAGACTGAAATGAGGGGGTCTGGGCCTTAAACTTTTTTTTTTTTTTTTTTTAAGATTTTATTTAATTGAGGGGCTGGTGCTGTGGCTCAGTGGGTTAACACCCTGGCCTGAAGCTCCAGCATCCCATATGGATGCTGGTTCAAGTCCCGGCTGCTCCTCTTCCCATCCAGTTTTCTGCTGTGGCCTGGGATAGCAGTAGAAGATGCCCCAAGTACTTGGGCCCCTGCACCCACGTGGGAGACCCAGAGGAAGCTCCTGGTTTCTGACTTCAGATCGGCACAGCTCCGGCTGTTGCGGCCATCTGGGGAGTGAACCAGCAGATGGAAGACCTCTCTCTCTGTCTCTACCTCTCTCTGTAACTCTGCCTGTCAAGTAAATAAATCTTTTTAAAAAATACAGTAGTTAACTTTAAAAAAAAAAAAAAGATTTTATTTATTTGAAAGGCAGAGTTACAGAGAGGCAGAGGCAGAGAGACAGATTTTCCATCCACTGCCGCCTGCAGTGCCAGCATCCCATATGGGCACCAGTTCGAGTCCCAGCTGCTGCTCCACTTCTGATCCAGCTCTCTGCTATAGCCTGAGAAAGCAGCAGAAGATGGACCAAGTGCTTGGGCCCCTGCACCCACATGGGAGACCCAGAAGTAGCTCCTGGCTCCTGGCTTCAGCTTGGCCCAGCCCCGGCCATTGCAGCCATTTGAGGCATCAACAAGCGGATGGACAATATCTCTCTCTCTCTCTCTCTTTCTCTCTCTCTCTCTCTCTCCCTCCCTCCCTCCCTCCCTCTCTCTGTAATTCAGCCTTTCAAATAAATAAATTTTTCAAAAATTTTTATTTGAAAGGTAGTGAAACAGTGACAGACAAGAGAGACGCCCCATTCACTGGTTCACTTGCCAAATGCTTCAACTGCAGGTCTGGGCCAGGCCAAAGCCAGAGCCGGGAACCCAATTTCAGATTCCCACTAGGCTGGCAGGGAGTCAGCTACTTGAGCCGCGGTCTTACACCTCCCAGGGCATTAACAGGAAGCTGGAATGGGAAGCAGGACGGGACTTGAACCCGGGCACTCCAATATGGGACGCAGGGTGACATAACTGCTGCTCCAAACACCTGCCCCTCCCTCAACCAGATATCTCACATTTATTAAAATGGCATTATCAAAAATTATTAAATGGTATTTAAAAAACAAAGATAATAAAGTGGCAGGATTTCCTTTTTCTTTTTCTTTTATTTTTAAGATTTATTTATTTATTTGAAAGAGTTACACAGAGAGGAGAGGGAAGGAGGGAGGGAGAGAGAGAGAGAGAGAGGTCTTCCATCCGCTGGTTCACTCACAGCTGGAGCTGTGCCCATCCAAAGCCGGGAGCCAGGAGCTTCCTCTGTGTCTACCACTCAGCTGCAGGGGCCCAAGGACCTGGGCCATCCTCCACTGCTTTCCCAGGCTGTGGTGGAATGAGAAGGCCATGCCAAGATGGCCGCTGGAAAGCCAGCGTCAGTTACTCGGGAATGGCTTCCAAACCCACCTGGCAACGGAGCCTGCTGGCAACAGGCTGTGATTGGTTGGGGCATTGACTGCCCCTTGACCGGATTGGCTGCCTTGGCTATTTAAGCTGCTGTAGCAACTGAAATAAACGAGTCTGCGGGCTGCTCACCTCAGGCCTGCTTTCACCCGACTCTCGGGGTCTGTGTGGTGACTCTGTGCCTCTTGCCCCTACCACGCTCCTCCTCTCAGAACAAATCCACCTCAACACCAGGCCATACCAGAGAGCTGGATCAGAAGAGGAGCAGCTGGGACTCGAACCAGCACCTATATGGGATGCCGACACTGCAGGTGGCGGATTTACCCACTACGCCACAGCGCCGGCCCCTCTGTTCTTAAATTTTGGAGGCACTTGCATTCTGTCGTCCATAACGGCTACTCATGCATACAGTCTGTGGGGAGCAACCCGGACTGGACTGAGTTACTGGAATTAAGACTTATTCTATGCATCTGCTCTCCCACAATATGGTGCTGGGAGAGGAGGCAACAGCTTCTACCCAGCTGCCTCTCACCAACTTGACAAGCTGCAGAACCTGCTCCTGATTGGAGGAGAGCAGCGTACTCGGCGTGTGGGCAGCCGAGTTAGGATTGGCGGAGGAGGACTATAAAGGAGGAGAGAGACGGCATGCACGAGGAACATCTAAGGGGAACATCTATCTGAAGGAACACCTGTGCAGCCCCCGAGAGAGCCGGCCGGCAGTGTGCTGCTCCCCCGCGGAAGTGGGGAAAGTGGCAGGGGGAACCGCCCTTCCACGGAGGTGGAAGGGACGGTAGCCAACCCGGGAAGGACCAGCAGCCAACCCGGGAAGGACCAGCAGCCAACCCGGGAAGAACCAGCAGCAAACCCGGGAAGGGCCGAGCAGACGAAAGAACAGCGCAGGGTCCTGTGTCGTTCCTCCACGAAGACGGGGAGCGACACAGTCTACCATTTGTTTGCACATGAAGACAGCTTGTAGTTCACTTTGGGCCAACTCAGCTCTTGAAACACAGGGACTGGGCCGGCGCCGCGGCTCACTAGGCTAATCCTCCGCCTTGCGGTGCCGGCACACCGGGTTCTAGTCCCGGTCGGGGCGCCGGATTCTGTCCCGGTTGCCTCTCTTCCAGGCCAGCTCTCTGCTGTGGCCAGGGAGTGCAGTGGAGGATGGCCCAAGTGCTTGGGACCTGCGCCCCATGGGAGACCAGGAGAAGTACCTGGCTCCTGCCATCGGATCAGCGTGGTGTGCCAGCCACAGCACGCTGGCCACGGCGGCCATTGGAGGGTGAACCAACGGCAAAGGAAGACCTTTCTCTCTGTCTCTCTCTCTCTCACTGTCCACTCTGCCTGTCAAAAAATAAAAAAATAAAAAAAATAAAAAGAAACACAGGTACTGGTTTGGACCAATTTATTCCAGCTGAACAGAGGAAAACAAACCTACATGAACCAACTGCTTGCAGTAAGCAGGGTTTTATACATTTATAATCACAAATTACAGACTTTCCAAGTTAATAATTGGATGATGCGCTCATCACTTTTCAGCCAGTGTGACACAAAGAAGCCCAGTGTGTAACCTTGCTGAACAGTTATAAACTGACTTAAAAATGCAACCTGGGTTATCAAGACTGTGTGTACTGAGCTGCACTTTTTCATCAGAAAGAAAATAATGATATCAGTGATCAAATGCTGAGGTTAATCTCAGGGTGTTCCTGTTTACCAGATGGTTGAATTAGTGCTGCTCTCCCTTAGCGATGTTTTCTTAGAAATACATTTGATTTTTTTAAAAACTGGCTCTTGCACTTACTTTGCACTTAGATTGCAAAAGATCTGTATCCTGAACAGCACGGCAAGGTGCCAGGTAATATTCCCTGCTTTTCCTAGGTAAGTGTGTGTGTCAGCTGGCGCCGCAGCTCACTAGGCTAATCCTCCGCCTGCGGCGCCGGCACACCGGGTTCTAGTCCCGGTTGGGGTGCCGGTTCTGTCCCGGTTGCTCCTCTTCCAGTCCAGCTCTCTACTGTGGCCCGGGAGTGCAGTGGAGGATGGCCCAAGTGCTAGCGCCCTGCACCTGCATGGGAGACCAGGAGAAGCACCTGGCTCCTGGCTTCAGATCCGTGCAGCGCACCGGCCATGCGGCCATTTGGGGGGTGAACCAACGGAGGGAAGACCTTTCTCTCTGTCTCTCTCTCTCACTGTCTGGCTCTGCCTGTCCAAAAAAAAAAAAAAGTGTGTGTCTGTCCATGTTTGCTTGTGTGCTTTGCAGTTGGCAACGTTTAGCATTTAATGGCCTGTTCCAGGGATGAGGGGAGAGTGATGGTCCTGTGGGGTCGCCCTGGGACGCACATCGAGACTGTGCTGACCCACAGGAGCCACTCCTGCAAGCTTCCTTTATCGCTCTCCTCGTATCATTCTATTTTAGAACCTCGAGGGGGCAGGTGTTCGGCACAGCGGCTAAGATGCTGCTTGCGACACCCGCATCCCGTGTCGGAGCCCCTGGTTTGAGTCCTGGCTCTTCTGCTTCCAACTCAGTTTCCTGCTAATGCACACCCTGGGAGATAGCAGATGATGGCTCAAGTACACCGGCCCTACCACCCAAGTACTTGAACCAAACTGAGTTCAGAGTTCCTGGCTTCAGCCTGATCCAACGCTGGCTGTTGCAGGTGGTAGATCTCCTGTTGATCTCTGCCTGGACATGATCCCCCCCCCCCCTCGGCTAATAGCTAACCCTTGGATCTGAGCAGCTGAGCCTCAGCCAATCCCAGGCTGAACACTGCTGTATTATGCCTAAATAAGGCAAATGCCCGACTGCACCAATCAGGCAAGCCCTGTAGGTCGGCTCCTGTCTTTATGATTCTAAAAGTGGCTCACCGCCGGGTAGTGGAGGGGAGAGCAGGGACCGTCTTTGTGTGGAATACTGCCTGGATCCGGAACGGTTTTCTTGTTCACCGAAACTTGATTCAATTGAACTGGTCTCAGTTTTAATTTTAACACCATCCCTGGTCACAGATCAGCCACGGATACCCTTTCTGATTTCAAACAAATACTTTAAAGTATGTTAAGTTCCAGCAGAACGAGGCAGGCCTCAAACAGAGAACCTTTGTCCTCTATCTTTGGTTGTCCTTGGAAGTTGCATAAACCGGAGTCCCACAGAGAGATTCACCCAGGGAGAAAAGGGCCCCCGGCTCTACCCGCACCCTCGGAAGCCTCTGCTCCTGTGTTCCTGCGTTGGCTGCGCACTGTCCCCACCGCTGTCTGCTGACGGACTCAGGTGTCAAACATCACCGCACTGAAAATGCGAAGCGGGGGCCGGCGCTGTGGGACACCAGCCCAGAGCGCTCCAGTCTCTGATGGCGAGGTCACGGCAGGCAGCCCAGCACCTCGGGAGAGGCGGTGAAATCCAGGCTGTGCACTAGAGCAGACAGAACAGCTGGGCGCCTAGCACAGGGCACAAGCCCCGCCTCCGCCCCCTCACACAGTTGACCACTGTGCGCAGTCCCGGCCGTTTTCCACACCCATCCTCTGCAGTTATGGCTCTGGTGAGCTCAGCTTGGCAGGTGCTGCCACTCTGAGCCCGCCCTGGCTCCATGAAGCATCACTCTGGCCTCCCAGCTGCACTTCCCAGATGTCACTTACTGGCTAAGAGTCATACACACATCTCCGATGAGAGGACAGCGGACCTGCTGCTGAGCAGTTGAAAACCACTCCGCAGGGCTGGCGCCGTGGCTCACTGGGCTAATCCTCCACCTGCAGCACCGGCATCCCATATGGGCGCCAGGTTCTAGTCCCGGTTGCTCCTCTTCCAGTCCAGCTCTCTGCTGTGGCCCGGGAGTGCAGTGGAGGATGGCCCAAGTTCTTGGGCCCTGCACCCCATGGGAGACCAGGAGAAGCACCTGGCTCCTGGCTTCGAATCGGTGCAGCGCTGACTGTAGTGGCCATTTAGGGAGTGAACCAATGGAAGGAAGACCTCTCTCTCTCTCTCTCTCTCTCTCTGTCTAACTCTGCCTGTCAAAAAAAAAAAAAAAAAAAGACTCCGCAGACCACAGACCACAGGACACTGCGGCAGTGCCTCGGGGTCTGCACAGACCAGACAGACGGCTGTCTCCCGCATCAGCCTTGCAGCAAGATGACAACGAAGCAGTGTGGCTTCCGGCCAGAACACGGTGCTCGGCATTCCAGCGACCGCGTCATTTCCTGGGCTTTCGCTAACTTTCTCAAAACGCTCTCACCATGAGCAGTCGCTGTCATCCTTGGTCCTTCCAGGAAAAAAAATCAGAAAGCAAAAAGCCGCGAGTGTCCGTGGCGGCTGCCGCCACGGCCTTTGCTCTGGACCCAGCCACCTGTGCTGTGCCTGCACCGCCTCCTGCTCTGCGGAGCCTCGTCCTCAGGACTGGCCCGGGACGGCCGAGTGTCCCGAGTGTCGCCTCCGGCCCGGGACAGCCCAGTGTCACCTCCAGCCTGGGACGGCCGAGTGTCGCCTCCTGCCGCAGTTCCTCCAGCAAAAGCTTTGGGATGTGGATCCCAGGTGTTTACAGTTTCCATGGAAACTCCACTTCTGGCTGCACCCCTCGGGCAGAGACGTCGCTCAATTTTGATTTTTCGGTCTGGACCTCACCAATCGAGCTGTGTTTTTCTCTAGTGTTTTAGCTGTGAACTGTTGGTCTTCTAGTGGGCAGGGACAAAATTAAGGTTTTTTCCTCGCAAATTGATGCGGACGATCTGCCACGGTGGGCTTCACCTTCCACAGCACCTCATCCCTTCTGAGAGCACGTCTCTCCCATGCGGACGGCTGACTTCTGGAAGGTGAGACGCCCCTCATTCCATCGTCCTCGATTCGGTGTTCCCTCCTGCTTCGATTTTCCCAAAATTCCTGCTGCCCCACCCAGAAGGAGCTCTTTTTCAAACTCGTGTCTGATCCTTCTTAGTGCCTCACACTAGATCCTGTTCAAATGTGTTATAGCAAGTTACCGACATTAATATAACTGTCGCTCCCCGTCTTCGTGGAGGAACGACACAGGACCCTGCGCTGTTCTTTTGTCTGCTCGGCCCTCCCCGGGTTTGCTGCTGGTTCTTCCCGGGTTGGCTACCGACCCTTCCACCTCCGTGGAAGGGCGGTTCCCCCTGCCACTTTCCCCACTTCCGCGGGGGAGCGGCACACCGCCGGCCGGCTCTCTCGGGGGCTGCTCAGGTGTTCCCTCAGATGTTCCCCTTAGATGTTCCTGGTGCATGTTGTCTCTCTCCTCCTTTATAGTCCTCTTCCACCAATCCCAACTCTGCTACCCACACGCCGAGTACGCTGCTCTCCTCCAATCAGGAGTAGGTCCTACAGTTTATTAGTTGAACTGGAGGCAGCTGTGTAGAAGCTGTTTTCTCCTCTCCCAGCGCCATATTGTGGGAGAGCAGATGCATAGAATAAGTCTTAATTCCAGTAACTTAGTCTAGTCCGAGTTGCTCCCCACAATAACCCAGATATTACCCTCGGGAAATGCCTGCTCCAAGATGTTGCTGAAATCACCAAGCATAGAGAAGTCCTAAACACAAATGGGAGATGGGAGCTCCTCACCAAAACCTAAGCCAGGGGCCAGTGCTATGACACAGCAGGTTAAGGCCCTGGCCTGCAGTGCCGGCATCCCCCATGGGCGCCGGTTCAAGTCCCAGCTGCTCCACTTCCAATCCAGCTCCCTGCTAATGGCCTGGGAAAGCGGTAGAAGATGACTCAAGTGCTTGGGCCCCTGCACCCACATGGGAGACTCGGATGAAGCTCCTGGCTTTTGGCTTCAGCCTGGCCCAGGCCATTCAGGGGGTGAGCGAATGAATGCAAGATCTCGATCTCTCTCTGTCTCCCCCCCTCTCTCTGTAATTCTGACTTTCAAATAGGTAAACAAATAAATAAATCTTAAGAAGAAGAGGAGGAGGAGGAGGAAATGCACCCACTCCTCCCACTACATGGAGACGCAGGATAAGGAATCAAGCTGAACGCGTAAGAGCACATGGAGGCCGGCGCCGCGGCTCAATAGGCTAATCCTCCACCTTGCGGCGCCGGCACACTGGGTTCTAGTCCCGGTCGGGGCGCCGGATTCTGTCCTGGTTGCCCCTCTTCCAGGCCAGCTCTCTGCTGTGGCCAGGGAGTGCAGTGGAGGATGGCCCAAGTCCTTGGGCCCTGCACCCGCATGGGAGACCAGGAGAAGCACCTGGCTCCTGCCATCAGATCAGCGCGGTGCGCCGGCTGCAGCGCACCGGCCACAGCAGCCATTGGAGGGTGAACCAACAGCAAAAAGGAAGACCTTTCTCTCTCTCTCTCTCTCTCTCACTGTCCACTCTGCCTGTCAAAAAAAAAAAAAAAAAAAGCACATGGAGACGCCCAGTTTTTAGGTGATGGAGAAGCAAAGCACCAAATCCCTCCACAGCCACGCCCTGGGGTGCACGACGGCGGGCGATGCGGGGAATCCCGAATGCGCCACTAACCCCGAGCACACTCGGTCCCAGCCCGGGGAAAGGCGATCACCTGCCCGCTCGCTCCCTGAAACAGAAAAAGGAGACCATGTGGGGCGGTCAGCTGTCGCACAGTGACAGCTGACGACACGTGCTAGGAACCCACCAATGCGGCTGCCGATGCAGAGCGACAGAGGACAGCAGCAAGTCCACAGGAGGTGCCGTGCTGCAGCGTGCATGGGACTGCGTGGGCACCAACGCCTGTGTCCTCCCGGAACTGGGCTGCGCATGGCAGCACCCTGATGCAGCGACGCAGACACTTGCCTGGGCCAGCTGCACCGGAAGATTTAAAGGGGAAAGAATCCTGTCTTCTCCCCCCTCCCTTTTTTTTTTTTTTTTTTTTTTTTTTTGACAGGCAGAGTGGACAGTGAGAGAGAGAGACAGAGAGAAATCTTCCTTTTCCATTGGTTCACCCCCCAATGGTGGCTGCGGCCAGCACACCGCGCTGATCCGATGATCCGATGGCAGGAGCCAGGTACTTATCCTGGTCTCCCATGGGGTGCAGGGCCCAAGTACTTGGGCCATCCTCCACTGCACTCCCTGGCCACAGCAGAGAGCTGGCCTGGAAGAGGGGCAACCGGGACAGAATCCGGCGCCCCGACCGGGACTAGAACCCGGTGTGCCGGTGCCGCAGACGGAGGATTAGCCTAGTGAGCTATGGCACCAGCCATTCTCCCCTTTCTGGATCTAGATATTTAAGGGGGAAAAATTAGCATTTATATATGTATGTGTGTATGTCAGTGACAGGGAGAGAAAGAGGCAGACAGAGAGAAAGGGGTCTTCCATCCACTGGGTCACTCTGCACACACCTGCAACAGCTGGGGCCAGCCCAGGCGGAAGCCAGGAGCCTGGAACTCCACCAGGTCTCCCATGTGGGGGTGGGGACCCCAACACTGGGGCCATCATGCTGTGCCTTCCCAGCTGCATTGGCGGAAGCTGAGTAAAGACAGAGTAGGCAGGACTCTGACGTCGCGATGTGGGTGTAGCTTAACGCGCTCCACTACAACGCCCGCCCCTAAGGAAATTTCCCACAGGTCACTGGTTAACTGTACATACACACATATATGTAGCCACACATATATATACACATATACAATATCCATACATACTGCACATATATACACACATACACATGTACACACATACACACATGCATATACATACACACAACCAGGAATTCTGTTTCCAGTAAAACTGTCCTTCAAGAATGCAGAAGAGGGGCCAGCGCTGTGGTATAGCAGGTAAAGCTGCGGCCTGCAGTGCTGGCATCCCATATGGGTGCAGGTTCGAGACCCGGCTGCCCCACTTCCCATCCAGCTCTCTGCTATGACCTGGGAAAGCAGTGGAAGATGGCTCAAGTCCTTGGGTCCCTGCACCTGCGTGGGAGACCCAGAAGAAGCTTCTGGCTCCTGGCTTCAGATCGGCTCAGCTCCAGCCATTGTGGCCATCTGGGGAGTGAACCAGCGGATGGAAGACCTCTCTCTGTCTTTCTCCCTCTCTCTTTGCCTCTCTGTAACTCTGTCTTTCAAATAAATAAATCTTAAAAAAAATAAGAAAGAAAGAAAAAAACAAGAAAGAAAGAGAACAAATGACCAGTGATCCTTAACCACAGGTTTTCAAGGGGAAGAAAAAAAAATAACACTTCTCAAAAAATAAATACATAAATAAAAGGAGGGTGAATTGAGCCATTCCCACAGCCCGAAGCTGGGCAGGCCGTGGCTCCTGGACCTTCCCTGCAGAAACGCCCCAGCGGGCCCTTCGGTCCTAGGTGAGAGGACACCCAGCGGGGACCGAGACGGAAGCAGTAAGGAGGGCCGGTGCGGCAGGAGCCCGCAGCGCTGTACTGGTGTCTGCCAATGGTAAACCCACGTGCGGGAACGCTCCGTGTAGAAAGACATGGTCGACACCGGGGGAAAGGACTTGTACGCGGGCTCATCAAGGCGTCTGCGGAACAGGGATTGATAGATCAGGTTCTTTGGGTGCAAAACGATTTTGAGGAACCAGCGCCACGACATAGCAGGTTAAGCAGCCACCTGGGATGACAACGCCCATAGGGCGCCAGTTTCAGTCCTGGCTGCTCCACTTCCAATCCAGCTCCCTGCTAATGGCCTGGGAGAAGCAGCGGAGGATGGCCCAAGTGTTTGGGCCCCTGCCACTCACATGGGAGACCTGGATGAAGTTCCTGGCTCCTGGCTTCAGCCTGGCCCAGCATTGACTGTTGTGGCCATTTGGGGGGTGAACCAGCGGATGGAAGATCTCTTTCTCTTTTAGGATGCGTTCACATGCCAATGACGTAAATAAAACTAAAGGAGGAGGGTTGTTTTTGTGGCATAGCAGGTAAAGCCACCCCCTGTGATGCTGGCGTCCCATATGAGTACCAGTTAAATTCCCAACTATTCTACTTCCGATCCAGCTCTCTGCTAATGACCTGGGAAAGCAGTAGAAGATGGCCCAAGTGCTTGGTCCCCTGTACCCCTGTGGGAGACCTGGAAGAAGCTTCTGACTCCAGGTTTTGGCCTGGCCCCTTAGGGCCATGTGGAGAATGAATCAGCAGATGGAAGATTTTTCTCTGTCTCCCTGTCCCTGTCCCTGTCCTTGTCCCTCTCCCTGTCCTTCTCCCTCTCTCTCTCTGTACTTCTGACTTTCAAATAAATAAATCTTTAAAAAAAAAAGAACTAAAGGAGGAACCAACTCACTTTAATGTGGTAAGTTCTACAGTAAATTCAGTGCTACATTTGTTTAAAACCATGTCTTGGAGCCGGCGCTGCGGCTCAATAGGCTAATCCTCCGCCTGCAGTGCCGGCACACTGGGTTCTAGTCCCGGTCAGGGCGCCGGATTCTGTCCCGGTTGCCCCTCTTCCAGTCCTGCTCTCTGCTGTGGCCAGGGAGTGCAGTGGAGGATGGCCCAAGTGATTGGGCCCTGCACCCGCATGGGAGACCAGGAGAAGCACCTGGCTCCTGGCTTCGGATCGGTGCAGTGCCGGCTGTAACAGCCATTTGGGGGGTGAACCAACGGAAGGAAGACCTTTCTCTCTGTCTCTCTCTCTCTCACTGTCTAATTCTGCCTGTCAAAAAAAAAAAAAAAAAAAGGCACGTCTTGAGTACGTACTATGTGTCTGGTGCTGGGGATTTAGGGACACGATTCCCTCCCTGTGCATCTTAGACATTCTGGTGCGGAGAGCAAATGACGAGTGAGTGAATGACGTTAGGTGGTGAGGAACGGAGCCGGGGCAGGAGAAGACGGGCGTCGGGGGCGTGGCCAGTCAAGGGGCAGTCAGGGACGCACCCACTGAGGGAGCAAGCGCAGAGGGCCAGGAGGGACGGGGCGCACCAGGAGAAGGGCAGGCGGCGTCGGATAATGCAGAGACCATCACGCCAGGCCTTGCAGGCTGCGGTGTGGACTTGACCGGTAGTGACGGTGACACAGATGCAGGCAGCGAGGTGGCAGTGTGACCGCCCCAGATGACCCGCGCAGCTCAAGCCAGCCCCTTCCCTGCACCACCCAAACGCCCCTTTCCATGCGCGGCCCAACCGGCTGACGGCAGGTGTGTGGGTGAGCCCGCTTGGATGCGTGGAATGAGCCACCGTCCTCACTGAAGGGCCTGCCGCCTCATTCAAGCTGCCTGGTGACTGAGGCCCTGGCTGACGTCTTCCATCCAGAATATCTAGGTATGCCACGCTCAAACACCTGAGCCACAGAAAGTGTGTGGGGTGTGAAATTGTGCCTACTTTGATCGGATAGATTTTCCTTAAAAAAAAAAAAAAAAAAACAAAAAAAAAACAAAAAAAAAAAACACACACGCTGTTTCTTGTATTGGCCACCAGATGGCGCTTGGACTCTAAGGCCAGAAACAGGCCGTCACCGTGGTGAACAGGTTATTTATCAATGTCTAGAGATCAGAGTGTTTGTTCTAGAGCCGATTTGGTGATGTTTCGTTTTAAAGCGGATAAACCGAGAGGGGCTAGGTTCTACCAGGTGCTAAAAAATGTAGGGGTGGGAGTTTGGCAACTTAGGGCTCCCACATGCAGCATCAGAGTGCCTCGGGCTGACCCCTGGCTCCAGCTTCCTGCTGAGTAGCACCGGGTGGACAGCGTGGACAGCAGAGATGGGGGATGGCCCCATAGCTCGCTTCCTGCCACCCACAGAGGAGGCCGGAATTGAGTCCCCAGCTCCTAGCGCTGGCCCCAGCCCAGCCATCCGGGAGTGAACCAGTGGGTGGGAGAGAGCGAGTCCTCTCCCTCTACTCTCTGCTGGCAACACCGTGGGCAGCCAGGGACTCCCACACCTGCTGGTGGAATGAATACAGAAGGCAAAACCTCCATGAAACCAGGAGCCTGGAACTCCACCTGGGTCTCCCATCTGGATAGCAGGGGACCAAGCACTTGGGCCATCTTCTGCTGCTTTCCCAGGTGCATTAGCAGGGAGCTGGATCAGAAGTGGAGCAGCCGGGACTCGAACCGGCGTCCACAAGGGATGCTGGGGCTGCAGGCAGCAGCTTAACCCGCTGTGCCACAGCACCACCCTGCCCCTCCCTGGCAATCTTACTTCCAGGGTCCTATCCCAAAGGCAGACAGAATAATGAAGTCCACAGAAGACGTCTCTCAGTTAAGTCCTATTGTAATGGGGCTGGACGTCACTGACACAGCCCTGAACAGGCTGTGGTACAATCCGCTATGCCGCATCCTCACCAAGCCACAATATGCAGCTGGAAAAAGAAATGCGATTTGTTAAGTTTTTGTACCGGGGCTGGCGCTGTGGCACAGCAAGTAAAGCCGTCATCCCATAGGCCTGGCTGTTGCGGCCATTTGGGGAGTGAATGAGCAAATGGAACATTCCTCTGTGTGTGTGTGTGTGTGTGTGTCTTTCTCTCTCTGTAACTCTTCTCTCCTTCTCTCTGTAACTCTGACTTTCAAATAAATGAATAAATCTTTAAAAAAATGTTGGGGTCGGTGCTGTGGCGTAGCAGGTAAAGTCTCCGCCTATGGCACTGGCATCCCATATGAGTACCAGTTAGATTCCCAACTATTCTACTTCCGATCCAGCTCCCTGCTGGGCCTGGGAAAGCAGTAGAGGAAGGCCCAAGTGCTTGGGCCCCTGCACCTTGTGGGAGACCCTGAAGGAGCGCCTGGCTCCTGGCTTCAGACTGGCCCAGCCCTGGCCATTGCAGCCATCTGGGGAGTGAACAAGCAGATGGAAGACCTCTCTCTCTGTCTCTTCCCCCAACCCCTTAACTCTGCCTTTCAAATAAATAAATAAATCTTTAAAAAGAAAAAAATTGTGTCTATAGAAGGATGTCAAAAAGTTCAAGGTAACGTGTATCAGAGAAAAGCTAAGCATGGATTGTCAAGATTTTCACACCAAAATAAATTTATCTTTTAATTTCATTTTCCAGGAACTTTCTGAAGCATTCCTATGTGTTTGGATAAAGCAGAATATTGGTGTTTTGTTTTTTTGTTTTTTTTTTTTGTTTTTTTTTTTGACAGAGTGGACAGTGAGAGAGAGAGAGACAGAGAGAAAGGTCTTCCTTTTGCTGTTGGTTCACCCTCCAATGGCCATCGAGGCCGGCACGCTGTGGCTGGCGCACCTCGCTGATCCGAAGGCAGGAGCCAGGTGCTTCTCCTGGTCTCCCATGGGGTGCAGGTCCCAAGCACTTGGGCCATCCTCCACTCCACTCCCGGGCCACAGCAGAGAGCTGGCCTGGAAGAGGGGCAACCGGGAAAGAATCCGGCGCCCCAACCAGGACTAGAACTTGGTGTGCCGGCGCCGCAAGGCAGAGGATTAGCCTATTGCGCCGCGGCACCGGCTGGAATATTGTGTTAATATCACTAGGAATCAACATTTTCTGAATAAGAAGAAAACACAATAGTAACATCGGAAAAGATTTATTTTCACCCTTGAGGGGAGACATACAGAGCTCTTCCACCCATCAGCTGCTCCCTAAAACCTGCAACAGCCGAAACTGGACCAGGCCAAAGCCAGGAGCCAGGAGCCCAGGGCCAGCTCTCCCCTGGGGGCGGCAGGGGCCCGAGGACTTGAGCCACGACCTGCTGCCCGCCAGGACGCAGATGGGAAGTGGAGCTGGGACCCCACCCACCTTAAACCTGGTAAAGACCAAGACCAACCCAGGCCCCACACTTGGAGAGAACTTCCTGGAACACACCCAGAGGGGCTCCCCGAGGGGCCCAAGCTGCTGGCTCATCGGGGGAGGGAGAGGTCGAGACTGGGCTGGCGCTTGGCGGAGCTCCTGGCCAGCAGCAAATTCTATTTCTCGACTTAGATGTGCTTAAAATAACACAATGTGAGTTCCTGGTGAGGTTCAGAAACTCCTATTTTAAGATCTTCCTGGTGGTTAAAGAAATAAGAGTATCTAGTTTTTCTTTTCTTTTTTTATTTATTTGAAAGTCTGAGTTACAGGCAGAGAGACAGAGACCGAGAGAGAGCAAGAGAGAGAGGTCTTCCGTCCACCGGTTCACTCCGCAGATGGCAGTGATGGCCAGGGCTGGGCCAGGCTGGAGCCAGGAGACAGGAGCTTCATCCAGGTCTCCCACGTGGGTGCAGGGGCCCAGGCACTCGGGCCATCTTCCACTGCTTCTCCCAGGCCATCAGCAGGGAGCTGGACTGGAAGTGGAGCAGCTGGGACAGGAAGTGGCGCCCCCAGGGGATGCCGGCGTTGTGGGCGACAGCGCCTGCCCCCAGTCCTAGTTTTTCCAAAGGAGAGTTTCTAGGGTATGAATCCATCCCCAGTACGTGAGAAGAAACGTTCTGCTGGGAGGAAAGATTCGTAAGCCAGCGCACCTGCTCTTGTCCAGAAAACAAATATCGCCACCAACACAGAATCCAAAGCAAAGCAGAAGAACGTAGCCATGCCCACGTGGAGTTTTGCTTCCCTGTTGTAAACGAGGAGATGCTGAGGCGCCCCAGACGTCTCGGCGCGCCCTCGCCCTGTACTGGACCTCCACGATGCTAAACACCTTTTCATGCACTTTGAGAGTCCAGCCCAGCCATATGCGGGAGTGAACCAGCGAACAGAAGGCACCGCGTTTCCTGAGAATCACGTGGATTCACCCCCAAAACCCTCACCTGGATGAGAAGTGGGCTCCAGTCCAAAGGCGAGGCATTCCCTGGACGTTTGCAGATGCAGCCTGCAGGCCGAGGGTTAGCGCAAGGCACCCGTGGACCCTGCAAAAGCCAGGGTGGCTGAGCCCAGGAGACGCCCGCCCCAGGCCAAGCGCTTGTCCCTGGGCTGGTGCCCCCGGCGCCGCCCTGCACCCCGCTCCTCTTCACGTTGCTGCCCCATCATCTCAGGCCCTCTCCCACCCTCATGTCCGCCAGTCCCCCGGCCATGGGGGATCAGGGTCCCTGGCGGCCCTGCCTCGCCTCCCCCCCGCCGGCTGCTGTATTTACCCTCCAGGTCTCAGACCCTACACCCAGCACACACCGCTGGGGCCATCAGAGCAGGCTCCTGGAATGGCCACCTCAGGACCCTCGGGCTGCCCGGCACTGTCCCACATCCTGACCGTGCAGATTAGGAAAAGGCTACTCTCTTCCTCTGAGTGGACACAACCCCCCACTTCACCCCGCCTGCCAGCCTCCCTGTACCCTCTGAGTCAAGCAAATTTGTGCAGTGCACAACCCATACAACCCTACTATTGGCCACAGGTCCCTTACCATACCCTTTTAAAAAAGAAAAGATGGGGCCAGCGCTGTGGCATAGTAGGCTAAGCTTCTACCTGTGGCATCACCATCCCCACTTCCAATCCAGCTCTCTGCTATGGCCTGGGAAAGCAGTAGAAGATGGACTAGAACCGGCGCCCATATGGAATGCCGGCACTGCAGCCTGGGGCTTTAACCTGCTGCACCACAGAGCCAGCCCCCGAAATGCTATTTTTAAAAAAGATTTATTTATTTATTTGAAAGTCAGAGTTATACAGAGAGAGGAGAGGCCGAGAGAGAGAGAGAGAGAGAGAGAGAGAGAGAGAGAGAAGTCTTTCATCCAATTGTTCACTCCCCAATTGACCACAACAGCTGGAGCTGTGCTGATCCGAAGCCAGGAGCCAGGAGCTTCTTCTGGGTCTCCCACATGAGTGCAGGGGCCCAAGGACTTGGGCCATCTTCTACTGCTTTCCCAGGCCATAGCAGAAAGCTGGATCGGAAGTGGAGCAGCCGGGACTAGAACCGGCACCCATATGGAATGCTGGCGCTTCAGGCCAGGGCATTAACCCACTGTGCCACAGCGCCGGCCCCTGAAATGCTTTTTTTTTTTTTTTTTTGCTTTGAAAGACAGCCAAAGCAAGATTTTTCCTCCACTGATTCACTCCCCAAAGGCCTTCAATGGCCAGAGCTGGACTGGGCACGAACTAGATACCCAGAATTCCCTCTGGATCTACCACGTGAGTGGCAGGGATGGAGCTCCTGAGCCATCCTCACTGCCTCCCAAGGTGCACATTAGCGAGAAGCTGGATCAGAAGCGGAGCATCAGGAACTCAAACCAGGAACTCCAGCACGGGAGCAGATGTCCCGCGTGGTGCCTTCACCCGTCCCAGGACCGCTTCAGATCACTTCATGGAGCCTGCCAAACCGCTGACCATGCTCCCAGCACAGCGGGCAGGCAGGGAGAGCGGGCCTTCTGCCTAAGGTGACCGGCTGTCCTGGCAGGAGCCCTCGGCAAGGGGAAGTTTCAGGGCCAGAGCTGGGCACTATCTGGGCAAGCCGGGAGGAGCGCAACTCTATTTCTGCACACTCTGGGTGAATGCCAGTGCCGAAGCCTAGCGCGGAACCATCTGGCAAAGCAGCAGTTGGTTTTCTGGTCCCAGTCGCACAGTGCAGAGCACCGGGACGTGAGGGCGGGAGGATTTTGTAAGAGAAACAACTTCGTGTTCGATCACGACTCCTTATGGGCTCTCTGGGCTGCCATCAAGAGGAGCTTTATGGGGCCAGCACTGTGGCATAGCGGGTAAAGCTTCCGCCTGCAGCACCGGCATCCCATATGGGCACCTGTTCAAGTCCCGGCTGCTCCACTTCCGATCCAGCTCTCTGCTGTGGCCTGGGAAAGCAGTGGAAGATGGCCCAAGTCCTTGGGTCCCTGCACTTGTGGGAGACCTCGAGGAAGCTCCTGGCTCCTGGCTTCGGATCAACCCAGCCCTGGCCATTGCAGCCATCTGGGGAGTGAACCAGCTGATGGAAAACCTCTCTCTCTGTCTCTACCTCTCTGTAACTCTGCCTTTCAATAAATAAATAAATCTTTGAGAGAGAGAGAGAGAGAGAGAGAGAGAGAGAGAAGCTTTACATATCAATAACATGGGCCGGCGCCATGGCTCACTAGGTTAATCCTCCGCCTACAGGGCCAGCATCCCATGTGGGCACCAAGTTCTAGTCCCGGTTGCTCCTCTTCCAGTCCAGCTCTCTGCTCTGGCCCAGGAAGGCAGTGGTGCTTGGGCCCTGCACCCACATGGGAGACCAGGAGGAAGCACCTGGCTCCTGGTTTCAGATCGTCGCAGCGCCAAGCCATAGTGGCCATTTGGGGAGTGAACCAACAGAAGGAAGACCTTTCTCTCTCTCTCTGTCTATAATTCTGTCAAATAAATAAAAATAAAAATAAATCAATAACATGAACCACGCAGACTCTTGTCACAAGTTTTCAATAGTTGCCTACCAGCCAATCAGTGTGATATTTCAACTTTTTATTTTTTCCTTTGAGAGTCAGAGAGAGAGACAAAGAGCACTCCCATCTACTGGCTCATTCCCCAGATGCCCACAACAGCCCCCAGCTAGGGCTCACGTGGGGAAGCAGGGACTCAGCCCAGGCTAGGACCCGACGCCACGCCGTCACTGCTGCCTCCCGGGGCAGGGACTCAGGCCAGGCAAGGACCCGACACCACGCCGTCACTGCTGCCTCCCGGGGCCTGCACGAGCAGGGAGCTGGAGAGGGCAGCAGAGCTGGGACTCAGACCCAGGCCCTCCACTATGGGGCACAGGCCAGTGTCCACCTGCCCAAACTGCAACTCTTTTTAATGCAGCAGACATGTCTGTTTAAGGTTAGCGCCAGGGGGCCAGCCCTGTGGCGTAGAATTTATGCCTCCACCTGTGGTGCTGGCATCCTGTGTGGGCACCAGTTCTAGTCCCGGCTGCTCCACTTCCCAACCAGCATCCCTGCTAATGAGCCTGGGAAAGCAGTGGAGGATGGCCCGGGTGCTTGGGCCCCTGCACCCAGGTGGGAGACCCGGAAGAGGCTCCTGGCTCCTGGCTTCAGCCTGGCCCAGTCTCATCGCCTCTCCTGAACTTTATATTCCAAAAACAAATACATCTTTGGTTTTCCTAAAGCAAGTCATCGTCTCAAGATTCTCTGTTTTGCATACACCATTTCCACATCTGGATAAAAAAATGAGCCCAAGTCCCTTTTTTAGAAGACAAGATCAGAATGTGCACTTCCCCTTTAAGAATGGGAGTTGGTTTCCAATCCGTTCAATGTTAGTTGGATTTTAAAGCCAAAGAAAATCTCACAGCAAGTGTATTTTTGATTTATACGGCATTTACTGTTCTCAAATTCTGACACCAAGGAGAAAAAAAGATAAGAATGATCCAGTACTGAGGAAATTCGCTAGCTCTTTCCTGTTAGGGATATTTATATCTGAATTCTTTTTAAGGCTTGAAGCAGCTTTAGATGAATTCCATAAATGAAAGACAATGGTGGTTTGAAAGCTGAAGATGGACTATAGGATCACACCAGCGACAGAAGTGATTCTGCATTGTTTACCAAGCTTTGTACTGAAGGCTCTTCACCTGTGTGGTTCTGTAATTAAGAAAGTCATTTTGCCTTTATTCTCAGAGAGACCACTAGCGCTCCCATCCTCTGGTTCATTCCCAAACGCCCATAGTGGCCAGGACTGGGCTGGGCTGGAGCCAGGCGCTCCCCCCAGGTTTCCTACGTGAGTGGCAAGAATTCCATTACTTGAGCCATCAGCAGGAAGCTGGGGTCAGGAGCCCAGAGCCAGCAGCTGCCCCGAGGCATTCTGCCGCGGGATGCAGGCTCATGGCCTGGCGTCCTAGCCCCTGGACAAACACCTTCCCCGTTTTCTCTGTTCATCCCATTTTTCCATCAGGTGACTTTCGACAGGGCTTGTTTGGGTTTTTGCCAGCATGAATTCCTTTGGGAAGACTTCCAAGGCAGGCATTGCCACGCTAGGGACCAAGCCTCCAACGCAGAAGCGGTAGGGGAACAAACTCCATCCGTATCCGAACCACAGCAGCTCTGTGCCTGGACGTCGGGGCGAGGGGCGGGCGGGGAGCCAGGAACAGCTCAGGCAAGATTCTCAGCGCAGAACTGCAGCTCAGAGCCCCCTGCCCTCCAGGGGCGTCACAGCTGTGTTCCGCGCATTTGCTATCTCTGTTTTCCTTGGCGGTCCCTAAAATACAAACCCCTCATCTCAGCAACGCTCATCTCCACTGCTGTCTCAGATTTTTAAAGGTTTATGTATTTATTTGAAAGAGAGAGAGAGAGAGACAGAGACAGAGAGACAGAGAGAGAGAGAGATCTTTCATCTAATGGTTCACTTCTGAAATGGCAGCAATGGCTGGGGTTGGGCCAGACCAAAGCCAGAAGCCAGGAGCCCCATTCTGGTTTCCCACATGGGTGGCAGGAGCCCAAGCGCTTGGACCATCTTCCTCTGCCACCTTCCCAGGTGCAGTAGCTGGAGCTGAGTCAGACGCGGAGCGGCCAGGACTGGACCTGGCGCTCTGGGATGGGAAGCCGGCGACACAAGCAGCAGCAGCTGAACCCGCTACACAGCAACTCTCACTCCACCCGACTCCTCCCTCCACCCTCCCCAGCTCTCCCTCGGCCATACCTGTCACAGGGACAGGTACACCTGTCACCAGATGGTCCCTGTGCCTCTCACCTTAACTCAAACAGCTCATTCCCAAACCATCCACAGGACCACCGCTGGTAGGTCTCCCTCCCCCAACTCACCACACGTGAGTAGGCCTGATGCTCAAGTGAGCCCGAGTCTTGGTGGTTCGCAGAAGGGGTCAGACGCACCCGGGTGCCCTGTCCAACGCTGGTCACCTGGGCTCTGCTCTGCATCTTCATGCATGGGCCCAGGTCGTCCCCCAGACAGCCATGAGCTGGCTCGTGAGGCCTGGGCTCAGAAGTGACGCGTGTGGCGCGTGGCGTGTGCTCACCTGTCATTGGCTGAAGCAAGTCAGATGGCCAAGTCACTTGGCTGTGCAGTTTAGCTCCAAGTAGGACACCTGCCTCACACCCCAGAGTCCTGGGTTCAAGTCCCAGCTCCACTCCCAGTTCCAGCTTCTTGCTCATGCAGACCCTGGGAGGCAGCGGCCATGGCCAAGTCCTCGGGTCCCTGCCACCCACGTGGGAGACCTGGATGGAGTTCTCAGCTCCTGCCTGCATCCTGACCCAGCCCTTGGCTGTCCCAGGAATTCGGGGGGCATGAATTAGCAAATGAGAGCCCTGGCTCCTTCCTCTGCTCCCTCCAACCCTCTTTCTCCATCTGCCTCTCAAACACACAAGTAGTTTTATGTCTCTCAGACTGGGGTAACTTGTAACGACAAAAGTCCCCGTTCACGGTGGTGGTGGCTGGGAGTTCAGCTCGCGAACGCCATCACACGGAAGTCGCCTTCTACATGCTCCGGTGAGGCGAGGCGAGCCTCTTTCCCAGGGACGCTCAGCCGCCATCCCGCCTGTCCTGCCTATCCCTCTGTGTCAAGACCCACCTGAGGTGGGCTGGCGCCGCGGCTCACTAGGCTAATCCTCCGCCTTGCGGCGCCGGCACACCGGGTTCTAGTCCCGGTCGGGGCGCCAGATTCTGTCCCGGTTGCCCCTCTTCCAGGCCAGCTCTCTGCTGGGGCCCGGGAGTGCAGTGGAGGATAGCCCAAATGCTTGGGCCCTGCACCCCATGGGAGACCAGGAGAAGCACCTGGCTCCTGCCATCGGATCAGCGTGGTGCGCTGGCCGCAGTGCGCTGGCCATGGCGGCCACTGAAGGGTGAACCAACAGCAAAGGAAGACCTTTCTCTCTCTCTCTCACTGTCCACTCTGCCTGTCAAAAAAAAAAAAAAAAAAAAAAAAAACCTGAGGCGCCAGGTGCACCCGCGCCCATGGGAAGTGTAGCTGCGCCCCCTCCGCGGCGACCCCCACCGGAAACCCCACAAGGCCCTGGCGGAAGTCAGGAGCCCCTCTCGGCAGCGCATTGCCTCCCAGCCCTCACAAGCGGCACCCCAGGAAAAGAAACGGGGAGAGGACGTCGGTGGGCCGTCCCCCAGCCCCGGCTGCTGGGGGCTCCCTGCCCAGCTGGGCAGCCCCTCGGCGCCCTGTGGACCCTCTCACGGCGTCGGCTCTTCGAAGCCCCCGAGTGCCGGGAACAGCCACATTCTGAGGGCTGCCGCGTGGGAATGGGGCCGCGCGCGGATTCCTTGAAGCGATCCTTGTTTGTAGGAAAGGGCCTAGCTACCGGCTGAGTGAGTGAATCAATTTGTCGACATAAATGCTAGGGACGGGAGATAGGTCTTTTTTTTTTTTTTTAATTTAGTACTAGAATTAATTGTATACTAGGTAGCTTTCTAACTCACAAAGAGCAGCAGAGGGCTGAGGGCCTGGGTCCTACCTCTTGGTTTTGCCACTTTTTTAAAAAAAAGAATTATTTATTTATTTGTAAGTCAGAGTCACATAGAGAGAGAAGGAGGCAGACAGAGAGAGAGAGAGAGAGAGGTTTTCCATCTGCTGGTTCACTCCCCAGTTGGCCACAACAGCCAGAGCTGAGCTGATCCGAAGTCAGGAGCCAGGAGCTTCCTCCAGGTCTCCCATGCGGGTGCAGGGTCCCAAGAACCTGGGCCATCTTCTACTGCTTTCCCAGGCCATAGCAGAGAGCTGCATCGGAAGTGGAGCAGCCGGGACTCGAACCGGCGCCCGTTTGGGATGCCGGCACTGCAGGCGGCGGTTTACCCGCTATGCCACAGCGCCGGCCCCTCAGTTATGCCACTGTTGAAAGAGACACAGGGGCCTTAGAGAGATGTGGGAGAGAAGGTTTAAAGGCAGGAGACCACGTTGCAGGAACTAGCAGCTCCAGACAGCTTCAGTCCCAGTGGAACCGGGAGGCAGGCCTGAGGGATCGGCAGCAAAGCAAACTTTCCCTCCCCAAGGATCAGCACCACCATGGCAAATGGAGAAAATGGAGAGCCTATCCCCAAACAGGGCCTGGCAGGGCGGGATGCAGATGAAAGGCTTCCGTTCTCTGCGCCACGTGGTCTGTGTGTGCTGGTGCAGAGGGTTGAGGACAAAGGCAGGAGGCGCGGCGCCGCCAGGCCTGGCTGTGCGGTCCACACCTCGGAGGGCCCAGGTCCTGCACACGCGCAGATGCGGCTTCGGTGGTCCCCGGGGTGGGCTGGGGAGACGGACGGAGCTCGTCCTCCTGTGGCGACGCCAGGGCTCGGGGCAGGCCCGGGATCGTTTGCCAGCGGCTGGCGTGCCACCGTGTCCCCTTTCTCCTGTCTTAGGCCCCCGGAACACTGTAGATAATACCGCAGGCGGCGTGGCTGGCTTCTCACCGTCCCGGAGGCGGGAGCCCAGGCTCCGGGCACCTGCAGAGTCCGTGGATGGCGAACGCCTGCAGGCGGCACCTCCTCACGCCCCTGCGTGGCACGGCCAGCTCCGTGGGGCCCGTCTCCCACTCGTTAGGGCCTTACCCTCGTGGCCTGCTCGACCCCCAAAAGGCCCTGCCCCCCCCCCACCCCACCCCGCAACCTCACTTTGGGTTTAGGATTTCAGCGTAGGGATTTTGAGCCGCCGCCAACCTTCAGGCGGTAGCGGTCGCTAGCATGTGTCACGTGTCGGTGGCTGTGACCCGAGAACTCAGCAGCTGAAATCAACAGTAAAATTTATTCTACCACATAGTTTTGCTTTGTAGGTCAGGACTCCTTTTTAAACTTTGTTTTTGTTTTTATTTGTTTTAAAGGTAAAGAGACAAAGCTCACCTGTCCACTAATTCACTCCCCGAATGCTCACAACAGCTGGGGCTGGGCCAGGCAGAGCCAGGAGTCCGGAAACCAACCCAGGTCTCCCACATGGATGGCAGGACCAAAGGACTTGAGCCGGCACCTGCTGCCTCCCAGGAGGCATCAGTAGGAAACCAAGCTGGGTGGGGCTGAAACTCCAGAACTCTGATTCGGGATGCAGGCGTCCCAAGCGGTGACTTAACCGCTGCACCAGTGCCAGGCCCAAAGCCAGGAGTTTCTGAGGGAGGTAGCCAGCTCCAGTTATCTAAGACTGACAGCCAGGGCTGCCATCGCACGGCTGGATGGGGGCCGGAGGCTGTTTCCAGCAGGAAACTAGGTACTGCCACCTGGTGGCGGGAGGCCCGGCTGCAGGATACGCGTCTTCCCCCAGGACCCAGTTAGTTTGAAGAAAGAACATCAGGGAAAATAGTCTAAACGCTTTCGGAAAGAAACCAGACGTGAGCCTCTTTGGTATTCGCAGTGGACACAAGGGGAACTCAGGTGCATCTGGAAGAATTAAAGGACAAGACTTGGAACTTAGAGAACTTGATGTCTAGCCAAGGGTCACTTAACTGTGAGGGTAAATAAAGATCTTTTCAGACATCCAAAATCTCAGGAAGTGTCTCCAGAAAGACTTCCTTCAAAAGTTATCTTTGGGGGCAGGTGTTGTGGCCCAGCAGGTAAAGCTGCAGTCTGGGGTGCTCTCATTCCACGTGGGAGAGCCTGCTGGGGCAGCTTCCTGCTGGCACACGTCGGAGGAGGCAAGCGATGGCTCCAGTACCTGGGTTCCTGGCACCCATGTAGAAGACACAAATGGAGTTCTTGGCTCCCGGCTCCTAGATCCTGGCTCCTGGCTTCCGCCTGGTCCAGCCCCAGCCATTTGGGGAGTGAAGCAGTGGATGGAAGACTCTCTCTCTCTCTCTCTCTCTCTCTCTCTCTCTCATCCTCTTTCCCTCCCTCCCTCCCTCCCTCCTCCTCTCCCTCTCCCTCTCTGTCACTCTACCATCCAAATAAATAAATAAAAATATTTTAAAATTTTGTTTCAAAATTGGGTATTTGGGTATTACAGCAACAAGATAAATAAGAGGAACACTCATGGGATATAGGAAGCCATACTAAACAAAGTTAATAATGATTAATAAAACAGCACTCCAAAAAACTACATCCATACAAATCCAACCCAAAACTCTTTTTTTTAAAAAAATGGCAGTTTGAGAGTTAAGAGAGGGGCTGCTGCTGTGGCTCAGTGGATTAAAGCCCCAGCCTGCAGTGCCGGCTCCAATTCCGATCCAGCTCCCTGCTAATGTGCCTGAGAAAACAGCAGAAGATGGCCCAAGTCCTTGGACCACTGCACCCAGGTGGGAGACCCAGAAGAAGCTCCTGGCTCCTGGCTTCAGATCAGCTCAGCTCTGGCCGTTGCAGCCATTCAGGTAGTGAACCAGCAGATGGAAGACCTTTCTCTCTCTCTCTCTCTCTCTCTCTCTGCCTCTCTCTGTTACTCTTTCAAATAAATAAAAATAAATCTTAAAAGAAAGAGAGAGAGAACAGAAGCAGGGGAGTTTTACAGGGAATAATAAACACAATTTAATCTAAATATATCATGTTATCCATATAATAATATGTGGATAACTTCTAGAGAAATTTTTAAGTATGTATAATTTTCAAATCAATAAATCTATCCATAGAAGTTAGGGAAGGAGGAGAATGGAGAGTGTGGTAAATAGAAGACCGATGAGAAAGACAGCAAGTGGTAACTGTAACGCGTCTGCCAGTAAGGCAGTGGGCACACCAAGGCCAGCCTGGAAGAGGTGACAGAATATCCCTTTCACTCCGTAGCTGAGCTGGTGGCAGGTCCTTGTGGAGGAAAGACAAGAGTGCGTTAATCCAGAGAAGAAAAGAGAGCCAGACCTGACGTTTCATTTTTCAAGGGTTATTTGCCTAAAGGGTGGGTGTTTGTAGAAGAAGAACCTGGGCCCCAGGCCGTGTGAGGGGGAGTATCAGAGACCCCAGCATCTCTCCACAGGTGGGTAAAGCCAGAGGCCCCTCCCCGAGGACGACAGGGTGGAGTTGTGTTGGTCTCTGACTCTGATGAGGACAGCAAGAGGACGGTTCCCCCTGAGACTGCCCCAGAGGAAGCCACGCTCCTGCGGCACGACCGCTCCAGTGCACTTACTGTCTGTGTAGCCTGGAAAACCTCCCCTGAAAATTGTAGCAAGCCGGCGCCGCGGCTCACTAGGCTAATCCTCCGCCTTGCGGCGCCAGCACACCGGGTTCTAGTCCCGGTCGTGGCGCCGGATTCTGTCCCGGTTGCCCCTCTTCCAGGCCAGCTCTCTGCTGGGGCCCGGGAGTGCAGTGGAGGATGGCCCAAGTGCTTGGGCCCTGCACCCCATGGGAGACCAGGAGAAGTACCTGGCTCCTGGCTTCGGATCAGCGCGATGCGCCGGCCATAGCACGCTGGCCACGGTGGCCACTGGAGGGTGAACCAACAGCAAAAAGGAAGACTTTTCTCTCTGTCTCTCTCTCTCACTGTCTACTCTGCCTGTCAAAAAATAATAAAATAAAAAATAAATAAAAAAAGAAAATTGTAGTGGTCTCCACTGGGCTGTTTTCACATATACACAATGATAAGCAAACACTACCTGTCCAGGAAAATGCATTTCATTTGTTCTTTAAGATTTATTTTTATTTCTTTGAAAGGCAGAATTCAAAGAGCAAGAGAGATCGAGAGAGATCTTCCATCTGTGGGTTCACTCCCCAAACGGCGCTGGGGGTGGACCAAGCCGAAGCCAGGAGCCAGGAGCCAGGAGCTTCATCTGGGTCTTCCATGTGGGAGGCAGGGGCCCAAGTATTTGGGCCATCTTCTACTGCTGTTCCAGCCACATTAGCAGGAAGCTAGATCAGAAGTGGAGCAGGCAGGACAGGAACTGAGCCCATATGGGATGCTGGTGGCGTCTCAGCACCAGCCCCCGGAAAATGCATTTTAAATGCAGGCTTTGAAAGATTTCCACAGATAGGGCTGGCGCTGTGATGTAGCAGGTAAAGCCGCCGGCTGCAGTGCCGGCATCCCATATAGGCGCCAGTTCGAGACTAGCTGTTCTACTTCCATTCCAGCTCTCTGCTGTGGTCTGGGAAAGCAGCAGAAGATGGCCCAGGTCCTTGAGCCCCAGCACTTGCATGGGAGACCCAAAAGATGCTCCAGACTCCTGGCTTTGGATTGTCGCAGCTCCAGCCACTGAGGCCATTTGGAGAGTGAATCAGCAGATGGAAGATCTCTCTCTTTCTCTGCCTCTGCCTCTCTGTAACTCTGCCTTTCAAATAAATAAATATTTTTTAAAAATCTTCACAGATAAAATCCCAAGATATATGAGTTGATTTTTTTTAAAGATTGATTTATTTATTTGAAAGTTAGAGTTACACAGAGAGAGAAGGAGGGGCAGAGAGAGAGAGAGGTCTTCCATCCACCGTTTCACTCCCCAGTTGGCCACAACAGCCTGAGTTGCACTAATCCAGAGCCAGGAGCCAGGAGCTTCTTCCGGGTCTCCCACATGGGTGCACGGGCCCCAGG
Organism: Oryctolagus cuniculus; assembly: GCF_964237555.1. NCBI lineage: Eukaryota > Metazoa > Chordata > Mammalia > Lagomorpha > Leporidae > Oryctolagus > Oryctolagus cuniculus. The sequence continues at coordinate 14,048,093 of NC_091449.1, read as the reverse complement.
GAGCTGGATCGGAAGTAGAGCAGCCGGGACTAAAACCAGCACCTATATGGGATGCTGGCACTTCAGGCGGAGGCTTTACCTGCTACACCACAGCGCCAGCCCCATGAGTTGATATTTTTTAAAGTTCCTAAGGAGAGGGGGGTTGTTTGGCCTAGTGGTTAAGATTCTGGTTAGGACGCCTGTGTCCCCATATTAAAGTGCCTGGGTTTGAGTCTGGCTCCCCTTCCAATTCCAGCTTCCCGCTAGTGCAGGCCCTGGGAGCCAGCAGATGATTGGATTGGATCCCTGCTACCCGCACAGGACACCCGGATTGCGTTCCTGGCTTCAGCTCCCTGCTTCGGCCTCGCCCATGCTCCATGGCTGCAGGTTTTGGGGGAGTGGCCTACAGGATGGGAGTGTGCTGTCTCTTTTGTCCTCCTAATTTCCAAAAAAATAAAGTCACTAAACAAACACAGAAACAAGCAACATAATCAGAAGCAATAAAAGCCAGAATGAGATTCACAAATGGTACTAGAATTATTAGGTACAGAATATAAAACACACATGTTAAATATTTAAAGAAATGAATGATGGAATTGGAAAAATACTGAAAAAAAAAAAACAGACTGGTAAAATAAGCAAGGGAGCAGGGCAGACATGGGGCACGGGGGTCGGGCCACCAGTTGGGACTTCCACAGCCCCTAACAGAGCGCCTGGAATGCAGCCCCACCTCTGCTTCCAGTCCACGCGCCAGGCCAAAGTGCACAGAGTCCCCGCTGCTCACACGGGAGACTGGCATGGAGCTCCTGGCTCCTGGCTTCAGATTGGTCATTGTAGGCATTTGGGGACTGGTGTGTGTGTATGTGTGTGTGTGTGTGTGTCATTCTGCCTTTCAAACAAACAAATAAAAAGTTAAGCAAGGGGGCAGGTGTTGGCACTGGTCGAGCCACCACTTGGGACTCCTGCATCCCAGGCCAGAGCACCTGGCTGGAGTCCTGGCTACCCCACTTCCTATCCAGCTTCCTGGACACAGAGCTGATGCCCAAGTCCTTGGGTCCCTGCCACCCACACAGGAGACCAGGATGGAGCTCCTGGCTTCGGCCCGGCCAAGTCCTGGCTCTTGTCAGCATCTGGGGAGTGAAACACCAGATGGAGGATCGATCTCTCTCTCTCTCTCTCTTTCTGCCTTTCAAATAAAGTGAAAATGCATACATACATACATACATTTTTTAAATTAGCAGGATATTTAACAGGAAAATGGAAATTACATAAATGAAAGCGTTAAACTGGCGAGATCATGGCTGAAAGGAGCGACTGGAACAAGCATTCGAAGAACCCACACGAAGTGCAGCACAGGGAGAAACAAAAATGGAAAGCCTGGGGGGGGGGGGGGCGGGCACTTGGCGCCGGCAATTCAGACACCACCCGGGCCCTCGGCATCCCGTATCGGAGGGCCGGGTTCACGCCCCGGCTCTGCTGCCTGGTCCAGCTTCCTGCTAATGCCCACTCTGGGAGCAGCAGGTAAGGACTCGGGTGGGTACTGGGGTTCATCCTCCCACCTGGGAAAGCCAGGGGGAGATCTGGGCTCCCAGCGTCAGCTTGGCACAGCCTCAGCTATCACGGACAGCTGGGCAGAGAACTAGCAGATGGAAAATCTCTCTACGTCTGTGTCACCCTGCCTGTCAAACAAAGACAAGTTAAAATAAATAAAAATGTACGTGTCGCTAAACCTAACAGCGCGGGGATGACCCAGGTTCCTTAGTAAAATCCTTAAATATTATTGACATGCTCTTCCAGCCAATCACCCTCTCACATCAGTGCAAGCCCAGATTCCAGAAATATTTTTGGAAACACAATAAACTATTTCAAAATGCATGCAGAAGAATCAAGACCCACAAATAAATAAGAATGGCAAAAAGAGAAGTTTTCGTTATCAGATAAGATGTAGGGAGAAAAAAAAAAAAAACAGAGTCATTTTTCAAAGAAAGTCAAGGCAGTAGTTACCACCCAGCAGGGCGAAACCAATAAAGCAGGACAGAGAGATCAGAAGTAGATGTGAGGACAAGCATCCCGGTGGGCAAGGACGAGAAGGGGCAGAGGGTAGTGCTGGGAGACCTGGCTCTGCGTAAGAGCAAAGTCTTACCTCTCACTGTAACTCAAAGGTCAAGTGAATGAACCAGAGACCTAAATATGAAAGCCAGAGCTCTAAAGCTACCACACTCACTTCCGAGAGCTGCTATTATGTACCACGAACCTGGTGGCCTAACACAGCAGGAACTTAGTGTCTCACAGCTCTGCAGGCCAGAGGTCCAACCTGAAGGAGCCCGGGGAGAGTCCTTCTGTGCCTCTTCTTAGCTTTGGTGGCTTGGTTGCATTCTTTGGAGTTTTTGGCTTGTGGCTGCACACCTCCAATGTCTGTGGTTGTCGCCATGTGGCAGGGTGTGTGTGTGCGTGTGTGTGTCTTGTTGTAATGTCACAGTGCATTAGCAACTCCACATGGCCTCATCCTTAGTAATTAGTCTGCAACGACCCTACCTCCAGATAGTCCCATCCGAGGCTCCGGGGGTTAGGACTTCCTGTCTCTTTTGGGGGACACAAAGCAACACAGGACGGCTGATCGAGAAACGGAAAATATCTGCATGGCTTTGGAGTAAAGGCTCGGAAGCCAAGAAAGCACACACCATATGGTGAGAGGGGGTGGGCTTGATAATGTTAACATCTCTTCCACACAAAGCTACTGGGCATCAGTGGAAACGCCGGGTGTCAGTCAGGGGCCCAGCATTTCAGGTCTGCAAGAGGATAAATTCTAGAGACCCTGTAAAGAACAATGTGACTGTAGTTAACATTACATCATTGGGTGCTTGAAATTTACCGGCAATTATATCTGAATTGTTTTCACCACAAAAGAAAAGAAATAATAGAGGCTGGCGCTGTGGCGTAGTAGTTAAAGCTGCCGTCTCAAGTGCCAGCATCCCATGCACTGGTTTGAGACCGGGCTGCTGCACTTCCCATCCAGCTCTCTGCTGTGGCCTGGGAAAGCAGTGGAAGATGATTCAAGTCCTTGGGCCCCTGCACCCGTGTGGGAGACCCAGAAGAAGCCCCTGGCTCCTGGCTCTGGATCAGTGCAGCTCCAGCTGTTGTGGCCAATTGGGGAGTGAACCAGCGGATAGAAGACCTCTCTCTCTCTCTCTCTCTCTGCCTCTCCTCTCTCCATGTGTAACTCTATCTTTCAAATAAATAAATAAATAAATAAATCTTTTTATTTTTAAAGAAGTAACTATGTGAGGTGACACGTGGTATTTAGCTCTTTTGTGATGCATATTTATTTATTTATTTTGACAGGCAGAGTGGACAGTGAGAGAGAGAGACAGAGAGAAAGGTCTTCCTTCCATTGGTTCACCCTCCAATGGCCACTGCGGCCGGCGCACCACACTGATCTGAAGCCAGGAGCCAGGTGCTTATCCTGGTCTCCCATGCGGGTGCAGGGCCCAAGCACTTGGGCCATCCTCCACTGTACTCCCTGGCCACAGCAGAGAGCTGGCCTGGAAGAGGAGCAACCGGGACAGAATCTGGTGCCCCGACCAGGACTAGAACCTGGTGTGCTGGCACCGCAGGCGGAGGATTAGCCTAGTGAGCCGCGGCACCAGCCTGTGATGCATATTTATAACACACATGTATGTCACATCATCAAGGTGCACACTTTAAACATAAAATATCTAATTGTCAATAAAGCCTGGGAAAAATAATGAATAAATGACAAACTGGGAGAAGATATTTGAACCTCAAAAAAAAATCTCACAAGTGATTAATACCCAGAATCTAAAACAAAGTCCTACAATTCCATAGGAAACCCAATAGGAAAAATAGAAATTTGGTGAAAAATAAATTGACTATCATTAACTATATTGGGGGAGCAGCATTGTTGTGTAGCAGGTAAAGCCACCACCTGCAGTGCCAGCATCCCATATGGGCACCGGTTCATGTCCCAGCTGCTCCACTTCCCATCCAGGTCCCTGCTAATGTGCCTGGGAAGGCAGCAGTACCTGGGCCATCTGCACCCATGGGGGAGACCAGGGAGAAGCTCCAGGCTCCTGGCTTCTGCCTAGCCCAGCTCTGGCTGTTGTGGCCATCTGGGGAATGAACCAGTGGATGGAAGATATTCTCTCCTCTCCTCTCCTCTCCTCTCCTCTCCTCTCCTCCCCTCCCCTCCCCTCCCCGTCCCTCCCCTCCCTTCTCTCTCTCTCTCTCCCCCTGCCCTGTAACTCTGACTTTCAAGTAAATAAATAAATCTTTATTAAAAAAAAAAGATAATATGTGAAATATACAAATTTGAAAGATACAAAGGCAATTAGTAGGACAGGAAACCCGAATGGCTAAGAAGTCTGAAGAACCGCTCGGCGTCATGCATCCTCACTTAGGAAACTGCAGATCAGTGTGCATCCATAAGGGAGGCAAAAACCGCAAGGTCCGGGGATTCTGGTGTTAGCGAAAATGTGTGGATTTGGAACTAACCTCGCCCCCTAGTGGTGCAATTCAACACGCGTATCTCAGGATCCAATCGCTCCAATTTTAGGTATGTAATCCAGAGTCTCACACAAGTCCCAAAGGATTCAAATGCAAGGGTGTTGATTGCAATGTTGTTTCAAAGACATCAAGGGATGCAGGTCTTTGTTAGTAAGTGTGACAGGCTAACACACTGGAGTGATCTACTACACGTGCAAGGAAAAGTGTCCTCATGTTTGGCTTGTCTGATTGTGGCAGCCGAGTTGAACCGAGGAATACAGCGGGAAAATATGGGGAATTTTTGCAAATCAGGGCAACCTTGTAAACAGAGAAGCCTGTTCTACGCCCAAGAAGACCCTGGAACTTGAGTTTACATGAGAAGCGTTGGAAAGCATCCCCCTACCCCGGGACGATTAAACCTTTAAAAGCTTAAAGGCTGATATTAGTTGAAAGAAAAAAAAAATTACAAATAAAAATTAGAGTTCTCTAGCAATGAGAAGCAACACACACGATGTACAAACAATGACGTGGATTGCACTTAATCAGAAGTTGCATTGATCCGCTATCAAAGTCCCAGCTGCTCGGCTTCTGATCTGGCTTCCTGCTGACGTGCCTGGGAGGGCAGCAGGTGATGGCCCAAGCGCTTAGGGCCCTGCTGCCCGTGTGGAACAACCAGACAGAGGTCCCAGTTCCTGGTTTCAGCTTCGCCAAGCCCTGGCTGCTGTTGTGGGCCTTTGGGGAGTGAACTAGCAGGTGGAAGATCTGTGTGTGTGTGTGTGTTTCCCTCTGTCATTTTACTTTTCAAATAAATCTAAAAAAATAATGTTGAACACAAATAGAAATGTATTTAAAATCATTTTTATAAATTAAAAGCATAGACAAAGCATGTAAATCTTTTAGGAATCTAGATTTATCCGAGAACTAACAATTCAGAATAAAAACTAAACTAAATATGTTAGAGAATGTGACTTTGGGGCTGGCATTGTGGCAGAGCGGGTGAAGCTGCAGCCTGGGTGCCTGCATCCCCTAAGGGCACCAGTTTGCACCCTGGCTGCTCCACTTCCAGTCCAGCCACCAACATAGCTCCTGGCTCCAGCCTGGCCCACCCTGGGCTGTTGAGGCCGTTTGAAGAGTGAACCAGCAAATGGAAGACCTCTCTCTCTCTCTCTCGCTGTAATTCTGCATCTCAAATAAAAAAATTTTTTTTTTTTTTTTTTTTTTTTTTTTTTTTTTTACAGGCAGAGTGGACAGTGAGAGAGAGAGACAGAGAGAAAGGTCTTCCTTTGCCATTGGTTCACCCTCCAATGGCTGCCTCGGCTGGCGCGCAGCGGCCGGCGCACCGCGCTGATCCGATGGCAGGAGCCAGGTACTTATCCTGGTCTCCCATGGGGTGCAGGGCCCAAGCACTTGGGCCATCCTCCACTGCACTCCCTGGCCACAGCAGAGAGCTGGCCTGGAAGAGGGGCAACCGGGACAGAATCCGGCGCCCCGACCGGGACTAGAACCTGGTGTGCCGGCGCCGCAAGGTGGAGGATTAGCCTAGTGAGCCGCGGCGCTGGCCAAAAAGTAGTTTTTTTAAAGGGAGTAACTCCAAGGTGGGCATTTGGCCTAGCAGTTAAGCACCCCCACCGCCAGTCCTGGTGCTTCCAGCGTCCTGCTAACGCACACGTGGGAGGCAGCCATGATGGATCCTGGATTCCTGCCACCCCCGGGGAGGTCTGGATTGAGGTCCCAGCTGCCGGCTTCAGCCCAGTCCAGCCTCAGCCATTGTGAGCATTTGGGGAGTGAACCAGCGGATGGAAGGGCTCCCCCGCTCACTCTCTCCCTTCCATTAAACAATATTAATTTAATATTTCCAAACCAGCATCTCCAAGAAGGAGGTAATAAGCCCGAGTCTTGAAGGTGGCAAAGTGGTGCGGAGCTCCAGCCGGTGGAAATTCACCTGCGTCAGCATTTCCCTGAGCGCCATCACCGGGGTCTGAGGCATCCCGGTGACGGAGCCCCATCCTTTGGGGCCAGTCTGGCCCTAAAACTTCCTCACAAAGTCTTGGCACAGTTGGTGCGCTTCCCCAGAACACACGTAGGCAGGTTACAGCAAGGACACTGTACTCAAAACGAAGCCAGGCGGCTCTTCCTCCACCGAGCAGGGGTCGCTGGGAGCCCGGGGAACCGCGACCCCGCGAGCTGTCCTCGCCTCGGCCCCTGCAGACCCCCGGGTCCATCCCGGAGGCCAGCAAAGGCCCACAATCCCACCTCTCGCCAACCTGCAAACCTCGAGGAGGCCGGTGGACCCTCGCCGGACTCGGCTTTCTCTTTAAATGGCAAGGCGGTGTTTCTAAAATTCGTGGTGTGGGATGGGAGCGGGGTGGGGGGGTATGGGGAAAAGAACCACTATATTCCTAAAGTTGTGTCTATGTAAAAATGCATTCATTGAATACAAAAAATAAAACATTTAAAAAAAAATTCATGGTGATGGTGAACTTCTAAAACTGCTTTTGGATTTTTGCTGTGCTGTTTATAGCCTGGTCACCGGGGACAAGCGACTTCACCTCTCTCCGGGTCCCGCGGTAAGTGATGCCACGGGCGCAAGGTGCACACGAAGCCCCTCAGAAATTGAGGGGTGCGGGGTTGGGGGGTGGATTCGTGCGCACAAGAATTCCCACCGCAGACGGAGGCAGCCGACCCCCGAGGGGGTGAGGCCCCGTCTCCTCCGCAGAGGGCCTCGCCGCCCGCCCGACCCTCCAGCCCGGCGGAGCCACAAGCCCGCCCCCCGCAGCCGGCTGCTGCGGGTCCGCCCCCCGCAGCTCCGGGTCCCCACCCCCCGCCTCCAGGGCGGACTACATCTCCCGGCATGCATCTGAGTCCGGGCCCAAAGGGGCCTGCATTCGCGGGTACCTCATCCAGGCTGCTTTCGGGGCTTCGAGCCGTAACTGTCGCTCATCCGGCGCCTATTTTCCTCTTTGCTAAGCGCGTCCGTTGCGGTTAACCCCACCCGCCGAGCCGCAGCCCCCTCGGGGTCTGTGAGGCGCGCTGGCTTCTTCCTTCAGGCGGCTGAGGGAGGGCCAGAAGCCGAGCATCTCTCCCCGGGAGGACTCACGCGGCCCCGCGGCGTTCCCACTGCGGCCTGAGGCTGGCCCGAGTCCCTAGGCCGCGCAGCCGGGAACTACAACTCCCAGGCGGCACCGCGGCGGCGGCGGCGAACGTCACTTCGGCACCGCCGGAGGCCGGGAAGCGGCGCGGGCGGGGGCAGGGGCTGGGGCCAACCGGGAGGCCAGTGCCGAGGATGGGGGCCGCCCGGCCTTCCCGCGCGTGAGGAGGCCGAGGGGCGCGCCACCCCAGCCCGGGGCGGCCGCCCCCGGGGTCCCGCTACCCACGCCCGACCCGGCGGTGGTGGCCCGGGATGCGGAGCCGGGGGCCGCCGGTGGAGCTGCGCGGGGTGAGAGGCGCGGGGAGAGGGGGCGGCCTGCTGCCCTCCCCCTCGTCGCCGCCGGCGGGCCCCGGCAGACGTCGGGGGACCGTGCGGCCAGGCCCTCTAAGCGCCCTGACGTCTGGGGGAGACAGGTGAACCCGCCGCCCCGCCCCACCCCACCCCGCGCCGACTGGACAAACGCATCAGAGGGGACGACCCTGCCCTCGCACAGAGGCTGCTGCTTGCTCCTGCGGGAGGCCCCCCAGCCATGGCCCCCAGGAGCCCCCTAGAGCCCGCAGAGACTGCCCCCTGTCCCGGCCGCCGGGGCCCGCCCTCTGCATCCCGCGGGCAGCCAGTGTGAAGCGGCCTCCCGCAGCCCCCGGCCCCTCCCCCATGGAGGAGGAGGAAGGGGCGGCGGCGGCCAAGGAGTGGGGCGCGACCCCCGCGGGGCCCGTCTGGACCGCGGTGTTCGACTACGAGGCGGTGGGCGACGAGGAGCTGACCCTGCGGAGGGGCGACCGCGTCCAGGTGCTGTCCCAGGACTGTGCCGTGTCCGGCGACGAGGGCTGGTGGACCGGGCGGCTCGCGAGCGGCCGCGTGGGGGTCTTCCCCAGCAACTACGTGGCCCCCGCCGCACCTGCCGCGCCCGCGGGGCTCCAGCTGCCCCAGGAGATCCCCTTCCACGAACTGCAGCTGGAGGAGATCATCGGTGTCGGGGGTTTTGGCAAAGTCTATCGGGCCCTGTGGCGCGGCGACGAGGTGGCCGTGAAGGCCGCCAGGCTGGACCCTGAGCGGGACCCGGCAGTGACAGCGGAGCAGGTGCGCCAGGAGGCCCGGCTCTTTGGAGCCCTGCAGCACCCCAACATCATTGCCCTTCGGGGCGCTTGCCTCAGCCCCCCGCACCTCTGCCTGGTGATGGAATATGCCCGAGGGGGCGCGCTGAGCAGGGTGCTGGCCGGTCGCCGGGTGCCCCCTCACGTGCTGGTCAACTGGGCCGTGCAGGTGGCCCGGGGCATGAACTATCTACACAGCGACGCCCCTGTGCCCATCATCCACCGGGACCTCAAGTCCATCAACAGTAAGTCAAAACTTCCTTCCGCCCAGCCCAGGTGGTGGGAAGCGGATGGCACAGGGCCAGAGAGGGCGGCCAGGTGGGGCAGGCCTTGCCCCCAGTCAGGGAGCAAAAGACTCCCCCGCCCCCCGAGTCTTGGCAGCTCAGGAAGCCTGCATCCAGGAGTTCGGCGATGGCTCTGAGTGCCCTGCCTTGGCCGAGACAGGCGTCACACGTTGCCTGGCTTCGTAGTGCTCACCACGCAGCCACGATGCCAGAGTCGACCAGGCAGGGACGGAGAGAGAGCCAGCTCGCCTCCACCAGGGTTTGTCAGCCCTGGCATTACTGCCATCAGGGACCAGTTTGCAGTAGGGGCCTCCTGCGTTGTAGATTTCTTAGCAGCACCTTTGGCCTCTACCCAGTAGGTGCCAGCAGCACCCCCTGCCCCTGCTACCGTGATCACCAGAGATGTCTCTGGTGATGCCAAGTGTCCCTGCAGAGCAGTCGGCCCGTGGAGTCGGCCCCACGTCCTGGAGTCCTCCAGGCCTCTGGCCTGTCACAGGGTCTCAAAAGTTGACTGGTTGGTTGAATGAATAATGGGGCCAGGTGGAGCCCAGAAGCCTTATTTAGACCGAGAGACTTCTCAGGGCATCAGCCAATATTAATCGAGCAACTACTAAGCAGGAGCCCAGCAAGGACCCAGGCAGCCGTTGTTTGCCCGATGGTTCTCACCGACTAGACGTCTCGTTCCTTGGCTCCGCAGGTATTGCTGGAGTCCGCGTGCCAGCCCCTGCCCCCGGGATACAGCAGGGGGAATCCTGCCTTCCTGGTTCTCCCATTCTCACCCTAGCCCCATCTCACTGCCTCGCATCTCTTCTTGCATTTGGTGTTCACCCGGCCAGGTCACGCGCTAACAAGAGGGATGCACAGTGAGTGAGGCCAGTGTGCTCCCTGGGTTCATGGCCAAGCCGGAAATGCAGGGGTTCCCTTTGCCCTCAGTGTCACGGCTCGTCTGCTCTGGTTCCTGTCAGTTTGGCATCTTGAAGTTTGCTTGAACCCACCCCACCACCTTTATGTTCGATGCTAGGCTTCTGCCAACGATTGTAAGCCCCAGAGCAGAGGGGCTGAGTCATCCTCGCCTCCGGGGCCTGGCATTCTTAGGCTCGGCAGACAGCTACCGTGTGCCCACAATGCCCAGGCCCGTGCCCCAACTGGGAGACTGGGCGGGACGCCTCGGAAATGCCCCATAGCTGTAGGCAGGAGCCCCAGCCATGCTGCTTGGGAAGACGGAGCACACACACACCCACCCCCGCTGACGGACAGTGCGCCCATGCCCAGCCCGTGCTGCCTGACCAAGGGTCAGCAGACCCTGGGACGGGGGACACAGGGCCTCCCCTGCACAGCCTTCCCCATTCCTGCCTCCCCAAGGAGCTCCCCGGTGGTGTCATTCATTCATTCATTGGTTCATCTGAGCAATACTTAAGCACCTACTGTGTGCAAGACAGTGTCCTCGGCTCTGGGGTTACAGAAGTGAAGAAGGCAAGAGTCTTCCCTGTTGTTATGGAAGTTGCCTTCTAGTGAAGAGGAACAGATGATGGATGGACGGGCGGATGGATGGGTGGGTGGATGGATGGATGGGGGGATAGGGGATGGATGGGGGGATAGGGGATGGAGGAATGGGCAGATGGATGGATGGGCAGATGGATGGATGGATGGGGGGATAGGGGATGGATGGATGGGCGGATGGATGGATGGGGGGATAGGGGATGGATGGGTGGATGGATGGATGAATGGGGGGATAGGGGATGGATGGGGGGATAGGGGATGGATGGGGGGATAGGGGATGGATGGGTGGATGGATGGATGAATGAATGGATGGATGGATTGGCAGATCAATAAATATGGAAATTTCAGAAAGCACCGGGTTCGCTCGAGGCAGATTGAGGAGAGGGCAGTGGGGATCTTGGAATCAGGTGGCCGTGGAAGGCAACAGTTGAGCAGAGACCTGAGCAGAGACAAGCTGGCCTTGCAAAGGTGTGGGGGAGGGGGACAGCAGAGCAGGGTCCTGAGGTGAAATGGACGTGGACGTGCTGGGGCGAGAAACGCAGGAGTTGAGGCAGTGAGAGATGCACTCGCCAAGGTGGCCAGGGCCCGATGCTGACAGGTGCACGGGGTCATGGCAGGGACATGGGTGTTCCACTGGTATAGTGGGAGCTATTAGAGGGGGTTCTTTTAAAAAAAGATTGGTTTATGTATTTATTTATTTAAAAGTCATAGTTACACAGAGAGAGAAGGAGAGCCAGAGAGAGAGAGGTGTCTTCCATCCACGGGTTCACTCCCCAGTTAGCCTCACTGGCCAGAGCTGCACCGATCTGAAACCAGGAGCCAGGAGCTGCACATGGGTGCAGGAGCCCAAGGACTTGGGCCATCTTCTGCCTTCCCAGGCCATAGCAGAGAGCTGGATGGGAAGAGGAGCAGCCGGGACTCTAACCAGCACCCATGTTGGATGTCAGCGCCACAGGCAGAGGGTTAACCCACTGCACCACAGCGCCGGCCCCATGAGAGGGTTCTGAGTAGGGAGTGTCACGGTCAGCTGTAGATGCAGCTGTAAAGTGTCAGGGCAGGAGGCGCTCCCCATGACATAGGCCTTCTGCACCGTAGGACAGGTGGGGACCCACAAGTCGTGGATGTCTGGGCAGGTGGAGTCACAGACAGCTTCCAGGAGGAGGCAGTACTGAAGCTTAGCTTTAAAAAAAAAAAAAAAAAAAGGGATTTTATTTGTTTGAGAGAGTAGGGAGAAGAAGAGAGAGAGATCTTCCATCAGCTGGTTCGCTCCCTAAATGCCTGCCAGAGGCGACTGATTCAAACTCCGTCCAGGTGTCCCACATGGGTAGCTGGACCCAAGTGCTTGGGTCATCTGCCACCCCCAGGCACATTCATCAGGAAACTGAATTTGAAGCATGAGTAGCTGAGACTCGAACCAGGCAGCCAGTAGGAATGTGGGCGCCCCGCGCAGCAAGTTCACCTGCTGTGCTGCAGTGCCCACCCGGAGCCCAGCTTGCACTGACGCCTCCAACCCTCAGCTCCTTCCTGGCCAGATGGACACAATGTAATGTTATTATTTTGTTAAGATTTATTTGAAGGTCAGAGTTACCGAGAGAGAAGGAGAGACAGAGGTCTTCCATCCACTGGTTCACTCCCCAAATGGCCACAACCGCCAGGGCTGGGCCAGGCCAAAGCCAGGAGCTTCTTCCAGGTCTCCCATGTGGGTGGCAGGGGCCTGGCTGCTTTTCCCAGGCCGTTAGCAGGGAGCTGGATTGGAAGTGGAGCCCCGGCTTCTCAGGCAGCAGCTTTGCCTGCTGCGCCACAGCGCCGGCCCCTGTTACTCTGATGACTGGGGACGTAGCCAGGAGTGGTGAAAGATAAAGGCAGGGAAGTCAGGAGCGGTCGTAGCCAGCACCTCGGGAGGACCTGCGGTGCGTGCTTCAGACAGGGAATCCTTAGTGTACTCCTGCGGGGTGAGCACCGTCACCACCCCTGTGTACAGAGACGTCTCGGGGTGAAGAACAGAGTGGGGGCCGGCACCTCCATGCTGGCAGCCGTAAGAATGCAGGTTCCGGTCCTGGCTGCTCCGCCGAGAATGCACCCGGGAGAGCCATCCACGTGGGAGACCCGGTTTCTGGCTTCAGCCTGGCCGAGCCCCGGCCTTTGCAGCCATCTGGGGAGTGACCCAGTGGATGGAGGATCTCTCTGTCTCTCCCTCTCTCCCTTCTAACTCTGCCTTTCCAATACATAAATAAATCTTTAAGAAGAAAGATACAGTAAATCGCACCCAGTTCTGTAGTTGAATGGTTAAGACACTGGACTCTGATGACAGCATTTAGCTCAAGGCCTTGTCCTGCCGTCTTCTATGTAATCGTCATTCTGAGCCTCAGTTTGCTAGTCAATAGCAATGGGTTGTTTTGTGGGTCAATTCATGCAGGCCATTGCAAGCAGTAGCCAAGATTGTAATTTCTGTTCAGGGTAGACCTAGGCATCAGGAAAACTAGAGCTCTTTGGAATACTTGGGGAATGTTTCAGATTTTGTCCCAAAATGCCCCAAAATTCAGCATCTTAAAGCAACAGTTGTTGGTTACTGCGCGTGCGTTTGCAGGCCGCTGAGGGCAAACTGATCAAGGTTGGGCTCAGCTGGAGAGGCCTCGCCCGAGTAGACTTCAGGCTGGCTGAAGCGTGTTGTCATGGGGACAGCAGACACAGAAGGCCGCCGAGGGTCTGCACTGGGAACCGGCACCCTGTCGCATCAGCCTCATTCCCAACCAAAGCGAGTCACGTGACCAACCCGAGCCACAGGGTGGAGCGCCGTGTGGCCTCCTCAGTGGTAGAGGGTGTGGACGCAGAGTCCAGGTCCCGATTCCAGTAGCCCTCAGGGGCGACAGAGACATTTTGCTTTACACATCCCACCTGTTGCTCTTTGATCAAGGCTTGTTTTTTGTTTACTTGAAAGGCAGAGCAACAGAAAACCTGGGTCAGGCCAATGCCGGGAGCCTGGAGCTCCATCCAGGTCCCCCCTGCCCCCCGTGGGTGCAGGGGCCCAAGCGCTTGGCCATCTTCTGCTGCTTTCCCAGGCGTTAGCAGGGGGCTGGATCGGAAGGGGAGCGGCCAGGACTGGAACCAGTGTCCGTATGGGACGCCGGTGCTGCAGGCGTAGGCTTGACCTGCTGTGCTGCGGCACCGGCCCCTGCATCCGGGAGCTTCCTTCAGGCCTCAGACAGACGGAGTCACTTGGCCTTCCTTTCCTGCTTCTTACTGCATCGTGTTATAGGTGGTGTTAGGTTTATCTCGCAGGCCAAGAGGAGAGCCACTGGTCTTCCTTACATTCTGACATTCATGTCACCTGTCACGGTGCTAAGCGCATAGTCAGAGCTTTATTAATGTCCTTGAATGAATGAATGAATGAGTGCTGTCCAAGCCAATGGAGGCAGAAGTCTAATTTACATTTATTTGTTATTTGTAAATAACAATTATTACCACATTGACCATTTACTCTGTATTAATCACAGTACAAACATTGTTTCAGTTATTCCTTAAAATAATCCCACAGGGGTGGGGGGGGCGAGTGGCAGGCATTGCGGTGCAGGAGGGTAAGCCACCGCCTCTGAGGACAGTGTCACGTGTGGGTGCCACCTGGCTCTCCATTCCTGTGCAGCCCCCTGCTAATGACCTGGGAAGGCAGCAGAAGACAGCCCAAGTGCCTGGATCCCTGCACCTGTGGGGAAACCCGGATGGAGTTCCTGGCCCAGCCCCAGCCATTGTAGCTATTTGGAGAGTGAACCAGCAGATGGAAGATCTCTCTGTGTTTCTCCATCTCTCTGTAGCTCTGCCTTTCAAATAAGTAAACAAATAAATCTTTAAGAAATAATAATAATTGGGGGGGGAGCAGCGCTGTGGTGCAGTAGGCTAAGCCTCTGCCTGTAGCTCCAGCATCCCATATGGGCACCGGTTCGTGTCCTGGATGCTCCTCTTCTGATCCAGCTCTCTTCTAATGGCCTGGGAAAGCAGTGGGAGATGGCCCAAGTGCTTGAGTCCCTGCACCCACATGGGAGACCCAGAAGAAGCTCCTGGCTCCAGGCTTCAGATCGGCCCAGGTCCGATACATAAATAAATTAATATATTTATTTGAAAGAGTGACAGAGGCAGAGGGAGAGAGAGATCTCCTATCCTGGTTCACTCCCCAAGTGTCCGCAATGGCTGGAGCTGTGCTGCTCCAAATTCAGGAGCATCTTCTGAGTCTCCCACGTGGGTGCAGGGCCCCAGGGAGCTGGGCCATCCTCTACTGCTTTCCCAGGCCACAGCAGAGAGCTGGGTGGGAAGTCGAGCAGCCGGGACTCGAACTGGCACTGGTATGGGATCCCAGCACTACAGGCAGCAGTTTAACCTACACCACAGCACTGGCCCCAAATTATGATAATTTGGACAACATCTGCTATACTGTAGTTGCGATTCTAAACTGTTTTACCTCGACCAATGGTTCTTTATTATTTTAACTCTTGTGAAAAAGCATTTATTTATTTGGAAGTGAGAGAGAGGCAGACAAAGAGCTGCCATCCGCTATGATTGAGACGCTGCCTGAGATGCCGGCACTCTGCGTCCAGCGCCTGGGTTTGAGTCCTGGCTCTGCTCCGGATCCCAGCTTCCTGCTCGTGTGCACCTCAGGAGGCAGCAGGTGAGGGCTCAAGTGTTGCAGTCTTGCTGCCCACGCAGGAAACCCAGGTTGAGGTGCCAGCTCCCGGCTTCAGCGTAGCCCCGCCTCAGCTCTTCGTGGGCACGTGGGAAGTGAACTGGTGTCTCAAGCAGCATCTTTTTTTTTTTTTTTAAGATTTATTATTTATTTATTTATTTATTTATTTATTTTAAAGAGTTACACAGAGAGAGGAAGAGGCAGAGACAGAGAGATCTTCCATCCACTGATTCACTCCCTCAAATGGCCACAATGGCTGAGGCTGGGCCAGGCTGAAGCCAGGAGTCAGGAGCTCCAGGTGTAGAGGCCGGAGCACTTGGGCCACCCTCTGCTGCTTTCCCAGGCACATCAGCAGGGAGCTGGATCAGAAGTGGAGCAGCCGGGACTCAAACCAGCACCCATATTGTTTTAGCACACAGCGCCGGCCTCTGCTGTGCCAAGTGCTCGCCCCCGGCTGTTGCTTCTTGGCTGTTCATCGTTGGAGTCAGAGGACCCGGGGAGGCGCCCTCATCCCTCCTGGGGGCCTAGGACTGGGATTGGAGGCCCATGGTGTTCCAGGCAGAGAGTAGCCGCCACGGGGCAGGGCAGCTTGAGGCGGTGAAGGGAAGGGACAGCAGAGGGCCAGGATGCGAGGGGCCGCAGCCCCGCTCGCAGGCCGTCTCCTGACCCTCGGTTCTTCCTGCCACACAGTCCTCATCCTGGAGGCCATCGAGAACCACAACCTCGCAGATACGGTGCTCAAGATCACAGACTTCGGCCTCGCCCGCGAGTGGCACAAGACCACCAAAATGAGCGCCGCGGGGACCTACGCCTGGATGGCGCCGGAGGTTATCCGCCTCTCCCTCTTCTCCAAGAGCAGCGACGTCTGGAGGTGCTGAGGCGGCCAGGACGGCCGGCAGGCAGTGGGGCAGGGAGAAGGGTGAGGGCAGCGTGGGAGGGATGGTTGCCGGGAGGGGCCCGGCCCACAGGACCAGGCCACCAGACAGGCGCTGAGCAGGTGCCCACCTGCAGAACGACCCAGATCAGAACGAGAAATTTTAAAAAAGGGGGCAGATAGGATACGGTGTCAGCATCAAAGGGCCCCTTCGGCACCCCCAGCACCCAGCTCCCGTTTGTCAGGGGATGGGAGCCTTTGAAGAAAGCCAGCCAGCCATTCATCCATCTGCCTGTCCACTATCCATCCGTCCGTCCACCTGTCCATCCGTCCATGCATCCATCCTTCTGTCCACCCGTTCATCCATCCGCTCATTTACCCACCCGTCCGTCCATTCATCTGTCCATCCATCCATTCATGTGGCCGTCCATCCGTCCATCTGTCCATCCATCCATCCATCCATCCATCCATCGGGAACCAGGCCCTTTCTCTGGGCAAAGGCACTGATCTTTCCAGACATTATCTTAGTTTCTTCGGACTTAAAAAAATTACCTCAGCAGAAGCTAAAAGAATAAAAAGGTATTTTAAGTGAAGAAAACTAAGATAATGTTGGAAAGATAGTGCTTTGCCAGAGAAAGGGCTGGTGCCGAGGTAAGGAGGCTGGAGGAGGCGCTCGGGCAGGGGAGTACTGCTCTGGGGACAGCTCTCCAGTCACTGAGCTCTGGACAACAGGAGCCGGCTGTGCCAGGTGTGAGGAGAGATGCTACCCAGACGGGTGCTCAGACGGGAATGAGCGCGAGGCCGGTGTGGCCAGAGCAGAGGAGGCGGGAAGCAGGCGACGGAGCGGGAGCTGCGAGGGCCTGGGTGAGGGCTCGGACGCAGCGTCTGTTCCAAGTCCCGGGAAAGCCAGCGGGTGAATCTAGGAGTGGCAGGATCTGATCCCGCCTTTTGGAAGCCCCCTTGGCTGTTGGGTGGGGAATAGATCAGAGAAGTGGGTGGAGGGGGAGGCGAAGGAGGGTTTGCCCTGGCCAGCAGCTGTTCAGCCCACACCCTCTTCCCTGACTGGAGCCAAACCCCGCCTCCCCCTTTTCAGTCCCTGTCAGTCCCTAGCTGAAACTCCAGGTTGTCCAAGCAGGAAATTACCAGATTCGGGGCAGAGAGAAATCAGACAGGAAGTGTCCGGCTCCACCCAGAAGGTCCACTGGTCAGGTCTCGTTTGCGGCTCCCAATGTGTACGTGGTGCAGCTGCAAGGAGGGAGAACCCCGGAACCAGGAGAGGTTTGTGCTCGTCCACGCGGAGCCCAGGAGTGCGAGGGACTCAGTCTCCTGTGTTGGGGCAGCACGACTTTCTGGGGCTGGTCTGTCCCGGCCTTCTCAGGATGATGGCATCCGTGGCTCCCAGCCACCAGATGTGCTGTGGCCACCGCAGGTCCCCGCAGCGTTCCAGGGACGCGGGGCAGAGGAGCGGATGAGCCCACCTCCGGGGAAAGCCCCCGTTCTTTTCCTCCACCTTGCATAGCCGCCATCCCCAAGTTTGTTCGTGGTCCAAAATGACTTCAGCTTGTGTGTCCACATTCCAGCCAGTAGGGAAGAGGAAGAGGAACGGGGCACTCCTTTGTCCTGAGGACACTTCCTGCAAGCTAGATGCCCACCACACACCCTCCTGCGCAGAAGTGTGGGTCGTGTGGGCAGACTGAGCTCCACGGGAAGGTGGGGCCACCGCAGGCAGCCGTGGCCAGCTCCGTTCCGCCAGTGCAGTCCCTGGGGAGGCAGGGAGGCCATCACTGTGTAGGGGCAGAAGTGGAGTCTGTGGGTCCAGTGCCTAGAACAGCACCAGCATACATGAGGCACTTAATAAGTGCATGTCGGCTGAGCAGAACGCTGGGAGAGCCCGGGTCTGCTGCAGGCTGGGCACGGCAGATGGTAGTCAGGATCCAGAAGGTTCCACAGTTTCCTGGGGAGGAGACGTGTGCGCTGGCCACGCAGCACAGTGGCATGCACGCTGGCATCGTGTGCACGTTACGGGCAGCAGTGTCGGCGTCGTGCAGATCTGAGCCCCAGGGTAGCTCCGCCGCTTCCTGGCTGTGTGACCCCGAGCGGCAGCTTAACCTCTGTGAGCCTGCACCTGCTCAGTGGATAAAACGGGGGTCACGTGGATACCATCTGCCTCACTGGCTGTTGTGAGGCTTACCAAGAGGGCCAGGCCTGCAGGGTGGGTGTGGGAACAGAGAGGAGGGCGGGAGAGGAGAGGCTGGGGCACCGCGCAGGCACAGGTGACGCAGAATTCAGGCAGGGGTGAGGGAAGAGGCAGAGCAAAGGGGGCCGTAGCCCCAAGAGTTGTTTGGAAAGTGGAGGTCAAATCAGCCAGGGCTGGATGTGGGGTAAGGGAGGCCCCTGTGGGGCCAGGCGCAGGGCTCGGGCATGGGTGAGGATGGGGTGGGGGCTGTGGCATCACTTCCTCTCCCCCACCTGCAGCTTCGGGGTGCTGCTCTGGGAACTGCTGACGGGTGAGGTCCCCTACCGTGAAATCGACGCCTTGGCCGTGGCATATGGTGTGGCCATGAACAAGCTGACGCTGCCCATCCCCTCCACGTGCCCTGAGCCCTTTGCCCGCCTACTGGAGGGTGAGCCAGGGCCCCATGGAGTGGGTAGGCTCAGTTTGGGGTGACAGGGCCCTTGGGCCTAGACCATCCCCTTTCACACCCTGCTATGCCAGTGGGCCCAGGAGTGAAGGAGAAGGGGCTGGGCCCCCAGACCCCTGTTCTGGCCACGTCCAGAGCGCCTGCGGGCAACCTGGTAGGGTCCGTGGGCCTGGGAGTCCTCCTGCGTCATGGCCCACGGGAAGCAGGTCCCTGGGTCTCCCCCAGCGTCTCCCTGAGCGGTGTATGGCTGGGAGTTTGGCTTGGAATTCCTCGGCCTCGGCTCCGTGGAAGCCGCTCTCCACACCCCAGTGTCCCCCC
This sequence comes from Oryctolagus cuniculus, assembly GCF_964237555.1. Classification (NCBI taxonomy): domain Eukaryota; kingdom Metazoa; phylum Chordata; class Mammalia; order Lagomorpha; family Leporidae; genus Oryctolagus; species Oryctolagus cuniculus. The sequence goes on along the minus strand of NC_091449.1, from coordinate 14,029,079 downwards.
TTCCTGTGAGCAGGCTCGGGCCCCCACGCACGGCCCTCATGCCCTCGTTCCACCCTGCCCCAGAGTGCTGGGACCCAGACCCACACGGGCGGCCGGATTTCGGCAGCATCCTGCAGCGGCTGGAGGTCATCGAGCAGTCAGCCCTGTTCCAGATGCCGCTGGAGTCCTTCCACTCGCTGCAGGAGGACTGGAAGCTGGAGATCCAGCACATGTTCGATGACCTGCGGACCAAGGAGAAGGTGACAGCGGGCACAGGGAGCGAGGGGCTCTCCTGTGGGTGGGCTACTGAGGCGCTTAGAGCTGATGCCGAGTGATGTCGGGGCTAGGCTTGCAGTACCGCAGCAGAAAGGGAGAGGGGGTACCCGGCGGGTGTGGGCTCGTGGGCGTCCACTGCTCTGATTTTGTGGATGTTTGAGCTTCCCGAATCACACAGGTAATTCAAAGAGAGAAAGGGTACCCTGTTGGGCTCACACAGTCCCCTGCCCTGGCACCCAGAGTGACCGTGAAATGGGAGTTGGACTGTGAACCTAACGTATCCCACGGCTGGGTGCAGGGCACCAAGCGGACCCAGCGGCCCCGGGCAGAGGCCCCGCCCCGCCCCCAGCCCCCGCGTCTGCTCCGCAGGAACTCCGCAGCCGGGAGGAGGAGCTGCTGCGGGCGGCGCAGGAGCAGCGCTTCCAGGAGGAGCAGCTGCGGCGGCGGGAGCAGGAGCTGGCGGAGCGCGAGATGGACATCGTGGAGCGGGAGCTGCACCTGCTCATGTGCCAGCTGAGCCAGGAGAAGCCCAGGGTCCGCAAACGCAAGGGCAACTTCACGCGCAGCCGCCTGCTCAAGCTGCGAGACGGCGGCAGCCACATCAGCCTGCCCTCCGGTACCGCCCCCAGGCCCCCTCCGGTACCGCCCCCGCGGCCCGAGCTTCCCCGGTACGGCCCCCAGGCCGCAGCGCGCGCAGGCCCAGGCTTCCCTCTTCCTCCTAGTTTGGAACCTTTTTGGTTGATCTGTCACAAGTAGAAAAATCAAGTTAACTGCACAGCTTAGTGAGGCGTTCTGATCCCCCACCCCCGGGAGAGCTTGGGGAGCCTACAGCTGCTTTCCCCAAGCCTCGCACAGACACAGCCAAGGGCCAGCCCCTCAGAGCAGCCGTCTCCAGCGGCTGGGGGCAGTCGTCTGTGCTTCGGTTTTATCTCCCAGCTTGTTTTATTTGGGAGGCAGAGAGAGAGAAAGCCCCAAACGCCAGAACTCGGCCTCCCCTGTGGGCGGCAGGGGCCCGGTGATCCGAGCCATCACCCCTGCCTCCCAGGGTGCGCATCAGCAGGAAGTGGGCTTCAGGAGTGGAGCCAGAACTCAGCCCAGGCGCTGCGTTTTTCACTAAATCTTTGAAATCCAATGTGTACTTTATATTCTCAACACGTCTCCATCTGGGCAGTCAGTTTTCATCAAAAATGTTTGATGAGACGCTGCTTGGGACGTCCTCGGCCCAGATCAGAGCGCCCAGTCCAAGTCCCAGCTCTGCTTCCTGCCGCCCTGCACCCCGGCGGGCACAGGCGATGGCTCCGGCAGGGGGTCCCTGCCCTGGACGGAGTTCTGGGCCCCTGGCCACAGGAGCTGTTGTGGCCATTTGGGGAGTGAGCCAGCAGATGGAAGGTTGAACTCTTTGTCTCTCTCTGCCTTTCAAACAAAATGAAAGTAAATGAAAAATTTAAATGTATACAGAAATATTTGATGTGTACTTAGAGTTCATAAAATTTGTAGTTGAAAAAAGTTGATTCACAAACCCAGCTTGTCCCAGACAGGCTTAAATGCTTCCAGTCCCCAACTGAATACACTGTTAGCTTTAAAAGCCAGCTCATTACAATTAGGGGCGGGGGTTCAACTCCAGTTCCTGGTCACACGCGCATGGTGTGCTCAGTTCTGCCGCGGCTGCTGGCGGGCACGCGGGCCCTCAGGCGCAGGTCCTCCGCCACCACCGCTCCTGCCGGGCTCCCTCTGGCTGCCTCCTGCTGCCTGTGCTGAGGGAAGTCCCTTCTTCTCGCAGGCTTCGAGCACAAGATCACAGTACAAGCGTCTCCCACCCTGGACAAGCGGAAAGGGTCCGACGGGGCCAGCCCCCCCGCCAGCCCCAGCATCATCCCCCGGCTGAGGGCCATTCGCCGTGAGTATCTCCCAGGTCCTGAGCACTCGGGCGGGCAGGCGGTCCGCAAACACCCTGAGCACAGACGGGCATAGGCTGGAGCATCAGCAGGGAACAAGACAGGCGAGGCCCCTGCCCTCATTCAACAAGGGAGACGGACAGCGAGGCCACAACCAGCTAAGCGTTGTAATTTCCAGTTGCCATGAGGAATCAAGGGTATGGGGTTTTCCAGAGACAGCTCAGTAGGCGAGAGAGAGAGAGGTTGATCACGGTGGGCTTGTGCGATGAGGGCGGCCAGGGAGTCCACCTCTGCAGCCGCAAGCCGGAGGCCCGGGGCAGCCAGTTCCAGTCCAGGCCGAAAGACCTGGGGACGGTGACCCCCAGCGCAAACAGAAGGGGCAGAGGCCTGTTCCCCGCCGTGTGTCCTGGCCTGGCCCTCACCAGACCACTTGCAGCGGGTGAGCAGGGGCTCAGGGGGTCAGCTCTCCCAGAACCCTCTGTACTGTTTTGCCCGACGACATGATACTGCCCAGCCCAGGGGGTCCGGCTGACTTCACAAAGATGGGTCTGGGGGCTGAGCAGAGGCCTGCACATGGGGAGCCCCTGCACTGGGGTCACGTCCACCCTGTCCCTCTGGCTGTGGTGTGGGGCAAAGACAGGCGAGGCGGCCAGTGAGATGATGGCGCTGGTCCCGGGGGTGGGGTTGGGGGCTTGGGAAGGAGAGATGGGCACAGCCATGGAATCTGCCGGCTGTCCCAGGACCCCAGCCACCACGTGTCTGTTGGGACACCTGTTTTGTAGGAGGCCCAGGAAGCCAGTCTCAGGGGACCAAGGACAAGCACCGGGTGGAGGAATGCCAGTGTCAGGGTGTTCAGAGTGCAGAGAGCCGGGCTGCAGGGCCCGCAGCCACCAGGACGGGCAGTTGAGGGCTCCGTTGTGAGGAGGGACACAGACGAGAGCGAGGCAGTGGCAGGGAATTAGCTCATGAGGGGCCTCGGATGCCAGGCTGGGCGGCTGGGACTCTGTGCTGAGCACTGGGGAGCTGCAGGAGGGCTTCCAGGGGGAGGTGGGAGGGCCCGGGGTGCCACAGAGGTGGCCGACACCAAGATCCAGCCACCAAGTGTCTTCTCCCGGCCCAGTGACTCCCGTGGACTGTGGAGGCAGCGGCGGCAGCAGCGGTGGCGGCGGTGGCAGCGGTGGCGCCAGTGGGACCTGGAGCCGCAGTGGGCCTCCCAAGAAGGAAGAACTGGTTGGGGGCAAGAAGAAGGGCCGGACGTGGGGCCCCAGCTCCACTCTGCAGAAGGAGCGCGCGGGAGGCGAGGAGAGGTACTGGCCGGCGGTGCCACCTGTGCCCAGGCCCAAGGCAGCCCTGTGGCTGACCCCTCATCTCTCGGTACTGGCCGGGTGGTGCCACCTGTGCCCAAGCAGCCCTGTGGCTGACCCCCCCCCCCCCCGGTGCTCCCTGCAGGCTGAAGGCCCTGGGGGAAGGCAGCAAGCAGTGGTCGTCAAGCGCCCCCAACCTGGGCAAGTCCCCCAAACACACACCCATCGCCCCTGGCTTCGCCAGCCTCAGCGAGATGGGTAAGGGGCGAGGGTGCTCGGGGGCGGGAGAGAAGGGGCGGGAAGTGGAGGAGCTGCCCCCAGGGTCACTTCCCCCAGGCCTGCCCGTGGAGGAGAAAGATTCAGTGTGCTGCTCAGGGGCACCTGGCGGTCTCGCTGTTTGGGGGTCACCGGGGCCAGCCCCTGGCCGCCAGGTCCAGGGCGGCCGGACCTGGACGCCCGGGCCAGCCCGCAGCCTCTGACGACGCCCCCCTCCGTTTGCAGAGGAGTTCGCGGAGGCAGACGGCGGCGGCAGCGTGTCCCCCTCCCCCTACACCACCCCATCCTACCTCGCTGTGCCGCTGCCCGCCGAGCCCTCCCCGGGGGCGCGCACGCCCTGGGACCCAGCGCCGGCCGCTCCCCACGCCCGGCCCGGGCACAGCGCTCGGCGGCGCTGCGACCTCGCGCTGCTGGGCTGCGCCACACTGCTGGGCGCCGTGGGCCTGGGCGCCGACGTGGCCGAGGCGCGCGCGGCCGACGGCGAGGAGCAGCGGCGCTGGCTGGACGGCCTCTTCTTCCCCCGCGCCGGCCGCTTCCCGCGGGGCATCAGCCCGCCCGGGCGCCTCCCGGGCCGCCGCGACGACGCGGCCCCCGGCCCGGGCCTGGCGCCCTCGGCCACCCTCGTGTCCTTGTCGTCCGTGTCCGACTGCAACTCCACGCGTTCACTGCTGCGCTCTGACAGCGACGACGCCGCGCCGGCCGCGCCCTCCCCGCCGCCCTCCCCGCCCACGCCCGCGCCCAGCGCCAACCCCCTGGTGGACCTGGAACTGGAGAGCTTCAAGAAGGACCCTCGCCAGTCGCTCACGCCCACCCACGTCACGGCTGCCCGCGCCGTCAGCCGCGGGCACCGGCGGACGCCGTCAGACGGGGCGCTGGGGCAGCGCGGGCCCCCGGAGCACGCAGGCCGCGGCCCGGGTGAGTGAGGTGCCCCCGGCCCGTGCGCCCTGGCTCCAGGCCCAGCCAGACCCCTAAGGCGGCGGCACGGCGTGGGGGTGGGAGGGACCTTGTAGCCGCTGGAGAATTGATCGGGGTCCCTGTGCGACAGACAGGCGGGGGCGGCGGGCGGCAGCGGGGCCGCTATGCCTCCATCAGCAGCTGCGGGTGCGATGCCCGGGAGGTGCCGTGTCCCGCCTCCTGCGCTTGCCCGCGCCTGCCCACGCCTGCCCACTTGTTGGTTATTTTCTGTAACCCTCGGTGGTATTTGGACCCTGTTCAGAGACACCGTCCTTCCTCGAGTCTCCTCTAGGCCTTCCTGGACCCAACCCCGCGCAGTGTGTTTGAGGGGCCCGAAGGCGTGGCTAGGAGCTGCTGGGCGGGGCCGCAGGCCAGGTGCCGCGAGGCCGAAGGTGCTGGCGCCCTGCCGGAAGGCGCTTGTGCGCACCCGGCATCTCACCCTCTCTCCGCAGGCCCTCCGGACCCCGTGGACTTTCCCCGCCTGCCTGACCCCCAGGCCCTGTTCCCACCCCGCCGCCGGCCCCCCGACTTCCTTGGCCGCCCCACCACCCTGACCTTCGCGCCGAGACCCCGGCCGGCAGCCAGCCGCCCCCGCCTGGACCCCTGGAAATTGGTCTCCTTTGGCCACACACTCAGCATCTCGCCTCCCAGCGGACCCACCACGCCGGAGAGCCCTGGGCCCCCCAGCATGCAGCCCACGCTGCTGGACATGGACATGGAGGGGCAGAGCCAGGACAGCACCGTGCCCCTGTGCGAGGCCCACAGCGCCCCCTGAGGCCTGCCCGCCGCCGCCCGCCTGGGCAGCCATGAATGTAGCGCCCCAGGCCCCGCCCCAGCCCGCAGTGCCCCAAGGCGGGGGAGGCCCCGGGCAGGACACTCGCTCTATTTATTGGGGAAGGAGGGAGGGGGGGACACTTAATTTATTCCCTTGTACCCCAGGGGGGTGGAGCCCTGTGCCCACCCTGCAGTGGGGGGAGGGTGGGCCGGGATACTCAGGGACAGGGCATCATGGGGGATTGGCACAACATGCAGCATTAAAGGTAACCCCTGCCCCTACCCTGCTTGGCTGTGTGTCGTTCCGGGCCCCGCGGCGGCTGGGTCACCCCTAGTGGCACCCGGCCCCTCCCCATGCCTCTCTGGGTCCCTGCGGTCCCCGCCCTGGCCCCCACAGGAACACCACACAAGGAGGTTGCGGTCACAAGAGCTTTACCAGCACACACGGGAGGCCAGGAGGTTACAGGGTGAGGGGACGGAGTCGGCCTCAGCCCTCACACCCCGAGGCCGGGCCCCTGCCCAGGGTCGTCCCGCGGGAGGCTGCAGCGGCTCATCTTCAGCTGAGTCAGCTGGATGTAGCGCAGGACGTTGGTGTCTGCAGGGCAGGCGGGCAGAGCTTTGTCCGAGGGCCCTGCTCCCCTGTGCCCCCTCCCCCAGGGCCCTGGGCCGCGGCAGGAGGAGCCCGCCTCCGGCTCTGCCGGCCCCTCCCAGGGCCCTGCACACAGACTGCTTTCCTGACGTCGCCCACCCTGAGTGGCTGCGGGCATGGCTGGCGAAGCGAGCGGGTGGGTGTCGGGGTTCGTGAGGGGGAAGGAGTGTGAGCTGGGAGATGAGGAGGGGCGGATCCGGAGTTGGCTACGTGAATGGGACGATCAGGGTCAGTGACTGCACGGCTGAGCAGCGGCTGGGGGCGTCTGAATGGCGGGTGAATGAACGCCGGGTGACTGGGCGAGTGAGTAAGGAGTAGGTGGGGGACGCGGGCTGCGGGGTGGGCGGTGCGGCTCTCCCTCGCGGCAGCTCTGCAGGCGGAGCGCTCTGCTTCCCTGCCCTGGGCCCGCCCCGCCTCGCCGCTCACCTGTGGGCTCCCGGCTGCGGGCCTCCTGCAGGTAACGCAGCGCACGTGGGTAGTCGCCCAGATGGTAGAAGGCAATGCCGGCGCGGTAGGTGGCCTTGAAATTGCCCTGCTGCTTCTCCAGCACCTTGAGACAGTACTCACGCACCCGCTCGTAGTTCACCAGCTCCGACTGCAGCAAGCAAGCTGCGGAGGCACCGGGGCGGCGCTCTCAGAGCTGGCCACCTCCCCCTGAACCCGCCCGACCTGCACGAGCCTGGCTTCGCCTCCAGGCGTAAGCTCCTGCCTCACGGCGAAACCCTGCTGAAGGGATTGCTCTGGCCATCAGGGGGCGCCATTCTGCTAACCCATCAGACTAGAACCCATCTGCGCCGCCGCTAGGGGGCGCGAAAGATGCAGACAAGCACTTGCGGGCAATTTTGCCGGGAGGTTTGGGCAGGAAGCGCATGAAGTGCAATCGTAGAGGCAAGGGAACGCAGCCGTGCACGTCTCATCCAGGGTGGGCCTTCCTAGCTTTAGGTTCACAAGTAGCAGGGGGCCCCCCGGCGACGCAGCCCAAAGCCCATTTCCTGGCCCCCAGCCTGCTCCGTGCAGAGACCCCGTGATCCCCTACCCACCCCCATCCCTTTCCTTGCTCAAGTTCTGAAGCCTCCCTCAACAGACCTGAGCCCTCGCCCCTTCTGCCTCCACCCCTACCCGAGTCCCCAGGACCCCACGATTGCTCCTTACCCCTCCCACTCACACACGCCCCTCCGAGCCCCCCGACAGCCCCGTACCCGTGAGAGAGTCATAGCATTCCACCTCCGTGCTCTCCACCAGGCGCTGCTGCTCCTCGCTGAGGCGGGCCGGCCCCGGGCTGGCGGAAGGCCCGGGGGCGGGGGCGGGCAGGCCGCCAGGGCGGGCCCCCTGCGCTGCTTTCAGCTGCAGCAGTGCCCGGTGATACTTGCCGATGGCTTCCCGGAACTTCTTCTCTCGGTAGCAGCGTTGGCCCTCCGCCTTGAACGCCACGGCGGCCCGCAGGCTGCTGTCCAGCGCCGCAGCCAGGCCCCCCGACGGCTCTGGGGCAGGGCCGGGCCGAGCTGAGCCATGGCGGGGGCCGGGGCCGGGGCCGGGCGGGGAAAGGGCGGGAGGCGGGCGCGGCGGAGGCTCCGGGGCAGCGCTGAGCATCAGCACCGGGGACAGCGCACCGCGCTGCATTGTGGGAAACTCCTGCGGCCGCCGCCGCAGCTACCGCATCGCCCCCCGCGGGGCTGGTCCCCACCCTTTCTCCGCCCCCGCACCTCCGGCAGCCGACTCCGGCTGCCCCCTGTGGGTCTCGAGAAACCCCTACGCTCACCTTCAAATCAGCCCCGGGCTTGATTCTTTCTCCAGCCGCCTCGCCTCTGCTCCCTGTCCTCTTCCCCACCCCAGCCTCGCGCCGTTCTCCTCCCCCGTGCCCAAAGCTCCAGAGATTTCCAAAAGAAAAGGGCGGGCCTGGAAGAGCAGGACCATATCAGTCTCGCGGGAAGCTGGTTTTCAGCCCACTGGCCATTTGGCATATTGGGTAAAAACACAGGATGCAGACTCCAGCTGACCCAGAGCAAATCCCTGCTTATTTTCTCGCCGGTTCATTCTGTGACTCGGACAGCTCACTGCTATCACCTGCGATGCTGCATCCTCATCAGTAACACGCACAGGCGTTCACTTCCACCTCGGGATTCGTTAATTTATTGACACAACAAATATTCACTCAGCTCTGCACGGGATGGGGCTGGGACATCAGGCACTAAACGTTTTAGACCCCACCATGGCTGGGCCCCCAGTTCACTCGGGAGATAGCTCAGGGCCCAGACTGACTTCCCAGAGTGGGCTAGCCTGGGAAGCACAGGCAGAGGGGCCAGGTCAGATGGGGGAGGCCCGTGCCCCCGGCTCAGCTGGTGGCGCTTGGCCCCCTGCGGGATAGGCAAAGCTTATGGACAAGAAAGAGGCGCTTCCTGCCCTCGCCGACTCTTCCCCTGGGCGAGAGAGCAGGCCGGCCCCCGGCTGCCTGAGCATCCCAACACCAGGAGTGCAAGAGCGCAAACGCGCCGGAAGCCTTCCGGAGCAGGACGGAGGGTGAGCGAGCTGACCCCACCCTCCTTAGCCTTGGGACTTGGCCAAGTCCCTTCATCACCCTCCACCTGGACTTGCCTGCGCGGTAGCAGGTGAGTTGGCTTCAGAGCGGCTGCAGGAACGGATTTACATTCTGTATTAATATACGCCATGGCAGTAACGCACTTAGCACAGGGCCTGGCGCAGCGCTGGGGCATCACTGTCATTAGATTGAGACGCCTGGCGCGGACGCAGCAGCTACATGCGGTCGCTGAGTGAGGGTGAGTGAGGCAGGAAACTCAGAGCCTGTATCTCTCCCCTCCCTCTGCCCTCTGCCCTCTGCCCTCCCCAGGAGGCCCCACCCAACCGGCAGAAACACAAACCCCGCACCCCTACCGGTGCAGTAAAGAGCTTTTGTAGAGTCACCCCCTTCCCCCAGCATCCGGGAGTCCAACCTCGCGACATTGAAAGTGTCCTCAGTGAACTCGCACCACCGCCTTCTTCCCTCCACCTGCAAACCCAGGCTTGATTAGCAACCGCCAATCACTCACGCTCCGCAGCCTAGATGAGCGTGGGGCTTTTAAAGTTGGCTCCTAACCAGTGTTCCCTGACTGGTAGATGTTCAGGTAGGGACAACTGTGGCGAGCTCGGTCCTAGGGTCCTAGGGTGAGGCAATGCTGAGTCTTCTAGGACATGTCCCAGGGGCCTGGCCCTGCCCCAAGCTTTTCTTACATACTAACTCACCGTGGCACCACGATGGGGTCCGTGCTGTGAGGACCCTCGCGGGCCAGCACAGGTGACCGGCCGGGCTTGTACTGCCACTCAGGTGGCAGCAAAATGTTTACAGAATCCCAGCGCTTCAGCTTCGTTTGAGATCTGAAAATCCGGCAGCCTCAGGTAGCATCCCTCCCGTCCGGGGCGGGGGTGGGGGACGTTCTGTCCCCCAGGGTCCCGACCCCTCGCATTTCCTCGCCCACCCCGACAGGAACCCCAGCTTCCTGTCCAGGGGCGACGCGTGGGGAAGTCCGCCAGCGCCCCCTCGCGGAGGCGTCCGGAGTTTGCGTCTCCACTTCCAGCGACCATTCAGGGACTTGATGAGAACATCCAATCAGAGACCAGAGAGACCGGAGGGACCAATCAAAAGCAGGAGAGGGGGCAGGCACTCGACCAATGAGGACTGAGAGCGCTCAAAATAAAAAAAAAATTTTTTATTGAGAGGAGACACGAACACACAGAGTTTGTTTCTTTACTGGGATCCGGCGCTCTGCGGGCGCCCAGGTTGCAGGCGGCGGAGCAGGCGCGCGGCGGCGAGGCTGGTGCCCTGGCACTGGGGCCGCGCGTACTTCAGGAAGACGGCGGCGCGGCCGGGCGCGGGGCCTCGGAGCGCGGCGCGGGCCATGCACGGCTCCAGGGCGTCCAGCTCGGCGGGGCTGCGGCGGAGACGCAGAGGCTGAGGCTGCCCGTCCTCCACCGGGGACCCGGACAGGCAGGAGGGGAGTACGGGGCCCGGGAGGCCACACTGCACCTGTGCTCCCCGGGCGTGACTGGGCTACCGCTCCTACGCGGACGCGGGGCTGGGATGCCGTGAGGGTCTCCCAAGCCCCGGAGAGGCTCTATCTTTCGCCCTAAGGCAAGGGTGGGGTCCCTGCGTCTGGACAAAGGCGCACCCCCAGAGAAAGGCCGATGGGCTCTCACGCGCAGAAGGGTCAGGCGTAGGTGCCCCACCCCCCACCCCGCACAATGAGCGCCCAAGACTAAATGTAGTGTAAGACAGGAAAGGCAGCGGCCGGCCAGGGGCACCGCCGAGCGCGCGCGGACCCCATCACAGGTGTTCCGCCAAGGCCGCACCTGTAAAGCGCCGGCTCGGGCCTGGAGCCCGCCCCGTCCACCACGCGGTGCGCCAGGCTCAGAGCCGCAGCTGCGCGACGGCCCGGCTCCCATCCCGCGGCCTCAGCCTCCAGCAGGGACAGCTCCAGGAAGTAGGTGGCCAGCCGCGTCACCTGCCGGCGAGGCGGGGCGAACGTCAGGCCCCGCCCCCCACGCAAGGCCCCGCCCCCTCTGGGCGCGCACCTGGGCGCTGCTCCCGGCCAGCGCGGCCAGCAGCCCGAGGCACAGCAACGGGCCCGGGTGATGCAGCCGGAAGTCCAGGCAGCTCAGGATGCGGCGCTCGGCGCGCAGCAGCTCGGCCCGCGAGAAGGACCAGGCGCCCAGGAGGCAGAGGAACTCCGGCTGCGGGTTGGAGGAGGGGAGAAGAGGTAGAGGTGCCGTCGCTCTGGGGCCTCTAGTGCCTGCCCTGGAGCACGTGGGGTCGCTTCGGCCCGAGTTCCAGACCTCAGTTTCCTGTTCTGTAAAACGGGGACATTGCCTTGTGTTCCAAGACGTGGAGGGGACGCGCTGCCTCAGACCTGGGCCCTCCCACCACCTACTCCCGGTGTAGCTGGGACGCTCCGGTCACCTCTGCCTCAGTTTCCTCACTGGTTAAGTTCCAGTAACCACGGCAACCACGTAAGGCTGCCAGGCGGAGCAGCCGCCCTCCTCTGTCCTGCGCCCTAGGAGCCGCTGCCTCGCGCAGGCACGCGGTGCGGCGGCATCCGCACACGGCAGGTGTCTAATAGGTAGCTGCGGCCAGGTCGCCCTCCCAACCGCCCCCCCCCACGCCGGAAATACCTCGGGAAGCACGCACTCTTCCATTTTGCACGCCACAAACAGGCAGGCCACGCCCAGCAGCTGCAGGCGGCGGAGGCGCACTCGGCCCGCGCGCAGGTAGGAATCTAGCAGGTGCACAGCCAGGTAGAGCGTGTCCCCCGCCAGGCCCAGGTACTCCTGGGGAGGGGCACGGGTGACCACTGGGGATCCAGAGGGCGACGTGGGCCCAGCCCTGCGTCCTGCCCCATACATACGTGCACCTGGACCAGCCAGTCCACCACCAGCGCGCGCATCTCCGGGGTCACAGGGCGGGGCAGGGCCCTCTGGGGCAGCGCACGGCACACCTGGGGTTGGGCAGGGCCAGCCTCACAATCCACACCTGTGCCTCGCTCTGTGCCCTGGCATCAGCAGCCTCCTGGCACAAGTTGGCTGTCCCAGGAGCCACACAGGCAAACTGGCCCCTGCGTCTCAGTCCCCATCTGGAGACCTGGGCTAGTTCTGGCCGCCCCCCACCCACTTTGCCAATGTGGAGGCCCCTGACCCCTTGGCCTTCTGAGTGTCTCCCTCTGGGTTTGCAAACTCCACTCTTGCCCCTCTCTCTGTACCTAGAAGGCTCTTCCAAAGACCGACCCTGTCTGCCCAGGGAACTCCTCAGCTGAAAACCCTAACTCCTCTCAGACTCTCCCAGGCCTCCTCTCTCCCCGAGGACGGAGGATCATCTCGTCTGCCCTCCTCCCCACACCCCAGCCTTTTGGCTCCAGGCTGCCTGAGCCCATTCCTGCACAGGACCTCTGCGCAGTTCCTCTCCCTGACCCAGGTCTTCCCCCACATCTTCACGCATTCCAGTCTTAACTGGAGCTTCCTTGCCTTTGCCCATACCCCTCTCCTCACCCCACCACTCTCTCACTTTATTTTCTACCTAGTATCCCCCACCCCCACCCCAGGACATCCAGTGCGGCCCCAGGCGGATTGCCCCGCTAGGGTGTCCACACCACTGTCCGTATCTCGGGTGTAGCCCAGCTCCAGAAGAGACTCGGGCTCGGGCTCCAAGGCAGCACTGGCAGGTGTTCAAGGAGCCCAGCCCCACAGCCATGTCCCAGCGCCGGGCTGTTTCACGCAGGTGCCTGAGGGCCACATGGCCGTCTGTGATCACAGACAGTGGTCGCTTGTCTGTCTCCCCGGAAGAAGGCTGCTTTGCTCACCCCAGTTTCCCCAGTGCCTGGAACCCGCTGGAGGTCATTTGCTAATGAGTAGGTGGCTAAGTAGGCCAACCAAAGGGCTGCAGACAGCCAGGGGTGGGGCGGAAGGGTTTCCAGGCGCTCACAGTCACTGCGCGGGGTTTGGAAGCGCCCATGGAGCGCGTGAGGGGCAGGCACGTGGGCTCCGGCCTCATCCACACCGAAGCCGTCGGCTGCACTGCGGGACCGCTCACCATGATCTCGGCGAAGATGTCCCCGGCGTACTCGAGCTCTCCCTGCAGCCCCAGCGCGCTCAGCGCCTCCTCCAGCCCCGGCGGCGCGCACGGCCCCGTCGGTTTCTCCGGGCGTCTTGGGGAGACCCGCGTGCTCGCGGGGGTGGGACCATTCCGGGACTCTGGATCAAGGGAGGCACGGGGACTCTGCAAGGGACAGGGGGTCAGCGCTTGGAGGGAGAGGTCCGAGCCGCGAGGGGCCCCTGTCGCTCACCAGCATCCTCGGGACCTGTGTCACGGAGGAAACCAAGCGCCGACCGCTTCTAGCAGGAGAGAGATCAACCCGCGGCGGGTGCTTTAAGTGCGCCTGCGCGCGTCTGCACGGAGGGCCTCAGCAGGTGCATACGCACAGGTGAATGCTAGGCCGGCAGCAGCTGAAGCCAAACCCTCGTCCTGCCGCTCTGAGCCGCTGAGCCACAGCCCTCGAGACTATTTCAAAGCTTGGCCAACAGGGCTGTCCTGGGGATTTTCTGAGGTTGTGTTGAAGGGTCCAACGCAGAACGCGATGTAAACGCTCTAGACCCAGCACCTACTTATCAGGGCCTTCGCACTGGCCATTCCCGCAAAGCCAGTCGGATCTCCCAGCGCCGAACCACCTGTAAGGGGCTCCCTCAGCGCCGCCGCCGCCGCCTGCAGAGTCAGCGCCGCGAGCGCTTCCTCTCCCTCCCCGCTCACTGCCCTCTTAGCCGCCCCCATCCTGGCTTGAACGTCAGCCCCACGAGGACAGGAATTTCTGTCGTGGCTTTGTCATGGTTGCATCCCCAGCACCTAGCACAGGGCATGCTAGGTGCTCGGTCACTACTCGCAGAACGAATGAGTGACAGGGTTGGACATAATTTAGAGCCGGAAGTCCAGGAGGGACTCTGAGGAGGGGACACTGGAGCCAAACCCCGAGAGGACCCAGGGGGAATGTTCCGAGTGGTGGGCACAGCCTAAGCAAAGGCCCTGAGGCGGGAAACAGGCTTCACTATGGGCGAGCCCTGAGAGGTCAGAGAGGCTGGGAAGTGGGGTCGGGGTAAGGGGGACGCTGGGCCAATGGCTTCCTGTCAGACAGTAAAACCCCAACTCCTTACACTGACCACAGCGTCCTCCCGCCCTCTCACCTCGCTTTCGGGACCCTGGCCTCTCCCTGGTCCTGACACCTGAGCCACGGGCCTGCCTTGTGGCTGGTGCAGGACAGGCATTGAGGAATGAAGGGACTGGCTTTGGTCTAAGCGAGCTGCCCCACAGGTCAAAGAGGGGAGCTTGAGGCCTCTCCTGCCCCCACCCCTCCTTGCCTTGGTCTTCTCTGGGGAGGGGAGAGAGGAGAGGTGGCTCCTGCCTTGGGGAGCAGCAGACGACGCTGGGGACCCAGGGAATCTGCTTCAACAAGTGGATGCTGGAGCCCATGGGAGGCGGACAGGTGCATGGGAGCCCCCTACAATGCTCCCAGGAGGGCTGGAGGCTGGGCAGGGACTGACACAGGCACTGAGCGCCATCAGCCACCACTGAATTCCAGGGCAGGCTGCTGCCCCATGGTGGCGCCACTGAGCAATGCTGGAACCACATTCCAGGACAGAGCAACAAGGTAGCCCTGCTGCGGTCTGGGGGTGTCAGGTGTGGCACTGTCGGAGGACAGACGCACAGGTCCACGCAGAGGTGACCGTGAACCTGGTAGGGCTGCGATGGAACTGGAGACGAGACGGTGTGAATACATGGCTGGCGGGTAACACATGGCAACGGGCACCTTGCGCGCACTCGTGTGTTCCCTCGCCTGGCCCTGGGAGCAGGGACAGCCCAGTGGGGATGAGCACAGCTAGTGCCCAGACCTTGGTCGCTACACTCAGCTCTTCCCTAGACACAACCGGGGCTACTGTGCCGCCACCTGTGTTGCCGGCATTCCATATGGACACTGGTTTGAATTCTGGTCGCTCCACTTCCAGTCCAGCTCCCTGCTAATGAGCCTGGGAAAAGCAGTGGCAGATGGCCCAAGTGCCTGGGCCCCTGCACCCACATGGGAGACCTGGATGGGGTCCCAGCCTCCAGGCTTTGGCCTGGCCCAGCCCTGACTGCTGTGGCCATTTGGGGCATGAATAAGTAGATGGAAGACCTCTCTCTCTTTCTGTAACTCTGCCTTTCAAATAAACATCTTTTTTAAAAAGTGAGCAAACACTAGACAGGACCCTTAAAAGCGCCTCTGTGCAGCTGGAGCCCTGGCCCAGACCACGTTGGTCAGCACGGGGTCACCGCTGGTTATGCGACGCACTGGCACCGAGGTGCTTCCTGCTAGGATGCTCTGAGGGCACAGCACTTCTGGGTTCTACCAAAAAGGGCAGGGCCACGACCTCAGGAAAACGTTCTGCATTGACCCCGACCGTGAAGTGTGCAGCCACCGCCACGCAGCACACGCCTGGGCTGTCCCCACCCCCCAAGGACGCTAAATGTGCTCTATGGTGAGCACTTCAGGGTCACTTCCTGACCCTGGCAGAAACCCTGGATCAGGACAGCCAGGAAGGCAGGCAGGGAGGGAAAGTCGGCGACCAGCGAGGAGACGCAGTTAACCGCGACGTGGAAACGCCGCGGGGAGCTCCGGTGGAGGGCGCACTGCGTGGGTCCTCGCCTAAGGCTGTCATTCTCAAGAGTCACCCACATGGGGTCCTCTCTACCCCACGCCACTCCCCCAGGACCCTCGCTGTCGCAGCCAAGGAGCCGGCGGGGGTGTGCATGTGAGCTAACTCCTCGGCTTCTCCTGTGCCGGATCCACCCTCAGTCTCCGTGTGCCCTAGGCTTCTCCGAGCTGTCCCCAAAGTTCTTAGACTTCGCAGGTGATGAGCCGGGCACCTGGGAGGACCCGCCCACCATCCCCAGTCAGACTGGGGTACCTGTTTTCAGAAGGTAGACCGCAGGGAAGGACCTGTGGCCGTGACGCCCTATCGGGCACTCATGGCTGGTAGGATTCGCTTTCTACGCTGACGCCAGCCCCCGCCAGGTTTCTTCACTGTAAAACCACCCACAGCCTGCCCTCTGGAGAGCTCACCCCAGGGCCAAGGCCAGGCACCCCTCCTGGAAGGCAGTGTCTACAGAGGTCATTGGTATTTTTCATACCAAGGATCTAACAGTACAGGTGCATGGATGATTTTACACTTTGGGCAACATCTAAAACTCTGCTACACACTTGGTAGTCAACTGGCTGTCAGCTTTGGCCACTGTGCCCCTTTCTGCTGGCTCCTGGGTTCTGCTGTCGTACCCACCGCTGAGGTGTTGTGTTCTGATTTTTCCAAAGCAGCTCCTAACTTCCAAGACGCCCCAAGCTCAGCTTGCAATATGCTCTTCTACAATCATCTTGATAGTATTATTTTTTGAACAGGCAGAGTGGACAATGAGAGAGAGAGAGAAAAGTCTTCCTTTGCCATTGGTTCACCCTCCAATGGCCACCATGGCCAGCGCACCGCGCTGATCCGATGGCAGGAGCCAGGTGCTTCTCCTGGTCTCCCATGGGGTGCAGGGCCCAAGCACTTGGGCCATCCTCCACTGCACTCCTTGGCCACAGCAGAGAGCTAGCCTGGAAGAGGGGCAACCAGGACAGAATCCGGCGCCCTGATCGGGACTAGAACCCGGGGTGCCGGTGCCGCAAGGCGGAGGATTAGCCTAGTGAGCCACGGCGCCGGCTCTTAATAGTATTTTGAGTTTTGAAAGTTTTCTAAACTATGTGAACCATACCTTTTTTTAAAAGATTTATTTATTTACTTTGAAAGTCAGAGTTACAGAGACTGGTTCACACCCCCAGATGGCCCCAACGGCCAGCTCTGACCCGGGCCAAGACCAGGAGAGTGGAAGTCCATCTGGGTTTCCCACGTGGGTGGCAGGGATCCAAGCACTTAGGCCATGTCCCGCTGCTTTCCCAGGCACACCAGCAGGGAGTTGGATCAGAAGTGGAGCAGCCAGGATAAAAACTGGCACCCATATGGGATTCCGGTGCCACAGGTGGTGGCTTTACCCACCGCACAATGCCGGCCCCAGACCTACTTACTCATGCTTATTTATGCCTTCATTATATGAAAGGGGAGTGGCAGAAACAGAAACAGACACAATGATCTTCCGATCTTTCACCCTCCGATTCACTCCCCAAACGCCCGCAACAGAGAGAGCTGGGTCAAGCCAAAGCCAGGAGCCCACGGCCTGAAGTCATCATTGGCTGCTTCCCAGGTGCTCATTAGCAGGAAGCGGGACTGGAGCAGAGGCAGCACTGTCCCCGGCACCCCAACACGGGATGGGAGCGGCTCACCCTCGCGTGACAGTGCTCACCCTGTGCCGTTTTTGAAAGCTGACACGTTAAAATTCTGGGTTGGGGGCGGTGCTGTGGCGAAGCGGGTAAATCCTCCACCTGCAGTGTCAACTTCCCATATGAGCGCTGGCTCAAGTCCCGGCTGCTCCACTTCCGATCCAGCTCTCTGCTATGGCCTGGGAGAGCAGTGGAGGATGGCCCAAGTGCTTGGGCCCCTGCACCTGTGTGGGAGACCCAGAAGCAGCTCCTGGCTTTGGATTGGTGCAGCTCCGGCCACTGCAGCCATTTTAGTGGTAAAAGAGCAGATGGAAGATCTCTCTGTAACTCTGCCTTTCAAATAAATCTTAAAAAAAAAAATAAAAAAAAAAAACACAGACATGGTAAGTTCAGATCAAGGAAGGTTTATTAAAGCATGGATGGTATCAACCAAAAAAATCCACAGTAAATTTCTGTCCACGGGGAGCAGCTGGGCTCTGACCTCCCCGACACCGCCCAGGAGTGGGTAAGAGGAGATCCTCTTACCAGCGACCCCGCACCGTGGGTGAGGCAGCAGCCGAAGGCAGGAGCGGTGAGACGTGGCAGGATCCACCCCGGGCCTGGCTCTCACCCCGAGGGCGGGTTCCAAACAAGGAGGGAGGCTCTGTTCATGACACAGCATCCATCCGCAGGGAAAGGCAACACCCACACCCGCCGCCCTGGGCCTGCGCCCATTTCGACTTTCTTCCTCTTCTGTTTCACTTATGTTGCTCAATGTACACACGAACCAAACTCAGGAATTCTTAAGATACACACTGCAAAACCCTGGATAACCTACTCAAAAGTGGTTTATTTATTTTTTTACAGGCAGAGTTAGACAGTGAAAGAGAAAGAAGAGACAGAGAGAAAGGTCTTCCTTTTTCCATTGGTTCCCCCCCAAATGACAGCTATGGCTGGCGCTGCACCGATCCAAAGCCAGGAGTCAGGTGCTTCCTCCTGGTCTCCCATGCGGGTGCAGGGCCCAAGGACTTGGGCCATCCTCCACTGCCTTCCCAGGCCACAGCAGAGAGCTGGACTGGAAGAGGAGCAACTGGGACAGAATCCGGCGCCCTAACCAGGACTAGAACCTAGAGTCCTGGCGCCGCAGGCAGAGGATTAGCTTAGTGAGCTGCAGTGCTGGCCTACTCAAAAGTTTTTAAAATTTATGTATTTGGGGCTGGTGCTGTGGCATAGCAGGTAAAGCCGCCACCTGCAGTGCCAGCATCCCACATGGGTCCCAGTTTGAGTCCCGGCTGCTCCACTTCCGATCCAGCTCTCTGCTATGGCCTGGGAAAGCAGTAGAAGATGGCCCAAGTGCTTGGACTCCTGCACCCACATGGGAGACCTGGAAGAAGCTCCTGGCTTCTGGCTTCGGATCAGCTGTTCTGGCCTTTGCTGTCATTTGGAGAGGGAACCAGTGGATGGAAGACCTCTCTCTCTCTCTGCAACTCTTTCAAATAAATCAATCTTCAAAAAAAATGCCTACTTAAAAAAAATTTATGTATTTGGAAGGCAGATTGACAGAGAGGGATCTTCCATCCACTGGTTCATGCCCCAAATGGCCACAATGGCCAGGTCTGGGCCAAGCTGATGCCAGCAGCCTGGAATTCTACTCTGGTCTCCCTTGGGTGGTGGGGACCCAAGAACTTCAGCCGTCTTCCCCTGCCTTCTCAGGCAGTTAGCAGGGAGTTGGACTGGAAGCAGAGTGGCCCGAACTCAAAAACTGGAGGCTGACTTTGCAAGCAGCAGGCCTACCCTTCTGCACCACAACACCAGAGCTACAGTCGCCTCAACACTGAACTGATCAAAACGTCACCGAAATTCTTCAGCCCCAACTGCCTCCTTGGGAACAGTTCCACAGAAATGAACAGCAGTACGTGTGACGATGTGTACGGATACTGCAAAAGCTCATGGAAAATGCAATTAAAAGTTTATTTTTAAAACCCGTACTTATCTGAAAGGCAGTGGGGGAGGGGGGGCATGTGCATGTGTGCCCACCCCAAATGCCCACAGAAGCCAGGGCTGGACCAAGCCGAAGCCAGGAGCCTGAACTCAATCTGGGTCTCCCGTGTGGGCGGCAGGGACCAAGTACCTGAGCCATCAACCACTGCTTCCCAGGGTGTGCGTTAGGGGGGAGCCAGAGTCAGAAGCAAAGCTTGGCCTGGACCCCAAACACTCTGCTGTGAGATGCAGGCGTCGCGAGCGGCTGCCTCACCGCTGCACAAGCACCTACGCTGGGGAGTCTCTAAGTGCGGCGATGTGGAACCCATTCACAGGAGGATCCTCAAAATGCCTGCGGAAAACGCGTTATCACGCCTGGAGTTCAAGGCTCTTTTGCACCAAATAAACACCGCTTAAGTGGATTTTCTCACAAACCTTTTGAAACACCCTCGTATGTTAAGCTTTGGGAAGCAGCTGATCAAACCATGAGACCCCCTCCCACTGGGCATGAGACGACCACAGAGAGCAGGAAGCAGACGGTGAGGAATGCTGGGCGCTCACATGGCCACCTCCAGGCGGGCCCAGGGGACCCACAGGCCTACGGTCTCATGACCACTGGGGCATGCATTTGTAGTCACAAAAGCAACAGCCACAGAAAGTGAGAAAAACACATCAGCAAAACCCCAAGAGTCTGCTGTACTCAAGGAAGATTTTGCAAACTGAATCTGACACTTCACTTCCTCCCTTAAGACCTCAAACCCTGGGGGGTTTGAGGCGGATAAAGCCGTGGCCTGCAGGGCTGGCATCCCATATGGGCGCTGGTTCTAGTCCCGGCTGCTCCACTTCTTATCCAGTGCTCTGCTATGGCCTGGGAGAGCAGTAGAAGATGGCCCAAGTCCTTGGGCCCCTGCACCCACGTGGGAGACCCAGAAGAAGCTCCTGGTTCCTGGCTTCGGACTTGGGCCAGCTGAGGAGTGGACCAGCAGATGGAAGACCTCTTTCTGCCTCTCCTTCTCTGTGTTCAACTCTTTCAAATAAATAAAATAAATCTTAAACAATAAGCAAGACCTCAGACCCCACGCGTGTGAAACCCTGACACCTTCTGGCAAAATCCGGAGTTTCGGTCCTCTGTATGGCAGGGCATAGCTCGGGTCTCAGTCCTCAAGAGGGGACGGCACTGGGACCCGGCCCACATGTCCCAGTGACTCAAGAGCGCAGTCAGGCCACCAGAGGAGTGATGGGCAGCGCTCCAGCACCCACAGGCTCAGGCGCTCCTGGCCGGCATCGACCCAAGCACCACCAAGACCGCACACATCTTGTCCTGGGCTGTGGGGGCCTTGGGGCTGCCCGGGAGGAGCTGTGCAGCCAATAGTCCCTGCCAGGCCTGCCATCCGCCCCCACAGGGCTCCTGGACTGTGACACCACACACCCTCCACCCTCCAGCCACCCAGCCCTCCCTGCCCCCTGCTTAGCCTGAGCAGCACCAGAGAGCCTGGAATGGTCGCTGTCTACCCCCACTCCCCGCCCTGCAGCCCAGAGCCTCCCCAGCTTCTCAGCTCTCAAGCCACAAGGCCCCTCCCACACCACGGTCTACCATCTCCCTCTCCCCCTGAGC
This sequence comes from Oryctolagus cuniculus, assembly GCF_964237555.1. Classification (NCBI taxonomy): domain Eukaryota; kingdom Metazoa; phylum Chordata; class Mammalia; order Lagomorpha; family Leporidae; genus Oryctolagus; species Oryctolagus cuniculus. The sequence continues at coordinate 14,008,527 of NC_091449.1, read as the reverse complement.
TCGAGCAAATGCCCACCTACTGCCCAACTGCTGACCCCGTGCGCACCCCCACCTGCGCCCCCACTCTGTGCGCAGCACTGGGAGCGGCAGCAGCACTCGGGGCCCAGGGCGGGCCGAGGCCGGGCGGCGGAAGTGCAGGCTGAGCCTGTCTGAAATGAGTGTCTTTATTGCTCGTACCGTACAAATAGGAGGGGGAGGCCAGTGGGGATGGGCAGAACTGTCCGGTGAACAACACACACCCAGGAAAGAAGACCCCACCCAAGCCGCCCCCACCCCACTTGCCTTTGTCAACTGCCTAGAACAGGGACGGGGTGGGGGATCCAGACCACAGAAACCGAATTCCAAACACCCAGAGATGCTGGGGCCAGAGGAGGCGAGGGGGCAGCAGTGGACCCCAGGCGGGGCTCCTCACTGGGTCAGCACCCCTCCCCACGGGCCAGGCAGGGGCTGGCGCCCACACCGTCCACGCATGCACACCCGAGGGCTGCCCTCACACACACACACGCACGCACACGCACACACACGTCCGCATCCGGAAGTTCAGGGCGTCGCTGTCACGCAGTCCTAGGCACGCACGCACGGCCACAGCACGGACTCGGACTCGCGCTCACGACCCCCTTAAGGCTGCAGGACGTGGGGTCCTGGGGAGGGGAGAGGGGGTGGTGCAGGAGCTCCCTTCTCAGAGGCCCGCCCCAACCCGTACCAGACACGCCCCCTCCACCCCTCCCCAGGTTTGCAGGGCCCAATACTGTCTTGGTGGGAGATGTGTAACAGCCGGGCTGGCACCGCCCCACCCCCAGGCGGACAGGCCGGGACCCCCAGGCCCAGGGTCCAGCTGGAGGTAGGGCCAGGAGAAGGAAGCCCTGGTAAGGCACGGGGCTGGGGGACAGGCAGAGAGCCCCCACAAGTTCCTGCTGCCTGGCCCACAGGGGCAGGAGAGCAGCTTAGTGGGAGCAGGGTGGGGAGGCCCCTCCCAGTCCCCCACAATGTGGATCCTGGGACCTGGCTCCACTCACGAGGGAGCCCTCACCCCAGCCTGGCAGCTTCCAGAAGCCCTGCCTGTCCCTGGACATTATTGCTTTTCTGCCCCCATGGGGGCCGAGGGGCATGGAAGGCAGCACCAGGACGCTGTGCACAGGTGCAGCCCGAAGGCAGCCTCCACGCAGGGGAGCAGCCCACAGGCCATATGCACTGCAGCCTGGCCGAGAACTCGGGCAGGCCCCACGGTCACCCCCGCGGGGTTCCCTCCTCCCCACGGCCGGGGCCTGGGCACAGAGGTGGGGCCGGAGGCCGGGGCCGCTGGCACCAATCGCTGAGTTTGGGAGAGGAGGAAAGAGGAACTGGGAACAGGGGTGAGGTGGTGAGGGCTGGGGACACAAACCAAAAAGGCAAAATACAGTTTCTTTAAAAAACTGCCGTGGGGCGGCAGGTGGCGGCCGTGCGTGTCCTGTGGCGCAGGCGCTGCTCACTCGCGGATGCTGGCCGAGTAGGAGAACTGGGGGAAGTGCGTCCGCTGGTCCAGCTCCAGCGAGCCCAGGCTGTCATCTGCGGGCCGGGGAGGGGCGTTGGGGACGCTGCCCGGGAGCAGCCGGGGAGCCCCACGGGGACCTTGGCCAGGGCACCCCCTCCCTCCCTCTCTGCCGGAGCACGCGTCCTCCAGGCAGCCCTGTCCCTCCCCCTGTGCAGAATGACCTCCCACCCCACGGCCCCCACGATGCACCCTGCCCTCTTCCTCGGCCCCGTCGGCCCTGCCATGGCCGCTCCTTGCCTGCACAACGCTCCCCCACCACCAGGAGTGCTCCTCAGCTGACGTGGGCGATGCCCCCTACACCGAGGGCCCCGGGGCAGGCTAGGCTACCGCTGGCTAAGGACACAAGAGCAGAGCCAACGCGCCAGCCCAAGCCCTCCCCGCGGAGCTCCACAGGGAGCGACAGCCGCCCCTCCCCCAGCACAGCCGGGCGGCGCCGGGCACACTCACAGCGGTCGGGGGGTGTGATTGTGATGGACTGCGCGGTGAACTCGTCGTCGAAGTACCGCGTGTCGACCTCGGAGGTGACCTGGGGCTTGAAGGGCGGCAGGAGCTGCAGAGCAGAGTGCCCGGGTCACGGACCCGAGGACGCGCGGCCTCGGCCGGGGCCCGCCAGCGGCCAGGCGCGGGCTCTCACCTTCCTGTGCACCACGTCCTGCCAGTCGACGCTGAGGAAGAACCTGTGCTCCATGACCTCCTTGGCGTCACTGGGCCCCCCACCGAGCCTGGGCAGAGACGGCCATCAGCCCCGCCGCCCCACGCACCGGGCGCGGGGTCGGGCAGGCCCCAGCCTGTGGCATGCAGACGCTGCCGCTCCAGAGGCAGGGGCGCACACGGCCCAGCGCGGGGCAGGCCCGGGGCGCGGCGGCGGCCCTCACCTCTGCTTGGGGTCCTTCTTGAGCAGCCCGGCGAGCAGGGACTTGGCCTCCGGGCTGAGCGTGCGCGGGAAGCGGATCTCCTCCATGAGGATGAGCTCGAAGAGGCGCTCGTGGTCCTGGTTGTAGAAGGGCAGGCGGCCGCACATCATCTCGTACATGACCACGCCCAGCCCCCACCAGTCCACGGCCCTGCCATAGTCGTTGTCCTCCAGCACCTGGGGCGGGGAGGGGGTGGTGAGGCAGCGCAGCCCTGCCCTGGGGCGGGGGGGGGGGGGCACGGCTCCCAGGCTGCTCCGCCCTCGGCCGCCCCCGGCCCCGGCCCACGCACCTCGGGTGCCAGGTACTCCGGCGTCCCACAGAAGGTCTTCATGGTGGCCCCGTCGCTGATGCCCTCTTTGCACAGGCCGAAGTCAGTGATCTTGATGTGGCCGTCTTTGTCCAGCATGAGGTTTTCCAGCTGCAGGACGCCACTGTGTCTGGGGACGGCTAGGCTGGGCAGCACGCACGCTGCGCACGGTGAAGCCCCCGCCTGCCCGGTCCCTGGCCAGCCCCTGGCAGTTGGAGGAGCCAGCCCTGGCCCCTGCCCTGGCCGCTGCCCCCATCACGCGCTGCCGTTCTTGGGTCCCGAGGTAAAGGACAGTGTCTCCGTCTTTTTTCTAAAGTGTAAATCGTATACTAGGAAGAGCACAGAACATAGCGCAGCCAGGCCTCTGAGCGTGCAGAACCACACCAGCAGTGCCTGCGACCCCCAAGCCCTCCCCGCCCCCGCCCCCTGGCCACCATTGCCCTGCCCCCACCGAGCGTGGCTTCCACTGCCCCAGCTGCACGTCAGACCCGGGAGCAGCACTGGACCCGTGGCGTCTCCTCTGGCTGCCACCCTCAATGTCAGCCTGAGCCGCGTCCATGCTGACACGCCCGCCTGGGAACCGCTCTCTGGGAACTGTTATGTGGAGCCCCGCTGTGGACGCACCACATGGCACAGCACCTGCCTGCCCCGCAGCTGGTGACTGGCCTGTCCCCACTCTGGCGCAGCCGACCAGTGCTGGTCTGGACAGCTGAGGTGCAGAGTGCCCGTTTCCGCTGTGTGCGCACTGGAGCAGACGGCCAGTGTTCAGTTCTGGGGGACACTACCAAACTGGGGCAGGTGTGCACCAATGGACACCCCCACTGGCGGCTTAGGGTACAGGCAGGAAGCAGGGACAGGTCCCCCCAGCACCGCCCAGACCCCAGCCCTGGCTCCCTGGGGGGCGTCCTGTGTGTGCCAGGCTGCTCCGAGCCCTCTCTGCCAAGCCCTGTGCATACCTTGATGTCGCGGTAGACCACATCCCGCGAGTGCAGGTACTCGAGAGCCGAGACGATTTCCGCACCGTAGAACCGCGCCCGCTCCTCCGTGAAGACGCGCTCCCGGGACAGGTGGAAGAACAGCTGGAGGCAGGAGGGCCAGGGGACGGTCAGTCGGTGTCCCCCATCCCGGGCGTGCACCCAGTCTGGAAGGAGCCCCAGCGAGGCCCAGCACTCACCTCTCCGCCATTGGCGTACTCCATCACGAAACACAGGCGGTCATGGGTCTGGAATGCGTACTTCAGCGCCTATGGGCAAGGAAGGCAGCCAGGGCCGGGGGGAGGGGCGCTGCTGACTCTGCACGTCCCCCCCCACCCCCGGCCTGTGGTTCAGATCCCGCTCCACATCTGGGGTGGGGGGATGAACTCGTGGCTCCACCTGCACTGGCACAGCCAGGTAGAAAGCAGGTTCTGAGCAACTGGGGCTGCCCCCACCTAACAGGAGCGCGGCCGCACACAGCTACACACAGGGTCTCGGATGCGCCATCCGCCAGAGCTCCGCAGAGACCCGGCACGGCCAGCGGGCGCCACCACGCTCTCTGCTCCCTACACTGAGCTGAGTGTAGGCAGTGATGCAGGCCGCGGGCAGGTGACGGGGCTGGGGCAGTGACTCACTGTGAGGAACGGGTGCCTGGTGTTCTGGAGGACGCGGCTCTCGGTCACCGTGTGGGCGACTTCATCCTGCACAGAGTGTGGGTGAGGGGCTGCCCAGCCCACCCCGACCCGAGGCAGGGGAGCAGCAGCTGGGGGAACCCACTGACGCTGTCTGCAAGCCCTGATTCAACAACAGTTCCAGACAAGGACAAGCAGGGGCCACGAAGTGGAGTCCACAGGGCTTTAGACAGAGGGGTCAGCTGCCACCACTGGACCCCCAGGCCAGGTGCAACCTCCTTCAAGGGAGAGCGAGCAGGCATTTGAGCCCTGAGGCCACCATGGGACCTGGGACTCAGCCACTGCTGAGCCTTCTTGCCCGGAGCAGGAACGAGACCCGATCAAGGCTCCTGACTAGCAGATTCTCAGGGTGTGGGTCTCATGCAGGCAGCAGGCACGCTGCCTGCGAACGTGTGGAAATGCCAGTTCTTGTAGCCCACCCAGCCCCATGGAGTCGGAAACCCGAGGCAGGCCCAGCACCTCGGACCCTGCAGTGGGCAGCTGAGCTACCAGCAGAGCTCCCCAAACCCCGAGCCACCTGCAACACCCTGGACGCTGGCTTCCTTCCCCAGGGGCGAGTCTGCCCCGAGGGCACTCTGCGGAAGCCAGGTGACTTCTGCTTAAGGCAAGTGGCGAGCTCTGGTGGGCAGAGACCAGGGATGCAGCACAGGAGAGCAGCCCGCGGCAGAGACGGATCTGGCCCCAGCAGTGCGCAGGCTGAGCTCCTGTGTGGGGTCCCAGGACACCAGACCAAATGCCAGGGGACCAAACAGACCCTTCACGGAAGCAGGCAGACCCCTAAAGAGATCAGCGCTTCCTGGAAAGAAAAGTCCGGGCCACCCGAGTCAGCCTCGGGAAGTCCCGTTTCACCCTCACGAGAACAGCAGCAGCCATAGCCGATGCTGCCCGATCAGCTCTGCTCTGTCGTGCGGCCAGCACGGCGGGGCCCTGCCCACCTTGGCGATGATGACCTCTTTCCGCAGGATCTTCATGGCGTAGTAGCGGCCGGTGGCCTTCTCCCGCACCAGGATGACTTTGCCGAAGGTGCCCTTGCCCAGGAGTTTGAGATAGTCGAAGTCGTTCATGGTCTGCAGGGACGGGGAGCACAGGCGGTCGGCGCCGGGTACGGTGTGGGAGGAAACCCCGACAAGGAAGCAGGGACGCTGGCAGGCACTGTTGCCACAGGGCTGGGCCGGAGCTGGAAGGGAGGCTCTGGGCCGTGGCCGCGTGCCCCGGGGTGGCCTTCAGACCAAGGCTCTCCTGCCTCAGGGCCCTGCCGGGCACAGGGCCTGGGGAGGGTGGGGCTGAGCTCTGAGAGGGCAGCGGGCACCAGGGCTGCCCCGGGGCTTCCCCCACCCCCGGAATCACCTGTCCTGCAGGGCAGTCGTGGCCCACGGTCGGATTCCCACACACGCAGGAGGGAGACCAGGGTGGGCAGGGCCGGCGCTGGGACGGGGGCACTTGTGAGCCCTGCCCCCGCACTCACCACCTTGGCCCGAGCCTTGCTGACCGCCACTTCCATCTCCTCAGCAGCGGAGGAGTCGCTGGGGGAGCCACACTTGTAGTCCATGGGGTCCTCGCCCGGGCCCCGCTGCTTGAGGCTGTTGGCGACCATCTGGATGGCCCGCATCCACTCCTCCCTGCATGAGGACAACACGTGAGCCCCGGTGCTGCACCACACGAGCGCCCCGGCCCCTCTGGTGGGCTTTTGGGGACTGTGGTGCGATCTTCAGCCGCACTGACGGGGCAGACTGAAACCTCGAGGGGCTGCAGCTGCAACGGGCGTGAGAGGCACGAGCGGACCAAGGACAGAGGTCCCTGATCTCCCCTGGGTGGCCTCCTGAGGCCACACAGCAATGCAGGGATCCAGGAGGGGAGACGGCTGACCGCCCCTTGACATGGGGGAGCCGAATTCCTCAGCACCAACGCCAAGCTCAAGTTCACGAGTCACCAACATGTTGCCAAGGAAAACCAGGAGAGAAGGAGGAGTCCAGGCTAAAGAAGCTGAAGATCTCCTCGGGCAAGAGCTGGCCAGCCTGCAAGCAGCAGGGCAGGGGGCAGCCTCCAGCCACAGAGGCCTGCAACGCCGGCATCCCACATGGGTGCAGGTTCGAGTCCTGCCTGCTCCACTTCTGATCCAGCTCCTTGCTAATGCACTGAAGATGGCTCAAGTGTGTGGGCCCCTGCCGCTCACGGAGGAGACCCAGATGGAGTTCCTGGCTCCTGGCTTCAGCCTGGCCCAGTTCAGGCTGTTGCAGCTGTTTGGGAAGTGAACCAGCAGATGAAAGATCTCTCTTTCTCTCTTTCTCTTTCTCTCTCTCTCTCTGTCTTTTCCTCTCTCTGTAACTCTGCCTTTCAAAAAAATAATAAATATTTAAAGAGAGAGAGAGAGAGAGAGAGATCAAAAGAGTGCCATCACTGAGAATTACAACGTCCCAGCAACAGAGTGTGACACTTGCAAACGTTCTTTGTGGGAATCACCAGAGACTGAAGCGCAGGCTGCGAGCCGGCGCTGTGTGGCGCTGTGCACAGCGGGGGGAGCCGCTGCAGGGGACGTCACCTCCCACACTGCAGTGCCTGAGTCCCAGCAGCTCCACTTCCAGTCCAGCTCCCTCCCCATGTGCCTGGGAAGGGACAGCTGACAGCTCAGGTCCTGGCTTTGCGCATCTGGGGAGTGAACCAGCAATGGAAGGTGTCTCCGTTTCCATCTGTCTCTCTCTCACTCTGTCCCTTATGTAAAGAAGTGAATCATTTTTTAAAATCAGGCTGAATGCTACTCCATTCTGGACATACCCACAGCACTTTCCAGCGCTTCAACCCAGCACACTGTGTGGTTTGCATTTTCTTTGAGTCTAGAGAACAATCACACGACCAGTGGGGAAAAGAAGCCCATCACTGAGAATGAGAAAATTCAAGGCAGAGTGAGCAGGCAGCCCCCGTCCCAGAGGTTTAACTGGGCAGCAGCGAGTACAGCCAGAGCGCCCGCCCTTCACGCCCGCCTCCAGCCTCTTCCAGCGGCGCTACACACGGAGCCAGGGGTGAGCCAGGCCCAAGCCTGATGCACCTGCAGGCCAACCCGCTCCCAAACCTCCCTTACACCTCACAGCCGGCAGCCTGCCTCGGTGTAACCGGCACTGCTTCCATGCTGCCGAGTGCCACCCGGGGCACCCAAGCCCCACATCACAACACCCTAGGCTGCAGGCACTCAGGGATGCAGCAGCAGAAGGGAGATCTCTGCCTTTCAAATAAATGATATTTTTTCAGGATTTATTTCAAAGGCTGAGTAACAGAGAGAGGGACAGACAGACAGACAGAGACCCGCCATCTGCTGGTTCACTCCCTAAATGTCCACAACAGTCAGGGGTGGGACAGGCCAAAACTAAGAGCCTGGAACTCCATCTGGGTCTCCCATGTGGGTGGACAGGGACCCAAGGACTTGGGCCATCCTCTGCTATTTTCCCAGGTGCATTAGCAGAGGGCTGGATCAGAAGTGGAACAGCTGGGACTTGAACCAGCACTCTATGAGATGCCAGTGTCACAGACAGAGGCTTAACCCGTTATGCCAAAAACATCAGGCCCGTAAGTATTTTTTAAAAAATAAAAATTGGGGCCAGCGCTGTGGCGTAGTAGGTTAAGCTTCTGCTTGCAGTGATGGCATTCCATATGGGTGCTGGCTGGAGTTGCGGCAGCTCCTTCCGATCCAGCTCCCTGCTGATGGCCTGGGAAAGCAGTGGAAGCAGGTCCTTGGGCCCTTGCACCTGCTTGGGAGACCCAGAAGAAGCTCCTGGTTCCTGGCTTCGGATTGGCTCAGCTCCAGCCTTTGCAGCCATTTGGGGAATGAACCAGCAGATGGAAGACCTCTCTCTGTCTCTCCCTCTGTCTGACTCTGCCTCTCAAATAAATAAATCTTTAAAGAATAAATAAATGAGATAAAAATCACGGTGTGTCATCCAGATGGCATCTGGAAGCCGAGGCTGCTACGGGCAGAGAAAGCGTGCGAGTCCCTGACGCAGAGCCAGTGCAGCTTGGGAGGGGGCGACCTGGGCGCTCGCCGGGGGCCCGACAGCCTCAGGGGGAAAGCCCTGTGCTGCCGCGGGCAGAAGCTGAGACTTCCCGCACACACGTTCAGGGCAGCATGGCCGTCTCTGCAGGAGCCGCCCTGGCCGGCGCGGAGACGGCCTCTCGAGGGAGCTGGGAGTCAGGGACAAGGAGGAGTCCTGAGGACCAACACTCACCGCTCCCTCCGCCACCCCCCAGCCCCTCCCCCTGCATCACAGAGCAGGAAACCGAGGCACAGGTTAGAAAATCAATTCAAGAAGCACAGCCATTGCTCCCAGCCTGACGCCTTCCCAGGCGGAGGGACAGGGCGGCTGACGAGCCGCAGCGACCCCGAGGCCCCAGCTCACGCGCCGGAGGCTCTGCCTTCCCCAGCGGGTCTCAGCCCCACGTCTCGCTGAGATGTCACAGCCAGCTCCCTAAGACGGGTGCACCCACGGCGACAGCTGGAACACCGCTGTTCCCCGCCCGAGCTGCCAGCCCCGTGAGGGAGGCGTTTCTACCTGCAGGCACTCGGCAGGCACTGGGTTTCATTACCCAGCGAGGTGCCTCATGTCTGCACAGCCCCGGGCCGGGGCACAGCAGGGCAGCATCTCTGCCCTGACCCCACGCCTCCAGCCGACATTTCTCAACTTGCTTTGACCTATGTCCCCTTTGGGGGAATGAATTGCAGCCTAAATCCCAATCCCAGCATTCACATTCCTGTTTCTCACAATATGGAGGGCCAGGGGCCTATCTCACGACATGCCTGAGCAGACCAGAGCTGTCCTCTTACAAATTTTAAAACACTGACCTCGAGTCTAAGACGTTGGGCTTAAAAAAAAGAAAAGACAAGACAGAGATCCACGATACGGTGACCGTGTTGAGAACCCGTGACATCGGCAGCGCCGTGGAGAGCGCAACACGGGGGCAGCAGGCTGCAGACCGGGACACGCAGGGCGACAAAGCGAGGGTGGAAGGAGGAACACAGTCGGCTGCATCAGGAACCGGAGCGCGGCCCCCCAGGAGCCCCGGCAGGAATGGGGGCCGGAGCCACCCAGGCGGGGCTCCCGTAGCAGCTCCGCCACCGAGGCCAGCACAGTGCGGCCCTCCTCCGTGGCCTGCAGCACCCAGGCCAGGTCTGGGCCCTCAGAAACTCCCCTCACAAAGGGCCTCAAGAGTGCATGGGGAGCCGAGGCAGGAGGCTGGCCAGGGGTGACTGGGGCCCTTCCGCCCCCAACGAGCCCCGATCCTGCTCCAACTGGACCAAGGCTGCGAGGTTGCAGCACTCGGAATTCCAGAGGAAAAGCAAGGGCCTCTGTCCAGGCCACTCCACAAGGGTTTGCAACACGGTGTCTGGGGCAGAGGGGAGCTCACACTCGAAGCTGGGGCTGAAGTACCTTCCAGTCCCCCAGAAGGAGGGCCCTGGGAAGCCAGCCTCCGCCCCCACTGAGACACAAGCAGAGACAGACGGCACCACCCCTCTAGGAGCATGGTGGGGGCCGTGGTTCTGACGCGGAGACGGCGGCGCCTGTGGAGGTCGCACACTCAGGGTCACGGGCCGGGACTCAAGTCCAGGCAGAGCTGCCTCTCCCTGTACAGGACGCCCAAGTGTCAGCCTCAGAAGTAGCTGGAGAGGCGTGGCTCCGTCTCAGGTCTGTGCACAGACCACGGGCTGCCACGCAAGGAGCGCCCTCTGAGAGGGGCTCCCCATGCTAACCCACAGCAGCAGTGCGAACGCCACCCCCAGGCAGGTCTGAAACCCCGCGACAGTCCTACACGGCAGGCGCGACTGTCTGCTTTGTTCTAAGGGGGCTTGGGCCGAACGGGCTGACACTGCTCCACCTGCGCGGCCAGCAGAGGCCTGGGGACTAACAGGCACTCCCGCCTCTCCCAAGAGCACTGCTCCTACCAGGGCTACTTTTCAGGCTTTCTCCTCCCTCCCTCGGGCTCAGGGCCAGGCAGGGCACACAGGAGAGCCCCCTTCACCCCAGTGACACCAGGCAGGGCACAGGCCCGGGAGCAGGAGCCGCGGCCGGGGCTCAGCTCTACAGCAGGCTCGCCACATGGCCGTGAGCGGCCCGGCTTTTCCAGCACCGGAACCAATGTCCTGGCCCCAGCCACAGCTCGGCCTCCTCCTGCAGGAAACACTGGGCAGGCCCAGTGGCTTCGGGGCCTCAGAGGCTGACTCGGGGAACGGCACTGCAGGGTTGTGAGGGGGAGGAGCAGAAAACCCTCCGGCAGGGGCTGGCACTGTGGTGCAGCACGTAAAGCCGCCACCTGGGACACCAGCATCCCATATGGTGCCAGTTGAGACCCGGCTGCTCCAATTCTGATCCGGCTCCCTGCTAATGCGCCTGGGAAAACAGTGGAGAATGGCCCAAGTGCTTGGGCCCCTGCACCCACATGGGAGACCTGGAAGAAGCTCCAGGCTCCTGGCTTCAGCCTGGCCCAGCCTAAGCCACTGGGGCAACTTGAGGAGTGAATCAGCAGACAGAAGATATCTCTCTCCCTCTGTAGCTCTGCCTTTCGATTAAATAAATCTGAAATACACACACACACACATGCTCCGGCAGTTCTCGGGCTGCCGTGAGCACTCACTGGCACCTCCTCTGTGCCAGGCTTCTTCTGGGTGCTGAGAACAGAGCGGGGAGCAAGTCCCAGTGGGGCTCCCAGTCGGAGCGAGAACGACAGCATCGATCGCCAGGGCAGGGAGTGGAGAGGGAAGCCCTTGTCGGAGAGCAGTCAGGGGCAGCCGCCTCACACCAGGACCCACGGGCGTCCGCAGAACCCGGAACCACCCGGGTCTGGAGCAGGCACTCGGCCGTGGCTGTGAAATCCATGAGATGCACAGCTGGGGGCAGCTGGGGTGGGGGGAGAACAGCCCAACACAGCCCCAGCAGGTGAATATGGCAGAGCCAACAGTGGAGGCGGCGAGGGCGAGACGGAGGACTCGCCGGACCACTCCAGGCTCCATGTGCCACTGCGTGAGGGGTTTCCCATGGGGGCGATGGGCTCCAGTCTGCTGTACATCGGTGGCTTCTGTGTGGCTACGGGAGGGGGCTAGGGGGAGAGGCAGAGGCAGGAGGAACGGGCTACAGAGGGGATGCAGGGAGGAGATGGCCGCAGCCCCGGTGCCCAAGGACTCCACAGGGCAGGCCGGGCCCCTGCTGCTTTCTTGTTCACCGCCTCCATGGCCCTCGACAGCCTGGGAACTGAGCTCCAGGGGCAAACACAGCAGTGGCTCCGACCCCAGTCCGGGCACCCCCCCGCAACGTGGGGTGGCACGGTGGGTCACACGGAGCCACAGCAGCTCCCATCTCCCCCAGAGCTAAGGGCAGGCATCAGGGGTTTGGTCCCTGGGCCAGCATCCTCTCCAGTGGGGGCAGCAGCAGAGGTGCCAAGACGAGGAGGGAGGCCCCACACAAGGACGTGCGGTCTTGGGAGCCGGAAGCTAGGTTCCCTCTCTTGCCCAGTCAGACACGCGGCCAGGCTCATACCGGGAACAGCTGGGCTAAGGCTTCCAGCTTATCCCCCTCCTGGGCCTACGGACAAGCCTGTGACAAACCCCACCTTCCCAAGCGCCTGCCAAGGAGCCCTGGCCACAGCTGAGCTCTCCAGCGTCTACCGCCCCCGGCCAGGTCTCCCGGTGCCTCGGCGCTCTGAGACGCAGAAGCCCCGTGGCCCCGGGCACACGAGCCGTTCCACCTGCAGGCCTCCGCTGCACCAGTCCCCTTCCGGAGTCTTCCTCCTGTCCCTGCAGCGGCTCCCAGCACCCACACACCTGCTGACGTGGAGCTGCCTTTACCATCAGGCCCCTGGTTTTCAATCGAGTAACCCCTCAGCTGGCCAGGGTGGTAACTCTGTTCCCCTCGGTGCAGCGAGTGTATTTTTAACCCCGGGGAGATATGCAACGGTAGTTCCAGCACAGACCGTGGTAACGCCTGGTAGCTGACGGTCAGTACAGCCCCCAGAGCTGCCACGTCCAAGAGGGCAGCCACCGCCAGGGCGTGGCTACTTAGGTCAGTTCAAGTCATATAACCTAAAGCCGAGCCCTCGTCACCGGATGTACAGCACTCACAGGCACACGCAGCCCATGGCTCCCGTCAGGGACCACACGACACGAGACGCCGGCATCACTGTGGAAAACACTGCTGCTGGAAGACGCTGGAAGATGCGAGGTTCTCCAGGGCTCAGTGGAAGCCTGGAGGAGAGTTTCTTAGAGCGAGGCCCACAAGGACAACGTAGGGCAACAGAACATTCGCTGGCCTTTATAAAGGGTGAGGCTTCCTCATATATAAAGAATCTTCAGGGGGCCAGCGCTGGGGCACAGCGGGTAACACCCCAACCTGCAGTGCTGGCATCCCATATGGGCTCCGGTTCGAGTCCCGGCTGCCCCACTTCCCATCCAGCTCTCTGCTACGGCCTGGAAAAGCAGCAGAAGATGGCCCAAGTGCTTGGTCCCCTGCACCTGCATGGGAGACTGGGAAGAAGCTCCTGGCTCCTGATCAGCTCAGAACTGGCCACTGTGGCCATTTGGGGAGTGAAACAGCAGATGAAAGATCTCCCCCCGCCCGCCCCGGCTCTACCTCTCTTGGTAACTCTTTCAAATAAATAAAATAAACCTTTAAAAAAAAAAAAAAAAGAGCCTCAGCTATAAACAAACAAGAACTGCCCAGCAGAAAACAGCTTCACCTGGCCCCCGAGGGCTGACCACGCGGTGCGACTCCCACCAGGCAGCCAGGTGCAGGCCCGGCACGGAGAACACTGGCCGGGGGCGCGCTCGGATTCCACAACAGGAACTCCTCACCCACAAGTGGCTGCTCCTGTGAGCAGCACTCCCACAGCCAAGGGCTCCCCGACACACGTCCAACGAGGCGCACGCCTCGGACCTCGCTGCAGCACTGCTTATGACGGGCCAACGCCCAGAAACAACGCACCACCCTCGGTGAGGAAGCGCTAAGTAGACCTGGGAACGCGACGCCTGAGGGGAGCAGGTCCCCCAGAGACGGCGCAGCCTTATGCAACCACAAGCTCAGAACAGTGTGTGGACAAGACGAGCGTGGCACGAGGTCTGTGTGCCCTCCACACGCAGGAGGACGGCGGCGGGGGCTGGGGACGGCCTGTTGGGGCAGAGGTGTGAGAGGGGCCTTTCTCCAGCCCTGGCTCCGCAGTTTCAGTTTTGAACAAGATGAACCTAAGTCACTGCTTCTGATTCTGAAATGATCCCCGGCCCCTCTGCAGGGACCCAGAGGCCCGACCCAGGCTCCCCCGAGCCATCGAGGCTGCGGGTAGAGGACCTCAGCTCTCTGCAGCGTCTCTGTAGGGCCCCAGGGGAGTCATCCATCCTCGCCCCTCCTCCGCACTCCACCTTGGCCACTCTCGCCAGGCAGCCTCACCGCTCGTCTGGGGAGTCCACGTGGAAAGTCCTCTCAATGACCGTGGTCCACTGCAGGCAGCGGATGACGAAGGTGTTGGGCCGTGGCCTCTCGGTCTTCATCAGCTGGCATTCTGCAGGTGGGCAGGGGAGTGGCGAGGGAGCAGGTGAGCAGACGGCCTCGAGCCAGCTGTGCGCCCAGCCCCCTGCCAGTACTGAGGACCCTCCATGACCCTGGTCCTGCCCTCCCGGAGCTCCAGGTCCAGACCCTGGTGGACAGTGATGGAGGAGCCCCAGAGGGTAGAGCCGTCTAGTGAGGGCTTCCAGGAGGAAGGGGCCTCTCTGAGCTTAGCTCTGAAGATGAAGATCAGAGGCGGGGGTGAAGGGAAGAGGGGTCCACACGGCAGGGGCGGCAAGGCCTGCTCAGGAGCGAGGGCTGTGGAGTGATGTGCCTGCAGAGGTGGGACGTGGCCTTCATCCTCAGGGCAGCAAAGAGCACACGGAGACTCGGGGGGCAAGCCCCATGCAGGGGGTTGGGGAGGGACCCAGCTGGAGAGAAGGGGAAGCGAGGGACGGCGCGGAGGACACAGGGACCTGATTCGAGAAGCTGCTGGGGACAGGCTGGGAGCCAGCGTGGGCAGCAGGCTCTGGGGTCAGCAGCAGATGGCACAGAAGCCAGGGAAAAGCTTTCTGAGCCAGAGTGGGATTTTGAGGGCTCCACAAGAGTGGCTGGGGGCACCTTGGGAGGGGCTGGGTCAGAAAGCTGGCAGGGAGGGAGCTGCTGAGCGAGGCCGCGAGGATGGCTGCCTTTGAGACGTTCTTAGCAGGCGGAACAGGACCTAGTGCCCGACAGGTTAGCAGGGGAGGAAGCAGCACGGGGCCTGGGTAGGACTGGGTTCTGCAAGGCCCAGGCCAGGGCTTTGGGCCTGCGAAGCTTCCCCTGGTTGGGGTCGGCTGGCAGGTGCCCTCCAGGTGCCGTGGAGGCATGGCAGGAAGGAGGTCAGCCCTGTAATGCTGAGGAGATGCCTCTGCACCTCTGGTCAGAGGGAGCAAGTAGGGGCTGCAACCAAGCGTGGGTCAGGAGGCCCTGACACCAGCGAGAACCCAGGGCCTAGCCAGCAGGAGCTGGGGCCACACAGAGGCACGGCATGGAGGGAGGGGATACCCCGGCCCCTCTCTTCTTCCACCAGGACGGCTCCCAGGGCCCACCTGACACGGAAGGGCAGGAAATGGTTCTGAGGGCAAACAGGACTGGCACAGGCCCACAGTTCCGGCATGCCGAACCCCATGTGCTCCCGAGACCTTCCAATCATTCTCTGAGCTCGGGAACTCAGCCCTCTTGTCCTGAGACGCACCTGCTACGGAGAAGTTGTTTAAGGGGGGTAAGGTCTGGTCGGGGGCCTCGGGCCTCTCCTTGTACCCAATGAAGGAGCCGTCACTCTTGAGCAGGAAGTACCGGGGCCTCCAGGTCTTGATGTATTCACCTGAAACAAGGCAGGAGGGGAGGGAGAGAGGGCAGAGCCAGCCTGAACAGTGGCCCAGGCACGCGGGCGGGCAGCAGGCAAGCAGCTGGTGTGACAGTGACTCACAAGGGGCACCACAGTGGGGGGAGGGTGGACAGAGAACACCTCTCCCAGGGGAGCCCTTGAGGTGGCCCCTGCTGACGCAGGCAGAGGCGCTGGCCCGAGCGACCCGGAGCTCACACCTGGCAGGAAGGCGCCTGCAGCAGTGCCCGGGGCGCCAGCTGTCCCCGCCTGTGGCCAGCAGCGAGGCATCCCCGCCAGCCTGAGGCTCGTCCTGGGGGAGGCCCAGGCTCCCGAAAGCACACGCCCTGTGGCCCTGTAAGGCCAGACCTCAGGGCCCCTTACCACCAACACAGACACACAGTGGGTGATGCAGAGCACTCGGCGCCCGGCTGGTCAGCTGCTGCCTCGCCCTCCAAGTGACCCGGCCCCTGAGTCTGTCCTGACCGTGAGGACCCCGGCACCCTGTGTGCGCGCACACAAGCACAAGAAACACACATACACACACCCCACACGCAGTGAGACAGAGGAACACACGTGCACGTCCACAGCGGCTGTGTTCCCAGCGGCCACACCTCCAATGCCCACCGACAAATGGACACACGAAACGTGGCCCATCAATTCCATCAAGTACCACAAACTGACTAAGGAACTGACTCCCAGGGCCACAAACTCTAGACCCCATTTCTGTCAAGTGTGCAGAACGGGCAAGTCCACAGGGATCGACAGTAGAGCGGGGGCTGCCCAGGGCTGGGGAGGTGCTGGATCCGGGGCGGGGACTCAAGGGTGATGGCCAACAGGCAAGGCTCCTCTCGAAGGCAGTAAAAAAAGTGCCCTAAAATTACCATGGCGACAGCAGCCACTGAACTGCATGGTTCACACGGCCGCGTCCTGCAGCGTGTGGACTGAGAGTCAGTAGTGCTTTAAAAACCAAGATGCCGGGGCCCACGCTGTGATGCAGAGGGCTTACCCCACCTGCAACGCCAGCACCCGATATGGATACTGGTTTGCATCTAGGTTGCTTCACTTCCGATCCAGCTCCCTGCTAATGCACCTGGAAAAGCAGTGGAGGATGGCCACAGTGCTTGGGTCCCTGCCAAGCCCGTGGGAGACCAGGATGGAGTTCTAGGCTCTGGGCTTCAGCCTGGCCCAGGCCCAGCCATTGCAGCCATTTGGGGAGTGATCTAACAGATTTAAGATCTGTGTGTGAGTGTGTAACTCTGCCTTCCAAATAAAGATAACAACAACTGAGTCAGCAGCAAGGAAGCACCGGCTGAGCACCTGCCCGTCACCCACTACAGGAGCACCCAGCGTGGCAGGGCACACACGGCAGGCAGGAGGGCAGGACAGGCTGTGACCTCCAGGAAGTCACTTCACCTGTCAGAGTCAATGTCTCTGCTTCTGGGAAAATCCTTTAATTAATGATGAAGATGGAGACAGAGATGAGAAAATTATATGTGCTTGTGCCAAGCACTACTCTGAGTATCTTACAGGTTTTTAACTTACTAAGTTCTTTGTAATGGAGACACTAAATGATTTTGTTTACACAAAGTTCAAAAAGTAGCAAAACTCCAAACTCAACAGCATATTGAGAGGATCACATATCAGGACCAAGGACGGTGCAAGATACGAACATCACTGGGTATGATATTCATGGAGCACATTCACAGGACGAAGACGATGACACAACCATCTCGCACAGAAAAGGCATCTGACCAAACCCAACACTCTTACATGATGCACAGCACTTGGCAAGCTAGAAAGGGAAGGGCACTCCCTCCACGTGGTAACAGGCATCGAGAAGTCCACAGCGGCCTCAAGCCCGTGATGAAAGGCGCAAGGCAAAGACGCCAGTTTCCACGCTGCTACTCAACATTAAAACTGAAAACAAAATAGCAGAACTACCTTTATTAGCAGATAACAGGGCCCTAGATAGAGAAAATCACAAGAGAGCCACAAAACAATTACTAGAGTTAATAAAGTTAGCAAAATCAACACACAAAAACCAGTTGTATTTCTATACACCTGCAACAAACAACCCAAAGAGGACATTCAGACAATTCCCTTTATAACAGCCTCCATAAGGATACCATTCGTGAAGATCCGGGCACAGTCCATGGTGGGGTACGCTGCTGCCTGTGATGCGGACATTCATGTGGGCATCCGTTCACATTCTCGCTGCTCCACTTCCAGTCCAGCTCCTTGCTAAGGAGCCTACAAAAGCAGCAGAGCATGGCTCAAGGGCTTGTGGCCCTGACACCCACATGGGAGACCTGGAAGCAGCTCTGGGCTCCTGGCACAGGCCCAGCATTTGGGGAGTAAACCAGCAGACAGAAGATCTCTGTAACTCATAACTCTGCTTTAAAAAAAAAAAAAAAAAAAAAAAAAAAAAAAAACGGTGGAAGGCTTGTACACTATAAAATGGTGATGAAAACTAAAGACTGGGCTGGTTCTATGGCACAAAGGGTTATGCCACTGCCTACGACACCTACATCTTTACACGATCGTTCAATTTGAATCCTGGCTGCTTCACTTCTGATCCAGCTCTCCTGCTATTGGCCTGAGAAAGCAGCAGAGGATGGCACAAGTGCTTGGGCCCCTGCACCCATGTGGGAGACCCAGATGGAGTTCCAGGCTCTTGGCTTTGGCTTGGCCCAGACCTGTCTGTCACAGTCATTTGGGAAGTGAACCAGCAGATGAAGATCTCCCTCCGTGTCTGTGTGTGTGCACATGTGCGTAACTGCCTTTCAAATAAACACAAATAAAAAAAAAAAAAAAACTTGCTACTCAGCAACAAAAAGACAAACAGCCTAGTTAAAAATGGACAGAGGACAAGAACAGACATTTCTCCAATGGGCAACAAGCAGTTGTAGAGATCCAATACTATCAGTCCTTAAATCAACACCAAGATGGGGCAGCCCTTGTCACTCTCTGGGACACAGCAACAGCAGCATTAAACAGAAGACAGCAAGCGCCAGCGAGGGTGTGAAGAACCCTCTGCATTTCCGGAACAGTGCAGCCCCCACGGAAAGCTTGGCACAGCATGGGAGACAGGACCCAGACTACACAACCACACTCACTCAGGTATGAGCCCCTGGACCACACACAGCACATCAGATAACACACACAGAGTACAGCAGTTCCACTCTTGGGTACACCCAAAAGAACAGACACAGGTCCTGTTCATCACAGCACAGCCCATGATAGCCAAAGGGCAGGCGTATCCCAAATGAACAGATGAACAGCACGTGACAGACACCCAGTGATTATTAATGAAGCCAGTGATTATTAATGAAAGGTGACAGACACCCAGTGGATTATTCGGCCACAAAAAGGGGTGAAGAAGGAGGCCAGTGCTGTGGCGTAGCAGGTAGAGCTGCCGCCCGCAGTGCTGGCATCCCATATAGACACTGGTTCGAGTCCCAGCTACTCCACTTCTGATCCAGTGCTCTGCTATGGCCTGGGAAAGCAGTAGAAGATGGCCCAAGTCCTTAGGCCCCTGCATCCACGTGGGAGACCTGGAAGAAGCTCCTGGCTCCTGGCTTTGGATCAGCTCAGCTCCAGCCATTGCGGCCATTTGGGGAGTGAACCAGCAGATGGAAGACCTTGCTCTCTCTCGCTCTGCCTCTCAAATAAGTAACTCTTTTAAAAAAAAATTGTAGCATATATCTGGAAAAAAAAATTAAAAAGGTGGGGGTTGTGAAGTGCTGCCAAGTGCTACCACACAGAAGCAACGGCACACACACCCCGGGAAAGTGGCCCATCACAGAAGGCCGCGGACTGCAGGAGTCCAGTGACAGGGCCCATCCAGGCACACCCGTGGAGAGGGAAGCAACCGGGCAGCCGCGAGAGGCGGGCTGGGAGACGGACTGCTGGACGGGTACAAAGTTTTCCTCTGGGTGATGAAAAGGTTTTGGAACCAGAGGTGGTGGTTATGAAACACGGCAAATGTACGAAAGGCCACTGAATTGTACCATTTAAAATGGTCACTTTCATGTTAAGTAAACTTCACCCTAATTTTTAGAAAAGAAAACGGGGAGGACACCTCATCTCTGTCGGGCTCAGCATGGAGGTGAGTTACTGAGGCAGGTGCTTACCTGACTGTAACAGGGAAAGAAACCTGCGGGGAGGAAAACATCCTCACACTCTCACTCCTACAGACAGGGAAACTGAGGCACACGCGGGCGCCAGGGAGGTCTGGGGCCCAGAGCCACGCCTGGCCACGACTCTGCCCGTCTCCACACTGGCCTTAGACCTGCCGTGGGCTAGCAGGGGTGGGTGCTCGTGAGTGCGCTGAGGCCGTCTGACCACCTTCTCAGACCCTGCCGAGAGGCAGCTCCTGGCTCGGCCTCGAGGGCACCGGTTCAGGGCCCGCTCAGCCCCTTCCCTGCTGAACTCCCCGGCAGTCCCTCTTCCTGCTGAACCTCTGCCTTAGTCCACACGGCGGCATCCAGCCCACAGGGCAGCACTGCAGACTCAGACTCAGGCCTGCCTGGGGCAGAGCGGCTGCTCAGGGCGGGCAGGGGCGGGTGCCCAGACAGTGGCAGGCAGAATGATGAGCACCAGCGGGGCCCCAAGGGCACGTGCACATGCGTGTATCAATGGTGCACATCTGAGACATGTGTGTCTAAGCTTGGCCAGGCCCGTGGCCAGCTCCTCTGGCCTCGTGTAGCACAATGGAGACAGCGAGGTCCTAAAAGCCACCAAGACTCATCATTTAACGCCACCAGCCGAGTCCAGGCCAGAGACTTCCAAGCCCCAGCTGCTCTCTGGCCACCTCCACGGTTCCTCGAACCCCGGTCCAGTGGGACTCAGTCTGACGAACAGGAGCCGAAGACCCCAGCACACCCACACAGCCACAATGCCAATCATTCAGGCAACAATCGTTCAGTGAGTACTCAGAGGCACTGGGGATACCAGAGTGAACAAGCAACACAAAAATCCCTTCCTTGGGGCCAGTGTTGTGGCACAGCAGGTAAAGCCACTGCCTGCCGCAGTTCGAGTCCCGGCTGCTCCACTTCCAGTCCAGCTCCACGCTGATGGCCCAGGAAGGCAGCGGAAGGTGGCCCAAGCGCTCGGGCCCCTGCACCCACACTGAAGACCTGGAAGATGCTCTTTACTCCTGGCTTCAGACAGGCCCGACTCCAGCCATTGTGACCATTTTGGGGAAAAAAAAAATGCCTGTCCTTGCGGTGCTGACAACAGCTGTTAACCCACTTTACAGATGTGAAACCAAGGCTCAGCGAGGTGACAGCCTGCCTTCGCTCGCACAAGAGGAAGTGGCAGAGCCAGGGTTAGAACCTGCCAGGGTTCAGAGAACTGTAACCACAGCCTCAAGCCCAGGGCTCAGTCTGGGCTAGGTCAGGGTTCCTGCAGAGGACAGCGGGAAATGAGTCTTCCCCTGCTGCACCTGGTGGGGAAAGCTGGCCTGGAGAGTGCCTCTGTCCCTCACTGGAGCTCAGGCAGGATGGCGGGCAGGCCTCCTGGTCTCCAGAGCCCTGCCCCAGACCCTCGACCTGACAGCCCCTGCCCACGCGCCTCACCCTCCCCATGTTTCTCTCAGCCTATCTGTCTGTCCAGGCGCTGTCTGCACCCAAGGCCAGAATGAGAGAAACCAACATGAAGGCAGGTGCTGGCCTCGTGGGCTCACTGCTGTGGCCACCCCACTTACAGCAGGCCCACAGGAGCTGGCCAGGCGAATGACGCGCACACAGAGCACCACCAGCAGGCCTGACGCCTTCTCCCAGGGGGCCGACCCGGACCAGGCTGACTCCCAACTAGTGCTTCTCTGCCCCGCCTCCGTCCAGGGTCCTGGGTTCTCAGTCTCCTGTCCGTGATTTCACTTGGCCTGGGCTTCCCATCTGCACCCCTGGATTGGGTCACGTCCCAGCCCACAGCACCCTGGGTCCTATCTTACAGCCAAGGCCCTCCTTCTGTGGCCCGCTGGCCCATCAGGGCTGGAGTGCAGCCACTCATCAGCCTCACCTGCTCCAGCTCGCCCATGCCACCATGGAGCCTGTGCTCCCTGGGAGCTGTGTGTAGTTCCTGTCCTCATCTCCTCCAGGGCTCTGTCCCCATCAGCTCCGCACAGCAGCCCCGCCCCGCCTGTCACCCATCTGCTGCTTCACCGTCTGTCCCCCCACCCACCGCCACGTGGACTCCACGGCGACACCTGCGGCCCGGAGGGGAGAAGTGGTTGCTTACCGCGCTTGTGGAGCCAGCCTTCTTTGATGACAGACACCTCGTTCATGGTGGCAGCGCGACACGCTGTCACCTCGCTTGGGGCAGCTCAGGGCAGCAGGACATGCAGGAGGCACCGTGGACAGAGCCCAGTCTGCAAGACAAGAGAGGAAGTTAGGGGGATAGACCCCGCCCCAGTCCCGTCCTCTCTGACACCCACACTCTGAGGCCTTGTGTGGCCTGTGCTGCTCCTGGTGGGCCCAGGGAGGATGCGAGGGAGCACTGCCCTCGGGGCCCAGTCTGAGGGGACACGCGCTCCTGTCCCCCGGGGCCCCAGGCTGGGGCAGCAGAGCTCCCTGGCCCACGCACAGTGATGCGGGGCGGGGACGGCCCCTCCTCGCCTGGGCGGGTGTCAAGGTGGCTGTGGCGCCACTGCTGAGGTAATCCAAGATGAATCAGACAGGCCCAGGCACCTGAGGGAGCACCCACCTGCTAGCCCACACCCCCCCACTGTACTCACACGCACGCACACACACACAATCTGTACACAGGCACTCTCACCCCCAGACACACCTCACACTCACAATTACCCACACGCCCCTCACACACACAGCCCTCACAACCCATACACAGACACTTATCCCCCACATTCACACACACACCCCTCACACACTCACATACATAACCCACACACAGCGTTCACAACCCATACACAGACACACTCATCCCCCACACTCACACACACACAGCCCTCACAATCCATACACAGGCACTCTCACCCCCCACACTCACACGCCCCACACTCACTCTCACACACACCCCTCACACACAGCCCTCACAACCCATATACAGGCACTCTCACCCCCCACACTCTCACACACATACACAACCCACACACAGTCCTCACACAGAAACCACCGCACACGCACCCTACACATCCCCACATACCCCCTTCACATTCCACACACACATCCCTCACACCCTCACTCACACCCCTCACCCCACACACAGACTCTCTCTCTCTCTCTCACACACACACACACACACACACACTCACGGGCGTTCTCACTCATTCTCTCTGTTCCAAATCAAAGAGCCACGCACCTGTCACCTTCAGCAAGCCAGGTGCCCCTCCCCCTCCCCACCCCCTCCCTTGGCCGGCCCCCAGGACCCTCTCGGCTCCCCAGTCCCCACCAGCCAACTGCGGAGAAGCAGGTCTGGGACACGCCAGGATCTCGAACGCACGAGCAACCTACTGCGTATGCCCTTGTCCGGGGGGCTCGAGCAGGCCCCGTCCCTTCTCAGGACCTCCGCTCTGTCCTCAGGGACCAGCAGCCGACAGACTGACAGACGCCGAGGCCGCTGCTTCGTCTCAAGTTCCCGGAGCAGAGAGAAGGGCGCGAGGCAGCCGCCAGCTGGGCCCCTACCTGGAGCCTGGGCCCTGGCTGGGGGCCATGGAGCCCCAGGCGCCTTTCGCCTTACCCGGCCCGGGGTTATTTGCGGACAGCAGGTCAGGAGCTCCGGTGGCCCCCGGAGAAGTGGCAGCTGGCTCTGGGGACACCGTGGGCATCAGCTTTCTCTCGTGCCCCAGGGGAGCTGGTGGGCCGGACACACTACTGCCTGGCATGTGACGGTGGCAGGCTGCCCGGGCGGGCAGAAGGAAGGGAGGTGAGCGGGAGGAAGAGGGGACGGCAGGGACAGAGCTGGGCGGGGGGGCCTTAAATGTGGACTCTGAGCTCCCAAGGCAACGTTCAGGGCCAGGCGCGGCAACACAGGCACCCTTGGGCAGCTGGCCTGACACCCACACCCCCAAAACAGCCTACCCCATGGCGCCCGCCTCTCCCCGACCCCAGCCCTGCCAAACCACAGCCTGGCTCGGAGCCAGTGAGCTCCTGCCCCACCTCCTCTCTGGGCTCCCCCAGCCCTGCCCCAACCACAGCCCCTCTCCGGCAGGTCCGACCCTCTCATGTCCCTGCTCAGCGCCCTGGGGGGGCTGTCCGCCATCCGCCGCGGCCTGCAGTTCAAGGCCCTGGAGGAGCAGCGCACTGCCCCTTACCCTGCACACCTCCCCCTACTCAGTCCTCTGTCCCGCAGCCGGGCCGGGCCTCCCGGCACCTCTCCCACCACCCCGTGCCTGTGGTCAGCCCTTAACTGTATCAGAATGGGACCCTGCCCCTCCCTGCTCAGCACCCTTCCAGCGCCAGCCAAGAACCACACCTGGCAGTGGTCCTCGCGCCTCTACAACCCTCCCTGCCCCACTCACACTCTCCCTCCAGCCCCTGGGCCTGCCCGCCTCCTCGAAGTCTCAGCTGTGCCTCCTCCAGGAAGCCTTCCTGACTCAGAGGCTGTACTGTGCTTTCTGTGTAGCCCCCAGCGGCACTCCGCACCTCTGGGTGCTGAATGGACCAGCACAGCGTCAGGACCTGCTGAGCACCCAGTGAAGGAACCATGGGAACACTTGCAGATCCCACTTCTGAGTGTGCCCACGGCGCCACTGTCCTGGGCACACAGCGTCCCCAAGACACAGCCCCGGCTTCATGAAGCTCAGTCTCTGGCAGGGAAGCAAAACCACACACAAATACACACAGGACGGCATGACGGGGCGGGGGCACTGGGAGAGAAGCGAAGGTGGTAGAGGGCGGCACAGCACAGGCCACGTAAGCAGACACGCAGGGAAAAGCATTTCCAACAGGGAACAGCAGAGGCAAAGACTCTGAGGCAGGAAGGAGCTGGGCGAATGTGAGGCTGGGAGGCAGGGGAGCCCTCCCCCCCGGCCCCGGCCCCGGCCCCGACCCAGGAGCCTACAGCACACTTCCCCCGCCATGAGCTCAGAACAGACTTCTTCCCAAAGGGCTGGGCTGGAGACCCAAGGGTCTGCAGGAAGGAGGGACGGACGACACGGAAGGAAGACAGAGGGGCCCAGTGTCCAGTACTGGCCCAGCGACGGCACCTTTAAAGCTGCCCCGACTTGGTGGCACCAGGTCACGGGCAACTCTGAAGTCCCCGCTGCGGGCACAGGGCTCGACCTACGGCTGCTGCCCGGGAAACACCAACTACAGGGCCGCTGCCAGCGAGAGTGGGGAGGGCGGCCAGGTGTGGCCAAGAGTCGTCAGGCTCCAGAGCTGGAGAGCGGTGAGCTGGGTGGCCTTGGCAGCGTGTCGGTGCTCCGGCACAGCCGCTCCTCAACGCCCCCCGCCACCCCAGCGCAGGGGCCCACGTGCCCGGGTGAGGACGGAGGCTTGGAGGGGAAGCCGTTACCTTGGGTCTCCCCGGTGCGTGGCGGCGACGGCCCTGCCCACTGCTCTGGACCCACGGCCCCTTTGTACAGTCGCTGAAAGGCGACTCCGAAGCAGCAGCAGGGGAGGAACGGGAAGATCCCCCGGCCCCGCCTGGGTCCTGCCCCATCCTCCCGTCCTCCCGAGGGAGGCGCCTCAGCAGAGGTGATGAAACACCCGGCACGGCACGGCAGTGGAGGACGCCCGCTCGCTGGGGAGCTGCCGGCGCAGCACAGAGACAGAGACCTGCCTCGGGAGCCCGGCCTGCGCACGGGGCCTGCCCGGCCCTCCCCGCTCTCTGCGGACCGGATTCCAGTCACCTACGTGACAAAGCATGGAGCGAGAGCGTCTCACAGGAGAACCAAGGAATGACACAATCCCGGGAGTGTGGACAAGTGCAAACTAAAACCATCAACATCCCTAGAACGCCTACAACTCAGAAAACCAAGGCCAAGAGTCCAGAAGGCTGCAGGGGCACTCTCAGGGTGAAGAACCACCCGGCGGTAAGAATTACAACTCGGCGCGTGCTGGCCGCACGACCTGGCCACGCCAGCGCTCCCCGACAGAAAGCAGCCCGACTGCTCACCACAGGCCACCGGAAGCTCTGAACAGTCAGGCCAGGAGCTCACTCCCCGGAGAACGGATCACTGTACCGGGGCGCACACAGCGGAGCCCCACTGGGCAGCGGCAAGGCCGGGGCGGGTGGTCACAGCGGGTTCTACCCAGCCAGAACTACGCTGTCTGTTGAGGGTCGCCTCTCTCACTCCTACAGCCACAAGAGCAGGAAGACAGCGGGGACCCCAGCGAGGGCCAGGGCGGACTTCGCTGCCCGCTCATGCCGCTGAGGGAGTGTGCTTACCGCCGCTTTCCAGGATTCTGTGACTGTTCAAGGAGCCCAGGTTTGGGAGCCCAGCTGGCGTGGCACAGGGGTACAGAAATTAGGCCTCTGCCCCCAAAGCAGGGCTGCAGTCCCCCGGGCTTTCCCTTCGAGCAGGCAGGCCCAGCGGAAGGCGCGGGCCAGAGGCTCTGCAGTGAGCCCCGCTGGAGGTCCTGCACCCCAGGAAAGGGCAGGGCAGCAGCTGCCAGTCCCCAGGGAGCCCTGCCGTCGCTCAATAGCTATCACCAAGGCTTGCGTTACGTCTGACTCTAGAACACATGACTGAAATTCCTCTGAGACCTTCTCACGTCTGTCTGTCCAGCTCGAGGGTCTATTCTTCAGCAGTGACCAGAGTGAGGCCCACACAGCTGCACCTCGCAGCGCTGGGCCTGGTCCTTGAGAAGCAGAGGCGTGGCCTTCACAGGCAGCTCACAGGCAGGGGGCCCTCGGGTGCCAGCCCTGTCCCAGCTGGGCAGCCTTGGGAAGGGGCGGAGTCCTTCCAACCTCCAGCCTGTTCATCTGCAAAACGAGCGCTGGAGGGGCCGTCTGAGTCCCAGCTCTCCCCTCCTGTCTGCACAGGGTCACACTTGAGTCTGAGCACGTCCCTCCTTGCCTGGGGAAAAAGCCAAAGCCCACACGGCAGCCCCACCATGGTGAGGCCTGCACCTCCCCCTTCACTCCTCCACATGGACTCCATTCCAGCACAGCCTGTGCCTGTGGCTCCAAGACACCCTGGGACACTCTGCCCCAGGGGCCGGCGCTGTGGTGTAGCGGGTAAAGCCATGGCCTGCAGTGCCAGCATCCCATATGGGCGCTGATTGGAATCCCAGCTGCTCCACTTCTGATCCAGCTCTCTGCTGTGGCCTGGGAAAGCAGAAGATGGCCCAAGTGCTTGGACCCCTGCACCTGCGTGGGAGACCCAGAAGAAGCTTGGTTCCTGGCTTCATTGACCCAGCTCCAGCCGTTCTGGCCAACTGGAGAGTGAACCAGCGGATGGAAGACCTCGCTCTTGCTCTCTCTGCCTCTGCCTCTCTATAACTCTGCCTTTCAAATAAACAAATAAATAGCCCGCTTGCTTCAATCTCTGCTCACATGTCACTCCCTAACCTCCCAGGCAAAACCGCACCTCCCCCACCTCCCTAACCTTAGCCTTATTTTTCTCTATCAGGGCTTACCGCCACCACCATCACTGCACACATCTGCATGTTCATCAGTTCAGGGCCCACGTCTCCCACTAGGATGTCGGCACAGTCAGGGCAGGGATTCCTGCTGCTCGGACCACCACGGGACCCCAACAGCCCTGTACGGTGTTGAGTATACAGTGGGCACTTAATAAAATCTGTGGAGAGGTGAGTACCGTGGCACACAGCAGATTAAGCTTCCTGGCTCCAGTGCTTGGGCCCCGGGAGACCCGGATGGAGCGCCAGGTTCCTGGCTTTGGCTTGGCCCAGCCCGGGCTGCTGCAGGCATTTGGAGAGTGAACAAGCTGAGTGAAGCGCGTGCACTCTCTCTCATACATGAAAATAATTAAATAACATTAAAACAAAATCTGCAGAGCGAATGTGTACAGAGGGAAGCCCTGTGCCCCGAACAGGCTCAAAGGAAGCTCGATTCCCTTCCTCGCCAGGCTCTTTCTCGCTCACTCCCTCTCCCTGACCTGGTTTGGGAGCACAGGTGGGACACAGGAGGCAGGCGTGGAGGGAGGCAGGGTGCTGGGGCCCCCCTCCCGGCACAGCTGAGGTGGCAGCAGTGACCCCAAGGAGCAGGGCTCCCTGGAGATGGAGTCAAGGACGACTCCTGTGATGGCGGCGTCTGCTGGTGGCAACGTGGGGCAACGGCACCCAGAGCCAGGGGTCCCAGGGCGAGGACGCCCGCATGCCGCAATGGACCACCCACACCTGGGAGGCAGCAGTGACCGCTCAACCTCTTGGGCTCCTGCTTCTCATGCGGGAGGCCTGTGCTGGGCTCCTGGCTTCAGCCCCTGCCCAGGGCAGCTGTGAGCACTTGGGGAGCAAACCAGCAAACGGCAACTTTGTCTCTATGTGTATGTCTCTCTCAAACACAAAAGGAAAAGGAGAGCAGCAGCTCCTCTCCTGGCCACCCTGAAAGCAGGGGCGCGCTCAGCTGGAGGAGGAATGTCTCTGCGGCAGCACCAGTGCCACCAAAGCCCCACGGCCGGCAAGGGGACCCCTGCGGGGGGCTGCCCCATCCACGGCACCCCGGGGACTGCACACCATCACCAAAAGCACTTCCTTCCCAAGTTGTGGTGATCAAAGCCCGTCTCAGACATGACCGTCCCCGCCAAGAACCTCGCTCCATCAACAAACACCTGGCTATGCCTCCACACCACACGGGGGCTGCTACCACAAAGGCAAATCCCACGACCACTGAAGCCACGTGCACGGTCCACTGCGTGCCTCGTACGTGCAAGTCTAACCCTCACAACAAGCCTGTGTCACCTCTACTGTCTTTACCTTACTGCGGAAACAGGCGCAGCCGCGAGACGCCCAGGCTGGCCGAGCGGTGCGGAGTGACGACGCGGCCCAGGCAGCCCAGCCTCGCTGT
The DNA here is from genome assembly GCF_964237555.1 of Oryctolagus cuniculus. Lineage (NCBI taxonomy): Eukaryota > Metazoa > Chordata > Mammalia > Lagomorpha > Leporidae > Oryctolagus > Oryctolagus cuniculus. The sequence continues at coordinate 13,980,298 of NC_091449.1, read as the reverse complement.
GCCGTATCGCTCGTCTTTACACTGTGCTCCCCGAGCCCCTGCGCAGTAGGGATCCCGCCTAGCACAGGCAAGGGCGCAGCATGGCCCCCAACCCGTGGAGAGGGTCCAGTCGCTCAAGAAAACACAGCGCAGCCTCCTAAGCACAAAAAGCACCTGAAACGCCAACGTGTGTGCCCCGTGCCACCTGCTCCCACAGCCCGCCAACACCGCCACGGGTTCCACGGTGCGCCTTCCGAGGCGCGGTGCCTTGGACTTCAGGGGAGGTGGCGGCAGGGGAAAACAGGAGACACCTGGGTGGGTGGACTCCGGAACCACACCCCACATTCTGCTCTGCTGCTCCTGCCCCCACTCTGGGGTCTTCGTTCACCTCAGTTGCCTCCTCCGGGGGTTAGGGACGGTGACGGATGCCCCCAAGGCTGAGCGAGCTCATCCACACAAAGCTCCGCATGGCAGACAGAGCCGCCCGGGCCGGCTGCGCGGCAGACAGGTGTGACGGCCACGTCCGCTGCGGCTGGGGACGTGGGAGCCGCACTTCCTACGCTGGATATTTCTGGACACGCAGTTTTCACCTTCTCCGCCTCCTTGGTGAGATGTGCTGAGACTTTCTCTTCCACACCACACACGCGCCCACCGGCCCCATCTGTCTACTGCAGCAGCGCGGAGACGGAGCAGGCTGCAAAGAAACTGGGACAAGAACACGCAACGAACACACTTCCTTCTCCCCACGGCCACCCGCCCGGGGCCTTTCGGTACCCACAGAGATCACGCCAGGCGTTCCGCTCTGCCTAGCCCTGGGCTCCAGCTCTGTCTCCGCCATACACAGGCAGCAGGCCCCAGGTCCCAGGCCCCACTTGCCTCTGTCCCGCCCGCTCTCAGCCAGCACACACAATTCCCCCTTCTCTGGGTCCCTCAGGGGCTCTGCTCTCTCCCAGCGCCCGGCACACCGCTCAGCACCTACACTTGCCAAACGCCTGCTTCCTCGTGGGCGTCCTTCCTGACCGTGCACCCTGTCCCATAGAGCTCGGCCTCCCGCCCCTCACAGCACTGGCCTCTACCGTCAATCACCTGGGCACTGGCCTGGGCTCCGCTCGGCAGGGGCGGAGTCTGTGTCCACAGCACCGTGCAGCTGGGCCCAGGGCTCTAACCCACCCCAGGTGGGGGGGCTAACAGAACCCCACCTCCATGCTCAGAGCTCTGCTGGGCAAAGATGAACAGGACGGCCCTGACTCATCTCGGCCACACTGCGTGCCAGAGGGAACTCTCTCCTGTTGGGGTGTTTAGGCTGTGGGCGGGGGCACAGGCAGCTATTTAAGCACGCCAAGGCCACGGCCACAGCTGGCCCACGTGAAGGATGAAGCGGCAGGTGGAGGGCCAAGGCCCATGGGGCAGGGTGGATCTCTCTGAGCCCCAGGAAGTCCCAGGGAGAGCTCCAGGCAGAGTGGGACCGTGGGGAGAGGCAGGAGGTGTGGCCACAGGAGGCTGGGGTCTCACTGGGCAGGGCCTCAGGGACCACGGTGAGGGCTGTGGCTCCTGCCTGGGCGACAAGGGGAGCAGCTGGCTTGACAGCGGCAGGTGCGAGGGCCGTGCGGGGTGGGGCCCTCTGTGAGGCAGAGGCTGGGTCACAGCCTTCCTCTACATGGCTGTCCTCAGAGCGGGCCTGACAGGGGCCAGACAGGGCCCAGACACCCCAAAAGTGCCCAGCTGGAGTCCACGAGGACCCGCATTCGACAGGCGAGGAGGCGGAGGATGGAAGGGGCCAGACACTGGGACACAGCCCACGAGACTGGACTCACACCACTCAGGCCCTGAGCACCGTGCGCCTGCCTCTGCCTCCAGTCCCAGGAGCGTGCCACGGCCATCCCTCATGGCCGCCTTCTACCCTCTGACCAGCCCTCCCTCTCTGACACCCTGCAGGCTTGAGTGGCCCCCAGCACACTCCCACTCAGGGAGCAGCACCCCATCTGAACAGCACCTCCCGACACGCGCTGCTGTGTCACCACCAGCTGGCCGCACGAGGAGCTCACGGCAGGGCCCTAACCGTGGCTGATGCTCAGTGGGAGCTCACAGAGCCTTAGCTGTGGCAGTGAGGTCGCTAACACCTGAATGTGGTTAACAAGGCGGATTACATGGCCAGCAGCTTCCACGTGGAGGTGCGGTGCTCCCAGGGCCAGGAGTTGAAGGCAGGAGGGGACGGGCTGGGGGTGACCTCTGTGGGCCTGAGAGGGCTTGGGAGAAGCCCCTGCCGTACCCATCTCTCCCAACCCGCGTCAGCTCAAATCCCGACTCCTATCTTCCAGGCCGCACCGGAGACCTGTGTCGACCTCAGCTGCCTTGCCTGTTCCACACTAACACCGTCCCACTGAGCGTGGCTTGTCATCTCCAAAATAATTCTCTGCACAAGCCAGGGTTGTTGTGGGACCCAGGAAGACGTGCCCCAGGGTGGGGGTGGGAGTGAAGGCAGCGCTTGGGGTGGCAATCGGGCAAAAGTGAACTCCAACACCAAGGCCGCCGTGCGGCTCCGTCAGTGAGGCTGCGGGGCAGCCCAGGTCAACAAGACCCCACCCCGGTCACGGAGGAATCGCCCTGATGGCTGGCGCCCTGCCTCGGTGAACTTTCTGAACACATCAACTGCCAGGCAGTGCAAGGCTTCTGCTCCTGTGTGAGCACAGCAGGCAGGGTCTGCTCCCACCCCACCCCACCCCACCCCCCGGGCCAGTGCTGTCCCACATGGGCCCTCCTAGGGGGACCAAAGCCCCAGCCAGTGGGGGGCTCTGCCACTCTGCTCTGTCCCCGCCCCCCACCCCCCCCAGCTCCAGCCACAGGGCCCGCTCTGGGTCACAGCGACACCCTGGGCTCTCCCGCCACAGGGCTGTCACCAAGGCCCCCAGGCCAGCTCCATGGCTGCACTGTTCCTCAGCCACAGCCAGCACTCACAGGGCGGCCACCCGGTGCCCAGAACGGCACAGGGCACACGGGCTGTGAGAACTCAGGGTTACTGTCTGGAGCCAGGACAGAACATACGAACAGCCCAAGAGCGCCAAGGCTGGCTCCCGGGGCCCAGAGGCCTTCAGGAATCTGACCCCAAGGCAGGGGAAACTCCCCCTGCTCACTGGAGACAGAAAGGGCCAAGGCCAGGGCTCCAGGAGCACTGGTGGGGGAGGGGCACACAGCCAACCCCACGGAGCCCTTCCTGGGCTGACTGAGGCCGACCCTGTGCCAGCTCTACTTGAGAGAGGAGAGCAATGCCCCAGTCCCAGGGGCTGGGGGCTCAGGCAGAAGGGCCCACCCTGAAAGGCAGACTCCAGCCACACAGAGCGGGGTGTAAGTTTCCCGTCTGTCACTTGGAAACCTCTCAACTCTGGGCAAACCCAATAAGGCCCCTACGCCTCGGTTCTCCCACCTGTAAAATGGGGAGCAGAGAACAGATGCTAAGCTCTGGAGCAGTGCCCGGCACCAGCAACCACTTCGAGGCAGCCTTCTGCGCCTGTCTCGCAGCTGTAAAACGGGGGCGAGACCCCCCACCCCGCAGGCTAACGTGTGGGGCCGGTTCCTCTTCCCCTCTGGAGCCCCTGGGAAGGCCCCTCGGCTGGTCAGCCCCAGCCCCGCACCCCTTGGCCCTCAGGGTCACCTCACCAAGCAACGTCCTTCCCAGGAGGCCATGCTGGCTCCTGCAACCCCTCCAGTCTCAGCTGAGCATGCGCACCCCAGAGCGGTGAAGCAAGGCCCCAGGCAGCAGTGCCAGGGCAGACAGCCCCCTGCCCGGGTCACTGAGCAGTCCAGGCGGGGCGGGAGAGACCAGCAGCCCACCAGACCACGTAGAGCCTGAAACTGGGCGGGGCGGGGAGCGAGGCAGCGCAGCCATGCCAGTGTGCTGGGAGCGGGCCTGTGAGGGGGCAAACGGAGCATAGCCCGGGTTTCTGGCCTCACCCTCAGAAACGTCTGCGGCCGGCCACGCTTCCCGGGCAGGACGGCGGGGCTCCAACAGCTTCCTGCAGCGACTCTCCCGTGTGGGCTCCCCTCGGCCCGCCCGGCGTGCTGGCCCCCGCTCGGCGCGCCCCGGGCACCCCGGCCCTGCCGTGGGTGCCGAGTTGGCAGTGGGTCCTGCCCCAGGGGGCCAGGCCGAGATCCCAGCCCGCGCCCCTCCCACGCCCACTCCCTCCCTCCTGGTCCCGCTCCCGCCGGCTCCCCCAGCTGGGCCTCTCTGCTTGGCTGCCTGTCCAGAAGAGCCTGCCACGGAACCACCCGCGTCAGCCCAGAGGCCGCCGGTGGAGGGCCTTCCGCCCAGAGTGCTGGGAGGCTGCAGGAGGCCCGGGGAGGGGTGGCCCCGGTGCTCTCGTGGCTGAGCCCGGCTGCAGGACACACGCCCTCCCCTCACCGTCCTGGGGGTTCCTCCGAGGGCACTCTGCTTCCACAAAGACAAACACCAGGCTCCCGCTCACTGCACTAAACCCTCCGGGCGAGTGCGTGCGTGGGACCAGGGTCATCCCCACCTGGGGCTGCCAAGCAGCTCCACGTGCTGGGGAACGCTGCGGCTGACTGCCTGGATGCAGGGCCTGTCCCCCCCCGGTCCCAGCTCTCAGGGCTGTCGAGCCGCACTCAGAGCCAGTGCTTCCAGGGTCTGCAGGCTCCTCGCCCAGGTCACCCCACAGCTCCCTCACTGCACTCCAGGCCCTGCCCATGGTCACCACCTCAGGGAGGCCCTCCTTGATTAGCTAGAAGAGAGTAACTGCCCCTCACTTCCTTCCCTGACCCCCGACCTGCCTGTCTTCATTAGAAGGCAAGCCCAGGAGACGGCAACTTGGCAGAAGGCAGGGTCAGCAAGGTCTGTGTTCCCCAGGTGCGACTGCCACCTGACGCCAGCCCAGCAGGCTGGCTTGGGGAAGGAGAACCAGGCAGGAAAGGCAGCCTGGAGAGCCTCGTGCCTGTCTCCCTGGGGGGAGCAGCCACAGGTCCTGGAACAGGCAAAGGGATCACAGAAGAGGCAGGCAGCCACATCCCAGGGCGCGTGGGAGACACGGGCAACTCCCTGCCCGCCCCACCCCCAGAAGCCTGAGACCCTCTCCTGGCACCTCACCCGGCCTGGGGTGACTCAGGCCCTGCCTGCCCCTCTCTCCCACCACACAGCCCAGCCCTCACCAAGCTCCGTCGTCCCTTGGGACCTGGGCACCCTGGGCCCTCTCCCATCCCGAGCGACCACCCTGGTGTGCCCATCTGACGCGTCTGACAAAGTCCCAGGCAATTTCTAGCACCCGATCTGAACTCACGGCCAGCACCTCCCGATAACCTGCTCCCTGCTCGTCAACCTATTACGGATTTGTCCTCCTCAGCTCTAAGGAGATAGGGACTTTGACAAGTGCACACAGCAGGCGCTCAATCAATGCTGGTGGCTGAATGAAACCTCACTTGCCTCAGCTCCACAGTGGCCTCTGGCAAAGCCACACCTCAGCAGCCCACCAGCCCAGCTGGCTCCAGGGAGCACGCTCCCCGCCCCACCCAGGCCCCGTCTGATAGGATCTCTACCCGGCAGAGCGCCCCCACCTGCTGCCGCAGCTGGAAAACGCAGATGCTAATTCAGCCCTGGCCTCCTGGGGCGCTCTCCAACAAGGCAGCCAGAGACTTCGGAGTCCACGTGGAAATAAGAACCCCAACATCCCGGGTAGGCTGGGGTTCGCCGTGTCCACCCATCCACCGCTCTGAACAGGGAGAGGCCACGATCAGGCCGAGGGTCACCGTTAGGCCAGCAGCCACACATGTCCTCCGCAATTGACCCCCATCCCCCACACAGGAGCCCCTCCAGGTGGGAGCTGTAGGGGAACGGATGACGAGATGAGCTCAGAGGGGTGGAGGAGCCTGCTCAGGGCTGGATTTGAACCCTGTGCTCTGAACTGCTTCAGTGCAGATCTTCAGAGACATCAAATTCCTGCGTGCTGGCTGGGCTCAGCGAGGGAGCTGGATCTCGGGACACGGAAGGGTGTGGAGGACGCTGGGTGCCTGGGTCCCACAACAGTGCCAGGCACCTTGCTGGAGCTTCTCGTCCACTGACTCGTCTGACCCTCAGAGCAGCGCGAAGCGCCTGCCTCACTGCGCCCACTGCGCGAAGACGATGGCTGGCACAAGGTCGCACGGCAGAGAGACCGCCCGCTCCCCACAGCCGTGTGCAGGAGGGAGCGCTCTGTCAGCCCCAGGCTCAGACGCCCAGGACCCGGGTCAGAGGCGGCAGACACCCCTGCCTGGGGTTCTGTGGGCACAGCGCGTGGCACCAGGGGCTCAAACCCCCAACCTGGCCCCCGAGGGTCCCACAGGATCTGAGAAGACAATTCTTCCTCTGAGGCTCCGTTTCTGATTCTGCACCCTGCAAAGCCCTGGGGGGCCCAGGGCTGGGCACACAGCTCAGACAAGCCCCTGCTCCAGGAAGCCGGAGGCCAAGGCGCGCTGAGGGCCTGCATCCCGGCTCCACCGCTTGCAGCTCCGAGACCTCCCGTCAGAGCCTGCCTCGGTCTCTCTCAGGACGGCTAACCACGCGTATTATTTCAAGACGTAAAGAGCTCAGGTGTGCAGAAGGCCCGGCAGGGAGGCCGCTCTGGGAAGGCCCTGCCTGCCTGGGGCCCAGGGAGGCGGGAGATGACACCCACCGTGCGCCCCACGAGACGCCCTCGGCCAGCCACCAGTTCCATGACTGCCTTTGCCACTGCTGTCAAGCTGGGGGGCGACACCCGAGGAGCAAACCCCCAACTCCGAGAGCGCTCCCCTGTCCTCACAGACTCAGGGACCCGTCTGTCCAGGAGCCATGACCCTCGGACGCCAGGGAGCTCAGCACCCGGCTGCCCCCCAACCGCATCACCAGCCCAGCTCAGGCTGATCAATCAGGAAAAGCAGCCGGTCTCCCAGGTACACCAGACCTGGGGCAAAGGTTACAGGGCAAGCCAAGGTCATAAGCTGGCCCGGGGAACAGGGGCACTGGCCATTGCTTCCAGGGTTGGCTGCTCCAAGCACCTACCCAGCAACCACTACGACAAACTACATGCGTGGGGGGAGCCGGCTGCCCCAAGCCCTTCAGAGCAGACTTCGGCCTTGGGCCGGGCTGGGCCAGGGACACCCCCTTCCAAGTCCCCTTGACCTATGCATAGAAAAACAGCTGAGAAAACAGCTCTCAGCCTCCATACGAGGCCAACTGTTATCGCTCAGCTGGTCAAGAACGCAAACACTGGCCGGCTGGGCTGGTAACCCGGAGCGCACACAGCCCCCCGCTCAGGGGTCCAGAGGACTGGCCCTTTACAGCACTGCCAATCAAAGTCAGGCCGGGAACAAACTCTCGCTGCTTCTCTGGGCAGGGGAGAGTGGCCCAGGCTGGACAGCAGCCTCACGGGAAGTCCTAACTACTCCAGCCCAAGCCTCTTGCTGAGCCCCCAAGAAATGAGAAACAGGGGCCGTGGGAAGGCCAAGGATCACGATGTCCCCAGCCACGGTGCCCCGGGGACACCCCCTCCTCCCAAGTCTTAACGAGCAGGTCGGGGTACAGCTGAGTTCGAGACCCTCTACCTAAGACGGAGCCTAAAGCAGAAAACTTCGGTGACTCCTAGGACTCCCTCCGACCCCCCACCCCCGCCCCCCGCCGCAATCCCTCGTCCAAAGATGCCCCACATTCCTTCGAATCAGGTGATACCACCTTTCTTTAAAAGGGTTCTGGGAGTCGAGAACTGGCGATCCCATTGTTCAAGGCACCCCCGTGATCATCCAGTTCTCCCCAAAACCAATCAAGAGTGGGCTCAGGGTAAAGTCCCACACTTCAAGTCCAGACAGCAGAAGCCCCTCCTCTTCTCCGGGCACCAGGGTCCTCCCAAGTACGCCCCTCGACACCCGCTGGAGCCCGTCCCGCCCCTCGGAGCGTAAACATCACAGCCCGGCTTCCACGGAGGGCTCCCCCCGAGCCTGGATGGTACAACCCAGGGGCCCCAACGCGGCCACACTTGGTACAGCCCCCTCGCCAGAAGCCCCCACGCCTCGGAACACACTAGAGGAACGGCTCCCACGGCCCCCACGCGGCACACTCTGGGTGCGGGGCGCCCCCTTCACGGCTGAGCCATCGCACACCCCGTCTTCCCCGTACTCTTCGGGTTCGGCCTCCCAGCCCGCACACGCGGGGGTCTGGACCCCAAGCCCCTCCGGGGCTCGGGCCTCGCACACTCGGCTTGCTCCCCGCGGCCGCTCCAGTGGTACAGCCCGCCGCCCCCGCCCGGCCCCTCAGGGCCCGTCCATCCCGCCGCCCCCGCGCAGCCGCCCCTCTCAGTTCCGGAAGGGGGGGCTCGCGGACCATGGCCCCCGCCCGGCGGGCACGGGTGGTACGGCCCAGCGCGGCCCCGCGGGGGGCCCGGACGCGACCATCGCATGTGGGGGGCGCTCAGCACACGCGCTGGCGCACTCACCTGTCACCGGTGGCCGCCCAGCCTCTCCGGCGGGCCGCGGCTCCCACCCATCGCCACGCTGCGCTTGCTCCCGCTACTTCTGTTCCCAAGCGATGGCAAAGGCTGCGGCAGCGACGCCTTCTCTGAGCCAGGCCCAACGGCTCGCGCGGCGCGGCCCCCCCGCCCCCTCCCCCCGGCCCCCGCTCACCGCCCCCTCCCACCCTCCGACCGGAAATGCCGCCACAAACAGGAACTGACGTACGAAGAGCGAGCGACGGGCCCGGAGCGCGCGACAGCGCAAGCGCGGGCCCGGGAAGGAGGCGGGCTCACAGCGGGGCGCCTGCGTACACACTGCGGCTGGGGGCGGTGTGGCTAAGATTTGGGCCCTGGCTCCGGCGCCGGGCGGAAAGGGGAGACCGGAATGCGCAGGCGCGGCAGGGCTCCGCGGCCAGCTTTCCCTCGAGGCCGGCCGCGGCTATTACTTCCCGGCAGCCCCTGCTCCTGATTTACATACGCTTTGATCTTCCGCTCGCCCTGGCTCGCGGCGCCCAGACTCTTAAAGGGCCCGGCCGCGAGAATTTCTGCGTGTGAGTCGCGGTTGTGCTCGGGCTCCGAAGCCTCACGGCCCCAGAGTCGGCGTGGCTGTGGGCAGAGGGCGCGACCGCCTCGTGGGCCTGTGTCCCACCTGCGGAGTGGAGGCAGCCACGGCGTCTTCCCGTGAGAGAGACCCTCGGACGTGGGCGACAGGGGCAGCCGGCGTGACGAGCGTCGCCTCAGCGGCTCCGTGGGCGTGGGCGCCCCGTCCTCCCCGCCTCCCGCTGCTGGGGTGTCGCTGGCCGTGGAACCGAGAAATCCCTCCCGCGACCAGAGGGTCCGCCGGCGCAGGGCCGGGAGGACCGCCCCAAGCTGGCGCCGGGGGAGGGCTGGGGTCCCCGGCGAGGTGCCGGGCCGGGCGCCGTGGCCGGACCTTCCGCGTGTGCGCCCCGGGCCAGTGCTTCCCCTCATCCCGCGCCCAGTCCTCCCTGGTTTTGTCTTCGGCCCCCGTCGCACACGTGGGCTAGCGTCTGCCTTGCTACCTAAGACACAGCAAGCAACGCGGGATACCCGATTTCCAGGGGGCAGCCCGGCCGCACGGCGGCCCCGCACGGCTCTGGCCCATGCATTGGCTAGTGCCGCAGACAGCTGCGGGGCGCCTGGCTCCCAGGCCCTCCTGCCCGAGCCTCGGTCTCCCCGGGCACTGGTGGAGGGCGCACCTGAGTTCTCTCCCTTGCAGCCTGGCAGCCGAAGGCCACGCCTGTCAAACTGCTTAAGCCCCGGTGTGTGCAGATGCAGACTCGTGTATCAGCCCCCGTGGACGAGCAGTGTCAGCCAGTGGTGTTCACCTGTGTGACGCTCTCATAGTTAACGCTCCCCCCCCCCCCGCCCTCAGTGCTGAGACGGCTGAACTGATTTTCTGACCCACCGAGAAGCTATGCCCTGCGATCTGAACAAAAAAAAAACAGGGCTCCAGGGGCCTTGGGAGCCGGGCGGGCCCAAGTTCTAATCACATTTCTTCCGTAAGCTTGGCAGAATAACTTCTCTGGAGCCTGCATTTCTGCATTGCAAAGCAGTGTCAATAGCATTGATGTAGCTAGTGCTACAGGCCCCGGTGCTGTGCACAGTTATTCCGGAGGCCAAGGACAGCAGGACGCTGGGGGGCTTGCCCAGCTCCTAGGACAGGTTACGGGTAGAAATGGGATGGCGGGCTCTGTGCGGTGCTGTAGCACAGTGGGCGAAGCCACCACCTGCGACACCAGCATCCCATATAGGCACTGACTGGTTCGAGCCCTGGCTGCTCCACTTCTGATCCAGCTCCTTGCTGACGTGCCAAGGAAAGCAGCAGAGGATGGCCCGAGTGCTTGGGTCCCTGCACCCGTGTAGGAGACCCGGAGGAATCTCCTGGCTTCAGCCTGGCCCAGTCCTGGTTGTTGTGGCCATTTGGAGAGTGAAGCAGTAGATGGAAGACCTCTCTGCCTCTCCTCTCTCTCTGTGTAACTCTGCCTTTCAAATAAATAAATAAATCTCCTCCTCCTCCTTTTTTTTTTAAAGATTTATTTATTTATTTGAAAGGCAGAGTTACACAGAGAGAGGAGAGGCAGAGAGAGAGAGAGAGGTCTTCCATCTGATGGTTCACCCCCCAGATGGCTGCAACGGCCAGAGCTGTGCCAATCTGAAGCCAGGAGCCAGGAGCTGCTTCTGGGTCTCCCACGTGGGAGCAGGGGCCCAGGCACTTGGGCCATCTTCTGCTGCTATCCCAGGCCATAGCAGGGAGCTGGATTGGAAGTAGAGCGGCCAGTCTCAAACCGGCGTCCATATAGGATGCCAGCGCTTCAGGCCAGGGCATTAACCCGCTGCGCCACAGCACGGCCCCATAAATAAATCCTAAAAAATGAAAGAAACAGGGTTTGACCCCAGCAGGCAGGCACTGAGGCCTCTGCTGTTAACCCCGTCGCACTGGGGGATGGAGAGTCTGGATCCCACCCCCGTGCCCGGTGTTTGGTTATCTCAAAGTCTCTCAAGTTCAACATCAAGACTGATGGATAAGTCCCTGAAGCCCCAGTCCCACCCTCCCCTCCATTCCCTGAACTCCCACCCATCACTGCATCCCGGGAAAGGGTGCCGGGCACGTCTCATCTGAGGTCTGAAAAGACTTCTCGATGAAGGGCCCTTGGCTAAGGGGCAGGGAGGACCTCTCCCCAAGCCCCCTCTGTGCCCAGGGGCAGGAAACATGGCCCAGAGCCTGGTTCAGCCCTTCTCAGAGGTCAGACGAGCCCCAAAGCCCTCTTAGCAGCCCACTCATGGCTGTGAGGTCTGGGGGTCTGGCCCTGGGGTGGGAGAGGTGGCCATGGGGCGAGGACCCCTCCCTTCCATACAGGCAGGCGCTCATCCCCCACCCCGCCCCCAGCACATGCTTCAGGGGAGAAGAAAGCCCACAGCATTGGTCCCAGAGCTCTAAAACCATTAAAAAACGGATTGGTGGACGTTGGGTGCGATGGTTAGGGCACCTGCAGCCCATACTGCAGTGCCTGTCTTGAGTCCCGGCTCGTCCACCTCTGGTCCAGCTCCCAGCTAAGGCACCAGCGACGGCTCAAGTACGTGCGTCCCTGCCACCCACATGGGACGGCCAGATGAACTCAGTCCCTGGCTTTAGCCTGGCCTACCCTGGACTGTTACGGATATCTGGGGAGTGAACCAAGGAACTGAAGACCCACTCTCTCTCCCGCTCTCTTTCAAATAAAGTGAAACTAAAGAAATAGAATTTTTTTTATTTAAAAGAATTTCCCATGCTCTCGAGAGATGCTGAAATGCTGTCTCTTGGTTCTCTGGGCTCCGCAGCCGCTCCGGGGCTGGGAACATCCTTTGGAGCAGTGTGACGTGTTGGCACAGGCACCGAGCAGGCTGGGGAATCCGTAAATGTTGCTTCTGGTTTCCTCTTTATACAAGCTGTGTCTCACTCGCAAAGGGGAGGCAGCCCCGGCCTGCAGCGGCAAGTCCCGAGGCACGGCAGTGGCTACGGTGCCATGGGCAGACGCCGTGCCGTGCCACTCGCTCTGCTCTCCGGAAGCCATAGACAGCTTCCCGGCGGGTACGCAATGGGAGCCAGCGGCCTTTGCGTGGCCCGCTGGGCCCTGGGTGAGCTGCCTCTGCCTGCCCTGATTTCATCCCCAGCTGCCCCTGTTCCAGACACACTCACCCCTGTCTCTGCAACAAGACCAGTCTGCTGTCACCCCAGGGCCTTTGCACCGTGGCTCCCTCTGCCCAGGCCCCGACTTTCGCCCGAGCAGCCCCTTCTTGTCTGCACAGAGCTCCTCCCCGTAGAGAGCTTCCCCAGCCACCCCAGGCCCTGGGTGCTTCCCTACCTGTGGTTAACTCTAGAAGGTGGAATTAACACCTGGCCGAGCCAGGACCTGGGGGGCAGCCCCCGGCCTGGCAGGTAAGAGCCGCCCCCCACTGCAGCTCCTGATTGCAGCTGCCTGCTGCAGCGCGCACTGGGCGGCAGCAGCGATGGCGCCCGCACTGAACTTCCTGTCACTCGCGCGGGACACCTGGATTGAGTTCCTGGCCCTGGCCCAGTCTCAGCCACTACAGGCATTTAGGGAGTGAACCAGCACAGGGGAGCTCTGTTTGTCTCTCTGCTTCTCAATGGTGTGTGTGTGTCTGTGTGTGTCTCTGTGTGTGTCTGTATGAGTGTGTGTGTGTCTGTCTATGTGTGTGTGAGTGACATCTCTTGCCGGAGCTCTCACAGCCAGAAGTGCGGCTCCGGATCTGTTCCCAAAGCCGGCGCAGGCCATGCTCATCACGCTTTTACCCATGGACTCAGCTGTGGGCCCAGACTGGACATACAGCAGAGTCCTGTTTTATACTAAGTTTGGGAGACTGAACAACTGGAAACAGTCTCTTGTGTTACTAGGAAAAAACGAAATAATACTTAGGCTACACAATGTTCAGTTCAAAAAGAAAATCATGTCACAGCCGACTCTTCCCACAACTGCCACAAGATGGCGCCACGGCCCCGCAGGCACCAGAATTGGTGTTTTCTAGAGCACTTTGGGGCACCTTTGTGCTGTTTCTTAACATTTCCTGTTAAAATTAAAGCGTGACGCCTACACGTGATTAGTGGAAATGACAACCACGCGTGCCAGGTGGTTCTGAATTGGACTGAGTGTGGGGGGAGGTGAACTATGCACTGGATGAGTGTCGTACCCCTGCTACATTCCTCGATTCTCAGAGCTGCACTGTGTTCTCATTGGCATTGCCACGTAGAAGGGCGTGGTGTCCCCCGACCCACTGCCCCTGTCCGCCTCTCAGTGGAGAGACGCCGAGGGGACAGACAGGGCAGCAGAGGGTTAAGCAATGGCCGGGTCCGGGTGAGGCGCACACAGTGTATAAGAATGGGGACACTCTTGCTACTTTGCATCAAGTTTACAACTGTGGTGAAGAGTTACCAGCAGCGCCTCCTACAGCCCTGAGAAAGCTGCTCTCGGGTTCTACAACAGGGATGCTAACGCTGGCGCTGGCAGTCAGGGACTGCAGAGACAAAATTGAAGATTACTTATTTATTTGAAGGGCACAGAGAATCTTCCGTCTACTGGTTCACCCCCCAAAATGGCTGCAACAGCTGGGATGGGGTCAGGAGGAAGCCAGGAGCCAGGACCTCCATCTGGGTCTCCCACATGGGTGGCAGGACACCAAGGACTTGGGGGGCCGTCTTCTGCTGCTTGCCCAGGCGCACGAGCAGGGGGCTGGATCAGAAGTAGAGTGGCTGAGACTCAAACTGGCGCCCGTATGGGATGTCGGCGCACAGGCTTAGCATGCTGTACCATGACGCTGGCCTCTGAGAGATAAAATTAAATAACATGATGTGCCAAGCACACTTTAAAAAAAAAAAAGATTCATTTTATTTATTTGAAAGACAAAGTTACAGGGAGACAGAGAGAGAGAGAGAGAGACACATTCCATCCACTAGTTCACTCCCCAAATGGCCACAACAGCCAGGGCTGGGCCAGGCCAAAGCCAGGAGCCTGCACTTCCATCTGGGTCTCTGATGCAGGTGCAGGGGCCCAAGCACTTGGGCCATCTTCTGCTGCTTTCCCAGGCGTATTAGCTGGGAGCTGGACTAGAAGTGGAGCAGCCGGAACTTGAACCGGTGCCCGTTTGGATGCCGGCACTGCAGGGGGGCAGCTTAACCTGCTGTATCTGAGTGACGGCCCCAAGCAGGGGTTTTAGCCATTCATGGGAATCAACTCATTCAACCTGCAGTCATCCCCATGGGGTGGCTGCTATAATAGTTCCCATGTTAGTGCAGAAGAAACTGAAACAGAGAAGTTGGGTAACTTGTCCACGACCACACAGCTCTAGGGCACAAGTTCTGCATCGTTACACTCCATCAAAGGGCAAAAAGCGGCAGTGTTTGGCCGGGGCGTTAAGATGCCCACGGTTCCGTGTCAGAGCGCCTGGGTTCAAGTCCCAGCTCCCCGCAGGTCCCTGCTTCCTGCTAATGTGCACCGTGGAAGGCAGCAGGTGGCGGCACAAGACCCCGCCTCCCTGCCACCCACACGGGAGACCTGGATTGAGTTCCTGGCCCCTGCTTCTCTCCCAGGACTTGCTATGCTGCAAAGCACGTGCGGGGTGAAGAGGCAGCGTTAGGAGGCCTCCGCTCCAGCCACTGCAGGTTCACAGGCTCCGAGCCCCCGCCTCAGCCCAGCATTCAAATCTGTGCAGCCATGAGTGTCGGTTTATGCCAGCTTCCACCAAACAAAACAGGGAAATGAGGGGGCAGCCGGCGCCAGGTGACTGGACAGCCAGCCACTGTCGCTGGGGGAAAGACCAGAAGCATCCTCAGATAGACCTGCTTGTGGCCAGCATCCACTTCTCACAACACAGACGCTGTGGACTCAACCTTGCAAAACAGAAGCTCTCGTGGGCCCTGTGGCTCTGCTCCCGCTCTCATGGAACGTGGTGTACACACAAGGCGCCGCGGGACGGATACACCAGGGGCAGACCGTGGGTTCTCTCTCTGTAACTCTGCCTTTCAAATAAAGTTTTAAAAATTCTTGAAAGACGGGCTGGCACTGTGGTGCAGTAGGCTAAGCCTCCACCTGCAGTGCTGGCATCCTATATGGACACCAGTTCAAGACCCGGCTGCTCCACTTCTGATCCAGTTCCCTACTATGGCCTGAGAAAACAGTGAAGAATAAATAGCTCAAGTCCTTGGGCTCCTGCACTGATGTGGGAGACCCAGAAGAAGCTCCTGGCTCCTGGCTTCAGATTGGCTCAGCTCCAGCCATTGTAGCCATCTGGGGAGTGAACCAGTGGATGGAAGACCTCTCTCTCTGTCTCTCCCTCTCTCTGTAACTTTGCCTTTCAAATAAATAAGTAAATCATTTTTTTTAAAAAAATTATTAAAAGAAAAAAAAAAAAAAAGAGCAGCAATGGCAGAACTCACCTGGCGTAGGTGAACCTTCCAAAGTCAGGTAGACAACAATCTTCAAAAAATTCAGGCCGGCGCTGCGGCTCACTAGGCTAATCCTCCGCCTAGCGGCGCCGGCACACCAGGTTCTAGTCCCGGTCGGGGCACCGGATTCTGTCCTGGTTGCCCCTCTTCCAGGCCAGCCCTCTGCTGTGGCCAGGGAGTGCAGTGGAGGATGGCCCAGGTGCTTGGGCCCTGCACCCCATGGGAGACCAGGAAAAGCACCTGGCTCCTGGCTCCTGCCATCGGATCAGCGCGGTGCGCCGGCCGCAGCGCGCCGGCCGCGGCGGCCATTGGAGGGTGAACCAACGGCAAAGGAAGACCTTTCTCTCTGTCTCTCTCTCTCACTGTCCACTCTGCCTGTCAAAAAAAAAAAAAAAAAAAAAAATTTTCAAAAAAGGTGCATATTATGAAAAAAACATAATTTCAAAAATTTTGCACCAAAATAAACTTATCTTCTAGCTCCATTTTCCATGAACTGTTTAAAAAATATATTTTCTTTAAAGGCAGCATTTAAAAAATTTCATTTTCATTTTTATTTGAAAGAGAGTAGGAGACAGACAGAGAAAGATCTTCCATCTGCTGGTTCTCTCTCCAAAAGGCCTGCAACAGCTCAGGCGGAGCCAGCCCAGAGCCAGGGGCCAGGAATTCCATCCATTCTCCCATGAGAGCCGTCCACCTCGCTCTCAGGCCAAGGGGCCCCAGCGCTCGAGCCATCACCTGCTGCCTCCCAGGACGCACATCAGCAGGAAGCCGGATGGGAGGCAGAGCCAGGCCCTGAGCACAGGTGGTCTTACTTGGATGCGAGCGGCCACAGGGGCACCTTGATCACTGCCGCGCCAAACACCCTCCCTCCGTGAACTTTTAAACTGTGTCTGTCTGTGGTGTTTTATGTCACTGTAGCTTCTGTTACACATAAAGAAATTACCGCATGCTCTTAAATTTAGTCACTGGGGCTCTTCCAGTTGATCCAAGCCGCTGTTAAAATTACCATGCCATGGAACCCAAGAAATTAGTAGGGAAACCGTAAGGGCTGACACACTGCAAGGAGCACAGGCATGTGTGAGCGCCCCCTGGTGGCACTGACGGGAAGGCGCAGACTCTGAAATGACAGCCTCAACCGGTCAGTCCCGGGGAAGGTCCAGCCTGGGCCCTCACCGGGAAGGGCGTCTGCACAGCTCTCTGCTCTTGTCCCCATCCTGAAGCCCAGCCCTTCACACCCCATGCACAGCATCTGGACACCTTAAATAAACGGGTGACCGGTTGGGAAGATGAACTTCCTGGAGGTGGACGGACGTGACAAGTGCCCAGAATGGCAGGGAACCATGCCCTCAAAACAGCCGAACCGGAGCGGTTAAGCTGCTGCTGGGGACGCCCTCACCCGAGTCCTGGCCCCTCCGCTCCCCGTCCAGCCTCCTGCTAACGCGCACCCTGTGAGGCACAGGTGATGGCTCCAGTGCTTGGGTTCCAGCCACCCACACGGGAGACCTGGACTGAGTTCCTGGCTCCTGACTTCAGCCCTGGCTGTTGCGGGCATTTGGGGAATGAACTAGCACATGGGAAGGTCTCTGTTTCTCTGCCTTTCAAATAATTCTTCTAAATTTCAATGGTTAAAATGGTCAATTTTATGTTGTGCATATTTGCCCACAATAAAACGTCATCAGTGGGTGAGGTCTGACCTCATTTTCTCCTGACGACCACCTGGCTGCCTCCCTGATCACACCCTCAATGCCCGGTCGGGGCCCCGGTCCCTGTGCTCGGCTCTCCAGGCCTTGGCTTTGACTCCAGCGGCACCCCAACCTGCTGGCTCCACCTGTTCACCTGGAGCCCCGGCGGGCACCCCCTCAGTACGGTCAGAACAGAGTTCCCACCTCCACGACCTGCTCCTGTCCCCATTCCCCCACCCCGGCCCCCATCCCAGCCAACAACCCTTCCCCCAGACGCTCAGGTCTAAACCACACAGGAGTGACTCCCAACACCCTCCCCACCAGCGCCTCCTGCTGCTCTCCCCCCACGCCACCTTGTGTTCTGCCTGGACACTGCAGAGGCGACCACCTCGCTGTCCTCACAGCAGCCAGAGCCACGGTTACAACAGGAATTTGGCCATCGCCCCTGCCTCAGACCCTCCCGAACTCCTCGCTCTCAGGCCAAGTCCACTTCCCACAGAGCCCCGGGGCACCTGCTTCCTGTCTATCACCCACCGCAGGGCTGGACGGCAGGTCCCTCACTTGCGGGCCTTTACAGTGGCTGACTTCTGCCTGCCCACCCCACCTGCTCCCGTTCAGCCTGGGCGTCACCTGCTCTCATAGGCCCTCTTACACCTGACCCCGCCCACCAGTGCCCCCAACCCGTGGCTCCTGCACACTGTCTCCCTCACTGGAGCTCAGCCATGTGTGGGCTCCCAGCACAGAGTGGGGGCTGTGCAGCAGTCAGGGGCTGAGGCCCAAACGGACAGAAACCCAGCTCTTTGCACACGGAGCCCGCAGGTGGAAAGCCGCCAACACCAGCGGGGAGAGCGGCAGCAACAGGTGCAGTCGGGGGTGGGGGGGGGCGAGTGACAGTAGCGAGGCCTTGCGGGGGGAGGAGTCTGCTCTGAGGGGGACAGAGCCCCCACCCACCCACCCTGCGCCTGACTCACCCTGAAGGAGGGGAAGGAGACGGTTTGGAAGTCACAAAAATCTATTAAACCAGCCGTGGGCTCCGCTCTCGGCACCGCCCTCCCTTCCCAGCGCCCCTCGCCCGCCACCGCACGGACCTTCGGAGAACAAGACGCCCCAGGCGGGAAAACGGAGGTGCCGCGGCCGCAGCCCAGGGTCTGGGCAGCGGAGGGCAGCCACAGGCTCTACAGGCTCAGCGCCACCGTCGCCGGGGCCGCCGGGAGGCCGCAGGTGCAGGAGGGTCAGGCAGGACGCAGCGCACAGTCGGGCCTTGCCACAGGGACAGAAAACAGAAGAGAAATGAGCGGAGGAGACAGAGGCAGCCGGGGCGCAGTCACGGCCACGGGGAGGGGGGGAGGGGGGAGGCGGGCGAGGGCAGCTCCTCCAGGTGGGAGGAGGAGGATGGAGGCAAGGGAGGACACCCAGCGCTGGGAGAGGTAGAAAAGGCCACGGCCATGGCCAGAGGAGAGAGCAGAGGGCGTGAGGGGAGAGAGTCCCAGTGCGGACGAGGCCGGGTCCCACCCTCCCTGTCGGGTGCCAAGTTCGACGTCCAGGAGCCGGTGGGAGGGCGAGGGAGGCCTCACAGCAAGGCTCGGCCCAGGAGCGCGGGGCGCACCCCTGCGGAGCTGCCGCCCCCCGCCCCACGTGGGCTAGAAGGTCCGGCGGCCCAGTCTTTTGAACACGCTCACGCTGCCGGCGTGATCCATCTGGGCACCAAGGCCCTCACTGGAGCCGCTGCTCCGGGGCCCCACCAGAGTCCTCTTAATGGTGACCTTGACTTCGGCGGAGGACTTACTCTTGGTGCTCGTGACCTGGCTGTCCTGGGCCTCCGGCGCGAGGGCGGCCTTGCCCAGTCTCTGGATGATGCTGACTTTGGCCAGGGGCTCCGGCTTCCTCTCAAGTCCGGGGCGTGCGGACAGCGACAGGCGCCGCAGCGTTGGGGTGGTGCTCGCTGCCGAGCTGGTGGCCTTGGCTTTGACAGTCAGAGCTGGCTGGGGACTGGCCTTGGCCGGGCCCCGCCCCAGCTTCTTCAGGACCCCGGCATACTGCAAGACAGAGCTGCTGCTGTCGTTGTCACTGTCCCAAGCCACGTCCTCATCCAGCTCCGAGGTGGCCCCCAGGCGGCTGAAGACTCCTGTGGGCTGTGGAGGTCAGAGACAGGACGAGTGAGCCACGCGGTCACTCACCACACCCCCCGCTCTGTGCCTGGCCTCACACCGGTGACCCCCACATGGCAGGGAGGGCCTGGGGGAGGCTCTCTGCAGGAGGGGAGGGGACAACAGAGCTGGGTCCAGTAAAGAAAGGGAAGAGGGGCCGGCGCTGTGGTCCAACAGGTTAAGCGGGTTAAGCCGCCTGCGATGCTGGCATCCCACGTGGGCACCAGTTGGTATCCCAGCTGCTCCACTTCCAACCCAGCTCTCTGCTACTGGCCTGGGAAAGCGGTGGAAGATGGATCAAATGCTTGGGCCCTGCACCCACATGGAAGAACAGGATGAAACGCCTGGCTTCTGGCTTCAGCCTGGCCCGGCACTGGCTGTTGTGGCCATTGAGGGAGTGAACCAGCAGATGGAAGACCTCTCTCTGACTCTTCTCTCTCTGTAACTTTTTTTTTTTTTTTGGACAGGCAGAGTGGACAGTGAGAGAGACAGAGAGAAAGGTCTTCCTTTGCCGTTGGTTCACCCTCCAATGGCCGCCACAGCTGGCGCGCTGCAGCCGGTGCACCACGCTGATCTGATGGCAGGAGCCAGGTGCTTCTCCTGGTCTCCCATGGGGTGCAGGGCCCAAGCACCTGGGCCATCCTCCACTGCACTCCCGGGCCACAGCAGAGAGCTGGCCTGGAAGAGGGGCAACTGGGACAGAATCCGGTGCCCCGACTGGGACTAGAACCCGGTGTGCCGGCGCCACAAGGCGGAGGATTAGCCTAGTGAGCCGCAGCACTGGCCTCTCTATAACTTTTTTTTAAAGATTTATTTATTTATCTGAAAATCAGAGTTACACAGAGAGAGAAGAAGAGATAGAGAAAGAGGTCTTCCATCTGCTGGTTCACTCCCCAATTGGCCACAATGGCCAGAGCTGAGCTGATGTGAAGCCAGGAGCTTCCTCCCAGCCTCCAATGCAGTACAGGGGCCCAAGGACTGCTCTTCCCACAGGGTCCCAGAGGACACGAGCCCGCCTCCTGCCCTGCAGCACCCCACCCCTGGCTGCACAGGCCTCTGTCTTAGGGTCAGTGTCCTGTCTGATTTCTGACCCTCACGCCCATCCCACCCTGGACTGTGAGCACCCTAAGGGTGGGGCCGGGGCTGTCTGGGTCACCACTGTGTCCCCAGCCCGCCCAGGACCGCGTGCGGAGTTGGAACTCAGGAAGTACTTGTAGAGTGAGTGACCAGGCTGGTCCTCTGCTCCTGCTCTTGAACCATCTTCTACTGCTTCCCCAGGCCACAGCAGAAAGCTGGATCGAAAGTGGAACAGCCAGGACTTGAACTGGAGCCCATATGGGATGCCGGCACTGCATCCCACTACGCCACAGTGCCAGCCCCTCTGTAACTCTTTCAAATCAATAAATAAATCTTTAAAAAAGAGAGGGAAGAAGGCATGCGGCACACAGAGGGCAGATCACCACAGGGTGCGTAAGAGAGCAGGAGCAGAGGACCAGCCTGGTCACTCACTCTACAAGTACTTCCTGAGTTCCAACTCCGCACGCGGTCCTGGGCGGGCTGGGGACACAGTGGTGACCCAGACAGCCCCGGCCCCACCCTTAGGGTGCTCACAGTCCAGGGTGGGATGGGCGTGAGGGTCAGAAATCAGACAGGACACTGACCCTAAGACAGAGGCCTGTGCAGCCAGGGGCGGGGTGCTGCAGGGCAGGAGGCGGGCTCGTGTCCTCTGGGACCCCATGGGAAGAGCAGGTGCCTGCCACTCAGGTGGGGATGGGGTCATGTTACTGAGCCCGAAGAGCCAAGCTCTTCAGGTGACTGCATCTTCGAGCTTGAGTGTTATTCTCATCCCCGTGATGAGATTCCAGGAAGCGAGAGACAGCCAGAGGGGCAGTGCCTGGTGGGCAGGAGAGGGAGGGGACACAGCGGGGAGCTCACAACCCTGCTACAGGCTGAGCACTGGACAGATGACACAGCCAAGGCCACATGTGCAGGCGGCAGTGGGTGCTTGGGTGTGTCCTAACCACTCGCTGTGCCTGGGGCCCACGGGACTGCAGGTCGCAGCGAGAAGGGGGGGTCTCCTGAGGGTCTGCACCGTGGGAGGATGGGCCCACCCTGTG
Source organism: Oryctolagus cuniculus (assembly GCF_964237555.1). NCBI lineage: Eukaryota > Metazoa > Chordata > Mammalia > Lagomorpha > Leporidae > Oryctolagus > Oryctolagus cuniculus. The sequence continues at coordinate 13,958,956 of NC_091449.1, read as the reverse complement.
GCTGCACCACTGCTGCGGTGGGGGCGGGGCTGGAGCAGGGGGCAGCGGCTGCGCTGTCCGGACAGGGCCAGGTGGCACAGGAGGTAGAGACGGGCGGAGACAGGCGTCCTTGGGCCAGGGCCAGGAGGGGGCTGCCGCGGGGGAAGACCCTGAGGCCAGTGTGGGACGTGGTGGGTGGGTAGCATCCAAAAGTCTGCTGGAGCTTTGGCACCGAAGTCAGGAGACAGGGAAGAGGGGAAACTGAGGCTGGGAAGGCGGGTGGGACGGCCCGGGGGCAGAGGGCGCGGGGCATCAGGAGGCATCCTGGGAAAGACAAGGGCTTACCAGTCCAGCACCGCCACCCATTCCCAACTCACTTTACTCCCTGTTGTCGTGTCTGCCTTGGTCTCGGCGCCGAGGCGGTCAAACACGGACGTCCTGTGGAGCCCTGGAGGAGACAAGACGCAGCCAGACGCCATCAGCTCTGCTTCGGGCAGGGCAGGCTGTGCCGCATCGCCACTGGTGTCTGCTCTGCTGCCTAACACTCACCGTGACCCACACACCCCTGGCTGGCATCAAGCGCGGGGAAGAGCAACAGCCAACACTCTCCTTGCACCTTTGTACAAGTTCACGAAATGAGGGACAGGTGCCGTGGCGCAGCGGGTTAAACTGTTGTCTGCAGCGCAGGCATCCCATAAGGGCGCTGGTTCAAGTCCCAGCTGCTCTACTTCCGATCCAACTCCCTAACAATGCACCTGGGAAAGCAGCAGAAGATGGCCCAAGTGTTTGGGCCCCTGCACCCACACGGAGACACAGAAGAAGCTCCTGGCTCCTGGCTTCAGCCTGGCCCAGCTCTGGGGTTTGAGGACATTTGGAGAGTGAACCAGTGGAAGGAAGATCTCTCTCTCTCTTTCTTTATCTAATTCTTTTTTTTAAAAGATTTATTTTATTTATTTGAAAGACAGAGTTACAGAGAGAGGTAGAGACAGAGAGAGAAGCCTTCCATCTGCCGATTCACTCCCCAGATGGCCGCAACAGCCGGAGTTGTGCTGATCCAAAGCCAGGAGCCAGGAGCTTCTTCTGGGTCTCCCACACGGGTGCAGGGGCCCAAGGACTTGGGCCATCTTCTACTGCTTTCCCAGGCCATAACAGAGAGCTGGATTGGAAGAGGAGCAGCCAGGACTAGAACTGGTGTCCATATTCGATGCTGGCGCTTCAGGCCAGGGCTTTAACCTGCTGCACCACAGTGCCAGCCCCTCTAATTATTTCAAATAAGTATATTTGAAAGTCAGATTTAGAGAGAGTCAAAAGCAGAGTTAGCAATAGAGAGAGAGAGAGAGAGAGGGAGGGAGGTTTTCTATCCACTGGTTCACTCTCCAGTTGGCCACACTGGCTGGAACTACGCCAATCCAAAGCCAGGAGCCAGGAGCTTCTTTCAAGTCTCTCACACGGGTGTAGGGGCCCAAAGGACTTTGCCACAATGCCAGCCCCATAAATAAATCTTAAAGGGGGGGGGCCCGCTGTGGCATGGCAGGTAAAGCCGCCACCTGCAGTGTCAGCATCCCATATGGGCGCCGGTTTAGTCCCGGCTGCTCCACTTCTGATCCAGCTCTCTGCTATAGCCTGGGAAAGCAGCAGAAGATGGCGCAAGTCCTTTGGGCCCCTACACCCCTGTGAGAGACTCAGAAGAAGCTCCTGGCTCCTGGCTTTGGATTGGTGCAGCTCCAGCCATTGCGGCCAATTGGGGAGTGAACCAGTGGATAGAAGACCTCTCTTTCTCTCTGCCTCTCCTTCTTTCTGTGTGTAACTCTGACTTTCAAATAAATAAATAAATCTTTTTTAGAAAAAAAAAAAAAGAAAAAAAGTTCACGAAATGAGAATGGGAGAGCGCTTTCTTTAAATATTTACTTATTTTCTTTTTTCATTATTAGAGACAGCCGAGATCTCTCTGCTGATTTACTTCCCAAACCCCCACAACAGCTAGGACCGGGGAGCCAGGACTCAGTCTGGGTCTCCCAGGTAGGCGGCAGGGACCCAGGTACTTGAACCATCACCTGCTGGTACTCAGGTCGGAAGTGGAGCTGGGACTTGAACCAGGCCCCCAGCACCAGGCATTCTGAGTGGCGTCTTCACCACTGTGCCCACCACATGGAAGAGCTCTTCATCCCTACATTTCTGCTCTGTGTCCAGGGGTCATGGGCCTCCGAGAGCCTCTGCTGGGTGCCGAGTGCTCCCTACACAACGACATAAATAGCCACGGAGGGGAGTGCTCAGTGAATTACTGTGTGTAAATACCAGGGAAATAACAAATGATCATCAGCAAAGAACGACGTCGGGGCAGGCCCTTTGGCCTACCGGTTAAAATACCAGTTGGGATGCCAGCATCCCATATCGAAATGCCTGGATTCAGGGCCAGTGCCGTGGTGCAGTGGGTTAAGCCACTGTCTGCTGGGCCGGCATCCCGTATGGGCGCTGGTTTAAGACCTGGCTGCTCCACTTCTGATCCAGCTCCCTGCTGATGTGCCTGGGAAAGCAGCGGAAGAAGGCCCAAGTCCTTGGGCTTCTGCGCCCTTGTGGGAGACTCAGAAGAAGCTCCTGGCTCCTTGCTTCAGCTTGGCCCAGTCCCCATCATTGGCCATTTGGGGAGTTAACCAGCTGTCTCCCCTCTCTGTGTGTAATTCTGACTTTAAATCAATAAATTAATCTTTAAAAAAATAAAAATAAAAAATCCCAGATTCGAGTCCCGACTTTCCAGTCCCAGCCTCCTGCTAACCCACACCTTGAGGGCAGCGGCTCAAGCAGCTGGGGCCCACGTGGAGGACCTGGATCGCTTCTGGCTCCTGGCTAAGGCCCAGCCATTGTGGGCATTTGAGAAGTGAACCAGAGGATGGGAAACCTCTCCGCATCTCTTTTCTTTTAAAGAAAAGACTGAAGTAGATCTATATGCCCTAATGTTAAACCTCTTGATAAAACAGTTGCAGAACAATCCCTAGAGGAGGATGCTATCGTACCTGCGCAAAAGGCACGCAAGTCCACAGGTGCTGGTGTGGACTGGCATCGGCAGAGGTGGGATGCGGCCGCGAGGGGGCACCGGTGGGAACCCTGAGTCTCCGCTTGCGCACCCTTCCACAGTCTCCGTGCGAACAGGCCGCACGTTCTAAAACGCTCCTACGCAAGGAAGACCACCTACGCCGGTCACAAACCCTGGCGGGGAGTGAATCTCAACCAGGGCCCTGCAGCGCCACGTGACCCCGCCCAGCGCTCTCAGGCCGCCCCGCCCCGCGGAGCCTCCTCCCGGACCCCGCCGCGCCCTGGCCGTGCCATGCGGCCCGCACAGAGGCATGCCCGCCGGGCCGGTACCTTTCGCCGCCTGCTGCTGCTCCAGGATCTTGCGGGTGCGCGGCGTGGTGCCCTTGGGCATGTTGATGATGTACTTCCCCTCCATCTCGGCCGTGACCCGGCGCCGCTTGGTGGGGATCGCCAGGCCCTCCTCCTCCCTGCGGGCCAGGGCTGCTGGGAGGGAGGGGAGAGGGTCAGCCGCCTGGGACAGGAGGTTCTGGTCATGGCGCCCTTGGATCCCCTACCTTCCCACTGACGGAACCACCGAGAACCTCCGAACTCTGGATAAGATGGGGTCACAGACAGGGCTCGAGGTTCCCAGGCTGTGCCCCCCGCCATGCTCTCTGTGGCTCCGTCCCTACCCCAAACAGGCTCACACCCACCCCAGCCCGAATCTCCTCAGACAAGGAAGCTGTGGGTGGTAGAACATTCTAGAACCCATCTAGGCCCTGCTTCCACAGGTATGCCCAATTTTTTTTTTCCCTTAACATTTATTTCTTTGAAAGAGTTACAGAGAGGCAGAGAGAGAGAGAAAGACAGATCGTCCATCCTGGTTCACTCCCCAAATGGCCGCAAGGCGGAAGCTGGGCTTATTTGAATCCAGGAGCCAGGAGCTTCTTCAGGGTCTCCCACACAGGTGCAGGGTCTAAGGACTTGGGCCATCTTCCACTGTTTTTCTAGGCCATAGCAGAGAGCTGGACCGGAAGTAGAGCAGCCGGGACTCCAACTGGCGCCCATATGGGATGCCAGCACTGCAGGCAGGCAGCTCTACCTGCTGAGCCACAGTGCTGACGCAGGCATGCCCAGTTTTCAAAAAGAATCCAAAGCACAAATTATATTGTACCTCAGTGTTTATGAAAATAATCACCCCATGGCTGGCACTGCAGCTCACTTGGCTAATCCTCCACCTGCAGCGCCGGCACCCCAGGTTCTAGTCCCAGTTGGGGTGGCAGGTACTAGTCCCGGTTGCTCCTCTTCCAGTCCAGCTCTATGCTGTGGCTTGGGAAGGCAGTGGAGGATGGCCCAGGTGCTTGGGCCCTGCACCCACATGGGAGACCAGGAGGAAGCACCTGGCTCCTGGCTTCGGATCGGTGCATCACCGGCCGTAGCAACCATTAGGGTAGTGAACCAACGGAAGGAAGACCTTTCTCTCTGTCTCTCTCTCACTGTCTATAGCTCTACCTGTCAAATAAATAAAAATAAATAAAAAAATAATCCCCCCAAATGGGTTAAGGGGTGAAAGAGCTCCCTCCAAGATTCGCCATCTTTCCAACACTTTACACGTGAACCTGAACTTCCTTGCTCAGGACTCACAGCACACCAACCAACAGCCAAGAGGGGAACAGGAGTGACAGGAAGGGGCGTGGAAAACTGAAGCCCTGTGGCCTCGGCTCCTCACCATGCCTGAGGGGTGGGGTGGGCAGGGAGAGGCACAGGCCACGATGCAGGGGGAGGACCTGAGCGCCTGAGCTGAGACCTGGAAGAGGAGCAGGGAAGGCAGCTTGAGCAGCAAAGCCCCGGAGGGAAAGGAGGCGCACAGAGCAGGACCCCAGATGGCCGTGGGAGCCTGGAGTTGATGCTCCGAGTCTCAGGCAGCCCTGGAGGTCGCAGACAACGTCTCAGGGACACCCTGGAGGCCTCAAAGGAGCCTCTGGTGCTCAGGGGAGGCCATGGGTTCTCCACCTTTGAGCCCAGGCCTCAGGTGCAACTCAGCGGGCAACATTTGTCTAAGAAGACTGGGCCAGCCATGCGGGACAGGGAGCTGGGCTGCCCTGCGATGCCAGCGTCCACATCAGAGTGACAGCTCCAGGCCCAGCTGCTCTGCCTCTGACCCAGCTCCCTGCTAAGGTGCCTGGAAAGCACTGGAAGATGGCCCAAGTGCTTGGGCCCCTGCTCCCCACCTGAGACCCAGATGGAGTTCCAGGCTCCTGGCACAGCCTTGTGCGTTGTGGCTATCTGGGGGAGTGAACCAGCAGATGGGAGAACTCTCTCTCTCACTCTCTCTCTGCCATTCTCCCCTTCTAATAAATAAATCAGTCTTTAAATTTAAAAGAAGACTGGAGCGCTGAGTGGGTTGTGGGACACGGGACTTCCTGCATCTCCTTGGGAGCTGCTGCCGCCGCCCACGGCCATGACAAGTTCAGAGGCGCCCAAGCCCATCGTGCTCTGTGCACCCTGCGGCTGTCACAGCACTTTGCAAGGTGGGGCACCAGTGCCCTGGGTACCTCGCTCCCCGCTCCCCACCCCCGCTGCCTGAGCCCCTCACCAGCGGCCTTGGCACTCTTCGCTGCCATCTTGTTGGACACAGTGACGGAGATGTTGGAGGTGCTGGTGTCCGGCCGCCGGGAGGGCGTGCCGGGCGGGGAGTCGCGGTTCAGGCTGTTGGCAATCATCCGGGAGGCGGCTGAGGAGGGCGAAAGGGAGAAGCTGGTTGGGCAGGGTCCCAGGACTGAAGGAGGAAGGGCAGCCCGTGCCACCCCTGCAGCCGCACTGTCCCCAGGAGGGAGATGCTGGGCGATGGGGGTGACTTACTCCTCCTGGGAACCAGCCCTCCCTCCCTGCCCTGGGGGATCCCTGAGGCCCTGGGCAGCCTGGCTGCCAACACACCTCACCCGTCCCACCCACATCGCGGCAGCCCCTCTGGTGGGGAACCACAGGCTCGCCGGGGTTCCTGGCTGACGGCAGTGCCACCCTGAGCAGCTCCCGTCCACTCCGCCACCCACCCTCATCACACCCGGCACTGAGGTGGGCTTGTTTGCTGGTGGCCTCCTGACCAGTCCAAGACCAGCAGCTGAGGAGGAGGCAAGGCCGGAGTCCTGCGTAGCCCCAGCGTGTGGGACAGCTTCTGGCCCTTTCTAGGCCCTCAGTAAATACCCGAAGAGAACACCATGGGGCAGGCGCCTGGCTGGGACGCCTGGGGTTTCCTCCGCTCTCCGCTCCCAATTCCAGCTTCCTGCTGACACCCAGAGTGGGAGGCTGCAGCAACGGCTCAAGTGGCCGGGCCTGGCGGCGCACACGGGAACCCAGACTGAGTCCAGCTCCCAGCCCTCGCTCGGCTCGGCCTTGGCTGTTGCAGGCATTTGGCTGTTGAACCAGCAGGTGCGGAGCACGTGCTCTCTGCCTCTCAAATGAATTTTTATTTTTTAAAATCTGGTCAGTGAGGAACCAGAGAGAGGGCGTGATCCGGAGGGAATTCTAGGCGATGGGTCACGTTTCTGGCTCTGGACCTGGCTGCTGGCTACAGCAGCGTCCCGCCTGCCATGCCATCCACAGCCAGCTGCAGCAGTGACCCCTTTCCTGGCTGTCGTGGGGAGCTCTCACTGAAGTCAGCCGGACACGGTCATGGGCCTTGCCCACCCCCGACTCTGGGCCTAGCCACGTGACTGGCTTCGCCCAATGGGATGGCGGCAACTGTTCCGTAAGCAGAGACTCAACAGGTGCTTCGTCCTTTGCTGCTGCTTTTCGGATGGGGCAGCCTCCAGCGGGTGAACAAGCCCGAGCCAGCCCCCGTGATGGGGGAAACACATGACCAGTCCTTCCTGCTGGCGCAGGTGACACGCGCCACTGAGCCGGCCCAGGGCAGAGGCGACCGGCCAGCTCACGCCATCATGAAATAAACGTCTGGGCTTTAAACCACAGAGTGGAGTCTGTACGGTCAAAACCTTTTTTAATTGCATTTTTTCCCATTTCTTAGTTATCTTATTTGAGAAGCCGTCTATGGGTTCCGGGCATGTGGGGCGTGTGGACCGCCTGACGGATGATCCCTGTCTCTCTGCCTTCAAATAAATCCAAGTATGAAAAAGGAAGGCTGTGTGGAAATGTCGTTCCCAGAGGCCGGTCGGAACCTGAGCACGTGTGCCCCAGGAGCAATGGCTCAGGCCTGTGACGTCACAAAACCCAGGTGCCACTTGGAGGATCCGTGCATATGCCACTCACTCCCTGGGGACCCTCGTCCCCTCTCCCACCTACAGGATGACCCCAGTGTCTCCTCCCCGGAGTGCAAGCGGCCGGAACCAACGGGACTCACCACTGGAGGCGCCTCGGCGGATGTCGCCTGGGAGGGGGCTGGGGCTGCAGGGCACAGACTCAGTGGCAGCTCTGCACATGTCCTGTCACGGAGAGGGACCTGGGTTACCACAGCAGTCGGGGACCCAGGGATCTGGTGACACCAAGATGATGAAAAGGAGTGTTTAACACACGTGGCTCCAAAGAGGAGGCGGCATCGGGCCCACTCGGAGGGAAGGGCGTCCCAGAAAATGCACGGCCAGGACTCCCCAGAGCTGCAAGGGTCACCAAAAAACAAGTGACCCCGTCCCAGGAGGGACCCGGGAGACATGGGAAGTGCCGTGCGGTGGTATCTGGCCTGGATTTTGGCACACACTGGGGGAAAAGCAGAAGAAATCCAGGGCCTGCAGCTTAGTTAACAGCTGCGCACTCACGCTCACGTCTTGGTCTCGGCAAACGTACCACAGCCGTGTATGGTGTTAACACCAGGGACACCAGGCCGAGGAGCCACGGACACCACCTGCACTGGTGCTGGCTCTCTTCCATAAATCTAAATGCGGCCCCACGTTAAGAAACTTAAAGAAAAGAACTGTTTCACTTGGTGGCCTTCCCCGTGACAAGTGGCACAAGACAGGGGGGTCCCGTCCTGGATGACACACAGTAGCAGGGGCCGCAGCTCGGGGGTGGGGGAGCCCACAAGCGCAGCTCTGCAGCGCGCTTCCCTCGGCCAAGGGGTTCAGGGCACGCGGGGCGGGGACGGGGTGTGGCAGGCCACAGCGTGCTCTCGCAAAGGGTTTGCCATTTTAACGTAATAAGCACTGTGCTGCAGGCTGGGCACATACACAGTTAGGGCCACTCCATGCAGCCGGTTTCAGAGAGACCGGATGGGGGGTGACCGTAGGTGCAGGGGCAAGACTGGAATGGCTCCCACGTATATATACGTACAAATCCTCCAAGGCACGTCTTCCTCTCTGGTTTCAGACGGAGAAGTTAGTCTCAGAGAGGTCAGATGACACGCCCGATGTCACCCAGCACGTGAACAAAGCAGCCCCGGCACCAGGTCAGCCTGCACTTGCTGCCAGCCTCCCCTGGCTCTGTAACTGCCCCCACAGCCCCCCGAGGGACAGGGCCCCCCCAGGGACAGGGTCCCCCAAGGACAGGGCCGGCAGGGCACCCACCTGGCGGTGCACCACCTTGGCGTGCTTGAGGATGGCAATGATGTCGCCCACCACGGTCACACCCAGCTCGTTCATGATCTCCTTGTTGAGGTCCAGCAGCATGCTCTTCTGGATCCTGCAGGCGGGGCAGCGGTGAGGCCCGAGAGGGCCCGCCCACGAGGCCTGAGAGGGCCCGCCCACGGGGCCGGCCAGCTCCCGCGCCCCGACCCCTCACCTGTTGTCCACAAACATCACGGCGTAGTTGACAGCAGGTCCTGCAGGAATGCCGGCTTCCTTGAAGAACTGGATCCACTCGGAAGTGGCTGTGTGGTTGGACAGGGCTCGTTATTCCCAGCATCCTCCTTAGAGACCACAGCAGCAAAACCGCAACAGCAGCGGCTCCCACAGATTAAACGCCCATCACGTGCTCGGCTCAGTGAACGCTCCACAGGGAGCAAAGCACTCTCTACACAGGGTGTTAAGTGGTATTCCGGCCCCCTGGAGGAGGCCAGCGCTGTGGTGTAGCGGGTTAAGCGGCCGCCTGCAACGTCAACATCCCATATGAGCGCCGGTTTGAGACCCGGCTGCTCCACTTCTGATCCGGCTCCCTGCTGATGCAACTGGGAAAGCAGCAGAAGACGGACCAACTGCTTGGGCCCCTGCGCCCACGTGGGAGATGCAGATCGAGTTTCAGGCTCCCGACTTCAGCCTGGACTTCAGTCTGGCCCAGCCATCGCGGCCATCTGGGGAGTGAGTCAGTGGATGGGAGACCTCCCTTTCTGTCTGTCTCTCTCTCTCTGTGTACTCTGCGTTTGAAATAAATAAAGCTTTAAGGCTCCCTTGATTTTCCAGTAAGGAAACCGGCAGGGGGAAGTTGGGCAGCTCACCCCAGGTCACAGGCTAACCAGGTCAAAGTTCCCAAAGCTCCACCCTCTGCTCACGGCTCCCGGTCCCCAACAGCCAGAGGATGGAAAGAGAAGTCACAGAGCCTCAGGCAGCCCACTCTGCCCCAGGCACAGCCCCACCTCACAGAGGGCCGTGGGATTTGCTGGCATAGGCTTTGGAGCTTGGGTTCAAATCCCAACTCTGCCACTTCCTGTCTGAGGGACTTTGGGCAGGTTAGCCCATGGGGCCTCAGTGACCTTATCTGCACACTGGGGACAACACATTTAACAAGTATCCCATGAGCACCTGGCACAGGTTAGGTCGTATCCTCGGCACCGGGGACACCACGCGGCTCTGGGCCTCTGCCCTCAGAGCTGACGTCTTGGTGCCCATGTCCTTGGATCATGGTGCCGACGCTGTGAAAAATCTCACAAAGCGACTTTCTGTGGTGCCTGGCAGACTCTCCGGACCATTACCATTACCACCACCTGCTGAGACCAGGCAGCCCCCACCCACGAACCTTCCTGTGTCCGAGCGTCTTCCTGGCCAATCAGGCAGGAGCCCTGCGGGGCCGGTGCTGGGTGTTGGATAAAAGCCTGGTCCATGGGGAACGACTGCCTCCCACACTTGAAGGTCTGCGACACTAGGCTCTCGGACCTGGCCCACGGCTGAGGCGGGCCGTGTGCGAGGAGTCCCTTTCTTCCTTGCTCCTGGTATGTAGCACTCCCTGGTAGTACCGAAGAAGACTTGGATTTAGGCCAAGTGAGGCTCCGAGCTGGGAAGGGCCGGCCTCCAGGTAAGAGGCTAATGGGGGGGGAGGAAGCCCGCATGGGGCACAGGCAGGGCCGTGGGCCAGGCCTCTCACAACGAGGACCCTGCCCAGTACGCAGCAGCCCCTCCACCAGGGTGCTGTCTGGCCCCAACCCTCAGGGACTGGGTAAAGACGAGAGCGCGGGAAGGGCCCTTGCTGTACACAGACGCTGTCTGCCTGCCCGGCCACAGGCCCCTTTGTCACACCATCAGGGAGCACCCTCTAACGACCCCAGGTATACGGGATGTCCAGAGCAGGCAGCTCGAGAGACGGCAAGGAGACGTGGGGTTGCTGGGGCAGGGGGCTGGCGGGCTGGGTAATGGGGGAAGTGACGAGAATGTGTGGAAACACTGTGGTGCTGGCTGCCCGGCTCTGAAGAAAGACTCTAAAGGCCACTGGACTGTGCCCTTCAGCAGGGACAACGTGTGACAGGCAGTCGGATCTCCGCCGCTAGTAAGCGACTGATGAGTGTGACACGGGACAGGGGATCCTTCTGCCTCTGACTCGGGCTGGGATTTGCACCACGAGGTTACTGAAACCTAGGGTCCCGGAGGTGCAGAAGCTCCCACATCCAGCACACGCCACCACCTCACACAGGCCGGCTGTGACAGTGACCCCACAGGACAAACGTCCTGTTGCCAGCCAGCGTGCACCTCGCCATCGGCGAGCTGTGACTATGAGCTGGTGGACATGCACAGAACACTCCCCGCAGCACACCCACAAGTGCTCCTGCCGCAAACCAAGCAACAGTCACTGAGGGCAGTCACTCACACGGTCAAGTGCGACCTGGCAGGGGCAAGGACAGGACAGTGCAGCTACGCCTGGCAGCCAAGGCGACCCTCCAATGGGATGTGGAGCAAAAGCAGTCAGACACAGAGAGCGCATGGGGCGGTCTCATTCGTGTGAGCTCAAAGCCCGAGCCCACAGAGCAAGGATGCTCCCAGTGGGGACACAACCCAAGAGAGCAGGTACACAAACATGGCAGGAGTGGGCAGGCGACTGGAACAGGACCCTCCCCGAACCGGCAAGGTCTGTGTCCTCTTATGCTTTGTTTCTTCTCATCCACTTGAAAGGCAGAAGGACACAGGGAGGTAGAGGAGCGTCTACCACCCGCTGCTTCACTCCCCCAAATGCCCACAACAGCCAGGGCTGGTGGCTAAAAGCCAGAGGACAGGCGCTCCAGCCAGGTCTCCCACGTGGATGGCAGGGGCCTGGGCACTTGGGCCATCCTCCACTGCCTCCCAGCATGCATCAGCAGGGAGCCGCATCAGACGTGGAGCAGCTGGAACTTGATCTGCACTCCAATATGGGATGCAGGTGTCCCAAGCAGGGCTGGACCCGCCACACCACAACATCCACCCCAAGCCCTCTATCTCTTGACTTAGTCAGCTAGGAGGGCTTTGGTTTTCTCAGCCTTCTCATTCAGCTATAATGCATGCATGTCAACACGTCCTCCTATCCGAACAAACCCTGTTAACTAGAACTGAGAACAAGAAATAAAACTTCAGGGCTGGCACTGTGGTGCAGAAGGCTAAGCCATCACCTGTGATGCCAGGATCCCATATGGGTACCGGTTCACGTCCCGCCTGGTCCACTTCTGATCCAGCTCCCCGGGAAAGATGGCCCAAATACTTGGGTCCCTACTACCCAGGTGGGAGACCAGATGAAGCTCCTGGTTCAGCCTGGCCCAGCACTGGCCATTGTGGCCATTTGGGGAGTGAACCAGTGGATGGAAGATATCTTTCTCTGTCTCTTCTTGTCTCTCTGGAACTCTGTCTTTTATTTATTTATTTTTAAATATTTATTTATTTGAAAGGCAGTGTCACAGAGAGGCAGAGGCAGAGAGAGAGGTCTTCTATCTGCTGTTTTACTCTCCAAATGGCCGCAACGGCCAGAGCTGCACCAATCTGAGGCCAGGAGCCAGGAGCTTCTTCCAGGTCTCCCATGTGCGTGCAGGGGCCAAAGCACTTCGGCCATCTTCTGCTGCTTTCCCAGGCCACTAGCAGGGAGCTGGATCAGAAGTGGAGCAGCTGGGACTTGAACTGGCGCCCATTTGGGATGCCAGTACTGCAGGCCACAGCGCTGGCCCCTGGAACTCTACCTTCTAAATAAATAAATAAATCTAAGGAAGGAAGGAAGGAGGGAGGGTGGGAGGGAAGAAAGGAAGGAAGGGAGGGAGGAAGCAAGCTAGCGGGCTTGTCTTAGGGCACGCGTTGTCGGCCCACGTTGGAGTGCCTGGGTCTGACAATGGTCTCCTGTTCCTCACTCAAGTTTTCTGCTAACGCAGACGCTGAGAGGCAGCAGTGACGACTCCGCCCACAAGGGAGGCCGAGGTTGAGTTCCGGGCTCCCAGCTTCACCTTGGCCGGTTCAGGGATTTGGGCAGTGAATCAGCAGTAGGAGCACATAATCCCTCTCTCTTGCTCTGCTTCTTGAATTAACAAATTTGCAAACATTCAGGGGCAGGCTTCGTGGCACAATGGGTTAAGCTGACACTTGGATACCTGCATCTCTGTCAGAGTACATGGAATCCAGGTCTACTTCCACTCTTTTTTTTTTTTTTTAATTTATTTATTTATTTATTTGAAAGTCAGAGTTACACAGAGAGAGAAAGAGAGGCAGAGAGAGGTCTCCCATCTACCTGGTTCACTCCCCAATTGGCCACAATGGCCGGAGCTGCACCAATCTGAAGCCAGGAACCAGGAGTTTCTTCCGGGTCTCCCACATGAGTACAGGGGCCCAAGGACTTGGGCCATCTTCTACTGCTTTCCCAGGCCATAGCAGAGAACTGGATACCAAGTAGAACAGCCAGGACTTGAACCGGCTGCCTATATGGGATGCCGGCACTGCAGACAGCTGCTTTACCCACTACACCACAGCGCCGGCCCCTCCTTTTTTTTTTTTTTTTTTTTTTTAAGATTTTATTTATTTATTTGGGAGGTAGAGTTACAGAGAGTGAGAGGGAGAGAGAGAAAGGTCTCCCTTCCATCCACCGGTTCACTCCCCACTTGGCCGCAACAGCCTGAGCTGAGCTGATCCAAAGCCAGGAGTCAGGAGCGTCTTCCATGTTTCCCACACGGGTGCAGGGGCCCAAGGACTTGGGCCATCTTCTGCTGCTTTCCCAGGCCATAGCAGAGAGCTGGATCGGAAGTGGAGCAGCCAGGACTAGAACCAGTACCCAAATGGGATGCTGGCAGCGCAGATCAACCTACTGCGCCACGGTGTCGGCCCCCACTTCTGATTCAGCTCCCTGCTAATGCGTCTCAGAGGCAGCAGATAATGGCCCAAGCACGTGGGCCCTGCCACCCACGTAGGAGACCTAGAGAGAATTCCTGATTCCTGGCTTCGGCCTGGCCCAGCCCCAGCTGATGCAGGCATTTGGCGAATGAACCAACAGAGGGAAGATTCTCTGTGCCTCTCCCTGTCACTCCATCACTTGGCTTTTCAAATAAATATAAAAAAACTAAATGAGCTAGAAAGTCATCCAGGAGCCCCTCCTGTTGGCTTTGTTGTCACTGCTCACTGCCCCTTCCCACCAGCAGCTCCACCTTCCAACAGAACACACGGGCTGTCCTGCCTCTGTGATTCCAGCGATGGAACCCTATGCGATACCTTCAGACACCTGCCTTCCAATTGCTCTCAAAACAACCCAAGTATGTTTCATGCACTCTTCTGCACGTCCAATAAATCCCAAGAACTATTCAAAGCCACCAGCTCATCTCTATGCCCTGGGAACACGCAAACACAGACCTAAAGGGAGCCTGACGATAAGGCAGCCAACAACAAGAACAGCGACCATTTGTAGAGAATTTTGCCCAAGATTTCACGTGGAACAACCTCCCTGACCCCAGGACGTGGCGGGGGCACAGGTGAGAAAACTGAGGCTCTGCAAGACCGGAGTTCACAATCCAAGTTCTTGCTGGCCAAAGCCCACAGTCAGGAGGCCCGGGAAGGCCCAGCCCCGCCCCCACGTTCCTCCCAGCACAGCTGTCCCTGCCAGTGATCCGCGCACCCCCCCCCCCCGCCTCCTCCCCTCACCAAGGCCACACCTCAAAGAGGGCAGTCGGGAGAAGAACCCTGGGGAGAGGCCAGAGACTCACCCATAGTCACCGACACCATCGTGTCCCCTGCCCTGGTGCTGCTCCCCGGAGCCTGGAAGACACAACGCGGAGAAAGGGCCATGAGTGGCTGCCGGCCGCCGTGTGTGTCCTGCGCCCGGGGCCCAGCTCTCCGTGGGCCAGAAGAGCGTTCCTGGGCTGGGGGCTCACCGCCTATGAATAGCTGGAGCAGCTGGCAGGATGTCAGCGTGTGACAGAGCTGCCACAACTGTTGCCTGTGCCCGGGACGAGGCCCAGGGACAGCAAGTGTCCACAGCTCCATCCCCACACACCCCACAGATAAAAAAGACACCCAAGCCCAAGGCTTCAGCCATAAGCACACATTCATTCTCCCACTCAGAGACTCTCGGTGGAGGCGGTCACTTGGCCTAGACCTGGTCAGTTCCCAGCCCCGCCTTCAGGTCCCGGCTCCCTGCAGTGCAAACCATGGAAGGCAGAGTGACAGCTCCAGAGTTGGGTTCCTGCCACTCACCCAGGAGACCGTGACTGAGCTCCAGGGTCCTGGCTTCAGTCCCCGGCCACTGCAGGCATTTTGGGAGTGAACCAGCAGGAGCAAGCTCTGTCTCTCTGCCTCTCAAATCAGAAGGAAAACAAAGACACACACACACACACGCACACGCACGCACACACACACTGAGAACCTACAAAGTGTGCAGCACTTAGGAACACTGGGATGAACAAAAATCATGGAACTTAGCATCCGTTTGGGGACAGAGGAGGAGAGGGAAAGCAACCAAGCAAACAGCTAACAGCACAGCGCCAGGAGACCCGTCATGTCACAGAGCGACATGGATGGCTGGGCAGGAGGCTGCCACCATCCACGGAGTGATCGGGGAAGACCTCAGTGCCATTCAGAGACCTGGCGAGGGAGGCAGTAGCCACGCAGTTTTCTGGAGGAAGGCTCTTCTAGAACACACAGCGTCCCGAGCCAGGAGCCAGCTCTCAGGGACAGCGAGGAGCCAGCGTGGCCGCAGGCGCGCGAGCGAGAGAGGAGACAGGTCAGAGCCATGGGCTCCCAGAGCAGAAACAGAAAACCAATTTTCACTTGGCTGAGCTCAGCAGACGCCACAGAGCTGTCCGAGACCCAGGCACGGCCGTGGAGACGTCCTCTGGCTGTGAACAGCAGTGTTGCAAGGGAACCAAAGACGCAACTTCCACAGGTGAGGATTCACCCCGTGACCCCAGACGCCAGGACCCTCAAGCCAAGCCTCTCCTCTTCCTGACAGAGCCCCTCGCCTCACCCCTTGCTCTTTCACTTCACTCCGCTCCCCTGCACCCACCCCAGCCCAGGAGCGAGCCTCCCCCTCTCCGTCCTCGGGCTACAGGAGCCCCCAGCCCAGCACTCTGTGCTCACACATCCCCCAGCCTACCCCTCCCACCCCTCTGATGGAATAACAGAGTTGTTCAGAGTAGGGACTCTGGAACCAGGCTGCAGCGTTCAAGCCCAGATCTGCCATTCACTAGCTGTGTAGCCTTGGCAAGTCACTGCGCGGGTCGGGACTCAGTGTTCCCACCTGTGAAATGGGACAGCACGAACATGACTTACCTTCAAGGCTGCTGCGAGGGCTACGTGGCTGCCACACAGAAGGTACCTGAGACAGTGCTTGGTGCGTACTCAGCTGTGCCTGGTCTCACCCCCAGCCTCCAGCCCTCCCTCCCAATCGGGTGCCTTGCCTGCCTCCTGGTTTTTACACAGGATGTCGCCTGCGCCTTGAGTCCTCCTGGCAAGACCTCCTCCCCTCTGCTCAGCTGCCACCTGCTTTGTGACTCTCTTCCTAAGTCCCTCCCATGTGAGACTCCTCTGCCCAACTAGAGCCCACCCTGCCCGCTCCAGCTTCTGTGGAGTCTGACGGATCAAACGGGAGTGCAGACATCACTCAGCCCTGCGCTGGACACTCAGACCCATCTGCCCTTCTGGAGTTTACCACGGGACAAAGACTCCACGACAGGCATCTCTCAGGAAGTTAGAGAGAAGCCAGCACGGCGCACAGCAGGTTAAGCCACAGCTTGTGGTACCAGCACCTCACATCAGAGGGCCAGTCTGAGTCCTGGCTGCTCTGCTTCCGATCCAGCTCCCTGCTAATGCACCCGGGGAAGCAGAAGATGGCCCAAGTGCTGGGCCCCTGCCACGCGTGCGGGAGACCAGGATGGAGTTCCTGGCTCCTGACTTCAGCCTGACCCAGACCTGGCTGTTGCAGCCACACTGGGGAGTGAAGCGGCAGATGGAAGATTTCTGTCTCACTCTGCCTTTCAAATGAATGACTCACATACCACGTGCCAGGACCAGAGCCAGGCCTCACGCCGATGCCTCCCAACAGCCTCCTGAGTGGGGCCTATTACTCGCCCCTTTCGACTCACGGGGGAGCGCCCATTAGCCCAACGCCACTTCTAGCCACTGACCTTAAATGGGATTCGATACCAAGTTCTCCTTGATCGTGATGCCGTGAGGTAGGTGCTGTTGAGTGTCTACTACGTGCCAGGAACTGAGAACACACACATCTCAGGGACTCCGCACAGCCACCCTGGGGAGAGAGGAACACTCAGCCCGGGTTGCAGAGGAGAGAGGCAGGTCCGGCGTCAGGAGGCAGGGCCCACGGCCCCAGGCAGGCTCCTCCAGGGGCTGCCCGGCACTAGATCCAGAGTTCTCCGTCGCGAGGGCTCAGTGGATGCTTCTGGAACCACTAGGTGCGGTACTCGCCCCTGCTCCTACAGAGATCCCCGCTCGGCTCGGCCTCCTCTCTCCGCCATCTGGGAAGCCCACCTCCATCTCTGAATAGCGGAAATAACCTAAGAGTGACTTTTAAAACGCCAGCGCTCTTTGGACTAAGCTCTTAGGAGTCTTGGATCCAAATCCCATTTTTTACCACTTCCTAACCTTGACCCTGGGCAAGCGGCTTCATTGTTCTCGACTTCATTTCCCCAGGGTGCCCAAGAACGACAGGGGTTCCTAGTCTCGGAGGCGTTACAGGGATTGAGTGAGTTGGTAAACTCACAGCCCTGAGAATGTTTGGGCATTAAGGGAAATAAATCTCCAGTGAGCTAGGGCGAAAGCGGGGCCTCCCTCACCCAATGCCAGTCATATGCGTAGCGTGAGCTGGCAACCAAGCACAAGACAACTTGACTGCATCCAAGGGTTCTTGCCACACGAACTCCTATGCACAAGCTATTCGCTTTTCAGTTATCTTCCAGTTTCTGTCCATGATTTTACGGACCGTTCGGTCTCCATTGTATTTCAGGTTAAATGTTCCTTCTTCCGACGGCCAGCCACGTTACAGGGAGATTTCCGTTAGGGTAGCAATGCAACTTTTCCTTCTCAAATCAAGGGAGGAAAATGCAACCGTTGTTTCCAAGAGAAAGCAAGCAAAAAAATCTAACAGTGCAAGGTTTGGCAACAGGGGCCGAATAGTGACGGGATGTCCGTTTTTCCCGGCTCCAAGTCTAACTGTGTCCTACTGCTGTCTCTGAGCCGCCTCCTCCCTCCACTTCCTCGAAATTTCCAGCTACACCAATGAGTGCTCGAATCACCACCACCGTCGTCCCTATCTGCGGAGCTCCTGCAGGGCCCCGCAGAGCCTGAGTCCTCGCCATGACCGGATGAAACTGGCACTAGGGGCCCTTGCTGTAGAGACAATGAGCTTCGGCGGGGTGAAGGCACAGGCCCGCGCCGCACACTGGAGCTGCGACCTGGATCCCAGTCCGCCGGCCTCCGAGCCCAGCCATCTCTCACGCCCAGCGCCAACATCCTCAGTACCAACAGTAACAGCACGGGAGCGAAGAGAGCACGCTGTGCAGGCTCTGGGGGCGCCCACGTGCACGGGCCGACTTCTCACGCACAGCCCAGGATGCGGGGGCTACAGGCGGATCCTGACCCCCATCCTACAGAGGAGGAAACTGAGGCTCAAAGAAAAGAAATCGCTGGCCCCGAGCCGCGGAGTGGAACCCGGACTGTAACCCCAGATGCCACCCATCCCCACCGCATCCGGCCCAGTCCCGTCACCCCCCTGGCCCGCGCCTCACCTGGGCCACCCGGCCCGCGCCCACTCGCGCCGCCCGCCCGCCCTCCCGGCGGCGCCAACTGTCAGACACTCCTCCCTTGGCTCGGGCAGCCCGCCCCGGAAGTGCTGCCCTCGCCGCCGGAAGTCGGACTGACTCGTCCGCGGCCGCTCTAGCCCGCCGGGCCGCCACCAGCAAGAGTACGAGCGGCGACCGTCACGTGATCTCCCATTCTCCGCCCCACCCCGCGCCCGCCCCGCAGGCAAGGAGCGCGGCCAATGAGAAGGACGCATGCCTCGCCCCCACGGGCCCGCAGTCCAGCCGGAGTGCGCCTGCGCGCAGGTGGGGGCGGCCAGGCGGGGCTCCAGCCTGGACGGTGCGTGCGGGGCTGGGGCCCGGAGTGGGGGCCGTGGAGCGCAGGTACCGTGCGACCTCGCGGCGCGGCGTCTCGGCCGTCCTCCTTGTGTTTTCCCCCACGTCTATAGTGCGTCCCTCCCCTTATGTCGCCCTTGGTCTCTTTCTGTCGCGACCCCTCCTCTTACATCAATCAGCTCCCTGAACTCCTTGAGCCCTCATTGCCACAGTGTATCGTCGTCTCCTTCCTGTGTCGCCCACACCGCTCTTTCGCTGCCATGTCTCCTTTGCAAAGCCCTCCCTCCTCTCCCGCGGTCACCACAGCCCCCTCGCTCGCCTCCAGCCCCCGTCCAGCGCGCCCACACCGCCCTCACGGTGCTGCCTCCCGTGTCGCCCTCTGACGGCACCCTCCACGCCTCGTGAATGATTTCTCCATAAGGAGCCATGCGTCTTGCGTCCGAGTCCCCGTCATTCCCCAGAGTGGGGTCCCGGAGCCCGTGCCATGGGCAGCGCCACAGTCCCTGGGTAACCTTGGCCATCGCTCCACACCTTTCCAGCCCCCGCTCCTCCGCGTGCCCGGGATGAGTGCGGAGATCCTGCGGGTCCCGCTCAGCTGGATGCGGCGTTTGGGGCTCCTGTTGTTCACCGGGTCACTCTCAGGCACCCAGTCACCTTCACCACCTCACAGTCGCTGTCCCCCTCCCCCGGTACCCCTGGTGTGGTCACACAGCTTGCGTCACCTGTACCACGGTGGCCAGGCCACCCCGCCATCGCCATGTCGCTCTCTCGTCTGCCGTGTCGCTGTGCCTGAGGGGTGGTCCATCAGCTGTCACGAAGCCCCTATCTCCTTACCTTGTTGGGTCGGGTGACCCCTGCCCTCTGGAAGTAAGGGGGAGGGGGAGCCCAAAGGTAGCCGAGGCCCTTGGTGGGCTTCTAGAATTGGGGGTAGGGAGAGATGAGACCCCTCCCACTTGGGTGGGTCCTTGCAGTCCCGAGGGTCACCCAGCAGGGGAGAGGTCAGGGTCTTTCCCAGCAGATGTCAGGGAGACAGGTAACACAGGGGGTGGCAGTAGGAGCCTGGGGCCAGGACTGCCCTGATCCCATCTTGGTTCTACCACCTGCTACTTAACTAGCTGCATGACCCTGGTCAGGTGACCGCACTATGCCTCAGGTACTGCGTCTGCAGTATGAGAATGAAAACAAGTTATTCATTCAACAAACATTTCTGACGTGTGGCGCTGTACACCCACCACTGCTAGGCATTGGGAGTACAGCAGTGAACTGATCGGACGAGCAGCCCGGGCCTTCTAGGGTTTGCGTTCTCACGGGGGTAGAGACGGTGGGAAAACAGGTAAGTAGATTATGTGATGTCGTAGAAGGGGGGTGGGACATACAGAGTCAAGGTCGCAGGGTTTTTGTCTCATCTGCTGGTTCACTTCCCAAGTGCCCACAAGAACCGGGACTGGGCCAGGAGCCCAGAAGTCAACTGAGGTCTCCCACAGGGGTGTATTTGTACTCAAATACATGAACATTTTAGCCATCGTCTCCAAAGGTGTGCCTTAGCAGGAAGGTGGACTTGGAAGCAGAGCTGGGCACTCTGTTGAAGGGTGTGGGCGTCCCAAGTGGCGCCTTAACTGTTGCACCAATTGCCCACCCCAAGGTTGCAGATTTTTATTTATTTTTTATTTTATTTATTTATTTTTTTGGGACAGGCAGAGTAGACAGTGAGAGAGAGAGACAGAGAGAAAGGTCTTCCTTTGCCGTTGGTTCACCCTCCAATGGCCGCTGCAGCCGGCGCGCTGCGGCCGGCGCACCGCGCTGATCCGATGGCAGGAGCCAGGAGCCAGGTGCTTTTCCTGGTCTCCCATGGGGTGCAGGGCCCAAGCACCTGGGCCATCCTCCACTGCCCTCCCTAGCCACAGCAGAGAGCTGGCCTGGAAGAGGGGCACTCGGGACAGAATCCGGCGCCCCGACCGGGACTAGAACCCGGTGTGCCGGCGCCGCTAGGCGGAGGATTAGCCTAGTGAGCCGTGGCGCCGGCCAAGGTTGCAGATTTTTAAAAATAGTTCTTTACTGGGGAGACAGAGATCTTCCATCCACTGGTTCACTCCCCAAAGGCCCACAACAGCCACCGCTGAGCCAGGCCAAAGCCGGGAGCCAGGAGCTCTATCCAGGTCTCCTGTGTGGGTGGCTGGGACCCCAATACTTGAGCCATCACCTGCCGCCTCCCATGGTGCACATTAGCAGGAACCTGGATCAAAAGCAGAGCGGGACTTAATCCCGGGTGTTCCAAGCTGTGGCTCGACACATGGAGCCCCCACACCTGCCCCAGTCACAGTCTGAAATACACTGATGTAAGGAGGTTTGGTGAGAAGTCATTGGAACAAGGACTTGGAGAAAGGAGCGGGTGACGGGGCTGCCCGGGGGGAGAGCGTTCAGCAACAGCAAAGGCCCCGAGTCGGAGCATATTGAGTGTTGCAGGTACAGCAGGGAGGCGGGCAAAGGAGAGGGTGGGAGATGAGTTCAGGGCGATGGTGGAGTGAGAAGGTGGGGGGCCTTAGGAGCGTGGGGCAGGCTGGCTCTGAGTGAGGGGGCCCATGGCAGGGTTGGGGGCAGAGGGCGGGCACAGGGATGGGCTGGCAAGAGGCAGCCGTGTTGGAAGGGGCACCAGATTCCTCCTCCTCCAGCCACACTCACGTAGCCTGTCTCTGGGGCAAGCCTCAGGGACCCCCACCGAGATCTGGGCTGGGGGTGGCACTGTGGAGTTTCTGGAAGGCCAGAGGCCCCGCTGGCCTCAGCTGCTGCAGGTCTACAGGTGGCAGGCGGCTGTCCTGGGACGTCTTGTCCCTGGAGCCCCGAGGCAGCCCAGGCTCAAGTCCTGGCTCCGTCCTTTCCCTCTCGTGCCAGTGACTTCATCCCGGGGTCTCAGGCCCCCTTCCCTGTTGCATGGGGCTTTTGAGAGAACTGGGAGGAACTGTACGGAGCGTCACTCCACACCTGGTCCAGCGGGAGCGGCGCCTTGCCGTGACCTCTGCCCCACATCCTGCGTTTCCCGGCTCCCGCCGGGCGGGGTGGCAGTCCTTCACGCGACACGGTGAAGGGAGAGCCAGCCTTGCATTTTCATTTGCTCATGGTCTGGTTCATTCATTCACTTGCAAGGCAAAGTGACAGATCCTCCGTCTACTTGTTCACACCCCAAATGGCTGCAAAAACCCGGTCTGGACTGAAGCCAGGAGCTTGGAACACCATCTGAGTCTCCCTCATGGGTCGCAGGGGCCCTAAGTACTTGAGCCACCCTCTGCTGCCTTCCCAGGAGCCTTAGCAGCAGGGACTTGAACTGGCACCGATCGGGATGCTGGCGTCACAAGTGGCGGTTTAACCTGCTGTGCCGCAATGCCAGCCCCTCCTTTGCAGTTTTTATTTGAGTGAGACAGAGATCTTCCATCTACAGGTTCACTCCCCCAGAAGCCCACAATAGTCAGGGGTGGGCCAGGCCAAAGCCAGGAGCCCAGAAGTCAATCCAGGTCTCCCACGTGGGTGGCAGGGACCCGAGCACTTGAGCCATCACCTGCCGCCTCTCGGGGTGCACGTTAGCAAGAAGCTGGGCCAGAGGCGGTGACAGGATAGGAACCAAGCGCTCCAATGTGGGATGTGGGTATCCCGAGCTGCATTTTCACCGCAGTGCCGGGCGCCTGCCCGTGTTGCCATTTTTAAACTGGGACGCTCAGCCATTTTTGGTTGTCATGCCATGTCTCCTGCTTTATCTTTGCCAAGGCACATGCCGCATATTTCACGCTCTCCCAACAGTCCCAAAAGGCTGTCTTTAGAAGAGTTCTTTTTCTAGAGCTCTCCCACCCACTGGTTCTCTCCCCAAATGGCTGTAACGGCTGGGGCTGGGCCAGGCTGAAGTCAGGAGCCTGGAGCTCCATCCAGGTCTCTCTCACACGTGGGAGGCAGGGGCCCAAGTACTGGGGCCATGCCCTGCCGCCTTTCCAGGGAGCTGGATTGGAAGTGGGGCAGCCGGGACTGGAGCTGGCATCCTGTGGGGTGCCGGTGGCACAGGCTGGGCCACAACACTGGCCCCTGACCCCCAGTTTCTGGGACAGGACTTGGCCAGCAGGTGCTGGGAACGCGTTAGTTGAACAAGTGGGCGAATGTACTGACCATTGAGCGCTTGGCCGACACAGTGGTAGCTTTGCCCTCAGAGGGTTCACTGTCCAGTGGCAGAGACAGACCCATCGCTGGGCACTGCCAGCCTGGATGGGTGGGGATGGGATAGGGGATGCACAGGCCGGGGCGGGGGGTGCTACTTTGGGAAGCATAGCCAGAGAGGTGAGAGCCAGGACAGAGAGGCCCAGCACAGGGATGCCTAACCAGCCTGAAGAGGCAGGAGAGCTTCATGGAGGAGGTGGTACATGAACGGGCAGGGAGCCGAGGGAGATGGCTGAGTGGGGGGAGGAGGTAGAGAAAGCACCCTCTCTGGGGTCCAGGATAGGCTGGGGGCAGTCAGGGAGGGCGTCCTGGAGAGGGTGGCACCCAGGCTGAGACCTGAAGCATGGGTAGGACAGCTGTCCTTGCAGTGGGGCCCGGGGGAGGTGCAGATTCAGGAGAGTTGGAAGGACAGCTGGGGACACATCAGGGGAGATGTCTAGGAGACCCTGGGACGCCCAGAGCTGGAGTTCGGGATGAGGAGGGCGGTGGTGCCAGACGAGGACAGGGCTTGGGGTTCAGAGAGGGCCACTGAAGCTGCAAGGGTGGGGAATGTCCACCGGCGTCTGTCCACGCAGGGCACTTTGGGCTGCAGTAAGAACTTGGTACTGAGGGCGGTGGGGAGCCACAGGAGGGTTTTGGGCAGGAGTGTGACAGCTTAGGTTTTGAGTCCCAGTGGAACTCCATCCGGGTCTCCCACGTGGGTATCAAGGATCCAAGCATTGGGCCTTCCCGGGTGCACTAGGAGGGAGCTGGAAATGGCTGTGGATTCTGGGCGTTCCAATCTGTGATGCCAGTGTCCGGAATGGCGGCTCAGCCACAGCGCCAACACCCACCCTGCGTTGTTTTGCCGGATCAGGCATCTTCTCTCCCTGGGAAGGACTCCTGTCGCAAGGGGGTCCTTGGGGTGAAGGATCTACTGCTAAGCACAACAGTAAAAAAGCAGTTTGCAAAGCCAGCGTTGTTCCGTTTCCTGTAGGCTTGGCCCCAGACTGCTCCTCCCAGAGGGGCCATGCACCATCAAGAAAAAAATCTGCTCTTTCCAGCAGGACCACTCACTTGGTTTGCAGCCATCGGGGAGGCTGGCGGCCCCGCTGCTGTGTTCATGCTGCGGCCTATTCGGTGCCACCGGTGCGTCTCCCCAGCACCCTGCTCGGCTCAAGCCAACCTGGAGTCGTCCCCCCCCCCCCAGGCCAGGACTCCACCATCTGTACCCTCCCAGGCTGCTGCAGGCCTAGGGCACAAGCTGGTTATTGTGCATAAACCACACGGGTCTAGAGACGTCTAAGGAAGTCTCACTGTGGATTTCCACTCTACTGCTCCATTTTTTATGCAACAAACCTTTGTCAAGTGATTGCCACAGGCCAGGCTCTGGGGCTGTGGGAATAAACCAGACACAGACTTAGCTCGTTGAGGGACACTGAGAATTTTTTATTCTCGGTGTGAAAGTGTCCTGTGGCCACACAGCTTGCACCCACAGCACGAGTCAGGGTTACCATGGCAACCTTGCTGACTCCTCCTCCGTATTATGATGGTGATGATTTTTAAGTTTAAAGATTTATTTAGGGGCCGGCAGTGTGCCATAGCAAGTAGGGCCGCTGCCTGCAGTTCCGGCATCCCATATCAGCACCTGTTCGAGTCCCGGCTGCTCCACTTCCGATCCAGCTCTCTGCCGTGCCTTAGGAAAGCAGTGGAAGATGGCCCAAGTCCTTGGGCCCCTGCACCCATGTGGGAGACCCGGAAGAAGTTCCTGGTGTTGGATTGGCCCAGTTCCAACTGTTGCAGCCATTTGGGGAGTGAACCAGTGGATGGAAGATCTCTCTCTGTCTTTGCCTCTGTCTCTGCCTCTCTGTAACTCTGCCTTTTAAATAAATATTTTTTAAAAAAACAAGATTTATTTATTGGAAGGGGAGAGTGACGCAGAGAGAGAAAGAGAGATATGGCCACAAGAGCCGGGGCTGGGCCAGGCTGAAGCCAGTAGCCTGGAGCTCCATCTGGCTTCACATGGCTGCAGGGGCTTGAGTACTTGGGCCGTCTTCTGCTGCCTTTGCACCCCCATGAGCAGCCGGGACTGGAACTGACACTGATGCAGGATGCCGGCGCTGCAGGTGGCGGCTTAGCTCGCTGCGCCCCAAAGCCGGCTCCACAGTCAGCATTAGGAAGCGAGCCTCTTTTCCCGATTCCGCAGAGCTGAGATCTGAAGCCAGCCCAGCCCTCCTGAAGATATAAATGCTCCCTGATTTATGGAGGAGGCCAGCAGGACCCAGGAGACAGGCCTCTGCCCAGGGTTGCTCCGTGAGAAAGTGGCGGAGGTGAAATTTTAACCCTGGACTCTCCCATCTCAAGCACTGCCAGTGGAGGAGAGGTCAGCCCCCTCCCCCGGTGGGGGGTGTCCGGGGAGCTGTGACCAGCACGTGTCCCAACTGTCCAGGGCTCACTTCCTCTTCTGTGGGCTGTGGCGTTGCACCCCTCAGCGGCCAGGGCTGTATGCCTAGAGCACTTGGGTTTCCCATGGGCTGGGAGGGGGCAGTACTTCCTGGCATGGGTGCACCCCACGCTGCTAAGTGAGCAGAGCACAGAGACCGGGTGCTTGTGCTGGAGCCTCGTGGGGGGCTCTGGGGTCCTGGGAGCACAGGCCCTGAGACAGGGTGGCTGAGGGCGAATGCCTGTGCCCACCCTGTCTGCTCCCCCAGGGAGCAGAGCCAGCACTCCAACCTGGGCTTTCTGATACAGAATGCTAGTGTTCCACCTGCTGTCTCAACCGCTGTGCCGAACACTCACCCCTGTTATGCCTTAAAAAAGAATTCGTTGTTCATTTGGAGGGGAAGGTGACAGAGGGAGAGAAAGGGAGACCTTCCATTCACTGGTTCACTCCCCAGATGGCTGCAATGGCCGGGGCTGGGCCAGGCTGAAACCAGGAGCCTGGAACTCCATCCGGGGCTCCCCCATGGGTGGCAGGGGCCCAAGCAAGAGGAGCAGCCAGGTGGCTGCGCCAGTACCCTGTGCTGTGAGGCCATTTTTCATGAGGGACTGAAGCAGCCAGCGGCATTGGTGACCTTGTGCAGTCCTGAAGCCGGTGCCCCACAGATACCAAGGGCGACCCCACCGCCAATGCGGGGGCTTGAACAGGCAGAAACGTGCTGTCCCTGCAGAAGCCGTGGACAGATTCCGCGCCCTGTGGGGGCTCCAGGCGCTCCCAGGCTGCGACCACACCCCCCACCCTCCATTCCTGAGCACCTGGCCTTGTGAGTGGACGCATACCTGTAGCATGAGAGCCCATTCAGATCACCCAGGATGCCTCAGGGTCCTAAAGGTAGCTGTATCCACAACTCAGGACATGCACACAAGCTCCAGGGGTGAGGCCTCCAGGGGACGCTGCTACTCAATCCATTACAACACCTGATGTTGGGAGCCCACCTGGGACCCCTTCCCACTCACCGTGCTCCAGGTGGCCCTGCAAGATCTGCCCTGTCACTGCCACCCCCAGCCCATTCCACAGCAGACACACTCCTGCCTCGGGGCCTTTGCACAGGCTGTTTCTCTCCGACACCGATGTGGCTCCTTCCCTGCCCTCCTTGAAGGCTTTCCATGGGTATGGCTGCCTCAGTGGCCCCCGTTCTTGACCCCCCATATTTAAAAATGGCGACCATCCCACTCCCTGCCTCTTCCCTGATTCTCTGGAGTACTCCCTGCCTTCTAACACACCTGATAATCCACTAATTTACCATCTGTCTTCCTCATGTCTGCTTTATCCACAGTCTCTAAAACCATACACACAGGTGCCCAATTACATGTCATTTATGCAAAGTAGGTGCGATGGTTACTGTGCCCACTTTGCAGATGGGGAGACTAAGGCCGGAGGCATTATATCTCTACTCCAAGGTCAACCGCAGGAGTTCTGAAGCTCAGACTCACACTCGGGTCCCTGGCCCCAGCCCCCCTGCACTCACTGCCTCGCCGGTCTATTCCCTCCTAAGTCCCCTCTTTCTTGTGAATGCCTTACATGTGTATCGCTTTGATAAAAACATAACAAAAATGGAAGATTAAGCCCGTAATTACAGTCTTGAGATCACGGGGCAGCTTGAAGGCCAAATGGCCACTCTCAGCTGGGACAGTCTGTCCGTCCAGGGTTCACCGCGGCTGTCCCAGTTCTCTGGGTCCCCTCGGCTCAGGTGTCTGTGTCCATCTTGGCTTCCCTCGTCCCGGATTCTTAACTAAAACCTTTCTCACCAAGGCCCCCTCCCCCACCCCCAATCAGCTTCCTCTGAGGCTGTCTCCTGTTCCTCCTGGTCACCCTGGGAGGCTCAGCCTTCGGGTCTCTCTCTCGCTGAAGGCTTTCCACCGCCCCCGTTGGAGTCCAGGCAATGAGAGGAGGGCATCTCCCGCGTTCGGCCCTGCACAGTCTGGCTCCTGACATGGGTGGTGGAGGCTCCAAGTTGTCCCTTAGGAGCTGGGCCGGATCTCGGGGTGAGGGGAGAACCTAGCTCTCTTCTGGAATGTTCTTTATAAAAATAATAATACACACCCCTGATTTGTTTAAGAGAATCTCTGTTCGTTTATTTATTGTTCGATTGCTTGAAGGGCACAGAGAGATCTCCCCACCCCCCCATGCCTGCAACAGAGGGGGCTGGGCCAGACTAAAGCCAGGAGCCTGCAACTCCATCCTGGCCTCCCTCCTGGGTGGTAGGGACCCAAATACTTGAGCCATCGCTACTGCCTCCCAGGGTGCGCATTAGCAGGGAGCTGGAATTGGAAACTGAGCTACAGTTGAACCCAGGCACTCCGATATGGGACGTGCCTTAACCGCTGCACCAAATGCCTGGCCCTGAATTTTTCTTTAAGGGTAAAATCATCAATGCCTGTGTTTGCTTTCTAATTATTTCTTAACCTGTGCGGAGATGTTTTCTATACTCTGCAAGCAGCTTCTATGTCACAATTTTAAGATTATTTGAAAGGTGGAAGGGAAGAGAGGGAGATATCGTCCACTCAATGGTTCACTCCCCAATGCCAGAAACAGCAGGGGCTGGGCCGGGCTGAAGCCAGGGCCCTGGAGCTCCGTCGTCCAGGCCTCCCACGTGGATGGCAGGGACCTAAGTACCTGCTGCCTCCCAGGGTGCACATTAGCAAGAAGCCGGAATTGGGAGTGGGAGCTGGGACTTCAGCCCAGGCACTAGGGCAGCCCATGCAACATCCTAACCACTGTCCCAAATGCTCATCCCGTATTTTACACATTTCAAAAAGAAAACAGGCTTATCACAAAAGCCGTCCTGAGCCCCAGCCAGGACCCCGCCTCCACCGCACCGTTTGGCTGCTGTTCTCGCGGTTAAGGCCTTGCTGCTCTGCCTTTGTCCGTTGACCACAGGCGGCCAGCAGGTGCTGACCCAAGTCCCTGCTCTCACCGAGGGCGGTGGGAGGGGAAGGTCTCCCTCGTACTACTTCAGCTCTGGCCAGAAATCCTGCTTGGGAAATGTGAGTTAGGACCCAGAAGCATGGCTCCCCTAAAAAATCGCTTTAATCCCTACCAAAATATCAGTTGGTTTAAAAAAAAAATTCAAACAGACTCAGAATCGCCCATCTCCTCCACCCCCCAGCGTGGGCTCTGCCTTGGGCCCGTTCCATCGCTACGTTTCTACGTCATATTATTCTGCCTCGACCTCCCCGGTTTCTTTTATAAGCGATGTTATTATTACTTTTATCTGTGCATTTATTTTTGACTAGGTAATGCATGTCCGTGGTACAAAAGCCACCAGGCTCATAGGCAAAGAAAGGCTTGGGCGCCTTTTCCTCGTCCTCTGTGGCTTCCCCCTACCCCCAACGCGGGTGGTGCTCTGAGGGGCAGGCCAGGGAAGCCCCTAGCCCGGCCACAGACGACCCCCGCCGTAGCCAGGCTGGCGGGCACCGCGTCCCACCGCCCGGGCAGCCAGTCGGCGCCGGCACGCGCACTGCGCAGGCTCCCCGCTGCAGTGGGCGGGGCTCCGCGGGCCCCGCCCCCGCTGCCTCCCTCCCCTGCTCAGCCTGTTGGGGCAGAAGCTGGGGGCCGCCGAGGTAGCAGCAGCCGCACGCCGCCAAGTAAGACCGAGGCCCCCGGGGGTGGCCGGGGGGCTCCCGCGGTCCCGGGCTCGGGGCCTGAGCTGACTTGGTCTGGCGGGTACCTGGTGTGGGCAGGCTGGAGCCACCTGGAAGAGGCACCCTGAGCAGGACCAGGACTCAGACAAGCCGGGCACGAAGATGAGGGGCCCCGCGGACAGCCTCCGGGGCTGTCCAGACTGGATCTCGAAAGAGGGATGAGGGAGGGTGCCGCAGAACGATGGGAAGAAAGCAGAGGGGTTAGATTGTGTGAGATTTCGAAATCCCAGCTGACCGGCCAGCAGCTTCCTCCTTTTGGGGTGGCGGGCCGGGTGCCAGTGGCCCCCGTGATCACGGGCAAGCAGAGGCAGGGGATGCCAGTGTGCTTTCGGAGCTGTCCCGGCACATGCCTGCTTTTGTTCCCCAGCTGGGGGACCCCGACACACCCACCTTACTGCCTGAGCCCCGCGGACCCCTTGGCGGCCACCCGGCGAGATGAAGCCGAAACTGATGTACCAGGAGGTGAGTGGATGGGGGCCGGCTGGGGAGGGGCTGGGGGCAGAGGAGGCAGGGAGCCCACCAGCGCCCTCGTCCCGGTCCTGCAGCTGAAGGTGCCCGCTGAGGAGCCCGCCGGCGAGCTGCCCATCAATGAACTTGAGGCATGGAAGGCTGCAGAGAAGGTAGGAGCCGCCCTCCACCTCCAAGTGTCCCAGGGACAGGCTGCACCGCCCCCCGGACTGACCACCTCATCCTCCCCACAGAAAGCCCGCTGGGTCCTGCTCGTCCTCATCCTGGCCGTGGTGGGCTTCGGAGCACTGATGACTCAGCTGTTTCTATGGGAATACGGCGATTTGCACCTCTTTGGGCCCAACCAGCGCCCAGCCCCCTGCTATGACCCCTGCGAGTAAGTGGGAGTGGGGGCGGGGCAGGGAATGGGGTGAGGAGCCCTTCCAGGCCAGGGCCACTTGGATACACACTGAGCAGGGCCAGCACAGTGACAGATTGAGGAGGTTGCCCACCCCCTTCTCCCCCACCCCCTTCCCCCCACCCCCATGCACTGTTTCCATGGCAGCCACAGCGTCATCATCTATCCAGGTCTGCGAACGGCCGGGCGTGCACGGCATCTTCCGCCCACATCTGTGCACACACACAGGCACACACACACCCCATCTTCCCCACGCACAGTCGCGGGTACAGGTGCACAGGCATACACACGTCAATATCCACGTGGTCCGTAGGTAGACAGGTGAGCACTCACTTCCCAGCCAGCAGCCCCTGGCCCCCTGTGGCTGACACCACCACCCGTCCCCCCAGAGCTGTGCTGGTGGAGAGCATTCCTGAGGGCCTCGACTTCCCCAATGCCTCCACGGGCAACCCCTCCACCAGCCAGGCCTGGCGGGGCCTGCTGGCCAGCGCCCACAGCAGCCTGGACATCGCCTCCTTCTACTGGACCCTCACCAACAACGACACCCACACGCAGGAGCCGTCCGCCCAGCAGGTACTTGGGGAAGGTGGGGGGCGTGTCATACAGGGTGCCTTGGACACAGGCGTTGGCAAGCAGCTGGCTTTACAGAGCCTCCGGACCGGGGTCATCACGCTCTGGAAGCTCCAATGTCAGGGTGCAGGTTTGGTTAGGAGGCGTGAGGCTGGCGCAAGCTGAGCGGAGGGAGTCACATCCTGGCCACTGGTCCTGCCGGGCGCCTGGGTTCCTCACCTGGACAGTGGGGCCAGCAGACGCAGTGGACGTTAGCGCCATGTCCCGCACAACGCGGGCACTGTGTGGTGTTTGCCGTTCTCCTGTCCCCATCATGCAAACAGGAAGTTCCAGGATTCGGAAAGGCACGGCCACGGCGGTTAACCCCTCCCTCTGGGAACCACGGTGGATTCATCCTGTTTTCTTCTCCCTGTTGCCTCTGTCTGTGAGCGGGGGGGCCTAAAATGTGGTGGAGTTGCAGGGCTTCTTAAGCACTGCCTAAGAAAACAATGATGAAAACGAAAAACCCTCCCTGGGAGCTCCGGCTGCCTGCTGGCGCACCCTCAGGTGGCTGCGGGTCACATGTGGGAGACAGCAGTTAAGCTTTGTTGTCTGCACTGTTCCCTGTTCCCTTATCTGCAGCCTGGGGGTATAAACAGCCCTGCCCCAGCCTTGTGAGAATTCGGTGAGCTCAGCCGGTGAGGGTGAGGGTGAGGCCTGCCGAGGGTGAGGCCTGCTGTTGACCTGGATGGAGCACAGCAGGGCCCAGGAACAGCGGCTCTTGCTGTCCCGGCATCATCCAGCCGAGCCCATACCTTCCTGGACCCGCAGCGTGTGGGGCGGTGCTGCGAGGCCCCAGTGCTGGACCTTGGGACAGTCTCCAGAGGGATGGGGCGGGGGTGTTGGGTCCACTGGCTGCGTTATGGCTGGGACACCTGCACCCTGTATCCAAGTCACTGGGTTCGAGTCCCAGCCACACTTCTGATTACATCCGCCTGGGGACTGCGGGGGCAGCAGGTGGTGGCTCTGAGGGTGGAGTTTTGGGTTCTGGGCTCCCTCCTGGGCGTCCCCTGGTCCAGCTAGAGGTGTTGTGGGGATATGGGGAGAACCAGAAAAGGGGAGCTTTGTCTCTGTCTCTCTCTGGCTCCCTCTTTCAAATAAATATAAAATTTGTAAAAACAGAGCGCGCAGGCCTGGAAGGGGGTCCCCACATAGGCAACTGTTGAAACGGATGAAGTTTCAATGTTTCAATCTGCAGACTTTGACTCAGGAAAGCCTGTGCAGAGCCCGGCCACTGCTAACCACACCTGGAGGCACAGTCAGAGCCCCCGGAGGGGGTGGGGCAGAGGGCGGGGCACGGCCACCCAGCCCCTCAGGAGCTCTGTCCTCCCTTCAGGGCGAGGACATCTTGCGGCAGCTGCAGAGCCTGGCACCGCGAGGTGTGCAAGTCCGCATCGCCGTGAGCAAGCCCAATGGGCCGCAGCCGCAGGCTGACCTGCAGGCCCTGCTACAAAGCGGTGAGCTGGGGGCAGCGGGGCCCGGCCAGGCGTGGCGCTGCCCAAGCCGGCCCCTGACCATGGCCCCTGTCGGTTGCAGGTGCCCAGGTCCGCATGGTGGACATGCAGAAGCTGACCCATGGCGTCCTGCACACCAAGTTCTGGGTGGTGGACCAGACCCACTTCTACCTGGGCAGTGCCAACATGGACTGGCGCTCGCTGACCCAGGTCTGCCTGCCCTCTGCCCGCTGGCCCTGCCAGGCCACCCCATGCCTCACAGAGCACCTGCCTTCAATCCCAGCACCCTCGTTACCCATCCCTGCCTCCTGCGGGACCTCCCAGCCCAGCCCCTGTTCTTGGAGCAGCTTCACAGCCCTGTCCTGGGGGGTGCTGGCCTGGGAGGGTAACAGCTGGAATGCCCAGTCTAATGCAGAGACTGGCCCATCTCCGGGCAGCGACAGCCCAAAGCGGTCGGGGCCGGGATGGGGGAGGCGTGGAGGACTGGAAGCCCAGAGGAGGTGATGGTGAGCAACCTAGGCAGTGATGTGAAGGTTCGTTCATTCATTCATTCATTCCCTCCCTTAGCTATTTCCCCCAGACCCCGAATCTCACCGGTGATGCTGCGAGGTGACTGACACATCCCTGGTGCCTGTCCTCCCAGCCCTATGGGGAGGCAGGTTTGTCACCAGAGAGAACAATGTGAGGGAAGCCCCAGGGACTCTGATAGCCCAGGGGAATGCCTGGCAGGGTCTGGGAGATCCAGGCAGGCTTCATGGAGGAGGAAACACGTCAGCCTAGAACTAAGAATGTTTAGGCTGCTGCTCCTGCAAGGTAGATACACACAGCAAGTGCGCAGGTTCAGGAACCCTGGGGCTTGGGAAGGGCTGCTTGACTCTCAACCAGGACTTGAGTCAAGGTCGTGTCTGTGCTGGGTTGCTGGGGAGGGGGACGGAGAGGCCTGACTGCCGTGCCCCCTCCCACAGGTGAAGGAACTGGGCGTGGTCCTGTACAACTGCAGCTGCCTGGCTCGCGACCTCACCAAGATCTTTGAGGCCTACTGGTTCCTGGGCCAGGCAGGCAGCTCCATCCCATCGACCTGGCCCCGGCCCTACGACACCCGCTACAACCAAGAGACCCCGATGGAGATCTGCCTCAACGGGACCCCTGCCCTGGCCTACCTGGCAGTGAGTCCGGGGGCAGTGGGCCAGCCCGCCGTGCACGCCCTGCCCACGCACCGTCACGCGTGGGCTCCACCGAGCTCTGCCTGGGGCCTGGGGGTGGGGGTGTCCTCACCAGTCTCCCCTGGCCTCGGTTTCATCTAGGAAGTGGGTGTGTTAATATTTTGACCCTCGTGAGGCCCCAGTGCGGCTGGGGTCAGGCACTCTAGCCCTGGTGGCTCCGTCGACTGAATAACAGCTTCCTTACTCGGTCACCAGTGTCCCGTGTGTCTGAGGACTAAGGAGCTGGGCAGGGAGCCTGCTGTGGCACTGGGCACACGAGGAGGGCAAGGCGGGGAGAGCGCAGATCCAGAGCCCAAAGCCTCTAAGCAGGGCCTCAGAAGTGCCCGGACGCCTGCTTAGAAACCTGGCGCTGTGGCCCAGTGGGTAACGCCTGTGTCTGTGACACCAGCTTCCCAATGTGGGCACCGGCTCAAGTCCCGGCTGCTCCACTTCTGATCCAGCTCCCTGCTAATGTACTCGGGAAAGCAGCAGAAGATGGCCCAGGTACTTGGCTGGGCCTCTGCCACCCAAGTGGGAGACCTGGATGAAGCTTCTGGCTTCTGGCTTCGGCCGGGCCCAGCCCCAGCCCTGGCTGCTGAGGCCATTTGAGGAGTGAACTAGTGGATGGAAAAGCTGTCTCTGTCTCTCTCTCACTATGGAACTTCGCCTTTCAAATAAAATAGATTAATCTAAAAAAAAAAAAACTAAAACGCTGGTCCCAGGCCCCAGGCCCCAGGCCCCAGGCCAGCTTTAAGTCAGGGTGCCCTGCGCTGTGAGGCCCCAGAGTTTGCCTAGAACTAAGAATGAGTGGGCTGCAGCTCCTGGAGAGTAGATAATTTTTTTTTTTTTTTTTTAACAAGCTCTCCAGTGATGCTGTAGCCGCTGGACAGGGACCAGAGGCTGAAAAATGTGGTGGAGAGCAAAATCCTGGAACCCCAGAGCCTGGGCTCACATCTGGGCTCCATTTATCAGCTGTGTGGCCTTAGGCGAGCTGCTTACCCTCTCTGAGCTGTTTCGTCATCTGCAAAATAGCTGTGGTCATCCCTTCCCTTAGCGGGGTCAACCATGACAACTCCCCTGGCATGTGGCCTTTTTTTTTTTTTTTTTTTTTTAAGATTTATATATTTGAAAGGTAGAGTGACGGAGAGAGAGACCTTCCATTTGCTAGTTCACTCCCCAAATGACCAAAATGACCAGGTCTGAGCCAGACGGAAGCCAGGAACCAGGGACCCCATCCTGCTGTCCCATGTGGGTGGCAGGTGCCAAGTACTCAGCCCATGTTTCACCACTTGCCCAGGTGTTTCAGCAGAGAGCTGGGTCAGAAGAAGCTGGAGGCCGGCGCCGCGGCTCACTAGGCTAATCCTCCGCCTTGCGGCGCCGGCACACCGGGTTCTAGTCCCAGTCGGGGCGCCGGATTCTGTCCCGATTGCCCCTCTTCCAGGCCAGCTCTCTGCTGTGGCCAGGGAGTGCAGTGGAGGATGGCCCAAGTGCTTGGGCCCTGCACCCCATGGGAGACCAGGAGAAGTACCTGGCTCCTGCCTTCGGATCAGCGCGGTGCACCAGCCGCAGCGCACCAGCCGTGGCAGCCATTGGAGGGTGAACCAACGGCAAAAGGAAGACCTTTCTCTCTGTCTCTCTCTCTCTCACTGTCCACTCTGCCTGTCAAAAAAATAAAAATAAAAAAAGAAGAAGCTGGAACCAGTGCCCAAATACGGGGTGCCGGCATTGCACCACAATGCCGGCCCCGGGCGCGTGTCTTGACTGTCCCCTCACCCCCAGAGCGCGCCCCCGCCGCTGTGTCCGAGTGGCCGCACCCCAGACCTGAAGGCTCTGCTGAATGTGGTGGACAGTGCCCGGAGCTTCATCTACATCGCGGTCATGAACTACCTGCCCACCATGGAGTTCTCCCACCCACGCAGGTACTGCTGGGCAGACGGGCTGGCAGAGCGGACAGCAGGCGGGAGACAGTTGAAGGGGCTGGCAGGGCAGGCAGGGGCCGAGACAAGGGCATGTGGGAGGGCAGGGAGGTGACGGGTCAGGGCACTTCACAAGGGAGGGGGAGCTAAGAGGGGACAGAAAGGAATAAGGACACGGGCCTGGGGCCTGGGGCCCGAGGCTGGACATGTGGGACAGGGGGCTGGGGAAGTAGGAGGCAAGGGGTAGAACGGGGATGTGGGGGTGGGGCA
Source organism: Oryctolagus cuniculus (assembly GCF_964237555.1). Lineage (NCBI taxonomy): Eukaryota > Metazoa > Chordata > Mammalia > Lagomorpha > Leporidae > Oryctolagus > Oryctolagus cuniculus. The sequence continues at coordinate 13,923,665 of NC_091449.1, read as the reverse complement.
GCAGGGCTGGGATAAGAAGGGGTGACTGGGCTCCGGGCTTGCGGAGACTGGGCGTGGGGGGCAGAAGCAGCCGCCGGGACAGGAGGGAGGGGATGTGGGCCTGGGAGCAAGTACAGTGGAGGGGGCGGTGCTCAGGAGCTACACCAGCGCCCAGGTGTGGGTCCCCAGAGCCGAGGGCGAAGCCGTGCCCTGCGCCCCGCCCAGGTTCTGGCCGGCCATCGACGACGGGCTGCGGCGGGCCGCCTACGAGCGCAACGTCAAGGTGCGCCTGCTGGTCAGCTGCTGGGGACACTCGGAGCCGGCCATGCGCGCCTTCCTGCTCTCCCTGGCTGCCCTGCGCGATAACCACACCCACTCGGACATCCAGGTGGTAAGCCCCGCCCCACGCCCCTGGGGCGGGGGCAGAACAGCCCGAAGTCCTCCTGGAGCTCAGGTGTGATCTGGGGGGGGGGGGGGGGGGGACCAGAGTGGGCGGAGCCTTGAAGGGGAAGCCAGGGGCTGGGGCGGGACACTGAGGAAGCACCCGCCCTACATAGCCTGCCCTACATACAGACTTTCCTGGAAAAGCAGACGTGGGGGCGAGACCTTCGCAGGGGACAGCTCATTCTCACGGCTGCAGGGCCCCCCTTCCGCCACCATTTACGGGGTGCCCTCTCCGCTGGGCCCTGCTCTGCCCCAAGGGCCCCGTGGGAGCTGGCTGCACCGCCGCCTCCACCCCTGCCCGCATCTCAGGCTCCTTCCTGTCCGCCCTGCCCCTCAGAAACTCTTTGTTGTCCCCGCGGACGAGGCCCAGGCCCGCATCCCCTATGCCCGCGTCAACCACAACAAGTACATGGTGACCGAACGCGCCAGCTACATCGGTGAGTGCCGGGGCAGGGCGGGGCGTGCGGGCAGCAGGGCTCGGCCTCCCGGGGGACCCTCACCGCGCGCCCCCTCCTCCGCAGGAACCTCCAACTGGTCTGGCAGCTATTTCACGGAGACGGCGGGCGCCTCGCTGCTGCTGACGCAGAACGGCCGGGGCGGCCTGCGGAGCCAGCTCGAGGCAGTCTTCCTGCGGGACTGGGAGTCCCCGTACAGCCACGACCTCAGCGCCCAGGCTGACAGCGTGGGCAACGCCTGCCGCCTGCTCTGATGCCCCGGCCCCTGCGCCCCTGCTCCTGCTTCCGTCTGCCCTGGTGTGGCCCCACAGGCTCTCCCTGCGCTCCTGCCTGGACCTCCGCCCCCGTGGCCCCAGCACCCAGCGGGCTGGGGGAGGGATCGGCCCCCGAAGCAGTGGGGGGTGCATGCTGGGCCCAGCTCCCACCCCACCCACCCCCTTTCAGGACCAAGAGGGCCTGTGATTATCTTAAGTAAATAACTCGTCCGTACAGCCTGAGTGGTGTGAGATGTGGGTCACGGACAGCTGGCCTGGGCCTCTGGTGGGGACACCCTAGCGTGTGAGCACTGTGGCTTGGTGTATACTGAGCCTTCACCATGTGGTCCTCATGGACTGAGCCCTCAGCGCGTGAGTAATGTTGGTGCGTGCTGAGCCTTTTCCGTGTATGGTCTCGTGCCTATACTGAGCCCTCAGCCCATGGTCAGCACGTACTGAGCCCTCGTCTTGTTACGCACACGGGCTGGCATGCACTGAGCACGCGGGTAGCCGGCATGGGGTAGGACAGGCTGCCCGGGAAGCACATTCTCACAGTATCCCTAGGGCGGGCCGTTGTGTCGGAGCCGGGGAACCCGTGCCAAGCGTGAATTGACAATTAGCATGTCCTTAGCGTGACCAGAGCATGGATGATGCGTGCATGCCAAGCCCATGACATGGAGGAAGTCAACAGTGAGACCTCAGCATCTGGCTAGCTCAGTGGAACATGTGCTGAACACGTGGAATGTTCTAGGCATGTCAAGCGCTCAGCGTATTTCAGGGACAGGTTAGTGTGGCTGCTGCCTCCTACTGCGGTAGCAACCCAGGCTCCAGCCTGAGCCAGTGGCCACCTGGGCACACCACCATAGAGCCAGCTCCAGGGGCAGGTCTGGAGCCCCCTGCTGGGCCAGCCCAGGCCTGGGGCAGTGAGGACAGGCCCGAGGCTGGACTGCAGAACAGTTCTTTATTGAAATCGGCAGAGGCGGCTGGGGGCAGGCTCGTGGCCAACAGGGTACAGCCCCCTTCCTGCCAGCCCTCTGGCTGAGGGGGCCGTGGGCCAGGCGCCAAGGCCCCCACCATGCTTGGGGGTTGTGTGCAGGTATGCGCTGTGGGCAGGGGCGACAGGGACATTCTGGGAAACTTTCTTTGTGTAAGAATAATTCGTGAGTTCAGGGGAAGGCTCTCGGGTGCGGTTTGGGTGGAGAGGGGAGGCCAGCCCAGCTAGCGCAGCCCCCGGTGTGGGGCAGGGCCAGGGGGTCCCCATCAGTGGTGCCCGCCAACATGCTGCAGGAAACTGGTGGCCCGGGGCGGGCCATGCTGGTGGCTGTGGCGGGGCGGCAGCCCCTGGGCCCGTGGTCCCCTGATGCCTTCCAGCGTCCAGTCTGTCTCACTCAGCCACTCTCCAGGACAGCTGCCGGGATCGAAGAGCTCAGGGCTTGACCTCTGTGGGCGAAGAGCAGAGAGGGGCATCAGCTGACAGGTGTTCCCGTGTGCCGGGCCTCGTGGGTGCACCTGTGCTAAGGCCCTGTCCCTTCTTACAGGTGATAACTGTGTCCCCAGTGTTTGCACAGCTGCAGGTAAGTTAGCGTGTGCTGAGCCTGGTCAGGTCTTCTGTCCGTCAGGCTGGGGTAGGCTGTCCGGTAGGCTGGGGCATCATGTAGTGAGGGTAGGACAGTGGGCACGGAACTCTGTAGCCTGAACGTGGGTGCCTGTGTGCTGGGCCCTGAGCCGGCTGCGGGCAGCGCGGCCGTGTGAGTGAGCTCTGGGGGCGGGCGGCCCTGGTCCTGGAAGCACCTGCGTGCACCGGGGCCACGTGCTGCGGCTCACCTCGGCGTCCACGGTCATGTCCTTGAGGCTGGGTCCGTCCCCGTCCCGCTGCAGGATGGCGGGCGGCTCCAGCGAGGCCCCTTGGTGCTCTCCCTCCTCCCAGCCACTGCCCCGGCAGGGCCCGTCCTCCTCGGGGGAGGCCTGGCTCAGGCGGATGAGGTTGCTGAAGCTGGAGTCGGACTTGGAGCCTACGGGCGGCTTGCGGGCCTTGTGGCGGCTTGCCAGGCGGCTGCCGTAGAAAGCCAGGATGGGCTCGGGGCCCGAGTCGGGCACGTGGCAGCCGGCGGTGGCGGCCTTGAGTGGGGCCAGCATATCGGAGACCACGTCGGCGTGGCTCTCGCCCCACAGCCCGCGTCCCGCCTCCTGCAGACTCAGGTCATCCAGCTGGTCGATGGCCCTCTGCATGCCCGGTGCCTTTTCCTCCCGGAAGAAGGTCCCGCTGCTGGCCACACCGCCCATGCCCACGGCCTCCTCCTCCTCAGCCAGGCGGTAGTAGGGGGGCCCCTCCTCGGCAGCGGCCACCACCGGCGGGGGCGGCTTGCCCTCCCCCTGCAGGGAGAGGCGGCGGCTGCGCAGTGACAGCTGGTAGTAGCGGGTGGTCTCGTGGGCGCTGCGCAGCTGCTGCATGGACACGAAGGGGTGGCGCAGGGCTGAGCTGGGGCTGATGCGCTCATGGGACTCCCACGTCAGCATGCGCTTGATCAGCTCCACCATGCTCTTGAGGTCGGCGAGCTCGGCCAGCGCCTCGCGGTCCGGGAAGCTCAGCCGGCCGGCAGCCCCACCGCCGTTCACCGTCTCGATCTGGTCCAGGGACTTGAGCATGTACTTGCGGCGCTCCAGAGGGCGCACCTGGTGGGGCAGGGCCACGGGGTTGGCGCTCGGGCCCGTCTGGGGCTCTGCCTGTGATCTCGCGGGGGGCTCCCCGGCTGCTGGGAGGACCACAGCCCATCTCCCCCCACCATCTAATCTGGAGCCCCCTGCTGTGGCAGGATGGGTCCTCCTGCATCCAGAGCCCTCTTTGACGTGGCCCCAGGGCGTGCCTAGGTCAGTTCGCCCCCTGCCAGTGGCCAGCAGAGACAGAGGGGTTGCGCTGACTTCGAGGGCTGCGTGGAATCCAAGTCAGATCCCTCTTTGCCGCCACAGCCTCCACACTTGAACCCAGCCCTGCCCTGGCCTCCCTGTGGCGAACCCAGACATCCCTTGCTGGGAAACCATGCTGTCCAATTCCCTGTCCCCTCTGCTGTCTAACTCAAATCCCTCATGCTGCATGAGTTGCTGACCTCGGAACTGAGGCTGGCCGAAGAGCAGCTGCCCTACTGTCCTGTCACGCTTGTGCCACAACCTGGACCCCTGTTGCCATGGCAGCCCCTGCAACTGACCGCCCCCCCCCCCCCCACACACACACTTCCAGTCCTCCAGGCTGTCTCCCTCACATCCCTCTTGCTGCAGCAAAGCCCCGGAGCTGACGCTCAAACTTGCGGGTCTAACCCTGCCGTTCCTGCTGCATCAACCCCCCTCCTACCCCCCGCCTGCCTCCCTACCTTGGTCTCGGCCAGGTAGTCAGCCGAGGACTTGAGCTGCCAGGGGTTGGTGGCGTCAGGGTGGGCGCTGCGCTTGAAGAAGTGGTGGGCCTTGCGGGCGGCGTGCAGCAGGTGCGGCTTGGGCAGGCCCTGGGTCTCACAGATGTAGCGCACCTGGTCGTACTCGTTGTTGCCCGGGTACAGGGGCCAGCCCAGGTGCAGCTCGGCCATGACGCACCCCAGGGACCACACGTCCACCTTCTCGCAGAAGGGCAGCCCGAGCAGGATCTCGGGGGCCCGGTAGAAGCGCGACTGGATGTAGGGCTCCTTCACGTAGCGCACCTCGCTGAAGATGCTGGCCGAGCCGAAGTCGATCACCTGGCGGGGGAGACGGGGCGCCAGCCGCTTGAGTGCGGGGGGTGGCCCACCTGGTCTTCCCCGGCACCTGACACCTGGCCAGCTCTGGGAATCTTCCTCTCTTGTTAGGCCCCTAGCTCCATCCCTGCTTTAAGCGTCTGGCCTCTTCCGTCTGTCTGTCTGTCTGTGCTGGAATTTAGGAGAGTTAGGTCCTTCCGCCCCCGCTGTCCCTGTCCCGAGTGGCACAGGGGCCTCCTTGCTGTCCCTCCCCTGCTCACATGCACACCCTGTGAGGGGAGGCAAAGCAGCCCTGGGGCAGGCGATGCTGTCACAATGCCATCTGCAGGCGTTGTGGGCTGAGCCTCCACCTGCAGCGCCGGCATCCCATAAGGGCACCTGTTCGTGCCCTGGCTGCTCCACTTCCAATCCAGCTCCCTGCTAATGCACCTAGGAAAGCAGCAGAAGATGGCCCAAGTCCTTGGGCCCCTGCACCCACGTGAGAGACCAGGAGGAAGCACCTGGCCCCTGGCTTCAGATCAGCCCAGCTCTGGCCATTGTGGCCATTTGGGGAGTGAACCAGCGGATGGAAGACCTCTCTGTCTCTCCCTCTCTCTGTCTGTAACTCTCTCCCTCAAATAAGTAAATAAATAAATATTGAAAAAAAATAAAAGAATGTCACTTGCATTGCCCTTCCTAGGTGGAGGGCCTCGGCTTGAACCCCCGGCGCCGTTCCCAATTCCAGCTTCCAGCCAGTGCACCGCGGGTCATAGCCTACACGTTGGTGATAGCATTGGTGATGGCTCAAGTGCTTGGGCCCCTGCCACTCACGGGGGAGACCTGGACAGAGTTCCAGTCTCCTGGCTATGGCCTGGCCCAGCTCTGGCTGCTGTGGGTATTTGAAGAGTAAACCAGTGTTTGTCTCTCTGTCTTTAAAATAAAGAAATAAAATATTTTGTCGTGGAGTGGGTACTGTGGCATAGCAAGTCAAGAAGCTGCTTGGGATGTCCCAGGTTCCATACTGGAGATCCTGGTTTGAGTCCCAGCTGCTCTGCAATTCTTATCCAGCTCTCTGCTGATGCGCTTAGGAGGCAGCAGACAATGGCCCAAGTGCCTGGGCCCCTGGCACCCGTGTGGGAGACCTGGACGGAGTTCCAGGCTCCTGGCTATGGCCTGGCCCAGCCCCAGATGTGTAGCTATTAGGGGGGAGCGAACCAGTGGGTAGAAGTGATCTCTCTCTCTCTCTCTCTCTCTCTCCACCTTTCAAATAAATAACTTTTAAAAAGGTAGCTCTAGGTGCCACCGTAGCTCAATAGGCTAATTCTCCGCCTGTGGCACCGGCACACTGGGTTCTAGTCCTGGTCAGGGTGCCGGATTCTGTCCCAGTTGCTCCTCTTCCAGTCCAGCTCTCTGCTATGGCCCAGGAGTGCAGTGGAGGATGGCCCAAGTGCTTGGGCCCTGCACCCGCATGGGAGACCAGGAGAAGCACCTGGCTCCTGGCTTCAGATTAGTGTGGTGCATCGGTCGCAGTGGCCATTGGGGGGTGAACCAACGGAAAAGGAAGACCTTTCTCTCTGTCTCTCTCTCTCACTGTCCACTCTGCCTGTCAAAAAAAAAAAAAAAAAAAAAGCAGCTCTGACAGTTTAAAAGAAGAAGAAGAAAAGCCAAAGTCCTTACAACAAAGCTGCAATGACGGGGGCTGGGGGAAGCCAAAACCAGGAGCCAGGAGCTGCTTCTGGGTCTCCCATGTGGGTGCAGAGGCCCAAGGACTTGGGCCATCTTCCTCTGCCTTCCCAGGTGCATTAGCAGGAAGCTGGATCAGAAGTGGAGCAGCTGGGACTCAAACCAGCGCTCATGTGGGATGCCGGCGTACAAGTGGTGGCTTAACCCACCACGCCACGATGCAGGTCCCGTCTGTCTCTTGGGGCAGAACTGTCTGTCGGCTCCTGCCTCTAACTCTGTGTCTCAGACATTCACTGAGTGTGGACTCCACGACTGCCCCAGGCCCTGCCCTCTGCGTGCTCCCCTAAGCAGCCAGAGGAGACAGGCTGGGATGGGATGGGGACCCAGGGGCAGCAGGCTGGGCCTGAGAACAGAGAGTCCAGGGGCTGTTGACCGTGCAGAGAAGGTGCCCGGGTGGGCAGGGTCGGGTGAGAGCAGGCATCCAGTGAAGCCCACTGATAGACACACTGTGATGTGGACAGACTGATGGTGACGGGGACAGACCGGCTGTGAGGGGGACAGCCACGCCAGCCTCCCTCAGCCAGCTGCCCTGCCTTTCTACCGAGGCCTGTCCTCCCCTCTCACCCCTCCTCCCACAAGTGCTGCTGTCTCTGTTTCCAAAGTCTACCCACGTCTCCCAGGGGGACCCGCACTGACACCCCACTGTCTCCCTCCTCCCCAGTCCCCTGGGCTAGTCCACCCACAGCCGGAGGGGGCCAGGTCACGCCCCTTCTCTGCCCAGAATGCTCTGTGGCTCCATCTTCCTTAGTGTAAAGCCAGGGTCCTCGTCATGGCCACCGGGGTCCGGCACAACCCGGCCCCCTCACCTCCTCCATCTCATTTCCCCTCTCTGCACCTGTTCATTCCGCGTCAGCCACACAGCCTCCTCTGTGCTCCCAGACACACACCCTCAGCTCGCTCCCACCTCAGGGCCTTTGCGTGGGCAGCTCCTGCCACCTGCGCGCTCCACCCCCAGATGTGCACTTGGCTCACTGCCTCCTTCAGGACTTGGCTCAAATCTCACCTTCTCGGGGGGCCTCCCTGACCAAGGCCTCTACAATATCATTCCTCACCACTGCCCATCCACTCAAAGGTGCCTGCGATTCTGTCTAGGCCCTGATCGATCGCCACCCCCTATCCCCCAACTCCCAAGGACAGGACTTGCCCAGGGGGCCAGGACTGAGAATGGAGCAGGAAGGGGAGACCTCAGGTCAGGCTGATGAGGATGGCAGGAGCGGATGAGGAAGCGGGTAGGGGCACGGATTCCAGGGTCAGGATGCGGGGATGGGTTTGGGGTGACCCCGGGGGCTGGGAAGTCGGAGGAGGGAGATACCAGAAGAGCGTCAGGGTGGGGAGGCGGAGCTGACACTGTGGCGTAGCAGGTTAAGGTGCCCCCTGTGATGCCGGCAGCCCATATGAGCACCGGTTCAAGTCTCGGCTGCTCCACTTGCAATCCAGCTCCCTGCTGATGGGCCTGGGAAAGCAGCAACAGAGGGTGACCCAAGTCCCTGGGCCCCTGCCACCCATGTGGGAGACCCAAATGGAGTTCATGGCTCCTGGCTTTGTCCTGACCCAGCCCAGCTGTTGTGGGCCGTTTGAGGAGAGAACCAGCAGATAGAAGATCTCTCTCTCTCTCTCTCTCTCTCTCTCTGTCTCTCCCTCTCTGTGACTCTCTGTCTCTCAGATAAGTCTTTAAGAAGGAGAAGAGCGTCTGGAGGAGACCCCGGCAGGGGCAGGGGGGCGCAGCCACACCGACCTTGACCCTGAAGGGGCAGCGCGTCTGGTCCACCAGCATGATGTTCTCGGGCTTGAGGTCGGCGTGGATGATCGCCAGCTCCTTGAGCCGGGCCAGGGCCCGGAGCACCTGCAGGGTGACCGTGCGGATGTGGCGGGCAGGCAGGGGCGCGAAGTTGTTCTCCTTCTGGAACTCAAAGAGGTTCTGCTCCAGCAGCTCGAAGACCAGGTAGAACTTGAGGGCGTCATGGAAGAACTCAAGGAAGCGGATGACGTGGGCCTCCTCGGGGTCCAGGCCCCGCATGCAGCGCAGCAGCTTCAGCTCGTTCTTGATGATGCGGTTGCGGCAGGCATCATTCTTGAGGATCTTGATGGCCACCATCTCACCCGTGCTGCGCCGCCAGCCCTTGGCCACCTCCCCGAAGGTGCCTTTGCCCAGCACCTCGATGATGTCATAACAGTCGGTCTCCGACTGGATGGTGGCCATGGTGCCCCTGCCGTGGGAGGTCGCCCTGCCGGGGGCCACTCCCCACGGGCTGTGCCGCTGAGGCCTCCCAGCGGGGTAAAGAGAACTGCGCTGGTGCTTCCTCCTCTGCGACCAGGTCCCACCTCCCTGGCACCCGCAGGCCTGACGGCGCCCCTCAGCCTCCTGGGCCGCTCGGCAAGTCTGCCAGGGCCTGCGCCCCTCCCCCGAAGCCCTCCCGGCTTGGGACCAGGGGCCCCGGACCCCCCAGCGTTACTGAGTGGCTCTGGTTCTGTTGTTGGAGACCTGAGCCCCTCGCTGGAATGGGGGGGTGGGGTGCCACACTGGGCCCCTCCCCCGCCCGGCGTCGGAACGCTGGGGAGGTGAGGGATCAGCGGGGAGGGGAGTCTGATTGTGGGCATCGGTGTAAGGGAATGATGGGGAGAGGTGTGCGTGCGCGTGTCTGCCTTCAGAAAACACCTGCCCCAGCCTGTGGCTGTCACGGGGGAGGTGTGGCTGGCACGTAAAGTGTCCTGCAGGAGACAGGAGTTGGGGCTTTGTTCTGAAGGTACTGGGGGAGCCACAGAAGGGCCCTGAGCAAGGGAGGGCAGGGTCAGACTCGGGTGTTGGGAAACTGTGGACTGGGGGCGGTGCTGTGACGTAGCAGGTAAAGCCATCACCGCATCCCGACCCAGCTCCCCGCTAACGCACCGGGGAAAGCACAGAGGACGGCCCAACCCCTGCACCCACGTGGAAACCTGAAGGAAGCTCCCGGCTCCTGGCTTCAGGTTGGCTCAGCCCTGGCCATTGTGGCCATTAGGGAGTGAACCAGCAGAAGGAAGACTTCTCTCTCTGTCTCTCCCTCTGTTTCTGTAACTCAGCCTGGGGACGAGCTGGGCAGGGCCTAGGTGGGAGAGCACGTGGAGGGCTGGTGGGCCAGTGAGACACCTGGAAGGTGGGGAGGCCGGGGGGAAGCCGTCCAGGACAAGGCCATGGACGAGGGGCAGGTTCCTAAGACGGGACCTGGATGAAGATGCTGAGGTCAGATAGGATCCATAACATTAAAGCGTTTAAACGTGTATCCAGTGGGAACCTTACGGAAGACAAAAATCAAGATACAGACAAGTTTAAAAGGTGCCCAAGGTGGGGCAGGCGTTTGGCACAGGGGTGAAGATGCCACTTGGGACGCCCTCATCCCCTATCAGGGTTCCTGGGTTCAAGTCCTGGCTCTGCTTCTGATCCAGCTCCCTGCTAATGCATACCCTGGGAGGCAGCAGGTGATGGCTCAAGGACTTGGGTCCCTGCCAACCATGTGGGAGGCCTGGATTGAACTCTGGGCTTCAGGCTTTGGCCTGGCACAACCCCAGCCGCTGTGGACATTTGGGGAGTGAACCAGCAGATGCCAGATCTCTTTCTATCTTTCTGCTTTTCAATAAATATAAATTTTAAAGTTCCTAAGTTACCCAGCTGAGTGCCAGGGACAGGCTTTGACCTTGAACCACTCTGACGCCCAGCAACCTCCTTGTGCCCAGGAGACATCTAGGGGGAGCCCTGGAGGCTGCTGCACCCCCAGGCAGACACAGGAGGGAGTCTGGGAGTTGTAAGCACACAGAGGAGGGTGGCACATCCCAGGGAGGGGGTGGGGATGAACAAGGGCCTCCCAGGCGCCCTGAGGGAGAGGATGGGTGTCAGGAGAGGAAGGGGCCGGGAAGTCAGCACAAGGGCCATGCCGACATCCTCTGGCACGACACGGACTTGGCCACGGAGAGGCCACTGCTGCCACGGATGGCCAGCATGTTCAGTGTGGAGAGAGACGAGTGTACGATGGGGCAGGGACTCCAGGCAGCAGGCAGGCCCTGGCAGGAAGGAAGCAGGTGCTGGAGGGTAAGGAGCCGGGCGCCTCTGCCTGAGGCAGGAGGGTGGGTGCGGGGCCATGGGGGGAGACCTGGCACTGCACAGCATGGATGTCGCAAGCAGCCAGGGCGAGGCCGCGGGGCGGGGACGCGCACGGTCCAGGATCCGGGGAGCTGAGGCACCGCCCGGCACTGACAGGTGCTAAGGATGCTGAGACATGGCCCTAAGGCAGCAAGGGTGTGGGGCGGAGGCTCTGAACCCGTGACCCTGTGACAGGGACCAGGAGGGCCTTCCTGGGTGCGGCCACAGTGGCCAGGGCAGTCAGACCAGTCAGGCAGGAAAGGGAAGGCTGGGAGGTTCACAGGGGCCCCTCCCCAGCAGGGGACCAGTGGAGAGCAGTCGTCCTGGGGGGAGTGGGTCCTCAGGACAGGCAGCATCCACCCCCACCCCAGCAGAGGGGTCCCCTGGCGATGCCCTCCTCCCCTCAAAGGCCCCTGAGAACTGTGCAGGCCTCGTGGGGCCCCTCCCACTGGGCGGAGCCTCTTCTCACACCCAGGCTTCACCCCAGACTGGGCTCCAGTGCATCCCAGAACCTCCTCTCTGGGGACTCCTTTTTCTGAACCTCCCCCCGACACACACACAGGAGACAGCACACGTGGCTACCTCAGATTATTTATTCACATGGCCTGGCACCTGCCAGAGCCTCTGCCGGCTCCGCGGCCCCCCTCCCTCCGTCTCAGGGTTAGTGCTAGTTATCCACACACAAATGGGGTGGGCGGCCCGGAACGCAGGCGGCAGGCGCGGCCCGATCTGCCCAGAACTTCAGACGGCAGCAGCCTGAGCCCCCTCCAGCCTGGTGGGGCCTGGAGCCCCTGCCTCTGAAAACCCCACGCTGGGCAGCCGGACCCTGAAGCCACCCTCATCCCTGTCCCCACTCCCGCTCCTGGCCTTGGGGCTTAGGGACACCCTGGGGAAGCGAAACTTGGGTGACTTCTCCCCGACAGGGGACTTGGATGCTGCCTCCCCATCCTGTCCCCTAGGGGTCCTAGGTGGGGCCGCCAGGCCCACTCGGGGCAAGCGGACCCTGCCCCGGCCCCTGCGACCAGAGGCACCTTCCCCATCACCCTCCTCTTGCTCCTCCTCGGGGCTGGGCGAGCCCTCCGTGGCGGCTGTCTCACTGTGGCCGAAGCCCACGCGGGGCAGCCTGAGCTTGGGGCTCTTGGCCTTCTCGCCCTCCTCCCCGCCCTCCCTGGCCTTCGCCAGGCCAAACCTGGGCAGCCGCACCTTGAGCTTGTGCCCTGCATCCCCCTCCCCGTCTGCCACCTGGTACTCGGCGTGGCTGCCCACGGCCGGTGGCGAGAGTTCCACATCGGGCAGCGAGAGGTGGAAGGTGCGCTCGGCCCCTGGGGCCTGGTCCTCGGCCCTGGCTCCTGCTCCCGGGGTGGACGACTTCAGCCCCAGGCCACCCTCGCCGGTGGCTGCCTCGGCCGCCTGCACCTCATGGCCCAGCCCCACGTCCAGCTCGAGCTGCGGCACGGTCACGGTGGGCATCTTGAAGACGCCCTCACCCACCAGCAGCTCCCCACCAGCCGCCTGGGTGCCAGGGAGTACCAGGCTCACTTGAGGCACCTGGATCTTATGGCCTACTGTGCCCTGGGCTGAAGGGGCTGTACCCTCGGCCTGAGCCTCCCCAAAGTTGGTCAGCTCAACCTGGGGCAGCGAGATGCCCAGTGGGGGCCTCCTCGGCTCCCCCTCATGGCCTTCAGTGACCACCTGCTTGGTCGTGGTCACAGACATTCCAGGGACAGCCACTGCCCCTTCTGTCCCTGCTGCCTCCTGGGCCCCCAGGGTGACCAGCTCCACCTCAGGGATCTTGAGCTGCCCAGCAATGGACTCTGGCTTTTCCCCGGGGCCACCACGCCCACCCTGGGCTTCGGCCTCCTTGCCTCGAGCCAGCCCGAAGGATGGCATCCTCAGCCTGGGCACCTTCACCTTCCCGTCCCAGCCCCAGCCCTTGGCCTCCAGGTCCACCACGCCCGGCGCTAGTTCTCCTGCCTCGGTGTCCCGGCCTCTCACCCCAAACTTGGGCAGAGCAAACCTGGACCCTTTGAGCTTGCCGTCAGCCCCTGCCACCTCCACCTTGCTCTCTGGCGGTCGGCCGTCCAGGCCGAGCTGCGGGATGGACAGATCGAGGGCGGGCAGCAGGCCTGCCTCGCCGGCACCTTTGGCCTCAGCCTCGGTGCCCGCCCGAGCCTTGGGGAGGGAGATGGCGAACTTGGACACTTTCAGCTTGGAGGCGCGCCCCGCCCCCTCAGCCTCCACCTTGGCCACCTTTGGCCCCGAGAGTCCAAACTTGGGCAGGGAGAACCTGGAGGAGGGCTTGGCTTTCATCTCCATCGCCTCTGGACGCCCTTCCTCAGCCTCGGCCACGGGCAGCTGCGGGGCAACAAGCTCCACAGAGGGCACCCGGAAGCCCGCCTCGCCGACCACCCTGGCGCCCTCTGGCTGCTCGGCTTGGGGAGGCGCCTTCAGGCTGAGGGCCCCCGGCAGGTCCAGCTCCACCGAGGGCAGAGTGAGCGAGGGGGCACCCGCACGAGCCTCTCCGCCCACCTCCGGCTGCAGACAGGGCAGCCCCAGCAGCGGCCCTGAAAGCCGGGCACCTGCCTCGGCCGGCTTCCCTCGCGTCGGGGACTCTGCCCTCCCCAGCTTGGGCATCCGGAAGCCAGATTCCATCCCTTCTGCCTGCTCTGGCCTGGCAGCTTTCAGCTGCACCCCTGGGGCCTGGGGCAGCTCCACCTGTGGGGGCTGTGGAAGACACACCTCCGGGACGGCCACCTCGGGCACCTTGGGGAGCTTCATCTCTGACACCTTCGGCAGCTGTACTTCCGGGAGGCGCACCTCGGGCACGGCTACCTCGGGCACCTTGGGGAGCTTCATCTCTGGAAGTTTCATTTCCGGAACCTTTGGCAGCTGCACCTCTGGGAGGTGCAGGTCAGGCACGGCCACCTCGGGCATCTTGGGGAGCTTCATCTCTGACACCTTCGGCAGCTGCACCTCCGGGAGGCGCACCTCGGGCACGGCCACCTCGGGCACCTTGGGGAGCTTCATCTCTGACACCTTCGGCAGCTGCACCTCCGGGAGGCGCACCTCAGGCACGGCCACCTCGGGCACCTTGGGGAGCTTCATCTCTGACACCTTTGGCAGCTGCACTTCCGGGAGGCGCACCTCGGGCACGGCCACCTCGGGCACCTTGGGGAGTTTCATTTCTGGAAGTTTCATTTCTGGAACTTTCGGCAACTGCACTTCCGGGAGGCGCACCTCGGGCACGGCCACCTCGGGCACCTTGGGGAGCTTCATCTCTGACACCTTCGGCAGCTGCACCTCCGGGAGGCGCACCTCGGGCACGGCCACCTCGGGCACCTTGGGGAGTTTCATTTCTGGAAGTTTCATTTCTGGAACTTTCGGCAACTGCACTTCCGGGAGGCGCACCTCGGGCACGGCCACCTCGGGCACCTTGGGGAGCTTCATCTCTGACACCTTTGGCAGCTGCACCTCCGGGAGGCGCACCTCGGGCACGGCCACCTCGGGCACCTTGGGGAGCTTCATTTCAGGCGCCTTGGGCACCTTGACCTCGGGCCCCGACACCCCGATGCCGAGGGTGGGCATCTTGAGGGTGGGCAGCTTCAGCTTGCTTTCGACGGCGGCTTCAGGAGCAGCAGCCCGGGGTTCCAGGAGGGAAAGCCCAAAGGTGGGCATTCGAAGTCTGGGCCCCTTCGCCTTGGCCTCCGGGCTGCCCTTAGCCACCTTGGCCTCGGCCACGTCCTTCGCTCGAGCCCCAAAGCGGGGGAAACTGAGGCGGGGCATCTTCAGGGCCACCTCAGGCGGCTCTCCCCGGGCCTCCACCTCTGCACCTGGCAAGGCCAGGTCCACACCCACAGCAGGTGCCGCCACATCCAAGGTGGGCATGGTCACTGCTGCAACCCCTTCCCGGGCCTCCAGGCAAGGAAGTGTGGGCAGAGTGGGCAGGGAGGGCAAGGTGGGCAGCTCCACCTGGGGGACCTGGAGCCCCACAGCCGGAGGCTCCACAGCAGGTGCAGCTGGGGCTCCCAGGCCAAGGGTTGGCAGGAGGGCAAAGCCGCTGGCTGCCTCTGCTGAGGGGGCCGCTTTGGGAGCTGGGACCTGCGGGACGCCCACCTCAGCACCTGGCAGCCGGGGCCCAACCAGCTCCACCTGGGGGGCCGTGAAGCGGGCTCCTGCTGCCCCCTCAGCCTCCACCTTGGCCTTCCTGGGTGGGGGAGCCGCGGCAGCCAGCCGGGCTGCCTGGGCCTCTTGGGCCACTTCGCGCACGCGCAGCCGTGGCAGCTGGAGGCGCCGGCGCGTTGGGGCGGCTGGGGCGGGACCCTCCACAGCCTCGGCTTGGACACCACGGCGCACACGGGAGAACTTGGGAAAGGAGAACTCGACGTCAACGGGGGCCAGGTCTGCAGGGGCCCTAAGGGCCCCGGGGATCACCATCTTCTTCTTCTTCACAGGGGACAGGGTCTGGATGTTCTGGGGAGAGAGGAGAGAGGCCGGGAGTGGACGGGCGCCGACCCACCTGGCGCGGTACCAGGCTGCACCTGCGTCGGCTCGACATCCCGCCTCCCGCCTGCCATTGTGCCAGCACTGCGCGGGAAGGCAGAGACGCGTGGAGCCTCGCAGCTCCCCAGCACCCAGGCCCAGCAACGGGGAATAACTTCCCCAGGGCCACTTGGCAGTAGCCAAGCAGCACCTGGCCTCCCTGGTCCCGGTTTCCTGGCAAAGCCCTCAGTGCTAGGGATGGTGCCTCTCCCAGGGGGATGAGGGCCCTGGTATGTGGGGCGAGTGGGTTTCCCTCCCCAGGGAGGAATTCAGGGGGCAGAGGATGGGATTAGCACTGGTTAGTGACAAGACAGAGGGCGAGGCTGGCCCCTGGTGGCAGGGAGTGGGGCTCACGGCGCAGACACCGGCTCACCGGGACCATCCAGGGCCGGGGCCGGGCTAAGCACGCGTACCAGCTTGGCCACCTTGGCCCGCGGGCCCTTCATCTCGTAGCCGGCCACGGTGCCGGGCCGCAGCGCCAGGTCCCCGGTGGGCACGGTGCGCTTCAGGCAGAAGGAGACCTTGTAAGGTTCGGCACATTGGAGCAGGCGCAGTGCGTCCTCATACTTGACATTCTCAAAGAACACGCGGGCGCTCAGCAGCTGGTCCCCTGCGGGCGAGGGGGAGGGGCAGGCGGTGGGCATCTTTCTCCAGAGCGCGCATCCCAGCGTCCCCACAAGTGGGGACGGGCAGCTCCATTCTCGGGGTCAACACTCCCTGCATGTTGGCCATGTGCAGCCGGCAAAGTCGCCATCTGTGACGCCAGCATCCCACATCTGAGCGCCTGTTTCAGTCCAGGCTGCTCCGCTACCCATGTAGCTGACTCCCTGCTAACGTGCGCCTGGGAAAGCAGCAGAAGATGGCCCGAGTGCTTGGGCCCCTGCCACCGACGTGGGAGACTCGGATGGAGTGTCCAGCTCCCAGCTTCAGCTTGGTCCAACCCAGAGTGCCTGAAGGAGACGGAAGATCTCTTTCTCCCCCTGTCTCTTTCTCTTTCTGTCACTACGCCTTTCAAATAAACAGATAAAATCTCTCTTTTTAATTCCCCGGATGCTTCCTTGACGGCTGTCTTCATCACATCTCATATGCTGTCCTGAAGTCTCTGCCGCCAAAGTCTGTCCAGAATCCACATCCTTCTTGTCACCTCCAAGGCCAGTCCCGAGCGTCATTTTGTGGGGCCATCACCGTGGCCACTTTGTGGGTCTCTGACCCAGCCCCAACCCCTGCAGTCCACCACTAACCCAGCAGCCCTCCCAGAACAAAACCCCAAGCCCTCAGCACTGCCGTTAGAGTCCTGGAGAAGTCGCCCTTCCTCCTGCTTCCCCCTCCTGGTCACTAGCGACTACACCGCCAGTGGCTTCCTCGCTGGGCGCCCAGGCCTGCCGGAGCCTCTTCCTGAGGTCCACACAGCCTGCTCCCTTATCTCCTGCAGCCCACGCTCCTGGGGCTGGAGCACCTATGCCTTTCTTACTCGTCACCTGACTTACTTTGTTTAAACCTCTCTCTCTCTCCCCACCAGAATGTAACCAAAAGCGCGGGGACTGGTGTCTGTTTTGTTGGCTGCTGTAGCCCAAGCACCAACGATAACGTCTAAAAGAGAAGGCGCTTAATAAATACTGGCTGCAGGAATAAATCGCATCAGCTTCATCACTTACTAAAGCTCCCCTCTCCAATCCTGCGCCAACCACAAAAGCAGCAACTTAGCACTCAACATAGGGCTCGCTCTGTGCCCTCAAGCTATGCACTGCTTTCAAATACTGACTCATGTAATCTACATAATAACCCCACGAGGTCAGGACCAGAGTTCTTCCCACTTTAGAGAGGAAACTGAGGCACTGGAGCTAGAAAACGGGGGATCTCGGGGTGCAAGCCAGGCAATCACCCTCCAGAGCGCGCTCCAGCCTGAGCGCCAACAAAGCCCCGCCCCCAGCCTGCCCCAAGCCTTCAGGCCGCCGGCCACGCCCACACACACCCGTCCGCTCCCCTCCGGGCCGACGACAGATCCCAGGCCCCGCCCCCGTTACCAGGCCCCGCCTCCATCCCGCCCCCACGCCGTCCGGCCCCCCGGCCACGCCCACACACCCCCTTCCGGCCCCGCCCCACTCCGGGCCGCGGCAGTCCTTGGCCCCGCCCCCAGCCCGCTCCCTGCCTTCCGGCCGCAGGCCACGCCCACACACACCCGCCCGCTCCCGCCTCACTCCGCCCCCGTGGCTCGGCCCCGCCCCCAGCCCGGCCCCGCCCACCTTCCTGCAGGCTGAGGCTCCTGGCGGCCGGGGAGTCCGCGCGCAGGTCGCGGACGAAGATTCCTTCTTTGCCGCCTCCCGCGACGTTGATGCCGCTGACTCCGGTCTGCGCCTCTGTCTCCACAATGATCTCCACCAGCTCCGCCCGCCTCAGCTCCTGCGGGGGGCAGCGACAGGTCGCCACAGGGCGCCGGGGCCGGGCCTCCCCCCGAGCCCGCCATCGCGCTGAAAAGCGGCTCTTCAACGGGCCCTCGAGGCACGTGCCCCTCGGCACGGCCCAGGCCAGGCGTCGGGACCCGCGCCTCCGGCATCTCGCCTGGAGCAGCAAGGCAGAGCCCCCGAGGCTGCCGCGGGAAGGGCGGGGCTGAGGGTGTAGGGGGAGGGGCGCGGTAGAGGGAATCTCGGTTTGAGTGGCCCCGGGGGCGGGGCCGGGGCGGTGGGCGGGGCGGCCCGGGGGGTGGGGCCCCGTGGAGTATAGGAGAACCAGAAGAGTGCTGGTTCTTTAAGGGGCCGGGCATAGGAAACGGGCGTGGAGGGAGTTTATAGCAGTGACTCCGGAGCTGGGGCAAAGACCCAAATTCCAAGGGCAGGACAAGGGGCGAGGTTGAGGATGGACTCTAGGAATGGGCTCAGGTGGTGCGCCTCCCTGCAGGCTGGAATGTGTGTGAGACTGGGTGCTGTGTTGTGGGCTCTGTGACCCCAAGACCTGCATAACGCCCACAAGAGAGGGAATCCAGTGGCAGGGGGTGCATGGGTCGCGGGTGGTAGCGTTCCTGGCATTTGCTGTAGGTGGTGCAGGCTGGCCTTGGCCTTGGCCCAGCAGCACCCTGTGGGACTCACAATGGACTTCCCAGAAGGGGCAGTGGGAAACCCAGGCCCTTCTGTCTAGGGGTCCGGTGTGCTAGGTGTCTCCAGCAAGGGCCCATGACCCTTGCTGTAAAGTGCGTAACGCTGGAAGGAGTCTCTGACTGTGACCTACGACCTGAAGCAGCAGACAACTCAGGGGCAGCTGCAGTGGGGAGGGCGCAGAGGCCAGCACGGTGACCTGAGCCCAGGGCTTGACCGGGGAATGGCAGATGCCCCACCCCCAGCAGTGGCTCCACGGGACTGGGGCCTGAGACCGTCTGGCACGCCTGCATCCCGTCTCAGCGCCTGGGCTCACGTCCCAGCCCAGTTTCCCATCCCAGCTTCCTGCTAACGGGGACAGCAGTGATGGCTCACGTACCCAGGTCCCTGCCACTCGAGGGGGAGACCCTGATTAAACAGCCAGCTCCCGGCTTTGGCTTGGCCCCAGCCCTGGCCGTTGTGGGCATCGGCAGAGTGAATCCGTGGATGGAGATCTCTCCTGTGTGCCTGCCTCTCTGCCTTTCAAGTAAATGAAAATAAACAGATGTTTATAAAGAAGAGCTGTGGTAAGGGCTGCAGGGCCGGCATGGCGTCCTCTGTCACCCTTGGCTGAGGCCCTGGGTTGAGCCTGAGCAGTCAGAGCAGGACAGGAAGCAGCTGGCCTGACGCCACACAGCGAGGTGACCTGGCAGGTCCATGACCCCAGCATCCGAGGGCCGTCCTGCGGGTGGGCGGTGACCTTGTGCTCCCCCGGCCCTTGTCTGCCACCACCACCCTCAGCGTGGCTCCTGTAAAATCGGGCACCTGGTGTGCCTGGACAGCCAGTGCCAGTGCTGTCCCCACAGCAGTGACAGCCCCCTCGGGGCCAGGCTCAGCACTGGCCCAAGTGTGGGTCCGCAGAGCCCTCCAAGGCGGCGACCATGGAGGCCGGAGCCCCAGAGCGGGGAGCCCACCTGCCCAGGGCTGCGCGGCAGGAGGCCGGCTGGGGGTCTCAGCGCGTGTCCTGAGCCCCTGCACTACACTGCCTGCCCTTCCTGCTGAGGGCTCCTGCTGTGCTTTCTTGAGCTCATTTTAAGACTCATATTCATCTATTTGAAAGGCAGAGCGAGGCCGGCGCCGCGGCTCACTAGGCTAATCCTCCGCCTTGCGGCGCCGGCACACCGGGTTCTAGTCCAGGTCGGGGCGCCGGATTCTGTCCCGGTTGCCCCTCTTCCAGGCCAGCTCTCTGCTGTGGCCAGGGAGTGCAGTGGAGGATGGCCCAGGTCCTTGGGCCCTGTACCCCATGGGAGACCAGGAGAAGCACCTGGCTCCTGCCATCGGATCAGCGCGGTGCGCCGGCCGCGGCGGCCATTGGAGGGTGAACCAACAGCAAAAAGGAAGACCTTTCTCTCTGTCTCTCTCTCTCATTGTCCACTCTGCCTGTCAAAAAAAAAAAAAAAAGAAAAAAAAAAAAGAAAGAAAAGAAAAAGAAAGGCAGAGCGAGACAGAAGCAGAGATCTTCCACCTGCTGGTTCACTCCTCAAACGGCCTCAGTAGCCAGGCCAGACCCGGAAACCATGAACTCCTTCCTAGTCTCCCACGTGGTGGCCACTTGGGCCACCCTGCGCCGCCTTCCCAGGGAGCTGAAGCAGAAGCGGAGGAGGCAGCAGCACCAAGCACCGGCCCCTCGTTAGCTCCTGTTAATTCCACTCCTCGCTGCTCCGGTGCGTCGGCTGTCTTGAGCCCATCCGTGCCAGACGCCGTGCGGAGCACTTTACCTGTTCGTCCCGGCCCCGCACAGCGACCCACGAAGTAGGGCCTGCTGCTCCTACCATTCTACGGACAAGGGGACTGGGCGCCGAGAGGCCAGGAAGTGCGCCCTTGCTGCCCTGGCCGGGCCTCCGGCAGGCCGCTCACCTCAGCACTCCGGCTCCTGGCCTCCATGGCGCCGCTGGCAGTCACCGGGGCCCCCGGCTCCTGCTTCCTTTGCCCCTTCTGCTGTAAGACCAGCTTCAGCTCTGCATGGAGCAGCTGCCTCTGAGCCTGCGGGGTGGGGATGGAGGTTGAGGCCTGGAGGGGGTGGGTGTCCGCGCCCCCCACCCGGCTGCCCGCTGTCCTCTCACCGCCACCCGAGCACAGGTGCTCCCTCCTAGCAGGAGCCCAGCCGGAGGGGCCGCGCAGCTCTCCGCAGGTCTCGCGCCCTTCCGCGGGGGTCTCGCTGCCTGCCGGGGAGAAACCGAGGGTGAGGCTCCAGGCCGGGCGGAGGGGTGGAGGGGCACGTGGCGCGTGGCACCAGCCGGGGCTCTCACCTGGGGGTCACCTCGGGCTCTTTGTGCCTCCTGGGTCCGGGGCTCTAGGAGAACGACATGAGCCAAGTTCACTATGAAACAATCAGAACCACTCCCCAGTCCCCTGCCCGCTGCCTGCCTCGGGTAGACGAAGAGCACCGAGCCCACAGGGCTGTCGGGAGGATTTAGTGTGGGAATGAGTGTAAGGGGCTGTCCGAGCACCTGCTCTTCTGCTTCTATCACCGAGAATTTCCCATGAACCTGGCCTTGGGACGAGTGCCCCCCAGGGGCCGCAGGTTGCACATGGACCTCAGAATGGCCTTGTGAAGTCAGGACTCACTGAGCCCATTGCGCAGATGACACCTGAGGCCAGGGGAAGGGGAGTCATCTGCCCAGGTGACAGAGGGCCAAGCCAGCCCTCAAACTTGACCGAAGTCCAGCTCCTGATAAGGGGGTATGGAGAAGTTATTGTTTGCTCCGGGCCCTCAGAGAGGCCCAAAGAACTTGCTTAGGAAGCAGAGCTGAGACATACAGGCAGCCCCCTGCCAGGCCCTTCGGGGGAGGGGTTGTGGATGTGGCTCCCCAGCCCCCCCCCTGCCCGGCCCAGACTCTAGGCCAGGCCCTCAGCCCCCACCTGGCATGCCACGCCGCCGCCCCCTTGTGCAGGGAAAGGTCAGGCCTCACGCGGCGCATTCCCTTGCGCCCGCTCGCATTCCGCCCCTGCCCACCCACCCGCGGCCACACAATGGCCCTTCATATCCCGCCACGGGCCCGGGCTGGGGGCACGCCGACCCCCTCCAGCATCGCAGGGCTCCCCTCTGGATCTCCAGGAGTCCTGGTCTCCATCTCCTTCCCCTGAGACCCTGGCCTCGACCTCTCCCAGGCTGACTCCTGTGTCTGAGCCTGGCGCAGATCGGCCTCAAAATCACCCTAAATCACCCTGGGATGTGGGGGCAGGAACCAAGGCTGGGGGGGGGGGGTGGTGTAAGTGCTCTGTCCAGGGTCCTTCAGCCTTAACCGGCACGGGTGGTGGCTCTGACCCTGGGAGCCCCAACTGCACAACAGCTGAAGCAGGAGCTAGGCTGGGCTGGAGGCCACGGTCATGGACACCAGGAGGGACCTCGCTGGTGCTAGGCCTGGCAGACTTGTGTCCCAGGGCCTCCGTTTTGCCAGAGTCAATGAGAGTTAAGAGAAAGGCCGTCACGGTGACACACAGTGGGGACAGGAGCTGACCCCGGGCGGAAAAGCCAAGTCTGAGTCCCAGAACCCTGGCTTGCTACACGGAGGGTGGGAGAAGCCGGAGCCTGGTAGGGGGCACTGGGGACAGCAGGGAGCGTCTCCTGGGCCCCAGGCTCCAGGCCCAGGCAGTGCAGATGGCACCCAGGGCCTGGCACGGGAAGCCCGGAGGCAGGGGCAGGACGGTGCCCTCCTTCCGTGTCCCTGCCTGGGACAGCCGCCCAGCCCAGGTTATATTTAGCCCAGCTGTGCCCTTCCTGAGCCATGCACCCAGCTCCTGGGGAGGGGGAAGGGCGGCTTCGGAAGGAAACCCCCCACCCCGGGCACTCCCTGTTCCCAGCTGTGCCCGTCCCAGCAGGCAGCGGAAGGAGGGCTGGGGGTGCTCCCAGGGGTCCTGACCTGGGGGGGGGGGCGGATCAGCCCCTGCCCTGCTACCTGCCTGAGCTTCCAGAATCCTCCGAGTCCCTGTTTGCCTGGACTCAGGAGCTTAGGTGCGACTCAGCCGCCCATCCGAGGGGTGACTCATGCCCTTCCAAGTGGCCGGGAGCCCGGGCTTGTCATTTGGGCCCCAGACCGAACCAGGACCTGCTGAGGCCCTCTCCTTTGGTGGCTGCTGCCAGCCCACCCAGAGCCCGGACTTCCCCTACTTCCAGTTAGCAACGGCCCCTGGACATGCTCCGAGGCCACATCGTGGGATGGGGGGTGGGGGGTGTTAGGGTGGTGGCCCCTGGCTGCCTCAGTCCCTGCTCCAGCGCTTCCCAGGTGTGAGTACTTGGGCAAGGGTCCTTCACTCCTGGGGCCTCACTTTCTCCATCTGTGAAATGGAGCCATCAGAGGCGCTTTGGGAATGTGTGAGACAACAGTAGCACCTAGGGCATCGCCCATACACCCAGCACGTGCTCCATTCATGCAGACTGGTCCCTAACAGCACGAGGGAAAGTGGGGCTGCGGGGCCCTCAGTGTCTCACACGCAGCCCTTGCTCCCCAACGGTCCCCACTCATCCCCCAGCCAAAGGGGCACTCTGAGCAAGCGACAAAATACAGCTCAGGCACCAGCACTCCCCCCACCCCAGAAGCCAGGAAGCCTGGCCTATGCACAGTATCCTACACCAGCAATGTACTCTCCTGCCAGTCCTGTGAGGTGACTTCCATCAGCCCACTTTAGAGATAGGAAAGTAGAGGCACAGACAGTCCAGTCTGGACCAGGGCAGCACAGCCAGAAAGAGGGGGTTGGCTCCAAAGTCGGTGCCTTTAGCTCCTCTATTACTCTGCCCCCCCCCCGGGCCCCGGGCCCCCTCCCAGCACCTCGCAGGACCCTGGACAGGTCTCATTCCAGCAGCTTCTCAGCCTGGCCAGAGAGGAGACCTGAGGGCTGATCCCTTACCGCTGGGCCTCCAGACACCTCGAGAGCTCCCGGGTCCGTCTGCTCAGCCCGGCCCAAGGCTGGGGGGGAAAAGGAATGGGGAGGGGGAGGAGGGGAGACCCCAGCCATTGGCTGCCGACAGATGACGTCATGAGAGGGTGGGTGGTGGGGAAACAAACATCCCCTTCTCCCATCCGCAAGGGCGTGGGGGCCACGAGGCCGCCTCTGCCCTGCTGGGCCGCGACCTCCACCCCACTTCTTGCTTCAGGGGTCTCCCGTTGCCACCCCCACCTGGAGACTCAGCCCCCACTCTGAGTCCCCAGACCCGGACACGGCCCCAGTGCTTCCTGGAGCCCCCAGGAGAAACCCCTCCCCCCACTTCCCTCTGTCCACCTGGGTTTAGATGCCAGCTCAGCCACTCCCGCCCCAGGGACCTTGGGCAAATCACAGTTGTTCTCTGGGTCTCAGTTTGTCCATCTCCAAAATGGGAGTAGCCAGACTGCCTGAACCTCACGACCCCTTGTTTGTGGGGCTGGGCGTGGGGGGCCCCGTTTCTCTGTTTAGTGGGGCTGTCATCTGTGGGGGCTCTTGCGCAGCTCCAGCTCCATGGCTGCAGGGCGGTGGGGCCGGCCCATTTCTCCTGAGCCCTGGAGACCCCTCCGCATCCCTCATGCCCTCCACCCCATAACCAAGGTGCTCAGACAGGCAGACTCATCTCCCAGAGATACCCC
The DNA here is from genome assembly GCF_964237555.1 of Oryctolagus cuniculus. NCBI lineage: Eukaryota > Metazoa > Chordata > Mammalia > Lagomorpha > Leporidae > Oryctolagus > Oryctolagus cuniculus. Next base: position 13,899,756 of record NC_091449.1, on the reverse strand, counting down.
AGCTGGTTATCCACAGCAGCCCGACTGAGCCTGGACCTGCCCAAGTCCCCAGGGCCACCAGGCCTCCCCTGACCAGCCCCTGGCCCGGCCCCCAGCCTGCCCTGACTCACCAGACCCCGGGGGGCGGCACAGGGAGCACAGGTACCCCCACATGCCCTGCACACCCACCCGGCCGCTGCCTCCCACGCCGGCGGCTCTCTGAGCCGGGGCCTGGGGCTGCGCTGGGGTGGGGCCGGGAGATTACCCCCGAAGCTCGCGTCAGCAGCTTCTGCCCCATTGTCCAGCCGGGCGCAAACACCGGGCCTTCACCCTGGCGGCCCCCTGGCCCCTCACACCAGCTCAGGGGCCCCTCTGGGGACCCGACCCCCCACCCCATGCAGAGGGCACAGGGGACCAGGAGCAGGAGAGCAGGAGCCTGGAATGCTGGGGGCCTTCCCTCCTTTCTCTCTGAAATGCCCCCTGCCCACTCCTGGGCACCGGCGAAGGCAGGAATGTGCTGAGCTCGGGGAAATGGCCTCCAGGGCTGGCAGCCGCCAGGGGCTGGGGTGTGGCCGGAAGCCAGGCAGCACCCTGCTCCCAGGACCACTGCAGCCTCGGACTCCCGCCCGATGCGCCCGCACGGTCACTTGTTCATTTCCTGTCAACAAGCACTGCAAAGCCCTTGCAGCAGCAGGTTCCACGCGGGCAGGGCATCCACCCAGGGGGCCGGCTCGGGAAGGAATCCTGCAGGAAGTGACATCTGAAGTCAAACGGGAAGGTACCGGAGGAGGTGCAGAAGGGGCCCAAAGGGCCAGGGGGAAGCCGGGGAGCCCACAGTCCCGGGGGTGAGGGTTGGGACGGGCGAAATCACAGCCCCAGGCCTAGGAAGAGCGGTCAGGGAGGGCTTCCCTGAGGCGGCGGCGGCCACGAGCTGACAGCTGAAGGGATACACAGGAGTCAGTGCGAAGCCACGGGTGGCAAATGAACAGGAGTGCGTTTCAGGCAGAGGGGGCAGCGTGAGGGAGAAGCGGAGTGGGGGGCAGCGGTCAGCGGGTCACCAGGGCGACAGGGACGTCGCACGGAGGGGCCTGGGTTCTGTGGAAGGGACGAAGTCGAGCTACACCTGTGAGCCTGTAAAACTGGGAGGCGGCTGAGCCCCAGGGCTGGCTGGCAGAGGTCAGAGGTCAGAGGTCAGAGGGCCAGCCCCACCCCCGTGAAGTGAGATGCTGGTTGTTGGTTTTCCCAGACGGCCTGGAGCAGCTCCCCTTCCCAGTCTGCACTGCGGTTGGTTTGGGTCCTGAGCGCTGGGTCTCTCCGTCCATCTTGCTTTCCTTCACACCAGGGGGTGTGGCCACGGGAAGCGGAGTTCAGGGGGTGGCACCAGTGTCCCGGTTCCAGCCAAGGCCACCTCAGTAAACACAGGACATCCTGTGGGGCCAGGGCAGGAGGCGAGGGCTGCTCCTGGGGGACCACCCTCTCCCACCCCAGCCCGCCCAGCCCAGCCGAGCCACAGCGACAGTGCCCCCGCCCCACTCCTCGCACCCGACCGCCGAGCTCTGGAGCCAGGGGACCCACAGCTCTGGTGCCTTCCTCTGGTGTTCTCGCCAGCCCCAGAGTCAAGCCCAGACCCACTTCTCTTCCAAATGTCCACGCCACGGGGTGGGGAGTGGGAACCCATTGCCCCCCGCCTCTGGGTGTAGCCCTGAGCCTCACTCCACACCCTCCTGTGTCACAGCCTGGCTGCTCGCCCCTGGCCCCTCCCTAGGGCTGCCCCAGGCCCCGGCCTCCTGCCCCCTCTTTCCTGCCTTGGCCACCTGCCGGCCAGGACAGCAGGGGCCTTTCACTCTGTGGCTCCCTGTAGGGCCAGCATGCTCGCGAGAGCCTGGCACACCCCAGCCCCTCCGGACCCCTCAGCTCCCATCACCCACCTCACCAGCCTTCACTCCAGCCTCGGCTGGCACTCAGAGACCCCTGAAAATCTCCCAGGCTCCCTCTCCCCTTAACCCTTCCTCCCCGGCCCCCACTGCCACAGCGTCTTCAAAGTGGGTACTGTTCCTGTTCCAGTTCAGGGAGGAGGCCCTAGAGGCCCAGAGACATTAAAGTACCCAGCTGAGGCTTATGCAGCCCTGCAGGGGTGGAGCTGGAGCCCAGCCCTGGGTCAGGCCTGGCTCGCAAGAACCACCTCCTCCTTGCCACTCATCGCCTCCACTGCATCTCAGGAACATTATCCAATGTCCAGAGTGCACGGGCACCGCATACCGTAGGTGCTCAGTAAATGCCCAGGGTGGAAGGTGGGCCTTGGAGAGTGCAGGGTTCTGAGGCCCGGGTTGGGGGGAACAAGGCGGGGGTCAGAGTTTCCTTGCCCCCAAGGCCCGGCACACAGCAGGTACCCATAGATCTCTACAGAATGAGGGATGCAAACAAGGGAGCAAGGACAGCAGGTCCCGGCTCTGCCAGGTGTGTGCGTGTGTGTGTGTGAGCGGACCGCAGTCCGCCCCTCCAAAGCAGCCCAAGCTCCCCTCCGGGTTCCACGGAGGCTCTGTGAGAAGCAGCAGTGACCCCACGGGCCAGCTGCTCAGCTCGGGATCGTGTGGGCCCTGGAATCTGCAGGCTGAGTTGCTGTTGTGGCTCCTGGGTTCCAGCCTGAGGGCGGAGGCACGCAGCAGAGCCAGCGAGCACGCCCAGCCACCCCAGCTCCAAGAGGGGACTGAGTGGCAGGTCCCCAGAGGGTGCCTGAGGGCACCCAGGGAACAAGCCAGGGCCCACCTGGTGCTTTAGTGAAACAGGGAATGCCCCTTTCTCACGGCTGGCGGCCTCCATGCGCCAGGAAGCTGCCATAACGAATTTTTAAACGTAGGGTACGTGTGGGGACAGCTCTTAAACAGGAAGCCTGTGTGCGGTGCATGACCTGTGCAGCCAGCTGTACCTAGAGGCCCATCACTGGCCAAGCCGGCAGAAGGGGAAATGGGAGGGTGACTGACAGATGGGCAGGCTGTCCGCATCACAGGTTCGAGTATTCCCCTTTTGGCACTTGGAGACTTAAGAAACAGAGGCCCCGTGTGTGCGTGAGCGTGTGTGTGCTGTAAACAGAGGGTACTGCTCGCTCTGCGCAGGCGGAGTCCAGAGGAGACCCCTAGGCGGTGGCACTGCCGAGTCCCCTACTGCGCACCAGGGGGCGCTGCTGAGCCCCGCCTCGGCGGCCAGGGTCTCCGTGCCGGACGGAACCCGGTCTGAGCCCCGCCGCCCCAGGGGCTGCAGCCGCCCAGGAGCTGGGGCTAGGCGGCTGGAAGACCCGCAGGCCATGTCCAGGCCTTTCCCCGGCCCGCCTCGCCACTTCCAGAAATGGGCACAACTTCCTCCGCTCCTCCAGGAAGCTCTGTTCCGCCCGCCCCTTCCCGGCCCGAGGGGCCGGCGCGGAGCTGCCCGCCTCCCCCAGACCCGCCCCAGCCGCAGCTTCCGGCCCGAGGGGAGGCCCCGGGGCCCCAGAGCTGGGCGTCCCCTGGTCCGGCGGCGCCGTCCCGCCCCACCCACCGTGGCCCGGCCGGGTGGCGCCGCCCCTTCCCCGCCAGCCCGGCCCGCCCTGCCCCCACGGCCGCCAGGAAGGACGCAGCCGGCGCCCGTGCCAGGCCTCTGAGTGTGCGGCCCCGCCCAGCGCGGCCAGGAATGCGGCTGGACGGCGGGGGCGGCCGCAGACACCCGGCGCTCCGGCCGGCCCCGGCGCCCGGGCAGGTGGCCCCAGCTCGCCGGGCCCGGGTTTCTCCTGGAGGCCCCTCCCTGCGGTCCGGGTGGCTCCATTTCAGAGCCAGCCTGCCGACTGGCCCAGCCTTTGCCCAAAGAGAGATTCGAGTGTCTAACAGTGGATTTTGATTTAGAGAACTTGCTGGTCCCTTCCTTTCTGTCACCGTTGTCCCGAAGAGCTGACTCCTAAAGCTCCCTGGAGCTCTGTCCAGCCCCCGCTCTGCGTGTTTCTTGCGGACCAGATTTGAAAGTGCCCGGGCTGTGCACCCTGGCTGAGCGCTCTGCAGAGCTGTCTAGGGCAGCAGGTGGTCCTACGCCTCAGGTCACTAAGCCTTGATTTGAAGCCCACTCCTCCTCCCTCCCATTTTCTCAATTGCCACATGGGAAGAATAACTAAGGTTAGGCAGCTCGTGGGGTTGTTTCCAGATGAAAAGAGTTAACGCATGTCAAGGTTTAGAACTATGCCTGGGACACTGCCACACTCCATAAATATTCGCCGTTATTCCCTCTCTCTCACATTAGCCCAGAGACAAAACACACAGGGCAGAGGTTTCCCGGGCTGGTTTTAATGTCAAAAACTGGTCAAAGTCTCTCCCCGCATCAGGCAAGGAGCAGCCCGGGCTGTGGCCCTGGAGAGTTCAGCCCAGCACGGGCCTGGCCGGGTCTCATTCAGGCCAGCAGACCCGGCCGCTCGTTGGCTAGGGGCCCCTACCAGGCTCCCCCACCGGCCCTGAGACAAGTAGACCGCAGTCCACCTCTCCAAAGTGGCCCAAGCCCCCCTCCGGGTTCCAGGAAAGCCAGCTGTGTCTCTCCAGGGAGCGCTGGTCCAGCCACCAGGTTCAGATCAGACTCCAGCCAAGCAGCACAGCCCCGGGGGGGTCAGCGCCCCGGCCCTGGCGGCCGCTCCAGGGCCTGCGTGCCCACCAGCACGTCCATGAGGTAGTCCAGCTCGGCCTCATCCAGCTCTGGAGCGGCTTCCTTGCCCGGTCCCCCCTCAGGAGCGGCTTTGAGGTCCTCCGGGGCCGGTGCCCAAAGTTCACTGTCATACATGGAGGTGTCGATGTCCTCAAACAGGCCCTCGAGCCCATCGTCCAGCAGACAGCCCGTGGCGGGGCCCAGCAGGTCCAAGGCACCCAGGCTGGGTGGGGTTCCCGCCAGAGGGCGGCCTGGTGGCCCCTCGTCTGCGTGGGGCTGCGGGGCCTGGCTCAAGCCCTCGATGTGGCTGAGGTCCTCCAGGAGGCTGGCCATGGAGGCTGAGAGGGCGGCGTCCGAGCTGGCCAGCAGGCTGTCGGCCACGCTGGGGGCCACGGGTGGGCTGGGCACGGGTGGCAGGGCAGCCGTGGGTGCCATGGACGCCTGGATCCGCCGCAGCGTGTTCACCACCAGCACCAGGTGCCGCAGGTCTGGCTCGCTCTGCCGCAGGCTATGGTGGAGCTTGAGCACGGAGAGGTCAAACAGCGAGCTGGAGGCCACGGCCGGGGGTGTCTGCGCCACGGCTGGGTGGCCGGGATCCAGCCACCAGGCGTCCACTCCCAGGGCTTCCTCCGCCTCCTCCCGCTTGCGCTTCAGACCCTTGCTTAGCATCGTCTGCAGGGGAGAGGGAGGCGAGTGGTTAGGGGAGCAGAGGTGAGGTTTGCATCCGGGCTCCCGCCCTGGTGGACACTTTCCTAGGCGGTGTTTAAGAGATACATGTCAGCAGCATGTCCCTCCTAACTGGTTGTAAGGATTAAATGAAATATTGAAGGGCGGGAAGAACTTACAACAGTGCCTGGTACATGGTAATCATTCTTATTAATAAGCACTCTTAATTAATAATAGCATTATTATTTACTCCTTCAATGAACCATGGCCAATATTCAACTTTTTTTTTTTTTAACCTACAGAAGCGGCTGTTTAACATGGTTTAATATTTGTGTGCCCACAAGCAAAAGAGAACGTGGACAGCCAGTGGATGCAGCGGGCTCAGCGGTGGGGCGGGAACCGGGCCCCCAGGCATGAGAAGGGTCGTCCTGGGAAGAAAGAGCCAGGGGCTGGGTGGGCCTGGACTGTGTAGGAGGCCAGAGGGGGAGGGGGCGCTGGGAGTGAGAAGCGCGCAGAAGGCCATGTAGCCCGAGGGAGTTCTGGGTTTTTGTGCTGCCGGGAGTCCTCTAGGGGGTCCGAGCAGGGAGGAGAGGGGTAGCGCGAGCCGCCCGGGCTTCCGGGAGGCCGCGCGGCTGCCCGCACGCAGCGGCCGGTGGGTGCGAAGGGCTGGGAGGGCGCGCCTCGGGACCGGCCGAGACGCTGCAGGCGCCCGCGGAAGGGAGCCGCTCGGCCGGGAGTCACTCGGGACACGGAACGGGCTCGGAGGCGGTCGGGACCCTCACTCCCCTGGAGTTCTGGACTTCGGGCCCAGCCTACTCTTTTTGGGCAGTTAGAGCGCAGGCTCCAGTCGCCCGGAGCGTGCCTGGCAAGCTCCGAAGGGTGACCCACGGACGCGGGGTCTCGGCCCCCTTCCCCGAAGACCTGGAGTCCGGAACCGCAGGAATTCAGCCCCCTCCCCCGACTCCGCCCCCGGGGCCCGGCGCCCCCTAGCGGCGCCCAGGCCGGCTCTCCCCCGGAGACTCCGGCCTCTGACCCCGGGACGCTACGCCGTCCCGCGGCCTCGCTCTGGCCCCTGCCCGCCGCCCGGGGCAGTGCAGACCCGGACCCCCGGCGGGCTGCTCGCCCCTCCCGGCCTCCACTCGCTTCCGGAAGGCAGTGGAGGCGGCTCCTCCCGAAGCGGCGGGGGCGGGTGAGTCACGCAGCCGGAGCCAGGGAGCCGGCGCCTCCGCCCCCTTCTCGGGCTGCGGCGTGATTCACCCGGCCCGGCCTGGGAGGGCGGCACGTAGAGGCCCGGGCGTCTAGATCGCCGACGGTCCTGGCACGCACCTGCCGGACCTTGGGTTCGAACCCACCAAAGCACCTGGCCGCCGGTCCCCCTTCCCTCCCCAGGCCCTTGCATTTACATACCCAGCTCACTCGCTGCCAATCAGAACGAAGAGATAACTACCCGCGGCCAATCAGGAAGCGGCGGCGGCAGCATCGCTCACTCGCTCAGCTACGGCAACCGGCGCCTAGGTCCAGAGACGCAGTTCTGAGCCCGGCTCACGACTCCGGGCTCCTGACTACCCTCGGGGACCGCCCACTCGCGTGGCGGCTCCGCCTCCGCCCCGACGATTGGCCCTGGGCGGCGATGGGTGGAGCCTGCAGGGGGCAGGCCCGCAGGATCTGAGTTTGGCTTAAGGACGCAGGCCCCCGAGGCTGCCGGAGGGAGGGAGGGGGCGAGCTGGGGCGGCTGTGTGCCCTGCCGGACGTGGCGGGTGGCAGCGGGTGCCTCTCCAAAGTGCAAGGCCCCTATACCCACCCTTGCACCTGCCAAACCGAGCCTCGTACGCAGCCAGCCACCGCAGGGGTCCCCACACCAGGCCAGGCAAGCCTGGATTCAAATCTTCGCTCACCACGGACTCCGCGTGTGTGACCATGAAGAAACGGATTTTTTGACCTCTTTAAGCTACACAAAGTCTGTTAAAAGATTTTCTTACCGACCTCTTTTTAAAGGGCATTTGAAAGGCAGAGTGACAGAAAGAGAGAGAAAGAGGTATGTGAGCAGCTGGTTCACTCCCAAGCTGGCTGCAACTTCCGGTCTGGCTGAAGTCAGGAGCCTGGACCACCATCTGGGTCTCCCGCGCGGGTGTCAGGGGCCCACGCACTTGGCCAGTCTGCTGCTGCTTTCCCAGGCCTGTGGGCAGGGAGCAGGATCTGAGCCCTTATATAGGATGGACTTCCGGCCCAACGCAGGCCCCTTGCCCACCTCTTGGGAGTTAGAAAACTATAAGATGGTCATTAGATGAGCATTATACTGGGCTCAGCCAATGCTGGACAGCTGGCCTTAGTTGTGGTCAGAGGTGGGAGTGAGATGGGGCTCCATTCCCTCAGTAGATCTGACCTTGGACAAGGATTTTAATCCCTTGGGGTCTCAGTTTCTTATTCTTTAAAATTAGGGACACTGGCCGGCGCCATGGCTCACTTGGTTAATCCACACCGGGTTCTAGTCCCGGTTGGGGTGCCAGATTCTGTCCCAGTTGCTCCTCTTCCAGTCCAGCTCTCTGCTGTGGCCAGGGAGTGCAGTGGAGGATGGCCCAAGTGCTTGGGCCCTGCACCCGCATGGGAGACCAGGAGGAAGCACCTGGCTCCTGGCTTTGGATTGGCACAGGCACCGGTCATAGCGGCCATTTGGGGGGTGAACCAATGGAAGGAAGACCTTTCTCTCTGTCTCTCTCTTACTGTCTAACTCTGCCTGTCAAAATAAAATAAAATAAAATCAGGAACACAGCATCTAGGCCCAAGAATCGTTTGAACATGAAAGAGAGCAATTTGTGGGAAATACTCAGGCTGGTGTGCAACATGTCCTCTTGTTGGTAGCGATGACCACTGCAGTTAGATCAGCCCTTAGTTCAAAGCCGGGAGACACAGGGAATGGGGTCGGAGGTAGACAGGAAGTGCGTGCTTGTGTGATAAGCTGGCAATGGCACTTACCTTGTCCAGGGAGCTCGTCTGCTAACTCCAGAGCTTTGGGAAGAAGTGTTAGCTGGTGCGAATAAAGCTCACAGCCAAAGTGCACCCTCAAAACTGCAAACTACAGTGTGGGGGTTAGGCAGATCTTAGCAATGGATGCTCAAACTTTGGGTGCAGAACACGATCTTGGCAGGCCCAAAGCATCAACCTTAATGAAAAGGGGGAAAAATCTGTTCATCCGGGACTGGTGTTGCCGTGCTGACATCCCATATGGGCGCCAGTTCGAGTCCTGGCTGCTCCACTTTGTATTCAGCTCCCTGCTAATGTACCTGGGAAGGCAGCAGGTGATGGCGCAAGTACTTGGGCTCCTGCAAGTCACAGGGGAGGCCCAGATGGAGTTCTAGGCTTCTAGCTTTGGCCTGGGCAGTGCCAGGCCACTTTAGCCATTTGGAAAGTAAACCTGTGGGTGGAAGATCTGTCTCACGCTTTCCTGTCTCTCTATTGCTGTGCCTTTCAAAATAAATAAATACATCTTTTTAAAACTCTGTGTGTGGTCTGCTCATCACCTTAACATGTGATGAAACTTCACCATCCGTGGAGGGGACTCCTGACACGGGTGCCACCTGCTATACACAGCTCTGTGGACTCTCCCTGTTACCTCACATAAATTGCGTCTCATCAGTCTCTAGACCCAAGCTTCAGTTTGCCAAAAATACAAACAAATTAAACAGACAAATCCAGAATGTGGGACACTGTATAGCAGAGCAAGGCTATTCTGCCAGAAATTTAACATCAAACACACACACACAGAGGCACTGGGGGATAGCCCAGAATCAAAGATACTGTGTAGTTTCTTGATTACAACCAAATTAGCATATGAACAAGTCAGTGGATCGTAATTTCTTAGGAAATGAAAGTAACTATAAAAGATAGTCTTGGGGGGCTGCTGTTGTGGCTTAGCGGGTTCAGCCACTGCCTGTGACTCCAGCATCCCATATGGGCACTGGTTCAAGCCCTGGCTGTTCCACTTCCAATCCAGCTACCTGCTAATGCACCTGGGAAAGCAGCAGAGGATGGTCCAAGTGCTTGGGCCCCTGCACCCAACTGAGAAAACCGTGTGAGGCTCCTGGCTTCAGCCTGGCCCAGCCCTGGTGGTAGCAGCCATCTAGGGAGTGAACCAGTGGTTAGAAGATCTCTCTCTGTCTCTTCTCTCTGTAACTCTGTCTTGCAAGTAAGTAAATAAATATTAAAAATATATTCTTGGGTCATTGGAGAAATTTGAATATGGACTGGATGTTAGATGATATTATGTAATTTTTAAAATCATTATTTATATCCCTGGGACTGGTGTTGTGGCACAGCAGGTGGGAAGCCAGCATCCCATAGGAGCACCGATTGAGACATGGCTGCTCCACTCTCTGCTAATGTACCCTGAAAGGCAGCAGAAGATGGCCCAAGTGCTTGGGCCCCTGCACCCATGTGGGAGACCCAGATGGAGTTCCAGGCTCCTGGCTCTGGCCTCGTCCAGTCCCAGCTGTGGTGGTCATTTGGGGAGTGAACCAGAGGTCTCTTTCTCCCTCTCTCTGTAACTCTACCTTTCATGTAAATAAATACTGAACAACAACAACAACAAAAGATGCCACTGAGATGCCTGTGTCTCATGCTGGGAGTGCCTGTGTTCGATTCCTGCCTCCAGCGCCTGCCTCCAGCTTCCCTCAAGAGGTTGGATCTCTGCTGCCCACATGGGAGATCAGGACTGAGTTCCCGGCTCCCAGCTTCGGCCATCTGCCTGTCTCCGTCATCTCCTCTTGCATATATTTTAATTTTAGTTGGAAGCTATTTGGGTGCTCAGAATACATTTGCCCCCATCTTTTCTATGTCCTTGAATATTAAATTTGTTTGAGAGACAGCAGAGAGACAGGAGAGAGAGAGAGAGAGAGAGAGAGAGAGAACTCCGATCTGCTCTTGACTCCCCAAATGCCCACAATGGATGGGGTTGGGTGCAGGACGGTAGCACCCTAAGCGCTGGGGCCATCATTGCTGCTGTCCGGGGTCTGCAGTCAGATGAACAGGGGACCTGAACGCAGGCTCTCAGATACGGGACTGGCCCTTGCTTGAATTTTTTTCATAAGAAAAAGAAGGCAAAATGCTAATTAGGCCCAGACCCCTGCGAGGAAAATCCACATAACCCATTTTTATGGCCCAAGGAGTCTCCCAAGGCCCCCCTCCAGGTCACCAGCCCAAGAGCCCCCAGGAACGTTTGACTGACGGGCATTTACTGGGCCCTGTCCTGCGACACGGGGCTACCTGGCTGGACAGACCTCACCCTGGACAGACTTCTCTCAGAGATCGGGGGAGGAAGTGCGGTGAGCAAAGACGCAGGCAGACAAACGCACACACGGAGCAGGAAACACCCCTTTACTGGGTGCGCACACGGTCCCGGCACTGAAATCCTAATTAAAAAAATCCTTTTTGGGAGGAGACCAGCGGTGAAGTCCTCAGGACCCCGGAGTTGTGAAGTGCGGCCGCGGGGCAGCGGAGGGAGGAAAAGGCGCGGGGCGAGCGGCAGGGCGGGCGGAGCGGGGTCCGGGCCCGGGGGTGCCCGCTGCCCGCCGGGGAAGCCGCCGGCCCCTCGCGCTGGGCCGCGTAGTCCCCGCACGGCGGACGGAGAGGCTCCGGGAGCCGCCGGACCCCTGAGGCAAAAGTTCTGTGCTTGTGTTCAGTGCCCTGAAGAAAACGAAACGGGCCGGGAAAAGAGAGAGAGGCCCGGGGAGCGCTGGGGGTCCGGCAGCAGCCGGCGAGGCGGAGGCTGGGGGAAGGGAGGAGGACGGAGGCCGGGCTTCGGAAACGAAACCTGAATCGAAGCTGCCAGGCCCCGCCGGCCCGGGAGGAGCGGGGGGCGGGGAGCGCCGCCCCGCCCGGCCCCCGGGGAGGCAGCAGGCGCCCGGCAGGCTCCGAGCGGCCGGGGCAGCCCGCGGGCGGGCGCTGGGCGGGGCCCGGGCGGAGGGTGGGCGGGGCCCGGCCTGCCGGCCACGCCCCCGGCCTGCTGCCCCTCCCCCCTCGGGCTGCGGGCGTGGACTCTGCCCCCAGGCACTCGGTCCCGCGGCAGGGCCAGCCTTTCCACCTCTGTGTCCGGTTCTATCGCCGGTGCGACGCTGGGGAAGGAGTCTGGCCTCTCGGAGCTCCAGTTTGTTCCTCTGGAGAGTGCCCGCCTCCCTGTGGTCCTAGCTCGCCCAGGAGTCCCCTTCACTTGGTTCTTCTGGGTGGGGGGGAGGGCCAAAGACAGCTGGGAAGAGGAGCAGAAAGGCGAGTCCAGTCACTCCCCGCTCTGCTGAACGCCCTCCCGCGGCGTGCAGGACACTCCAGGCACAGTCACTGGCCTCGCGGCAGCACCGCCCCAGGCCCGTACACCATCTGCCGGCGGCCTGGCGACCTATTTCCCCACCTTGCCTGCGTTTCCCATCCCTCGCTCACCTGCTGCAGCCATCGGCAGAACGCTGAGGCCCTTGACCCCAGGGCCTTTGCACTGGCTGTTTCCCTGGCTGGATTGTTCCATCAGGCTCTCCTCACCTCCTCCAGGTCTGCATCCAAACCTCACCCTGTCCAGGAGACTGGCCCTGCAGTCTAAGCAGTGACACCCCTCACTTTCCTGCTTGCTTTGTTTGCCCGGCATCTATCACCACCTGTACCTGCAGAGGGTGCATTTTTACCTACTTTTTGTTGTTTGTTTCAGTCTTCCTCAATATCATACTTTGTGAGAAAAGAAATTGTTTATTTTGTGCATGTGCCTACTGGGAGAGTATCAGCCCCATAACCAAGAGTAAATTGGAGTCATTATTGCAACTTTTTTTTTGTAAGGCAGAGTTACAGAAAAGAGGGAGAGGGAGAGAGAGAGGGATCGATCTTCCATCCACTGATTCACTCCCCAAATGACCACCTCAACCAGGGCTGACCCAAGCTGAAGCCAGGAGCCAGGAGCCAGGAGATTCTCTTGGGTCTCCCAGGCAGGTGCAGAGGCCCAAGCACTTGGACCATCCTTTGATGCCTTCCCAGGTGCATTAGCAGAGGGCTGGATCAGAAGTGGAGCAGCCAGGACTTGAACTAGCGTCCGTATGGGAGGCCGGCACTGCAAGTGGTGGCTTAACCTGCTGTGCCACAGCGCCAGCCCCACCAGTAATGTTTGAGTGCCCACCTATGCCCAGCATAGATCTAGGCCCTGGGAGGGACACAGCTAGGCAAAGACTGACACAGCCTCTCCCCAGAGTTCAGTAGAGGAGAGGGCTAACCGTCAGGGGTAGCAGATGGCTCAGAACTGCGTATGCTGTGTTGGGGTGGCGGAACACCTGGCCATCTTGTGCTAGAGAGGGCAGGGAAGACGCTCAGAGCAGGTGTTTGGATTAGTGCAGAGGCCCTAGGGTGGGGGTGGTCTTGGGGTCAAAGGAGACCCACACGACTGGAGTTGAGTAAAAGAGAGTAGAAGATGAAACCGGGCAAGGTGTTAGGAGTGAGTGGAAGTCAGCCCTTACAGGCCTTGGTGGGGTTGGGGTTTTATTCTGAGTGTGTCAAGAAGTGACCATGAAGGTTGTTTGTTTTGTTTTGTAAAAGAGTTACTTGATATAAGAGAGGTCTTCCATCCACTGGTTCACTCCCCAAATGGCCGCAGCAGCCAGGGCAGGGCCAGGCAGGAGCCAGGAGCTCCATCCGGGTCTCCCCCATAGGTCGCGGGGACCCAAGCACTCGGGCGTCTTCCACAGCTTTCCTAGTCGCATTAGCAGGGAGCTGGGTCGGAAGCAGAGCAGAGCAGCCGGGGCTCCAACCTGCTCTCTGACAAGGGACGGCTGCCCCGAGGGTGGTGATCAACCCAGGACCCCACACCTGCGCCTGGAGGTTTTGGGGAAGAGGAAGCTGTGATTCAGTTGGCACCTGGTGTGCTTTCTTGAAACCTCTGTGGCCATCTCCTTCCCCTCTCTGGATTGGCACCTACCTGTGTGGGTCACCGGTCCACTTTCTGACTTCAAATACAATTCTGCCTCAGGGCGAGAAATCTGGCTTTGAGCTGGAAACCAACAAATATCCCGTCCCTTCTCTGCCTGTGGACTCTCTCCACATGTGAGTCCTCCTTGCCTCCCTTCCAGAAAACTCTGAGGCCAGGGAAGCTCACCTGCTCTGTCCGCATTGCCTCTCCCTGCCTCCCTTCTCTGCCCCTCACTCACCAGCCTGGGCTGGCACCGCCCAAACAAAGCATTAGCCCTGACACTCTAGCCCACTCCCCTAAAAAGATCTGCTTTTTAAAAAGAAAGATATTGACTTATCTGAAATGTATAGTGACAGAGAGAGAGAAACATTTCTAACCCCCAGTTCACGCCCCAGATAGCCACAACAACCGGGATTGGGCCAGGCTGTAGCCAGAGACTCCATCTGGGTCACCCAAGTATTTGGCAGGGACCCAAATACTTGGTCCATCAGCCTCTGCTTCCTGGGGGCCTTTGCAGGAAGCTGGGTCAGAAACCAGGATTGAAAACGCCACTCTGGGCCGGCGCTGTGGCTCAGTAGGCTAATCCTCCACCTTGCGGCGCCGGCACACCGGGTTCTAGTCCTGGTCAGGGCGCCGGATTCTGTCCCGGTTGCCCCTCTTCCAGGCCAGCTCTCTGCTATGGCCAGGGAGTGCAGTGGAGGATGGCCCAGGTGCTTGGGCCCTGCACCCCATGGGAGACCAGGAGAGGCACCTGGCTCCTGCCATCGGATCAGCGCGGTGCGCCGGCCGCGGAGGCCATTGGAGGGTGAACCAACGGCAAAGACCTTTCTCTCTGTCTCTCTCTCACTGTCCATTCTGCCTGTAAAAAAAAAAAAAAAAAAAAAAAAAAACCCACGCCACTCTGATGGAAGATGCGGGGTTCCAGCTAGGGGCATAACCCACCGTGCCACACCACCTGCCCCAAGGACCGCACAGCAGGTACCGGAGAGCCGTACCTGGGACACAGGCTCCATATGTCTCGGGTTCTCTCCCACGGGGCTGGGACATCCCAGTCTCCAGAGAGCACAGACACAGTGTGAAGACCAAGGCTCTGGAGCTGCTATTCCCTCTCCTTGCTTTTCCCGGCTGTGTGACGCTGGATGAGTGACTCAGCCTCTCTGATTCCAGGCTCCTGGGTATAATGTGTGACACTGAATGCCCACTTCTATGTAACTGGGGAGTAAAGGACTTAATTCAAATAATGTGGTTACAACAGTGCTTTCAACAGGGGACTTCAAAAGTTTAAGAAAAACTGGGATTTAACACAGAAACACAGGGCCGGTGTCGTGGCACAGCAGGCTAAGCAGCCACCTGCAATACCAGCATGCCATGTGGGCGCTGGTTCATGGCTCGGCTGCTCCACTTCTGACCCGGCTCCCTGCTAACGGCCTGGGAAACGCAGAGGAAGATGACCCGTGTTTGAGTCCCTGCCACCCACATGGGAGACCCGGATGAAACTCTTGACTCCTGGCTTCTGCTTGACTCAGCCCTGGCTGTTGTGGCCATCCCGGGAGTGCAGCTTTGGATGGAAGACCTCTCTCTCTCTCCCTAGCTCTGCCTTTCAAATACATAATTTTTTTTTAAGGTTTTTGCAGGAGTGGATGTTTGGGCTAGCCCTTAACATGCCCGCATCCCATGCTGGAGTGCCTGGGTTCAAGTCTGGGCTCCAGCTCCTGATCTCCGCTTCCAGCTGAGGTAGACACCTGGGAGGCAGCAGGTGGTAACTTCAGTAGCTGAGTTCCTTTTATCCACACGGGAGACCAGCACTGAGTCCCTGGCTCCCCACTCCCTTTTTAAGATTTATTTATTTATTTGAAAGGCAGAGTTACACAGAGGAGAGGGAGAGGGCAAGAGAGGGAGGGTCTTCCATCCCCTGGCTCACTCCCCAGATGGCCAGAATAGTCAGAACTGCGCTGATTAAAAGCCAGGAGCCTGGAGCTTCTTCTGGGTCTCCCACGTGGGTGCAGGGGCCCAAGGATCTAGGTCATCTTCTACTGCTTTCCCAGGCCGTAGCAGAGAGCTGGATCGGAAGCAGAGCAGCCAGGCCCATGTGGGCACTGCAGGTGGCTATGCCACCGCCCCAGCCCCTCTGGCTCCTTTCCTTGCCAATTGTAAGTGGCTCACTATCCTGGGCACCTGGGGAGTGAGCTGGGGGTGGCGGCGCTCTGAAACAGTATACATATATTTTCAGAAAATTATTTGGGACCGGCACTGTGGAAGTGGGTAAAACTGCTGCCTGCAGTGCTGGCATCCCATATAAGCGCTGGTTCGAGTCTCAGCTGCTTCACTTCCAATCCAAGATCTCTGCTGTGTCCTGGGAAGACAGTAGATGGCCCAAGTTCTGTGTGGGAAACCCGGAAGAAGCTCCTGGCTTTGGATCAGTGCAGCTCTAGCCATGCAACCATCAGAGGAGTGAAGCAGCAGATCAGACTGCATAAAGATGTCTTCCATCCGCTGGGTCACTCCCCAGATGGCTGCAATGGCTGGAGCTGCGCTGATCCGAAGCCAGGAGCTTCTTCCAGTTCTCCCACGTGGGTGCAGGCCATCTTCTACTGCTTTCCCAGACCATTAGCAGGGAGTCAGATCAGAAGTTGAACAGTAGCGTCTTGAACTGGCGCCCATATGGGATGCCGGCACCCGAGACAGAAGCTTAACCTACTGCAGCACAGCGCCGCCCCCAGTGTACTAGTTTTTAAAAGGCGTGCATTTCCCATCAGCTCTATGAAGACCCTCTCCTCCAGTGACATTGCTGTCCCAGCTCTGGTACGGGTCGGATGCAGATGTCTAGGGCATGTACAGGTCCCTTTCGCTGTCCCAGTAACATTCAGAAAGAAAACAATCCCTTTCCTTCCAAAATACTTTTATTTTTAAAAAATTACAATAAAAAAAGCCACCACAAACCCTGCCTTTCTTTTAAATAATGCGGCATGGAGAAGTTTGGTTTCCACTCTATTGCACGTGGTCCGGCCTGGTTATGAATCAGAGGCTGCCGGGACTGGGGTCCTGCCAAGGAAGAGGGGTTCAGCCCAGGGGGAGAAGACCAGCTCCTCCCCCTACCTCGAGGTGCCAGAGGCAGAGACTGGGTTTCCATGGCAACCTGGCAGCACATCCCTGCCCCCTCTGATGGGCCCAGCTTCATCTGCCCTGAGGGCGCCAGGGGTCACAAGAGGAGCAGGAAGTGGAGGGAGAGGCAGAAGAAATGTGTAAGTGGGAAATCGGACTCCCAGAGGCAGTCCTGGTTAAGGCATTTGGAAGAGATAAATTAACTCAGGAAGACGCACCTTCACAGAAGGCTGCGCTAACCAGACACACACACATGCAAGACTGTTTGTGGAACCCTGACATGGGAGGCGAGGGGGCCACAGTCCCTGCTTTGAGCCCCCAGCAAAACACACAGAGTGGTACCCGGGGATCCAGCCCGCCCAGAGGAAGGCCCCCCAGTCAGTGTCTTAGGACCCCAGAATGATCTCCATGATGTGATCCAGTTCATTCCACTCCCAAGAGCCTGGTGCACAGAAGAGGTTGTGAGGGGGCTCCGGCGGGGCCAGTGCTGGCTCCTTCTCCACCGCAGAGGTGTCGATGTCCAGAAAGAAGTCGTCCAGGCTCGCGTCCCCCAGGTACCTGGAGCTCAGAGCCTCTAGGAAGACCGGATCCGGCTGGGGCAGCACTGGATTCTGCAGGCCCGGGGGAGCCGGGGGGCCCTGCGGGGCTTCGGTCTCGTCCATCGAGGTCTCCAGCTCCCTGAGGATGGAGCCAATGGTGGCCGACAGGGAGAAATCCTCCTCGCCCAAGAAGAGGGGCTCGGGGGGCAGGGTGGGCGCGGGGGCCCGGCGGATGGCGGCCTGCAGCTGCTGGAGGGTGTTGTGGATGAGGACATGCCTGCGGAGGCTGGGGGCGCGCGGGCCCAGGCTGCGCTGCACTTTGTCCAGAGAGATGCGGAGCAGGGCCTGCTGGTAGCTCCGAAGGCCCGCTGGATTCCAGGCCCACTGCTCCTCCTCCTCCTCCTCCAGATCGGAGTGTTTCCTCTTCAGGCCCCCCACCATGACGGTGCCCTGGGGAGGGAAGAGGGTCAGGTCAGACGCACCAGGGCCGGTTCCAACCCCGCGTTCTCTGGCAGGCTCACGCAGCTGATGGTGAATGTTTTAATGACCGGAACCTGTTTACTCATCTGTAGAAGCGAGAGAACCTGAACTCCACAGGCTAAGGAGGGGAGGAAAGTGATCAGGATGCCAGCAAAGCTGGGCTCGGATCCCCCCCCCCGCCCCCGCCTGTTGCCCTCAGTGACCCTGCATCCCCCTCTGTGGAACAAGGTCCTAACTGAAGTCCTTCCGAACCCTAGAAACCGTTCTTCCACAACTCTCACTTCTTCAGGCAAGTCACCCACAGACAGGCGCAGAGACCTGGACTGCAAGTGGGGAATCCAAGTGGGGAATCCCGGGCTGACCTGTGCCCTGGACACTGCTCAGCTGCGTGACGCTGGCCTCAGTCTCCTCGTCTGTAAAACTGCTTCTCACCGCCTCGTCTGGGAGCTCCCACGTGCCCAGGCCCAGCACACACAAAGCGCTCAGGCGCCACTTACTCCGCTGAGTGCGTGTCCCACAGAGCTGCCTGGAGCTCCGTTAGGGCCCCTCCGAGCCCTGACTCTTCTCTCGCAGGCAGGGCATTTCTGTCCATGCCCTCTTCCCTAACGAACGGACGCGCTCACGAGAGGGGAACGAATCATCCCCGCTCCCCGCGCTCGGGCCTTCCCCCACTGCGCGCCCCGAGGAAAACTCGCCGCCACGAAACTTAGCCAAGCCCCGCCCCCGGGGGCCCCAGCCAACCAGACCGTGGCGCCGCCACAGGCCCCGCCCCTCCCACGGCTTCAGATCGCCGCGCAGGAACGCCCCTTTCTGGCCCGGGGGCTTCTGGGAAGCCCGGGCCAACAGCCGCCAGGTAGCGGCACTACAGTCCCCAGAGGGCTCAGCTCGCCGACCGGAGGACGGCCCCGCCCTCCCTTAGGGCATGCGCAGAGGGGCCCGGCCGGGTGGGGGATGGGAACCCGGACGTCCAGCTGCCGGGCGCCTGCCGCGCCCCGCCCCTCCGGTGCCTCCACGCCCGGAGCGCCCCTCCCCCACCCACTCTGCGGGTTCCGCGGATCCCAGTTCTCCCCCCCACTATCCCGGGGTGCAGGGACCCAGGTCAGAGACGACGAGCGCTCTCCGACCCGGCCGGTACGGGAGACGGCGCGCCCTAATTTTGAGGCACACCCCCAACTCCGTCCTCTCACTTTCCAAACTCCGCGTCCCGCTTCAAGCCCCGAAGACCGAGCTCTCTCCTCAGCGCCCTCTGCCCGCCTCTGCGTCTCGGGGTCTCCGAGAACCCCCGGCTCTAGCCGGTCCCCTTGCTTCTCCGACTGCTCGGTGTCCCAGCCCTGGAAGACCTCTCACATCTTCTCCCAGGAAGCCACAGAGCCCCGAATTCAACCCACCCGGGAGTCCAACACTGTCCTAGTCCTCGGATTCCCTGCCCCAAAAGTTCCTCGCCTTGGTTCTCTCGCTTCTCCAAACATCTCGAGTCGCAGCTCAAACTCTCGCCCCTTGAAAATCCTGCCTAAAGCATCTCGCCTCCCGTCCAGGGTCCCCCAGCCCCTACCAGTCGCCCTCCATCAGCGCCCTCCTCTACTGCCCAGGCCCCGCCTCCACCGCCCCCAGCCCCGGGTGTGGTTCTGAGCCGGGCGGCCGCCGCTCACCTCGGCTACCAGTTCGCAGCGACCAGCTCCGTTCCGCCCGCCGCGCCGCGCCCCACCAGCGCCGGGTAGGAGTCGCGCTCGCTGCCCCGGGGCCTCTCCGTCTGGCCTCGGGCCCGCCCAGCCCGGCCCCGGAGCCGAGCCGCGAGCTGCGATTGGCTGGAGCCTGCCCGCCGCGGCACGCCGATTGGCTGGGCGGAGCCGCCGCGGGACTCCCGAGCTGCCCCCGCCGCCCGCCCCTCGGGAGCGCCCAGGACCATTTAAAGGATTCCGACTCGGACGGGGCGGGGCCACGTGTGGAGGGAGGGGGGGGCGGGCGCACCGAAACCGCTCCCTGCAGCTCAGCCCCGGCCCTCGCTCCCGGGCCGTTAGCGCTGCTCTCTGCCGTCCCTTCCTGTCCAGCTCGGACCGGTCACCCGGCAAGACCGGCTGCTACGCCGCTGTCGGCTCCGCTTTCCGGGCGGGCGGGGCCGAGTCACTCGCGGAGGCCACGCCCCCGAGGCTCCGAGCCCGGGCGCGGCTGGGCGCTGGGGGATGACGCAGCTAAAGGCCAGCCAATAGTTAGGCGCGGCCTGCGTTGCCTGGGTGACCGCGGTCCCGCCCCTCCCGCACAGCCGGGGGCCTCCCGGTCCCCAGGACTCAGCGGCACGTCCTCTCGTGGTCTCTCCCTCTCTCAGGGGCTGCTCGCGGCTCCCCGCTGCCCCAGAGGCAGAATCTAAACTCGTCAGCCCCGAAGCGTTCCCGGTCTGTCCTTCGCCCGGGTTCGCTGCTAGTTTCTGTGAAATGGTTTCACTCGGGCTTCGTTTCCGCGTTCGCAGGAATTTTGTCTTCCTTCCCTGCTGCACCCCAGGGGCCTACAACAGCGCCAGGTGCACAGCAAGCCCTCAACATGGAGAGTGAAAGGTCTCCGGCTTTTTTTCCTTTTAAAGATTTATTTATTTGAAAGGCAGAGTTGCGGAGAGTAAAACAGACCTTCCATCTGCTGGTTCACTGCCCAGCTGGTCACAACGGTGAGGGCTGGGGCAGGCCGAAGCCAGGAGCTTTGAACTCCACTTGGGTGTCCTGTGTGGGTGGCAGGGGCCCAAGTGCTGGGCTGTCCCCTGCTGCTTTCCCAGGCGCATTAGCAGGGAGCTGATCAGAGGCGGAGCAGCCAGGACTTGAACTGGCACCCATATGGGATGGGGCACTGCAGGCGGTGGTTTAACTTGCCACGCCACAGCACTGGCCCAGGCCTCGGGCTCTTTAAACTTGTTTCCTCACGCTGAAAATGTGCCCTCGGTTCCCAGGTGCCTCTCACTGGAGGAACTCAGCTCAAAGGTCCCCTCTGGGGAGCCCTCCCCGGCTCCTCTGCCTGTGTCTCCCCCACTGTGGTCCTGGGCTGTCACTGTGTGTGCTGTGGGTCCCCTAACAACAGGCAGCACGGGTATCGTGGTCACCCACTGCTTGGTGTGGACGCTGGGTTGCTCAGCAGGTAGCCAGTGGCAGGGAAATAGGATGGATATAAAACACTGGTGCTGCCGCACTCCCACAGGTGTTCACTGTGGGAGGAGGGAAGCGGTTTTGTCCAATCCACCTGTGGGCAGGGAGATTGAAACCCCCTCAGACCGGTTCTGGCCAGTTTGAGCTTGTCAGCCAAGCCATCCTGTGGTTTGCAATGGGAGTTACCTGGTGGTGGGGGTATAATAGGAAGGGGAGTAGGGAAAGATTGGCTGACCCAGGCCAGTGAGAGGTGTCCCTGAAGAACAAAGGGACAGTGGATGCCAGAGAGGGACCTGGTTAGGAGGGGGCAACCCTCCCCCTCCCCCACCCCAAACCTGCCCCTCCTCCAGGGCCTCCATCTCAAAACTCCACTGCGAAGCCACACCCAGAGTAGAACCTGGCTTTGCTTCCGGGGTGCCCCGCCCTCTCGGGACTGTCCCCTCAGGCTCTGGAGCTGTCATCCCAGGGCCTCTCCCCCACCCCCCACCCCCAAGGGCCCTGCCTTGGTCCCATTCCCATCTCCCCTCCCCACAGCAGCCAAGAGCAGCTTTATGAAACAGGAACCTGCCTGCTGCTCGCGCTGTCCTCTCCTTAGACGGAGCTCTGCAGGGTTCTGCCCAGGGAGCAGGCTCTCGGGAGTGCCGTCCCCCCCTCAGAACAGTCGCCCTATGGCAGACTTGACTTCCTTCAAGGAGCCGTGGGCTTTCTGCAGGGAATGCTGGCAGGCCCTAGAAGCTTCTCTGGGCTGCTTCTTACTAAACCAGTTCCCTGCAAAGCCCTTTTTGCTGCTCAAGCTGGGTCACAGGCACCCCTTGTGGAGTGCCCAGGCCTCTGTGCGTCGTCCGTCAGGGCTGACTGTTCCGGGTTGTCACCACCAGGGCCTGGGCCGTCTCCCACCCCTGGACTGTGAGAGCCACGAGTGCAGGACTTAGGGCTGTCCCCACTGGGCTCTCAGCACGGGGCTGTGCACGGAACAGGGACTTGGTTCACTGTTACTGAGCAGATGAAGAAACGCCCAGGAAATCTCACACACAGGCAGAGAGACACAGAAGGAAGTACTCGGGGCAGAAGCAGAGCCTGGGAGAATCAGAGTCGAGTCCTCTACACTTATCGGGAGCTCTCGGCTCAGGATTTATTGCTCTCTTCCTTGGTGTCTCCTTTCCGGGAATGCCGCCCTCCCTGATGGGCCGGAGTGCTAGTCGTACTGGTGCGAGGGGTAGGCAGTGTGCCCGTCGTACTCGTCCGTGGTCAGACAGCGCAGCATGAAATGGCCCAGGTCGTGTTTGGAGATGACCCTGGAGGTCCCCCGTCCATCCGTTGTCACCGAGTAGGCCCCGGTGAGCGGCTGACTGCCTGGGAGGGAAAAGCAGAGGGTCTGGGTGAAACACAGGTCCTCTCCCATCTTCTAACACGCGGTGCAGCCCTACTGTGCGCCCGGAACCGAGGGTGTGACCATCAGGAGTGGACCGCGCGTGTGCAGGCGCTCATCCATACCCACAGCCTCGTTCACCCCGCAGAGAAGTAGCCCGGCGCTCAGGACGCTGCCGTTCCACTGGAGAACACAAGAAGTATGGTAAGAGAGGAAAACGGAAGGTATGTTAGAGCGGAGGCCGGGCCGGAGCCCGCAGTGAACCTGCTGTAGAAATGGACAATCGGAGTCAGACACAAAGTCAGACCTCGGTGGCGGAGGGCCGCTTCCCCGGCAGAGCCCAGATGCGCCTGCCGTGTCCAGGCAGTGGGAGAGCCTGAGCAGCCCGCGTGTCCCAGCCTCAGGAGGACCGCTGGCTCCACCTTCGTGGGGAGAGCAGACAGACACAACGTGGCTGTTGAGAGACGGTCGCTCAGGACTGTGCTAATTAAAACCAGTATCTGCCAGTGACCAACGACACTTGGGGATCAAACCTCCTGCCGGCCCTGCAGGGATGGCTGGGCTCGAGTGCAGAGCCCACTCTGGGCAGCTCTGCCCGTCATGCTCAGGCTGAAGCTGTGAGAAAACCACCGGAAAGGCCCAGAAGGTGGGACACGGAAGGACACAGCTTGGGGACTGCACACTGGAGGGGACCTGGCAGCTGAGAGATCTGCCATCGTGAGTGGGCTCCGCCTGCGGGCAGAGGTAGGTGGAGGGTACTTGTTGGGCAAATCTGATTAGACTCTGGATACTAAATGACACAATAGCCTTCCCTTAGTTGTAACTAGGTAATTTTTTTAAATGATTTATTTTATCCATTGGAAAGGCAGAGAGAAAGAGAGAAGGAGAGACAGGCAGATCTTCCATCCATTGGTTTAGCCCCCAAAAGGCCCAGGGCTGAGCCAGGCTGAAATCAGGAGCCAGGAACTCCATCGGGGTCTCCCATGTGGGTGCAGAGGCCCAAGCACTTGGGCCATCTTCCGCTGCCTTCCCAGGCACCTAAGCAGGTGCTGGATCTGAATAGGAGCAGCCAGGGCTCAAACCGGCACTCTGATATGGGGTGCCGGTGTCGCAGGTAGCGGCTTAACTGGGTGCGCCACAACAGTGGTCCCTGTGGTAATGTTTTTTTGTTTTTTTGTTTTTTGTTTTTTGACAGGCAGAGTGGACAGTGAGAGAGAGAGACAGAGAGAGAAAGGTCTTCCTTTGCCGTTGGTTCACCCTCCAATGGCCGCTGCTGCAGCCGGCGCACCGCGCTGATCCGATGGCAGGAGCCAGGAGCCAGGTGCTTTTCCTGGTCTCCCATGGGGTGCAGGGCCCAAGCACCTGGGCCATCCTCCACTGCACTCCCTGGCCATAGCAGAGAGCTGGCCTGGAAGAGGGGCAACCGGGACTAGAACCCGGTGTGCCGGCGCCGCAAGGTGGAGGATTAGCCTATTGAGCCACGGCGCCGGCTCGGTAATGGTTTTTTGTAAGCATCTTTCTTCTTGGGCGATGCCTGTCAGGAGTAAAGTGTGGCAATGTCTGCAACTTAAACGATAAAGCAAAAAAGAAAATACCAGAAACAACCAACCAACCAACCAACCAACCAAATATGTATGTTCGTGCAGGCAGTTGGCCTCGTGGCTGATGCTGGTTAAGAAGCCTGAGGCCCACATCTGAGTGCCTGGGTTCGAGCCCCAGCTCCAGTTCTGGACCCCAGCTCCCCACCAATGCAGTTCCCCTGGGAGGAGTGGTGATGGCTCATGTGGTTGGGTGCCTGCCACCTTCATGGGAGCCCTGGATTGGGTCACTGACTCCTGGCTCCAGGCCTGGATGTGGGAGGCATCTGGGCACTAGTAAACAGGAGCTCTCTGTCTGTCTCTTCCTAAGTCTCAGATTTCCATAAAAATTATGTGTATATATGGAGAGAGCGAGAATAGGGTAAAATGCTAACCACTGAAGCCAGACAAACCTCAGCATTTCTGGAGGTTTCAAAGTATTTACACACACAGACATGCGAAACAAACAAACAAACAAAGGGAAATCCTAAGTAATTTCGGCCATGATATCTTGAGTCACTGCACACCCCTGTTTACAGTGAGGAAAGTGAGGCCCCCATGGGGCTGGGATTTCCCTCCAGCTTCTCCATCACACAGCTTTGCTGCTGGCTCTTGTCGGAAAGCCCCCTTCCCCGAGCCTTAGCAACGGACCCCATTTGAGCCCCTACAGTGTGGGCCTCCTTCTGCCAGTGGTCCCAGCAGACAGAGAGCTCCTCTTCCAGTCCTCCCTGCCTCCAAAAATCACTCGGACTTGTTCCCTCTGCAAGGGGCCATCCCCTACAGAGCTTACGTGTCTCCAAGTCTGCTCTGTTGTCCCTCCTGGCTTATAACGACCGACCACCAGGCGCACGACCCCTAACACAACAGATGTGGCCTGAATGAATGACTCCCTCCCTGTGGCTGAAACCCCTATGTCTCTCAGTATACAGCCCAGTCCCAGGAGGGGAAATGAGATTCCTCCTACAGCACCACCCCCAGGTGGGTTCCCCGTACGGGTTCACCGACAAGCATTT
Organism: Oryctolagus cuniculus; assembly: GCF_964237555.1. Lineage (NCBI taxonomy): Eukaryota > Metazoa > Chordata > Mammalia > Lagomorpha > Leporidae > Oryctolagus > Oryctolagus cuniculus. Next base: position 13,875,326 of record NC_091449.1, on the reverse strand, counting down.
ATCGAGCACCTGCTGCATGCTAGACCCTGTTCTGGGGCCCAGGAAGACGGAAGCTGTGCCTCGAAGTGGTGAGGGAGACACACTAAAGGTGAACGGAACAGCTGCTGTGTGTGCTGAAGTTCAAGTCCCGACTCCTTGCACAGGGGCCGGCCCTAGTGACTCCCTTCTGCTCAAAGATGGCAGTAGAGGTGGCATGGAGTGGCTTCCGACTCTAGAACACGGAAGACAATCTAGTGGGTCAGGCGTTTGGCAAAGAGGTTAAGTCGCCACTTGGGACGCCTGCGTCCGGGGTCGGATCACCTGGTCTGAGTCCTGGCTCCTCCGCTTCCAATCCAGGTTCCTGCTACTATGCACTCTGGGAAGCCGATGACGGCTCAAGTGCTTGTGTCCCTGCCACCCTCGTGGGAGACCTGGATTGAGCTCTGAGCTCCTGGCTTCAGCCGGGCCCAGCCCTGGCTATTATGGGGAGTACATCAGCAGACAGAGGAAGAGGCTACCATAACAATGATGGCTGCTGGGTTACACGTTGGCGGTGCTGGGAGACCAGAATGTCAGGACAGAGACCCAATGGAGCAAGGAGGACAGGGTGGGGGAGGGCCTCGCGGACGCTGGCAGAGGCTGGCGGTGGCGGGGCCGCCGGTCTCCACCCCACTCACCGATGTGTGGTGGCATCACCGCCACGTACTTCAGCCCAGACTCCTGCAGCACCTTGTGCATCCGGATGTGGTCATCGGTCACGTCCTGCAGTCTTGGGGGCACCTTGGCCGGGTCCCACAGCAGGAAGGCTGTGGAGGGGGGGCACACAGGGCAGGGTCAGCCTGGGCTCTCTTCTCTTGGTACCAGGACAAAACCCTGCAAGGGCTCACTTCTGCCTTCCCATTGCAAACCACAGCAGCCGTCTCGGCCTCCTCCGTCTGTCTCCCGGAGGAGCCGGCCACAGCCGTCTCGGCCTCCTCCATCTGTTTCACGGAGGAGCCGGCCACAGCCGTCTCGGCCTCCTCCGTCTGTCTCACGGAGGAGCTGGCCGCAAAACACAGGCATCCCAAGTCTGAGCTCTTCTCACTCGGCCTGGTCCTGTCCGCTGGGACTTCTTGCTTGGGCCAGCACAGCTGCCCCCTCCCTGGTCTCCATGCCCTGCCCCCCACACAGCCAAAGGGGGTCACGGCTGCCTGTCTGCACTCTGACATCGCCCACCACTGCCTTAGCAACTGCTGATCCCTCTGCCTGCAGTGCAGTTCCCTCAGGCCCACAGGGCTCCCTCCTTGCAGACTTTGCTCAAAGGTCACCTTTCAGGGAGGCTCCCCCTCTCATTTAAAATTGCAAATGACCCCTTCCCCCAGCCGGCAGCCCCACGCCCCACCCCCTTCTCCTGCTGCCGCCCCAGCAAGTCACCTGTGGGTTTGTTTCCTATCTCCCTCCCCTCAGCAGGAGGTCAACCCTGCAGGGCAGGGACCTTGCCTATAGTGTTCAGGGCTCCACTCCCAGAAAGGCCCAGAACACAGCAGGCTCTGCTTAGCATACACCAAGCTGTAACACAGGCTGTCACTCACACTCACCTGTCCCAGAGCTAGACTAAATGTCGGGGAGCCCCATCTACCCCGGGCCAGTCACCCAGGGTGAGCGAACTTGCCAGTCGGTGTGACTGATGATCTCACTGATTCACAGGGACCATGCAGAGGGAGAACTGAGGCTCCGAGGCTCAGTGTAAAGCTGGGGCCCAAGGCTACACAGCAAGGGCCCTGGGCCCATCACACAGCCTCCCTTCTGTAACCTTAACTCTAGTCTGTGTCTTACCTTGAGCTTCTTTTCTCAATTGTTTTTAAAGATTTATTTATTTATTTATTTGAAAGGCAGAGTGATCTTGCAACCACTGGTTCACTCCCCAAATGCCTGCAAGGGCAGAGCCAGGGCCGGGCCAGGCAGAAGCAGGAGCCCAGAACTCCATCCAGGTCTCAAATGTGGAGGGGCCCATGTAATGATACATTGCCTTCTGGGCACATTAGCAGGGAGCTGGATCCGAACCCAGGCACTTTGATACAGGATGCAGGAGTCCCGAGTGGTGGCTGAAAACCCACTGCACCATAACACTCTCCCACCCAGATGCTGCTGTTTTTTAGTTATTTATTTGAAAAGCAGAGTGACAGAGACCTTGCTTTTGCTGGTTCATTCCCCAAATGGCCAGGGCTGGTCTAGGCCGAAACCAGGAGCCCAGAACTCTATCTGGGTCTCCCACGTGGGTGCAGGGGCCCTAGCACTTGGGCCGTCTTCCACTGCTTTCCCAGGTGCATTAGCAGGAAGCTGGATGGAAAGCGAACCGGGGCTTGAAGCTGATGCCGGTGTCACAGCAGCGGCTTACCCTGCTGGGCAACACCTGCCCGCCCGGGTTTCTTTCTAATCCTCTGAGCCGCCTCTAGGATCCGGTCCTCCCCAAGTCCTCATGGATAGACTCCAAGCTCCTTAGGATCCTTCTACTCCTTTCCTTGAAGCTTGAACGTGGAGGGAAATTCAACTCAAGAGAGGGGAGAACAGGACTGGTGTCCGCGTGTCAGGTGTGACGACACGTGTGGTTCCAGGCACAGATGCCCTTTTCTGCCTCAGGAGTGGCCCCTGGTGTCCCTGGGTCTGCAACTCCATCTCACGTGGTTTAGGAAAACAGCGCCACCACGTGTGTGCACGCAGACAGGCTGGTTCTGATAGAGTTAACAGAGCTCACACGGGGACTCTTGCGTGTGGCAGGAACACGGTGCTCACGGTACTGGTCTTGCGACTTTCCTGTCTGAGATGTTTCATAATTTTGAAATCACTTCTAAATAAAAGTTAAAAATTAAAACGAGGCACGGACGTTTGGTGCAGGGGTTAAATCACTGCTTGTGGTGCCTGCATCCCATATCAGAGTGCCTGGGTTCAAGTCCTGGCTTGGCTTCGGATCCCAGCTTCTTGCTAATGCACTCTGAGAGCCAGCAGGTGATGGCCGCAGTCCTTGGATTCCTGCCAGCCACTTAGAGGCCCGGATGGAATTCCAGGCTCCTGGCTTTGGTGGGGTCCAGCCTTTGCTGTTGCAGGAATTTAGGGAGTGAATCACAGGTTGCACATTCTGTCTGTCTCTCTGCCTTTCAAAGGATTTTTTTTTAAAAAAGATTTATTTATTTGAAAGAGTTACAGAGAGAGAGAGAGAGAGAGAGAGAGAGAGATTGATCTCCTGTCCACTGGTTCTCTCCCCAAATAGATGGAACGGCTAGAACTGGGAGCCAGGAGCTTCCTCAGGGTCTCTCATGTGGGTGTAGGGGCCCAAGGACTTGGGCCATCTTCCACTGCTTTCCCAGGCCACAGCAGAGAGCTGGATAGGAAGAGGAGCAGCCGGGACTTGAACTGGTGCCCACATGGGATGCCAGTGCCATAGGCAGCAGCTTTACCTGCTCTGTCCCAAGGATTTTTTTTTTTTTAAGTAAAAGGGGGGAAAAAGGCAATAAATCCTGGCACACTAATACTTTTCAAAAATCCAAGCAAAATATTTTCAGAAATTAAGTCAATTTTCCAGTTTCTTCCATGAAAGCAAAGCCTAATTTAAAACACTTAAATTGATCTTCAAGACAGGATAGAGGGGCCGGCGCTGTGGCATAGCAGGTTAACGCCCTGGTCTGAAGCACCGGCATCACATATAGGTACTGGTTCTAGTCCCGGCTGCTCCTCTTCCAATCCAGCTGTCTGCTATGGCCTGGTAAAGCAGTAGAAGATGGCCTGGGTGCTTGGGCCCCTGCACCCATGTGGGAGACCCAGAAGAAGCTCCTGACTCCTGTCTTCGGATTGGTGTAGCTCTGGCCATTGTGGCCATCTGGGGAGTGAACCAGCGGATGGAAGACCTCTCTCTCCCTCTGCTTCTCTTCTCTCTGTGTAACCCTGACTTTCAAATAAATAAATAAATAAATAAAAGATACCCCCCCCCAAAAAAAGGGTAGAAAAAGGAAAATGAAGAGCTACTCTAAAACTGTAGCTTATTACTTTTCCATTTCAAAGCTTGGGGAACAAAGGACCATAAACAACTTTCCTTCCTGTCCTTGGCCAGGTCCAGCCCCTGGGCCTCGGTGCCCCTGCCCTTTCCCACTTCCAAGACACAGAGGCAGGGTGTGAACCTGGGGGAGACGGACAGCCAGGTGCACTGCCAGCACTGAGCCACAGCAGGGAGACAACCCCAGCCAGTATTCCCTGAGCACCTACTGTGTGCCATGTTGAGCGCAAGCACTCAGAGGAGTTTTGTAAGGCTGACGTGGCCTTTATCCCCAGGGTGCTCAGATACCACCCAGCACACAGCAGGTGCTTACTCAATGCTGTTAGCATTAACTGCACCCGTTGGGCACCCTGTAGCCTTCCTTTTGAGTTGCTCAGGAGAGCTCCTTGTTTAATGTCCCCCTGCCCATAGTTGGCACCTCTTGAGTGCCAACCTGCCACATACCCACGACTCTGGCACTTGCCCTGCCAGGCTCCCATAGGCCTCCTCAGCTTCTTGCATCCCACACCCCGCCCTGATTATTTGGAAGGTCAGTGTAACCATGGCCCTGTTACCCCTCTCTTACAGGGTCCTGGGCTGTACTGGTCACTGCTTTGTCCTCAGCAAGATTTGATAATACATGGTGACCTTGATGGCTTCAGTGCTACTTGTCCCAGGGCCCTGGGCTGTCCATCCTGTTCCCACCCAGTGGTTCAGCCCCCACACCGTGACCCCACCACCCACCCGATGTGCAGGCCACGACCTTGTCCACGCCGTGAGCCTTCATGGCTGCTACAATGTTCCGGGTGCCCTCGGACATCACAGTGGTGGGACCTTAGAGGGGACAGAGAGTGGCTGTCACCGGTGGGCGGAGGTGGAGGTGGCGGCAGGGGTGGCAGAGGGGGGGCCGGGGGTGGGGGTGGTGCCGCAGGTCGAGGTGTAGGGAGGGGCCGTGGGCAGAGGGGAGGCTCAGTACTGAGGTCATTGCCAGTGCCCAGCAGCACAATGACAGCATCCTGGCCGGCCACGGTCTTGTCCACGTCGGCTGCCTGCAGGACGTCACCCACCACCACATGGGCTGGCTTGGGCCCCTCCTTCGGCAGCCTGGAGGGGTCGCGCACCAGCACAGTGACTTCGTAACCTGTGGGCAGAGAGGGTGGGAGAGGGTGGTCAGTGGGCTGGTGGGATGGGTTTCAGGGGCTGCTCCCCGAGGGCACTGTGAACCCCAAAGGCGTTCCCCGGGTCCTCTGTCCTGGGTCAGTGGACTTCAAACATTTTTGCTGGTAAAATTACAGTAGATGTTAAAATAGGACAATGCACGTGGACACACAAATTGCCTTCCCCTCCCTCCAGCAACCAATGGGTTAATGTTTGCTGCCCATGGGCTGTGCCCCCAACCCCACCCATGGTCAAGGAAACAGGTGCAGAGGAGGATATGAGTTGCCCAAAGATTGGCCAGCTCTGGGATTGGTCTCAGATGCTGTCCTGGTCCAGCCCTCTGGTGGTGATTCCCTCCCTCAGTGGTCACCAAAGATTTTAGTGTCACCTCCCTAGGTCCCCTCCCAAGGGCACTTTGAGTACCTCTGTCTCCTCAAATGTACACACAGAGCCAGCCACACACACACACACACACACACACACAGCCACACAGGGGAGGAGGGGTGTTCCTGTGTGGTTGTTTTGCAATGGTGACATTTGCAAAACAAAGCCAATAATGGTGGTCTGCAGAGAGCTGACCTTTGTCCCCTCCCAGATTCACCCACTGAAGCCCTCACCCCCAGGGCCGCCACCTGGAGGGAGGGGCCTGGTTTCAACAGGTTCTAAGGGTGGGGCCCGTGATGGGATTAGCAACTTTTGAGAGAGTAAGAATAGAGAGCAGGAGGCAAGCTATCGTGATCCCGTGAGGACACAGCGCAAGGCTGCCCCTGTAACCTGGGAAGAGACCGCGTCTGGCAGCCCCTTGGCCTTGCACTTCCCAGCCTCTGCCGCTGGGGCGGCTCAGTGACAGCTGCCAGCCTGACTGAGACATCGCTCAAGATCACTCTCTTCCCTGGGGAAATGGCTGACCGACCGCCAGGCCAGGGCGCAGCCGGGGCTGCAGCACCCGGTATGGCCAGCGGGGGGCAGTGCCTGCAGAGTGGTGGGTTCCCTTGAAAGGACACAGCAACCCCCTAAGGGCCCCCACCAGGCTAATCGCCAACGGTCAGAGCCCCCAAAAGAAGAGTCCTACCTATCAGGAGGTGTGAGCGCATGATACAGCTGTGACAGCTGTGATACAGCTGGGCTCAGGAAAGCGTCAGGGAAGAGGAACAAGAACAGGATTCTTCCAGTTCTCTGATGGCTGCCATCAGCTACTTCAACGTAAACAGAGGAAGGGAGATTTCCAGCTGTGGGGCAGTGACACTGATAATAACGAGAAGCGACAATACGTAATCTCTTGGGGACAGGGTTGTGGCATAAGGGGTGAAGCCACTGCCCTATGGGTCCTGGCTCCTGTTCCTGCTGCTCCACTTCTGATTCAGCTCCCTGCTAATGGCGTGGGAAAAGCCTCTGCCACCCACGTGGGAGACCCAGATGAAGCTCCTGGCTTTAGCCTGGCCTAACGCTGGCTGCTGCAGCCATCTAGGGTGTGAACCAGCGGATGGAGAGCTCTCTCTCTCTCTGTCTCTCTGTAACTCTTTCAAATACATAAATAAAATCTTAAAAATAAGATAAAAGCACCTCACTGGGGCTGGCACTGTGGCATAGTGGGTGAAGCCACTGCCTACAGTGCCAGCATCCCATATGAGCACCGGTTTGAGTCCCGGCTGCTCCACTTCCGATCCAGCTCTCTGCTATGGCCTGGGAAAGCAGTGGAAGATGGCCCAAGTCCTTGGGAGACCTGGAAGTAGTTCTTGGCTTTGTGTCAGCCCAGCTCCCAGCCATCGCAGCCATCTGGGGAGTGAGCCAGCCACCTCTCTTTCTCTTCCTCTGCATCTCTGTAACTTTGCCTTTCAAATTAAAAAAAAAAAAAAAAAAGCAACAGCACCTCACTAAGTAATCTGTACAGAGTGCTCACTTGAGCCAGCTGCTGAGTGCTGTGCACACATCGGCTCACTTAACACTCAACACAACCTGGGTGGAGCCCCAGCCCCGCCCACCGACCCTGGGCAGGTCACTAAAGCTCTGGGTCACGGGGTCTTTATTTGTAGGGCCTGGCGTTGTGGCGCAGTGGGTTAAGCCTCCACTTGCAACACCAGCATCCCATATCCCATACCCACATCCCAGCATTGGTTTGAGTCCTCGCTGTTCCGCCTCTGATCCAGCTCTCTGGGAATGCACCTGGGAAAGCAGTGGATGATGGGTCGACTCCTTGGGCCCTGCCATCCCCCCAGAGACCTGGATGGAGCTGCAGACAGTTGAGGAATGAAGCAGCAGATGGAAGATCTCTTCTGCTTTTCAAATAAATAAATCTTTTTTTAAAAAAGGAAAATCACATTTAAATGCGAGATTCCTTTTTTTTTTTTTTTTTTTTTTTGACAGGCAGAGTGGATAGTGAGAGAGAGACAGAGAGAAAGGTCTTCCTTTGCCGTTGGTTCACCCTCCAATGGCCGCCACGGCTAGCGCGCTGCGGCCGGTGCACCGCACTGATCCGATGTCAGGAACCAGGTACTTATCCTGGTCTCCCATGGGGTGCAGGGCCCAAGGACTTGGGCCATCCTCCACTGCACTCCCGGGCCACAGCAGAGAGCTGGCCTGGAAGATGGGCAACCGGGACAGAATCCAGTGCCCCGACCGGGACTAGAACCCGGTGTGCCGGCGCCGCAAGGCGGAGGATTAGCCTAGTGAGCCGCGGCGCCGGCCGAGATTCCATTTTTAAAGAGAAGAAAACATAAGCCTAAATCTTAGTGACTTCAGAATAGGCAGTGGTGTCTGAGCCATGACACCCAAAGTAACAGCAGCAGTAAGAGGAGACACTTGGAACATCAGCACAATGAAAAACCTCCCACTCCTGAGGAACCTGTTCAGGACGGGAGGGAAACTCTGTAAGTCATCGTGTCTGGCATGTAGAAAAGACAACCTGTTAGGCAGGAAGTGGGAGATGGGCCTATGTGCGTGGGAGGGGCCCACGGTAAAGAAAGCACCTGTGGGAAGTGACTTAGCGGCCTGGAAACAGCCCGGAATTTTCCGCTACAAAGTCCTGCCACACCTCAAGAACTTTAGAGGTGGTCCCTGCCTTACCCCCAAGGAAAGAACCCCAGGAGAATCCTCTCTGCTCAGCACCAAGAATCCTGCTCTGTCCCGTGACATCGGGTGAGAAAACCCCCACGGCTTCGCTCTCAGGACAGCCTCGGTGCCTCCCCAGCACTGAGTAGTGAGACCCTGGGAGAAACCTGCCAGCTGCACACCCTGCAAGCTTTTTGTCCATGAGAACAGGGAGGAGGGCGAGGAGAATGCGGAGGGAAGAACCCGGCCCTACTCCCTTGTAAGCCCCGGTGCGAACAGACTGCTCCGGTCACTCCCTCGGATGCCCGCCTGGTCTGGGCTAATGCGCTCGCCACGACTCCCGGGCTCACTCTGAACCCTTTCTTGTTCAACGACAGGAACCTCTGTTCCACACATAGATCTGAACGGACATCTCTCCCAAGGAGCTGCACAAGTGGCCAGCAGCCATCAGGGAAATGCAAAGTGGCACAGAGCCCAGTGGGAGTGGGAGTGCCCCGGCGAGGAGGCTGGAACCCTCACGGCTGGCTCAGGGCAGTGCTGAATGCAGACAGCCTGTGGCAGCTCCACGGATTAAACACAGCCACCCTGTGACCCAGCAATCACAGTCCTCCACAAAGGCCCAAGAGGAAGGAAGCCATTTTCACACAAAAACGCGCACACCCTTCGTAACTGCCAAATACTATCAGCTGATGCATGGGCACAGACTGCGTGCGACAGATGGACAATGCAGTAGTAGCTGGCACTGAGAAAAAGCTGCTTACTGATACATGTTAGCACATGCTTACTGATACATGTTAGCACATGCCTGAACCTCCAGAGCATGGCTTTTGCTGAACTGAAGAACCCAGTCACGTGGTTACTTCCATATTCCTGTCCAGAACAGGCAAAGCCATACAAACAGGAAGTAGATGAGTGGCTGCCCAGGCCTGGGGGAGGGGATGGATAACAAAACAGGGTGTGTGTGGGGGCGATGACTTCAAGGTTTCGTTTTTTTTTTTTTTAGGTTTATTTATTCTTAAAAGATTTATTTATTTATGTATTTGAAAGGCAGAATGACAGAGGTAGAGGGAGAGGGAGAAAGAGAGATCTTCCATCTGCTGGTTCACTCACCAAATGGCTGCAGCAGCCAGGGCAGTGCTGGGCAGAAGCCAGGAACTCCATCCTGGTCTTCTACATGGATGGCAGAGACTCAAGCACTTGGGCCATCCTCTGCTGCCTTCCCAGGTGCATTAGTAGGGAGCTGGATTGCAAGTGGAGGGCCGGGACTGCTACAGTTAAGTTGTAGTGGACATGCCCCTTTTGAGGTTTTTCTTAACCCTCAATACAAAACAGATTTCACAGCCTGGCCCAGTGCACACAAACCCACACATACAGACTTGAAACAAATGTTTCATAAAACCAATAGTTAACAGGTGACACCGGCTGATACTGTGACTTAGCCCTGTAACCCAGTTTGGGAAGCACCCTACTGGAACAACTCTACAGGGTGTTATCATGCCCATTCTGAGGACGGGAGAACCTAGGCGATGCTAGGTAACGGAGCCCGGATCACACGGCCAGTAAGTAGAATCTGATCCAGGGCCCACAGAATTCAATGCAAGGAGTGTTTACCGAGCACCAACTACATGCGGTCAGCACCTCCCATCCATTATCTACTTTAATCATCACAGGAGCCCAGGGCAAGCGCTAGTAATTTCATCCCTGTCTTGCATGTATCTGAGACACAGACACTTGGCCACACAGGTGGGAAACTCCTTGGATGTGGGCAGCCGGTTGTCGGAGCCCAGGCCTGTCAGGACCCTTGGTCCTTATAAATCCATCCAGGGGCACGAAGGCTCCGTTCAACCAAGCTCCTCCTCTTTCGGGCGGTGGGGACCGCTCCGGGCCACAGTGAAGAAGCCTCCCCTAGGCTGCAGCTCCCAGCCCTCAGGTGCAGTCCCAGCCCTCACCAGCAGGGGGGCAGGGGCAAGTCAGAAATGTGGGATTACAGGAAAACTGCTAAAAAGGAAAGTTTGATCCTCACCATGACTCAGCATTTCTCAACTTCTCCCTACTTCTTCCTTCTTCACCCTCCCCCAGAAATACTGACCAGGCACGTCCACAGCTCCCCCCGTTCTGGGGGAGAGGCAGCCAGGGTCTTGGCTAGTGGGGGAAGGGCGAACGGTGGGGCCTCAGGAGGAGATTTCAGGGGTAGCCCCTCCAAAGGCAAGCTGTGTTGGGATACGGGAGAGAGTGGCTCCGCGGTGGCCTCCACCCTTTTGGGGCACCCAGATAGCCTGTATCACACAGAGTCAACAAGGCCAGCAGGGGTGCGGCCCGTATCTGGAGTGTCCAGGTCCCCGCCAGGGTAACCTCTGGACAGTGGCGGCAGCTACCCTCTCTCCTGCTCACCCTGCTCCTGGTCAGCCGCGCTGGCTTTCCCGAGTGCCAGGTTTTGCTCTGGTGCCCAGGCCGGGAGCTGGTAGATCTCTTCCGTGGTTCAGAGCACCAGCTGGATTCAAATCCCAGCTCTGCCACTTACCAGATGTGTGAAATTGGGGAAGTCACTTTCTGGGCCTCAGTTTTCTCATCTGTCAAGTGGGGTAATAGCTACTAGTTCCCACCCCTCAGGAGGCCCTCAAGGATTTAGACTTAGAGAAAGCAGTGCTAGGCAGCAAGCTGGGGCGCAAAGAACTCGCACCCGCCGCACCTGCACCCGCATCCGCAGCACCGCAGTTTCCAAGAGCCTCGATTTACTTACTGGGCTCCTGGAGGCTCCTAGGTGCCTACGGGCAGTTCTTTTGCCACGGACTCACAGGAGATTGGGGCTCCCGGTGGCCACCTGCTCTGCGCCCGGAATCCCCCCACACCTGACTGGGACAAGCCTGGCCCCAAGCCGCCTCCCGGCTGAGCCCACCGGCCTCCCCTTTCCCGCGTGTCCAGGACGCCCCCAACCCGCCCCGGTTCATGCCTGCTTGCACCGCCTGCGCCAGGGTGGTTTGCCCGGTGTTGCCGGTGGCGCCGAAGATCGCGATCTTCTTGACGGCCATGCTATGGGGTCGCGAGCGTGCGAGGCCTCAGAGTCTCAGGACGCGCGGGAACCCACAGGCTCCGGGGCGGCGTTCTCCGTCCTTTAGCCAGGAGCACTGGGCGGAGCCTGGGTCCGACGGCGCCGCTTCAGCCCCGCCTCGGACAAGGCCCCGCCCACTGCTCAGGCCCTGTGGGCGGGGTCTCCCTGGCCCCTCCCCGTGCTGGGAAGAACCTGAGTAGGCAGAACAGGAATCAGCTCTCCACGCACCACTTAGGCTCGGGGGCGGGACCCTGCAGGTCACGCCCCACCCGGGAAGGGAGCGATTGGGCGGGGCCCCGAGCGTGCGTCAAGCTGAGGCCCCGCCCCCGCGCTCCTGTGCCCGGGGAGGGCCCGGCGCGGCGAGCCACGCCTACAGCCTCCGCAACCTGTCCTCCCTCACACCCCTGTGCCAGTGCCCCGCGGCGGCTGCGGGGCTCCGCGCCCACCCCAGGGCCTTCTCCTACCCGCGAGGAGGCAAAGTGTGCGTGCGTGTGACACCGTGCGGGTCTGTGTACCCGTGCGGCCAACAGCGACTCTCCGCAGCCGCAGAGAGACCCTGACAGCGGAAGACGCCCCGCGCCGTCCCGTGCGTGTGGCCCCGCGTGTGGCCGGCGCCGCTGCCGCCCACTTGTGACCTTGAGGTGGCCCCGTGGGTGCCCGCTTGCGTGACATGGGGTTGACAGGGGCCCTGCGAGGTGTGCGTTAGCGGACAGGGTGGCTACTCCACGGCGCCCGCGTGTGCGGGGAGCGTCTCTGACGCCGGGGCTGCGTTTGCCCGCGTGGCTGTGCGCGTGGCCGTGGAGGATGTGTGACCCTGGGCGAGCAGGGAAAGCCGTGACACGTGCGTGATCGTGTGTGACGCCGTGCGGGTGCTGGCCCCTCCTCAGCGTGACGCGGTGCGTGGTACCGGGACCCCGCCAGACGCCCCCCCCCCGTCCGCTGAGGGACGCCGCGGGTGGGTGCTGGGCGCGTGGGCGGCGCTGCGCGCGACCCCGGGGGCGGCGGTGACGCCACCGCAGCGGCTCGCGGGCGCCGCTGTGCACCACGCGCCGCGGCCCGTGTGTGGCGGCGCGAGGGTCCCGGGGGCGCGCGGGCGCGGCGGCCGCGCGAGCTGAGGGGAGGCGCGGCGGCGGCGGCGGCGCATGCGGGGCCGGCCGCCCGGCGGGGCCGAGCGGAGCCGGGCCGGGCCGGGCCGGGCCGCGGACGCCCACAGGCGGGGCTGTCGGGCGCGGCGAGCAGCGGGGACAGCGGCCCCGGCGGCCGCGGGCCCAGGTGAGCGGCGTTGCGGCCCGGAGCCCCTCCCCCGCGTCTCCCCACCTGCCTGAGCACCCTTCTCCCCCACCGCGCGCCGTGGCCACTGCCGGACCCCCGGGGTCGTCCCCGGCCAGAGGCAGATGGGGAGGTCGAGGACCGAACGAACCCCAGCCCCCAACCCAGGCCAGCCTTGGCGTGGAGCGCGGGTCCTGCCCGCAGGCCTTGTCCTTGCCGGCCGCCTCCCTGGGCTCGGGGAGTGGAGGCGCGGCCGGGGAAGGGTTAACACTTCGGCTCCCACCCGCAGCCCCGGCGTGGCTGGTGCGGGCAGGACACGGCTTCCCAGCTCCCCGCAGCCCCGTCTTCCCTCTCCATTCGATCCGGTAATGGCAGGGCTGCTCCTGGCCTGATGGAGCTCACCAAGGGCTAAGCGCCAGCCCATCCCCGCGTATCCTCCGTGTGGGAAACAGTTGGCATCGCCTTTAGCAGGGAAGGAAACTGAGGCACGCGGGACCCAAGTCAAAGCTCCTGAGTTGAAGATGCAGCAAGGATAAGGCAGGACTGGAACTCATCCCCCCCCCCCCCCCAGGCCGGAGCAGGCTCGTTGATTTGCTAGGACCCCTGCCCTGGGGCTGGAGGCTGAGAGCTGGAGAGAAGCAGAGAGCTCGCTGTGTACCAGACGCCACGTTCCCTACGTGCCTAACTCCCTTCCAAGGCCCCTAGGAAGAGGGTACTGTGGTCATTGCCATTCTGCTGAGGACCAGGCCATGGCCCAGAGAGGGGAAGAGACTTGGCCAAGGTCACACAGCTGTATGCCTGTCTCGGCCTTTCCAAAGAAAGGGAGGTTTTCCTAGGTCTGCCTGAAGGGCCAGCCCCCGCTGCACTGTCCAGTGCCCCGGACTGCGTGCTCTGAGGCTCGCACATGGACACCTGCAGGGTCTTCTGGGAAGGGGGCCTTGGCCTGCAGGTGCCCTCCGTTCTCCGTCTTAGAGTCAGGTCTGGGGCCCGGGAAGGTGGAGGCGATGGTGTGCTGCTTAGGGCCCAGCGGGCTCTGCAGCCTCGCAGTGTGTTGGTCAGCTGTTTCCCCAGTACTGCTGCGTAACAAACCACCCCAGAACTCGGAGCTCTGGGTGTGGCCGGCCTGGTCTGTGCTGAGCTCACTCACAGTCGGGATCATAGGGGCGTCCCTGGCTGGCCCTGGCAGGAATGACAGGGGCCTGGGATCTGATCTGGCCCTGACGTGTTTTTCTTGTGATCCTAGAGCACAAGCAGAAACTCGCAAGGTCCCTGGAGTCCCGGGCTGAGGACAGGCGCGCCAGCATCTCTGCCTAATTCCGTTCACTAAAGCAGGTCCCGTGGCAAGCCAGGAGTCGAGGGGTGTGGCATGTCTGTCATCCCCAAAGGCGCACCTTGTGTACCCTAGCAGCTGAGGACACCGAAGAGAATCTCAAATAATAATAATAATAATAATAATGGCAACAATGACGGTGTGCCGAGCCTTTCCACCTGCCAGGCACCGACTTAGATGTTTTCATACAGCCCCGTGAAACAGTCAGGGTGAACGTGCATTATTATGTCCACTTTAAAGACAGAGAAACTGAGGGCTATCGAGGCGGCAGGACTCACAGTCAGGCACGACGGGGCCGAAACCCCTGAGCTCAGGCCCTAAGCTGCCTCTCCCCCTCCCCAGGCCTCATCGATCCCAATGGCGCAGGTGCCAGGGGAAGTGGACAACATGGAGGGGCTGCCCGCCTCCAATAACAACAACCCTGCAGCCCGCTGGGACAGCCCGGATCGGGGCTGGGAGCGGGAGCCGCCGGCCGCCTCCACCGCAGCCGCCTCGCTCTTCGAGTGCTCCCGGATCAAGGCCTTGGCAGGTACCTGGGGAGGAGGGGAGGGGGCTGGGGTGGCCTCTGGGGTCTCAGTGTCCATGCACCTTGGTGGCCAGGAGGGTGAGAATACAAACACTTGGCATTGAATCTGTGGCCAGCACTGCCCAGGGGAACTTAATGGAACTTAATGTGATGTCCAGCATAGCAACCCCTAGTACAAGTGTGGGTGGCTATCAAGTACTTAAGCACGGCCAGTGCTGCCCGAGCGACTGTTTTAAATTTTACGTAGTTGTAATTAATTTACATCTAAGTAGCCGCATGTGGCTCATGGCTGTCATATGGTGCAGCACAGCCCTAGAACCTTAGAAACCTCCCTCTCATACACTTGGATACCTGGGATGATGTAACCCCAAACCCGCAGACTTTCAGACCGGAAGTGTGGATTGTGAGAACTCTGAGGAAGAGTGGCCCGGCCTCCCAGGATGTGTACGGAAGCCCCTGGTCTCGTGCCAGAGGGTGCGGCGGGTCACCCTGCTTACAGCCACACCAGCGAAGGCCAGAGAATCTCACACTCACAGAATCTTAGGACAACAGACCCTCAGGGTGGCAAGCCCTGGAGCCTAGCAGACTCGGAGCTGTTGGATCATTAGCTTGAACCCTGCAGAGTGAAGGCCGGCGCCGCGGCTCACTAGACTAATCCTCCACCTGAGGCGCCAGCACACCAGGTTCTAGTCCCGGTAGGGGCGCCGGATTCTGTCCCGATTGCCCCTCTTCCAGGCCAGCTCTCTGCTGTGGCCCGGGAGTGCAGTGGAGGATGGCCCAAGTGCTTGGGCCCTGCACCCGCATGGGAGACCAGGAGAAGCACTTGGCTCCTGGCTTTGGATCAGCGCAGTGTCTCTCTCTCTGTCTCTCTCTCTCACTGTCCACTCTGCCTGCAAACAAACAAACAAACAAACAAAACACCTGCAGAGTGATGTAACTTCCTAATCATAAACCCTTAAAACAGAAAACGCCCGGGGTGGGCACTTGGCTCACTGGTTGAGATGCCATTTGGGACATATCCCACATCAGAGTACTGGTATACTTTTTTTTTTTTAAGATTTAATTGCCCCTTTTTTTTTTTTTTTTTTTTTTGAAGAATACACAGAGAGACAGAGATAGAGAGATCTTCCATCTGCTGGTTCACTCCCCAGATGGCCACAGAGGTTGGGGCTAGGATGATCGGGGGAAGCCAGGAGCTTCATCTGGGTCTCCCATGTGGATGCAGGGGCCCAAGCACTTGGGCCATCCTCTGCGCTTTCCCGGGCCATTAGCAGGGAGCTGGATCAGAAAGCGGAGCAGCTGGGACTGGAACCAGCACCCATATAGGATGCCAGCCTTGCAGGTAGTGGCTTTACCCACTACACCACAATGCCGGCCCCAGTTCAATTTTTTTTTTTTTTTTTTTTGACAGGCAGGCCGAGTGGACAGTGAGAGAGAGAGACAGAGAGAAAGGTCTTCCTTTGCCGTTGGTTCACCCGCGCACCACGCTGATCCGATGGCAGGAGCCAGGTACTTATCCTGGTCTCCCATGGGGTGCAGGGCCCAAGGACTTGGGCCATCCTCCACTGTACTCCCTGGCCACAGCAGAGAGATGGCCTGGAAGAGGGGCAACCGAGACAGAATCCGGCGCCCCAACTGGGACTAAACCTGGTGTGCCGGCGCCGCAAGGCAGAGGATTAGCCTAGTGAGCCGCGGTGCCAGCCTTCCAGTTCAAGTTCTGACTCCAACAGCTGGTACTGGGCAGGTCCAAAGCGAGGAGCCAGGAGCCTCCTCTGGGTCTCTCACATGAGTGCAGGGGCCCACGCACTGGGCCGTCCTCTGCGCTTTCCCAGGTGCAGGGGCCCACACACTGGGCCATCTTCTGCGGCTTTCCAGGTGCAGGGGCCCGCGCACTGGGCCGTCCTCTGCGGCTTTCCCAGGTGCAGGGGCCCGCGCACTGGGCCGTCCTCTGCGGCTTTCCCAGGTGCAGGGGCCCGCGCACTGGGCCGTCCTCTGCGGCTTTCCCAGGTGCAGGGGCCCGCGCACTGGGCCGTCCTCTGCGGCTTTCCCAGGTGCAGGGGCCCGCGCACTGGGCCGTCCTCTGCGGCTTTCCCAGGTGCAGGGGCCCGCGCACTGGGCCGTCCTCTGCGGCTTTCCCAGGTGCAGGGGCCCGCGCACTGGGCCATCTTCTGCGGCTTTCCAGGTGCAGGGGCCCACGCACTGGGCCGTCCTCTGCGGCTTTCCAGGTGCAGGGGCCCACGCACTGGGCCGTCCTCTGCGGCTTTCCCAGGTGCAGGGGCCCGCGCACTGGGCCATCCTCTGCGGCTTTCCAGGTGCAGGGGCCCACGCACTGGGCCGTCCTCTGCGGCTTTCCAGGTGCAGGGGCCCACGCACTGGGCCGTCCTCTGCGGCTTTCCCAGGTGCATCAGCAGGGGATGGACTCTGGAGGCCGAGCTGGAGGCTCTGGAGGCACTCAGCAATGTGGGGTGCCGGCACCCCCAGTTCCCACAGGGGAGGGGTTCTGGGACCCTCACCAACTCCAACCTCTGCATGTGCTCAAGTCCCTGCTAAGCAACGGCGTAGCACTTGTAGGTAGCTCACGCATGTCCTCCTGTGACCTGTGGGTGACTGTCACACCCAACACGGAGTGACTCCCGTGTGAACTGTGCCTTCACTGTGCTGTCTAGGATGTGACGACCCGGAGAACCCTGCACGTCTTAGGTACAGGCGCGATTTTTCAGTTGTCAAATATGTTTGATCCTCGATTGAATCTGTGGATGAGAAGGGCGGAAGGTAGTGAGGCCCTTGGAAGCTTGTAAGATGTCCGGGGACCAGCTCCAGCCATGGAGATTTATGGGCCCAAGTCACCAGCCCTGGTGGAAGTTTCCAGTTTAAAAAGTTCATGCCGGCCGGCGCCGCGGCTTACTAGGTTAATCCTCCACCTAGCGGCGCCGGCACACCGGGTTCTAGTCCCAGTCAGGGCACCGGATTCTGTCCCGATTGCCCCTCTTCCAGGCCAGCTCTCTGCTGTGGCCCGGGAGTGCAGTGGAGGATGGCCCAAGTGCTTGGGCTCTGCACCCCATGGGAGACCAGGAGAAGCACCTGGCTCCTGGCTTCGGATCAGCGCGATGTGCCGGCCGTAGCGCTCTGGCCACGGCGGCCATTCAGCCCTGAGTTGCCAGCTGGAACCCTGGCTTGATGAAAACAGACCCAGTCCGTCTGGAGTCTCACTGGTCTGCAAAATGCAGGCACGTATCAGCCTGGACTTCTGCAGTTGTTATTTCATCCCCAGATATTCAGCATCTTCGCAGGGCCTGGCCTGGGCTGGACAATGAAAGGGACAGCGGTGACTGAGCTGTGCTTGCCCCTGTCCTACCAGGGTGCCTGGTCCAGTGGGAGCCACAGATCCAACCAGACACTGATGTCCTGGAGGGGTCAGAGGTCACAGCTTGTTGGGGAGACACAGGCAGAGAGGGCTGTGATGGGGAATCGCAGGGGCTATAGGAGCCCCAGAAGGCACCTGATCTAGTTTGGAGAATCAAGGAGGGCTTCCTGGAAGAGGTGAGATGTGAATCTTACAGCCGTGCCTCAGAAAGCATGTAGTCTGGAGAAATGTAGAGGTCCCCTTTAAAGAAAAAAAAATTCTCATCCACTTAAATTATTAGAATTATAGGTTTTTTATTTAAAAATATTTATTTTATTGAAATAATTATATTATTGAAAGAGTAATAGTGACTGAGGGAAAGAGAGAGAGCGAGAGATTTTCCATTGACTGGTTCACTCCCCAAATGGCCACAATGGCCAGAGCCCAGAGTTCCATCTAGGTCTTTTACATGGGTGCAGGGGCCCAAGCATGTGGGCCATTCTCCACTGCTTTTCAGCGGGAACTCGAACCCGTGCTCACAGGGGACGCTGGAGCCACAGGCGATGGCTTGACCTGCTGCACCCCAATGCCGAGCCCCTGCTGTTTGTTTCTTGCTTGCTTAATTTCTTCCTTTCTTCCTTCCTTCCTTCCTTCCTTCCTTCCTTCCTTCCTTCCTTCCTTCCTTCCTTTCTTTCTTTCTTTCTTTCTTTCTTTCTTTCTTTCTTTCTCTTCTTCTTCTTCCTCTTCTTTTTTTTTTTTTAAGATTTATTTATTTATTTGAAACATTACAGAGAGAAAGGGAGAGAGTCTTCCATCTGCTGGTTTACTTCTCAGATGGCTACAACAGCCAGGGCTGCGTCAGGCCGGAGCCAGGAGCCAGGAGCTTCATTGGGGTCTCCCACATGGGTGCAGGGGCCCACGAACCATCCTCTGCTGCTTTCCCGGGTGCATTAGCAGGGAGCTGGATTGGAAGTGGAGCAGCCGGGACTCGGACCGGCGCCCATATGGGATGCTGGCACTGCAGGCCACTGTGGCCTCATTGGGGATGCCACTGCGCCGGCCGGGGACCGTGGACATCTTCACCCGCATTAGGGCCGAGCCCCCAGCCCTCTGATTCCCGCTGTTACCTCAGTTGCTTCTTCACCACAGCCAGCCAGATAGTTTTAATGTGAATTCTTTCCTTTGCATGTGGGTGATTTTGAAAGGCGTGCGTTGCTGATGTGTGTGTGTGTGTGTGTGTGTGTGTGTGTGTGAGTGAGACTTTTCATTGTTCTAATAATGTATCACACCTGTACAGAATGGCAATGGTGCTGTGAGTGCCCACTGTTTCCCAGTTTACATGAGAGGACGAAACCCAGACCTAGGAAGAGAATCTAACGGGTGTTGTATGTCAGTAATAAAACACAGGATGTGACAGCCCCGGAAAAGGCCCCTCGGCCGCCCGCCCGCCTGTGACCTCCACCCCAGGGTAAATGCCGTCCTAATTTGTAAAAGCGCAGATTGGTTTTGCTGGTGTTTGAACGTGCCGCCTGTGGAGCCGCACGGCGAGTTCTCTCCCGGCTCTGGCTTCGCTCACTCAGCGTTACACCTGTGAGATCCGCCCAGTCTTGCTCACTCGCAGGGTGTTGCTCCCCAAGGCTGTGCCCTGCTCCACGGTGTGTGTGCACCAGAGTCCATCCACCCACCTCGGCACGTGCACCTGGGTTGCTTTGAATTTGGGGCAATTACAAATGGTGGCATGCTCAACTTTTTTTTTTTTTTTTTAAGATTAATTTATGTATTTGAAAGACAGAGATACAGAGAAAGAGAGAGATCTTTCATCTTCTGATTCACTTTCCAAATGGCCCCAGTGGTTGGGGCTCGGCCAAGCCGATGCCAGGAGCCTGGAACTCCATCTGGGTCTCCTACGTGGGTGCAGGGGCCCAAGGGCTTGGGCCACCTTCCACTCCTCCACTGCTTTCTCAGGCCGTTAGCAGGGAACTGGATTGGAAGTGGAGCAGCCAGGACTTGAACCAGCGCCTGTATAGGATGCCAGTGCTGCAGGCCAGGGCGTTAACCTGCTGTGCCACAGTAGACGCTATCAGCTTTCTAGTATATGATTTTTATTTTACTTTTTTTTTTTTTTTTTCATTTGAAAGAGAGCGAGCGAGTGAGCACTTCCATCCATTGTCTCACTCTCCAAATGCCCACACAGCCAGGGCTGGGTCAGGGAGCCTGGAACTCCGTTCAGGTCCTGCAGGTTGGGGGCAGGGGCCTGGGTACTTAGCCATCACCTGGTGCCTTCCAGGGTGGGCATTAGCGGGAAGCTGGGATTGGGAGCAGGGACATGAACCAGGCGCCCCCATGTGGGACGTGGGTATCCCAAGCAGCATTTTAAGCACTCCACCTAATGCCCACCCCTAGTTCACATTCTTGGGGGGGGGCGTAGGCACGCATTTCTGCAAGAGAAATGGCCGGGTAATGGTCACGGCGTCAGTGTCTGCGGAGCTTCAGTGCAGACTGCCAGGTGGTGTCACTTCACGTCCCCAGAAGCGGTGCCTGAGCACTTCCTTGCTGGGCAGCCTCCCTCCTGTTCTGGAGCGGCTGTGGGCCCTGTTGCCACGCGGCAGGTGTGCACTCCGCTGTGGGCCCTGTTACCATGCAGCGGGTGGGCACTCCGCTGTGGGCCGCCCCGAGACTCACTGCGGGAGTCTGCTCCCAGGGTGCTGGTCATGGAGACTCTCCAAGTCTTTTGCCTACTTTCATGTTCATTTCTTGACCTTTGTCTGATGTTTGTGCAGGAGCACAAGTCTTTTTTTTTTTTTTTTTTTGTAAGATTGATTTATTTATTTGAAGGCAGAGTTATAGAGATGCAGAGCCAGAGAGAGAGAGAGAGAGAGAGAGAGAGAGAGAGAGAGAGAGAGATGTCTTCCTCCCCAGATAGGTGCAATGGCTGGAGCTGTGCTGATCCAAAGCCAGGAGCTAGGAGTTGCTTCTGGGTCTCCCACGCAGGTGCCGGGCCCCAAGGACTTGGGCCATCTTCTACTGCTTTCCCAGGCCGCAGCAGGGAGCTGGATCAGAAGTGGAGTAGCCGGGACTAGAACCAGCATCCATATGGGATGTAGGCACTGCAGGTAGCAGCTTTACCCGCTGTGCCACAGCACCGGCCCCATGGAGCACAAGTCTTTGTCAGATAGATGTGTTGGGAGTATTCTCTCCCACTCAATCACTTGCCTGTCCACTCTCTCAATCAGGCCTTTTGATGAACAGATTTTTTTTTTAACATTTATTTTATTTATTTGAAAGCAGAGGTACAGAGAGAGAGGGAGAGACAGAAAGAGATTTCTTCTATCTGTTGGTTTCACTCCCCAAATGGCAATAGTCGAAGCTGGACCAGGCCAAAACCAGGAGCCTGGAAGTACGTCCTGGTCGCCCACGTGGGAGCAGGGGCCCAAGCACTTGGGCCATCCTCTGCTGCTTTCCCAGGCCATAGCAGAGAGCTGGATTGGAAGAGGAGCAGCCAGGACTCGAACCGGCACCCTCGTAGGATGCTGGCATCTCAGGCAGAGGCTTTAACCCGCTGTGCCTCACACAGAACTGGCTCTGATGGATAAAATTTCTTGATTTTAGGGTAGTCCTATTTAACGAGCACTAACAGTTATATCCTGTGTGGCTAACGTGGTATGTGTCTTGTTTGGGAAATCTGTGCCCACCGTGAGGCCATGGCAACATCTTTGATGGTTTCTTCTAAAAGCTTTGTTGTGTTCCTGGATGCTAGGCCAGCTGGATTCAGCGATGACCTGCTGCTCTGAGCAGCACGGGTCGGGCCTTGCTTGCTTGCCCCTGTGGGCTTCCAGTGGACTCCGCTCCCTCCTGCGCCGCACTGTTGCCTTGCTGTCCATCTGCAAGCCGTGTGCCTATGGGTTTGTACACACAGGCATCACTAATTGATGCAAGATCTTAAGCAATTATTGAAAGAGAGACAGAGATAGATATACATGGATAGCTCTCCCATCTTCTGGTTCACTCTCCAAATGCCTGCAGCGGCCAGGGCTGGGCCAGGCTGGAACCAGGAGGCTGGACCTCCATCTGCATCTCCCGTGTGAGTGCAGGGACCTGGACTGTCACTTACTGTCTCCCAGGAGGAGCAGGAAACCGGAGATGGAAGCAGGGCAGGGACTTGAACCCAGCACTCTAGTATGGGCTGTGGGCCTCCCAAGCCCTCTGTGCCCTAAGGCTCCTCCGTGGTTCTGGGGGCCTCTGATGTGCTACGGGGCCCCCGCCAGTGTTCTGTGGCTGTAAGAGTATCGGAACTGGGCTGAGTCTTAAAGAACAGAGCTTCAGGGCTGTGCACAGTTCGGGGAGGGAGGGGCCGGAACCCGGCTCGGAGCTCGGTACAGGAGACCTGGGCTGCGAACAGCGGGGTGTCAAGGACCCTGCTCGCTGCCACGTGGCTGGGGCTGGGGGAAGCCGAGGATGTGCCCGGCCCTGCGGGCGTCCCCGTGTCCATGACATCAGCTTCACCCAGGGCTCAGGGTGAGTCCTCCGGAGGTGTCTCTGCTGTTAGAAGTGACAGCGCCAGACACCTGGGTCTCTCGCTGCAGGTGTCACAGCACCCGGCCTGCAGTAGTAGTTTTGTGGCCTCTGCATTGATCTGGCCCTGATTCGGATCACTTTAATACTGGTACTGAAAACATACAGAAAATCAAGCCGTGGGCATTGTGAAGTGCCGTGTGCTAGAGAGGCTGGAAACAGGCCAGCGAAGGGCACCCTCTGACCTCTGCTGTGTTCCCTGGGGACGTGTGGCAAGCTCAGCGCTGCAAGACTTTGCTCGGATATTGTCAAACAGATGACGTGGACATGCCTTTTTTTTTTTTTTTTAATAAAGCTTTCATTTTAATCCTTAAAAAATTTATTATTCTTTTTTTATTTGAAAGAGTTACAGAGAGAGAGAGGGAGGGATAGAGAGATCTTCCTTTGACTGGTTCACTCCCCAGATGGCTGCAATAGCCGGAGCTGGGCCCATCCAAAGCCAGAAGCCAAAAGCTTCTTCCAGGTCGCCCTCGTGGGTGCTGGGGCCCGAGGACTTTTTTTTTTTTTTTTTTTTTTTTTAGATTTATTTATTTATTTGAATAGCAGAGTTACAGAGAGAGAGAAGGAGAGGCAGAGAGAAAGAGAGGTCTACTATCTGCTGGTTCACTCCCCAGTTCACTGCAATGGCCAGAGCTGAGCTGATCCAAAACCAGGAGCTAGGAGCTTCCTCTGAGTCTCACATGTGAGTGCAGGGGCCCGAGAACTTGGGCCATCTTCTACTGCTTTCCCAGGCCATGGCAGAGAGCTGGATTGGAAGTGGAGCAGCCAGGACTTGAACTGCTTCCATGTGGGATGGCGGCACTGCAGGCGGTGGTGGCTTTACCAGCTACACCACGGTGCCGGCCCCAGGCCCAAGGACTTGAGCCATCCTCCACTGCTTTCCCAGGTGCAGTAGCAGAGAGCTGGATCAGAAATGGAGCAGCTGGGACTTGAATGAGTGCCCATGTGGGATGCCGGCCTGGGACTTGCTTTGTTAACACGGGCCCTGTTTGTCTTCAAAGAAGCAACCTTGGCGAGCGACAGCCACAAAGGTCGTGCTCTGAGCGGTTATCAGTCCTTCCTTCCTTAGAAGTGGGCTGGGTTCCTTCCAGACACTTGTTCTGGAGATGCGGTGGAAACAAGACACAGGACAGTGTCCACACAGGCCCAGGGGACACAGAGGACACGCCAGTGACCACGCCCCTTAGGTAGCTTCAGGTATTTTGTGAGCTGTGGGAATGAACTCCTGGCCTGGAGGCTTTCCCAAGGATGTGAGACATAGGAGGAGTTGACCGGGTAAGGAAGGGAGGAAAGAGTGTCCCAGGTGGCCAGAATGTCCAGTGGCCAGCTCTGTGCCTGCGGGGACAGGTGTTGGCTGATGGGGCACAGAGACAGAGGAGTGTGTGGAGACGCGAGCCTGGAGCTGGAGACCATGGCACAGGCCAAGTTGGGAAGTGTGTTGAAATCCATGCAAAGGGAATTTTTTCTTTTTTTTTTCTTTTTTAAGATTCAGTTATTTATTTCAAAGGCAGAGCATCAGAGAGAGGGAGAGACACAGAGTAAGAGTAAGAGAGATCTTCTGTTTGCTGGTTCATTCCCCAGATGGCCGCAGTGGCCGGGGCTGGGCCAGGCTGAAGCCAGGAGCCAGGAGCTTCTTCAAGGTCTCCCCTGTGTGTAGCAGGGGTCTGAGGACTTGGGCCATCCTCCGCTGCTCTAACAAGGGAGCTGGATCAGAATTGGAGCAGCTGGGACTCGAACCCGGCACTCTGGCACTGCAGGCGGCAGCTTAACCCACCACACCACCATGCAGGCCCACGGGTCTCTATCTGACTTTGAAAAGGGGAAGTCCAAAATGCTTTGTGAGGGGAGGAGCTGTCCCGTGAAGGGGTTCACTCTTTCAAGGGGCCCCCGGCAGCACGGTGGAGAACGACGTGGTGGGGGCCCACCAGGCTGGAGGCACGGAGACCTGCTAGGAGAGAGTTGGAGGATGGCTTGGACTCAGTGTGGGAGCGTGGAGGGACAACAGTGGGTCCACGGAAGAGAAATTTAGCAGGTTGAAGAGGCAGGACTTGCTGATGGAAGTACAGTGGAGGCGACGGCATTCTCCCAGCGGCGGGCACTTCCGGCAATGTCTCCGGATGCTGCTGGCTGTGACCACTGTGTGTGTGTCTGTGGGGGAGGAGGATGGACAGAGAGCAGGGGTGTAGAGGCCAGGGTTGCGGCTAACATTGTGCAAGGCACAAGATGGCCTCCCCCCAGCAAAGGATTCCCTGGCCCCAGACGTCCACAGTGCTCTGCTTATAAAGCCCTGGTTTAGATTTGGGAGAACAAGGAAGAGAAAGAGGGGGTAGCAAAAAATGACCTCCAGGGGCCACCATCATAGTGCAGTGGGTTCAACCGCCCCCTACAATGCCGTCACCATCCCGTATCAAGCGTGGGCTCGAGTCCCAGCTGCTCCACTTCTGATCCAGCCCCCTGTTAATGTGCCTGGGGAGGCAGCAGAAGATGGCCCGAGTGCTTGTGCCCTTGCACCCATCTGGGAGACCCAGATGGAGTTCCTGACTCCCGGTTTTGGCCCGGCCCAGCCCTGGGCTGTTGTGGCCATTTGGGGAGTGAACTAGCAGATAGATAGATTCTCTCTCTCTCTCTTTCAAATAAGACTATATACATATTAAAAAATGATTTCTAGGTTTCTGGCTAGAGCAAAGGGACAGTGGTGGTATCACATCTCTAAGACTGGGAACGTGAGAGTAGCAAAGTGAGGAGTTGGGGTTTGGGGTTCAGGGTTGGGGATTGGAGGTCGCTGTAGAGACCTCTGTGAGGTGGCTGGAACCAGAAGCCTGGCACTCCGCAGCGACGTGTGTGCCTTGCCCAGACTTGGTGGCCCGAGGCGCAGGTGGAGGTGGAAAAGAGGCGTGGCGGCTCACCTTGAGCAGGACGGCCTGGGAAGGGGATCTGGAAGGGAGCGGCAGAGAACGGGGCAGGGGCGTGCGGGGAAGAGAGGAGCTGCGGGCAGCACCAGCCAGCTGTCCCTGGTCCCCATGTCTAGGCTGCCGGGCCTCTTCCATGCCGGCGGGCGGGACGGCCGCTGACACTGCGGAGGGCGATGGCCGTGCACTGGGCAGGCAGGAGGCACCCCGGCTGCCCCAGTGGAAGCTGCGGATCAGATCGGAGCAGCGAGAGCGCAAATGCGACCACGCTGTGGGCGCCTGGCGAGCGCGGGGCTTGGGGCAGCCAGGACCTCTGTGGCTGGGAAGGAGGTGAAACTGATCCCCCAGGAGAGGGCGTCCTGACACCGCTGCCGCCTGACCCTACTTCTCCAGGCTTCCCATCCAGCTCCTCCTGAGGCACCTGGGAGGCAGCAGATGATGGCTCAAGTCCCTGGTTTCTTTTTATTTTTTATTTTTTTTTTATTTTTTGACAGGCAGAGTGGACAGTGAGAGAGAGAGACAGAGAGAAAGGTCTTCCTTTGCTGTTGGTTCACCCTCCAATGGCGCGCTGCGGCCGGCGCACTGCGCTGATCCGATGGCAGGAGCCAGGAGCCAGGTGCTTTTCCTGGTCTCCCATGAGGTGCAGGGCCCAAGCACCTGGGCCATCCTCCACTGCACTCCCTGGCCACAGCAGAGGGCTGGCCTGGAAGAGGGGCAACCGGGACAGAATCCGGCGCCCCAACCGGGACTAGAACCCGGTGTGCCGGCGCCGCAAGGTGGAGGATTAGCCTAGTGAGCCGCGGCGCCAGCCCGTCCCTGGTTTCTTTACCACCCTCGTCGGTGACTCGGATGGAGTTCCCAGCTTCTGGCTTCAACCTGGCCCTGGCCTGGATGCTGCAGCCACCTGGGGAGTGAGCCAGCAGGTGGAAGACACACACACACACACACACACACACTCTCTCTCTCTCTCTCTGCCTCTCCCTCTGTCTGTCACTCTACCTTTCAAATCAATCAATCAATCAATCAATCTTTTAGAAAACTGGCCCATGTGGCATCCTGTCCCCCAGGAAGATGGAACCTCCCCCTCCTCCCTCACTCAGGATTTGGACAAGTGCCTGTGGGCTGGCTGGGTGGGAGACTTTGGGACACGTGGTCAAAGCACCCAAAGCTCACAGCCTGGCCACAGGGAACAGGAAGCAAATCTCTAAGAGGCTCGGGGGCCGGCACTGTGGCACAGCGGGTAAAGCCGCCACCTGTAGTGCCGCCATCCCAAATGGGCACTGGTTCGAGTCCTGGCTGCTCCACTTCTGATCCAGCTCTCTGCTCTGGCCTGGGAAAGCAGTAGAAGATGGCCCAAGTCCTTGGGCCCCTGCACCCATGTGGGAGACCTGGAAGAAGCTCCTGGCTCCTGGCTTCAGCCATTGTAGCCACCTGGGAGTGAACCAGCGGATGGAAGACCTCTCTCTCTGCCTCTGCCTCTCTGTAGCTCTGCCTATCAAATAAATAAATCTTTAAAAAAATTCTAAGAGGTTTGAGAGGTGAAGCACAATTGTAAATGCTGCCAAGTTCACTACTTCTTAGATTGCTAGGCACTGCTTTTAAATGAAATCTGTGCCCCACCACCAATACTGAGGAGAAGAAGAAAAAATAGGAAATAGGTATTAGCAGCCGTAGGAAGTTTACCCTGTCTAAAAATGGTAATCAGGAGGGGCTGGGGTGGTCCAGACTTCCGTCTCAGCTTTCGCTTTCTTAAGGCTTATTATTTATTTATTTATCCGAAAAACAGAGTGACAGGGGCTGGCACTAGGGTCTAGTAGGTTAATACTCTGGTGAATCAGCCCAGCTCTGTGGCCATCTGGGGAGTGAACCAACAGATGGAAGACCTCTCTCTCTCTCTCTCTCTCTCTCTCTCTCTCTCTCTCTTCCTCTCACTGTCTGTAACTCTACCTCGCAGATAAATAAATAAAACACTAAAAACAAAACAAAAACCAGAGTGACAGAGAGGGAGAGAGATGTTCCATTTTCTGGTTCATTCCCTAAATGATCGCAACAGTCAGGGCTGGGCCAGGCCAAAGCCAGGAACCAGGAGCTTCCTCTGGGTCTCCCACGTGGGTGGCAGGGGCCCCAGCACTTGGTCCATCCTCTGCTTTCCCAGGCCATTAGCAGAGAGCTGGATCGGAAGTGGAGCAGCAGGAAACCAGGGAGGCTGGCGTTACAAGTGGTGGCTTCACCCGCTGCACTATAGCGCTGGTCTCGAAATAAAAATTAGTTAAGGCTTTTTAAAAAAGAAAAGAGTTGAGGTTTATGTGGCTCCTGGTCCTGGAGGCTGTGGAGTCCCGGAGCCTGGCACCTGTGTCTTCTCACTCTCGGGAGGGCCTTGTGCTGCACGTGTAGCAGAGACAGAGCAGGAGGCGCAGCCGCACGGCCTGGAGCTGATCCAGCCCCGCGGGCCGAGCACCTGCTCCTGCGAGAAAGGAGTTAACCTCCCCTAACCTCATGACCTCCTCTTAGGAGTCCCACTGGCCGTCATCACTGTGCCAGTGGAAGCCACCATGAGCTTTGGAGGGGACAAGCCACGGCTGCCTGTGGCGCACCCCGATACCTGTTGCATTCCCAGTGAGGGACACTCAGCCTCCTCCAACCACACCTGCCCCCCAGGAAATGATGCAGATACTAGTCCTTGTGTGTGGTTCCTGCTGAGCTGGTGTGGGAAGTCTGTGTGGACGCATGGGGGGCCCAGTTGCTGGCTCCTGGGGGAACACCCTGATTGAATTCACTTAGGAGTCTCAGCTTTGTGAGGGGCTGCTCCAGTGTTTACTCCAGCCGGCAGGCATGAGGGTTATGACACTCCACATCTCCACCAGGATTGAGAAGGCTCCCTAACTTTTTCTGTATTAATAACCAAACACATCATTTCTGTATTAAGTCTCCATCTTTCCCTTCAATCAGTAATGAACAAAGGCAGCGTCATTCCCTTTCCTGCCAGTCTCGCTGTACGAATAAGTTCAAGTCTTATTCCAAATTAATGCATTTCACTCGTGATTGGTGGGTACCCCAGTGGCAGAGATAAACATGGGCACTTAGAGGTTCATGGTGGCTGGGGGTTGTGGCGCAGTGGGTCAGGC
Source organism: Oryctolagus cuniculus (assembly GCF_964237555.1). NCBI lineage: Eukaryota > Metazoa > Chordata > Mammalia > Lagomorpha > Leporidae > Oryctolagus > Oryctolagus cuniculus. Next base: position 13,847,012 of record NC_091449.1, on the reverse strand, counting down.
CACTGTTGGAATGCTGGCATCATAACACAGTGCCTGGTCGCAGTCCTGGCTTCTCTGCTCCCTGCTAGTGTGTATCCTGGAAGGCAGCAGGTGATGGCTCAAGTGCTTGGGCCCCCGCCACGTGTGTGGGAGACCTGGATGGAGTTCCTGGCTCCTGACTGCAGCCCGATCCAGCCCTGGCTGTTGCAGGCATTTGGAGAGTAAACCCGTGGATGGAAGATCTCCATCTGTCTTTCTGTATTGTGTTCTCTCTCTCTCCCTGTCTTTGCCTTTCACATAAAATGAAGAAAAAAAAAGCAAACACAGATCAATATATATATATTAAATATTCATTTATTTATTTGAAAGGCACAGGTACAGAGAGGCAGAGGCCAAGAGAGTGAGGGAGAGAGTGAGTCTTCCATCTGCTGGTTCACTCCCTTGATGCAATGGCCAGAGCTGTGCCAATCTGGAGCCAGGAGCTTCTTCCTGGTCTCCCATGTGGTGCAGGGGCCCAAGCATTTGGGCCATCCTCTGCTGCTTTCCCAGGCCACAGCAGAGAGCTGGATTGGAAGTGGAGCAGCCAGGACTCGAACCGGCGTCCATATGGGATACCAGCACTGCAGGTTTTACATGCTATGCTACAGTGCCGGCCCCTCAATGTGTATTTTCTGCTACCAGTGTAACAGGTAATACTTACCAGTGTTACAGATGATGAATTCTGTGAGAAACTGATTATTGAGATTTCAAATGGTTGAAAAGGGAACTAACTACACTGGAAATCACATCTGTATTCCTGCACTTACAGGGAACTTAAACATGTGCTAATTACAAGGATACTTTTAAAAGTCCATGGAAAAATAGAACTAGAAGTTGATTTTAGGGCAGAAAGTTTTGAAATCCATGCATACAAGTGTTCTTCTAAAAGCTATGGGGCCGGCGTAGTGGGTAAAGCCATAGCTGCCAATGCCAGCATCACATATGGGCACCGGTTCATGTCCTGGATGCTCCCCTTCCGATCCAGCTCCCTGCTAATGCACTGGGGAGGGCAGTGGAGGATGGCCCAGGTTCTTGGGCCCCTGCCACCCACGTGGAGACCCAAAAGAAACTCCTGGCTCCTGGCTTTGGCCTGGTCCAGCCCTGGCCATTTTGTCCATCTAGGGAGTGAACCAGAAGATGGAAGATCTCCCTCTGTGTCTCTCTCTCTCTCTCTCTCTGACTCTGACTTTCAAATAAATAAATCTTTTAAACAACAGTTTATGGAAAATGCAGCTTATGAAAACGCCATGCATGGATTTCAGTTCAGTTAATTCCGTCTTGCCATGATACTTTGCAAGTGCCCTCACACTCGGTAATGAAATTCTAACCGTGACCATACAGCCAAGCTGCTGTAACAGTGGACCCGACAGTGTGCTCACAGGAGGTGGACTCTCCCCCTCCCTCCTGGGCTGCACAGTGGGCAGGCAGACTCAGCTCTGGGCAGGCCCAGCAGGTTCCTGGTCCTTCCATCCTGTGCTCTGTAGACCTGGGTGTTCCAGCTTGGAGGGATCATGGAAGAAAGAGGAGGATCAAGGGCAATTTCCTCAAAAAAAAAAAAAAAAAAAGAACTTTTAATGGAGCCTTCGTTGTGGCACAGTGGGTTAAGCTGCTACCTGCAATATCTGGGCACTAGTTCACGTCCCAGCTGCTCCACTTCTGATCCAGCTCCCTGTCAATGCACCTGGGAAAGCAGTAGAGGATGGCCTATGTACTTGGGCCCCTGCACCCACCTGGGAGACCCAGAAGACGCTCCTGGCTTCTGGCTTCCGCCTAGCCTAACCCCAGCTGTTTGACCATTAGGGAGGCAAAGCAGTAGATGGAAGACCTCTAACTCTGCCTTTCAAATAAACAAACCTTTAAAAATCCTTGTAATTATGAAATAATTATAGATGCATAGGAAGTTGTAAAGATAGTACAGATATATATATTTTTTTTGACAGGCAGAGTGGACAGTGAGAGAGACAGAGAGAAAGGTCTTCCTTTGCCGTTGGTTCACCCTCCAATGGCCGCCATGGCCGGCGCGCTGCGGCCAGCGCACCGCACTGATCCGATGGCAGGAGCCAGGTGCTTTTCCTGGTCTCCCATGGGGTGCAGGGCCCAAGCACCTGGGCCATCCTCCACTGCACTCCCGGGCCACAGCAGAGAGCTGGCCTGGAAGAGGGGCAACTGGGACAGAATCTGGCGCCCTGACTGGTACTAGAACCCAGTGTGCCGGCGCCACAAAGCGGAAGATTAGCCTAGTGATCCGCGGCGCTGGCCAAGATAGTACAGATATTAAAAAAGATAAGTTACCCAATTTTAAAAATGGACAAAGGATTTGAATGGACATTTCTCCAAGAAAGATATACAAATAGGCAACAGGCACATGAAAAGATCACATGGGGCCGGCGCTGTGGCATAGCAGGTTAAGCCACTGCCTGCAGAACAGGCATCTCATATGGGCGCTGGTTCATGTCCCAGCTGCTCCACTTCCAATACTGCTCCCTGCTAATTCACCTGGGAAAGCAGTGGAAGTTGGCCCAAGTGCTTGTGCTCCTGCAACTCTGTGGGAGACCTGGAAGAAGCTCCTGGCTCCTGTTTTCAGCCTGGCCCAGACCTGGCCGGCATGGCCATCTGAGGAGTGAACCAGTGGATGGAGGATTTCTCTGTCTCTCCTTTTCTCTTTGTAACTGCCTTTCAAATAAAATAAATTAATATGTAAAAAAAAGTTTTTTAAAGATAACTTCCCAGCCATTAGGGAAGCGGCCCACAAGTGCCAGCAAGGATCTGGAACTGGAATCTTTGTGCACTGCTGCGGGCGCTGCCAAATGAAAATGGCGCCACCACCCTGAAAAGGGTTTGACAGCTCTATAAAGAGCTGAGAGCATAAAGGCGCCCCGTGGCTAGCGCGCCCTCCCTGCATGCAGTGCCCCCTCCTTGCTGGTGCCATGCGGCCCAGGGCGCGTTCCCAGCATGCAGTGCTCCCTCCTCGTCCTTGGTGCCACACAGCCCCGGGCACACGCTCCCGACATGCAGTGCCCCCTCCTGCTGGCGCCATGCAGCCCAGGGCGCCCTCCCAGCATGCAGCGCTCTCTCCTTGCTGGCGCCATGCGGCCCAGGGTGCCCTCCTGGCATGCAGCGCTCTCTCCTTGCTGGCGCCATGCAGCCCAGGGCGCCCTCCCAGCATGCAGCGCCCCCTCCTTGCTGGCGCCATGCGGCCCAGGGTGCGCTCCCAGCATGCAGTGCCCCCTCCTTGCTGGCGCCATGCGGCCCAGGGTGCCCTCCTGGCATGCAGCGCTCTCTCCTTGCTGGCGCCATGCGGCCCAGGGTGCCCTCCCGACATGCAGTGCCCCCTCCTTGCTGGCGCCATGTGGCCCAGGGTGCCCTCCCGACATGCAGTGCCCCCTCCTTGCTGGTGCCATGCGGCCCAGGGTGCGTTCCCGGCATGCAGTGCTCCTTCCTTGCTGGCGCCATGCGGCCCAGGGCGCGCTCCCAGCATGCAGCGCTCCCTTCTCGTCCTTGGTTTCACTTTCCAGCCTCAATTCCTTGTGGTCAACTGTGGTGAGAACACATTCCATAGAAAATTCTAGAAAAACATCATGAGTTTCAAATAACAGCATATTTATCATTTATGATAGTTTAGTGCTTTTTAAAAACTGATTTTGGCAAAATGAGTCATTGTCTATTAGAGAGAGAGAGAGAAACACCTTTCTACTGGTTCACTCCTCAAATGCCCATAATAACTGGGGGCCTACAGTTGGGGGTGAAGCTGGGAGCCAGGATCCCATGTGAACAGCAGGGACACAGCCACTTGTCTCACCACCACCGCCTCCAGGAAGCTGGAGTCAGAAGCTGGGGCAGGGTCAGGAACCAAGGCATTCTGGTGTGGGACACGGGTGTCCTAAGCAGTGTCTTAATCACTAGGCCAATGCCCTGTGAGCATGTTGAGTATGTTGTTGTTGTTCTATTTTACTATTGGTTGTTGTTGGTCTACTGCTGTGCCTAATTTATAAATAACCATTTCATAGGTATATGTGTGGGGAAGAACACAGTACTGAGTATTAAGGTTTAGCGCCATCCACAGCTTCACAGTCCACTAGGGTCTTGGCACACGTCCCCTGTGGCTAACAGGGGACTATTGTATACCCAAGATAATTGAAAACACATGTCTACAGAAAAGCGTGCACCCAGATGGTCATGGGAGCAGTACTGAAAATAGCTGTCGAGTGGAAAAACCCAAATGCCCACCAGCCCCAGAAGGGATAAGTGAAATGCAATACAGCCAAACAATGGGCTATGTTGCCATGGTAATGACTAAAATACTGACACCTGCTACCACATGGACGCCTCCTGACAGCTCACTAAGTGGGAGAAGTCAGACACAGACGGCTCCAGAGTGTGTGATCTTACGAATACACAATGCTCAGAGCAGGTCAACCCACAGGAACAGGAAGTAGATGAGTGGCTGCCCAGCCCTGGGGAAGAGTGGGGACCACCTGCCCATGGCCGTGGAGTTGTTCTCTGGGGAGACGAGAATGTTCTGATCTTAGATGTTGTGAGGCTCCTGCAACTCTGTAGATACACTCAAAAACACTGAATTTGCACTTCAGAAATTTTAGTTATTTACATTTTATTTGAAAGAGAGAGAGAGATAGAGACAAAGAGATCTTCCATCCCGTGGTTCACTCCCCAAACATCACAACAACCAGGGCTGAGCCAGGCCAAAGCCAGGGGCCCAGGACTACTTTTAGGTCTCCCATGTGGGTGGCAGAGACCCAAGTACTTGAGCCTTCACTTGCTGGTGCCCCAGGGTGCAGCTTAACAGGAAGCTGGATCAGAGGCAGAGGAGCCAGGACTGGCACGAGGCACTTGGATATGGGATATGGGCGTCCCAAGCTGTGCCGAACACCTGCCCCTGAACTGACACCTTAAAGGGTGAATTTTATAGAATTACAGGTAATACTAAAGGGAAGGAAAAAAGATAGGGGAGTCGTGAACAATGTCCTTTAGGCAAGCCAGGCGGAAGTAGCCTGCGTTCTCCCAGGCCCTCCCACCGGGGAGCATTGAGTCCAGTGCCTTGCACCCAGCATGTGGGACGTGCACCTGCACAGGTGTTTGCCCAGTGCTGCCGCTCCAGGGGAGCCATGGAGCAGATGGGATCCTGCCTTCAGGGAGCGCTCAGGCTGGCATCTAGAACATTCCTTCCCCATCATCACCCCCGCCCCCGGCGGCCAGTGGCTGTCTTACTCATATAACTCATCCCATCCCTACAGCTTCTGCCCTGGTCTAGCCTCATCCTCTCTCCCCCCGGGTCCCTTGCCCCCTCTCCTCCCAGCCCTGTCTGGTCTACACTGAACACCAGCAGCCAGGGAAACTCAACTCTCATCCTGTTCCTCTCCCTGCCCCAAACCTTCCGTGGCTCCCCAGTAATCACTCGCGTATCATCCGCGCCCCACTAAACAGAGGGCGGCTGATCTCCCATTGCTGGTTCGTTCTCCAGATGCTCACATCAGCCAGGGCTGGGCTGCACCAGGCAGGGCTGGCATCCAGTGCCGGCTGAAGGCTTCAGTGACTGGGGCGGCCGGCAGGGCTTCCAGTGAAGGCGTCGGGTCAGGAAGCGGCAGGGGGGACAGGGCGGATAGGGAAGGCCCCTAGCGGGCAGGAGCCGCGCGCCAAGGCCCGCGTTGGGCAGCGCTGGCGGGCACGGCCGGCCGGGGCCCGGGCCGCCTCGGGAGCCGGGGCCTGATGGAGGCCCGCCTTCCAGACGAGCGGGAGGCCGTGCAGAAGAAGACTTTCACCAAGTGGGTGAACTCACACCTCGCCCGCGTGGGCTGCCACATCGGGGACCTCTACACGGACCTCCGCGACGGCTTCGTGCTCACGCGGCTGCTGGAAGTGCTGTCGGGGGAGCAGCTGGTGAGGGGGCCCTGGGGCCTTGGGCTGGGGGGCGTCCTGGGTGGGCCCTGTGGGGCAGATGCCCCTTCAGTTGCCAGGCGGTGGGGTGGGTCCGGGGGGTGGCAGGGCTGGGGCCGCGCCACAGGCAGGACCCCGGCTCAGCGCGGGGTCGGAAGCAGAAGTCTGCGGGGCGGGGGCGGGGCCTCCTGAAGGGGTGGGCTCCACTGGATGGGGTGGAGCTCCTGGGGCAGGGCGCTCCTTTATTAGAAGACCCGGGCCCGGGTGATGAGGTGGCAAGGGACGTGGCTCTAGATTAGGGACAGAATTCTGAGTAGGGGCCCAGTGGATGATGAGTCATGACGGAAGCCACCAGCCACGATTGAGGAATAAGCCAGGGGGAGGTCCTGTGGGGGGCGGGGCTTGACTGGCATGGGTGTGGCCCCAGGAGGGGTGGGAAGGGGGCCCCGTGAGGGGTGAGGCTGGAGGGGGCGCATCTGTGGAAAGGGCAGGGCATGAGGCTCCCGAGAGGGGCTGGCCTTGGGAAAGACCCCCTCCCCTCAAAGGACTGGGAAAAGACTGCATGGGCGTGGCTGTGGGCGGGGCAGAGCCACACCTGCCAACAACCTGCCGCCCTAGCCGAGGCCCACCCGCGGCCGCATGCGGATCCACTCGCTGGAGAACGTGGACAAGGCGCTGCAGTTCCTCAAGGAGCAGCGCGTGCACCTGGAGAACGTGGGTTCGCACGACATCGTGGACGGGAACCACCGGCTGACACTGGGGCTGGTGTGGACCATCATCCTGCGCTTCCAGGTGAGCCCTGGCACCCGGGAGGGCGTCCCCATCTGCTTCCCCATTCAGTCACTCATCCAGTGGATTATTTTTTTAAAAAGTAATAGCTTCATCTTTTTTTAAAGTTTATTTTTTCTTCTACAGAGAAGCCAGGGCTGCAACAGCCAGGGCTGGGCCAGGCTGAAGCCAGGAGCTTGAAAGTCCACCCAGGCCTCCCACAAGGGTGTCAGGGGCCTGCACACTTGGGCCATCATCTGCTGCCTCCCAGGATGCATTAGCAGGAAGCTGGGTTAGAAGCAGAGGAGCTGGGACTCTGATGTGGGTGCAGGCATCCCAAGTTGGGGCTTAACCCATTCCACCACAATGCCACCCCCTCCAAACATTCCCAGTATATTCCAGGAACTCTGTTTCAGGTGGTGGGGATGAAAACAATGCTAAAATAGCCATCATGATCACTATCACTCTAATCATTTATATTTTGTTTATTCAGTTCCAGCCACTATGCTAAGTATTTGATATTTAATATACACAGCAGGGGCCGGCACCGTGGCTCACTTGGTTAATCCTTTGCCTGTGGTGCCGGCATCCCATATGGGCGCCGGGTTCTAGTCCTGGTTGCTCCTCTTCCTGTCCAGCTCTCTGCTGTGGCCTGGGAGGGAGTGGAGGATGGCCCAGGTGCTTGGGCCCTGCACCCTCATGGGAGACCGGGAGGAAGCACCCAGCTCCTGGCTTTGGATTGGCGTAGCTCCGGCTGTAGCAGCCATTTGGGGGGTGAATCAACGGAAGGAAGACCTTTCTCTCTGTCTCTCTCTTTCTCTGTCTCTGTCAAATAAATTTTATATATATATATATATATATATATACACACACACACACACACACACACAGAGAAATCCCATAAATTAGGGACTATTTATCATCCCATTTTGCCAGTGAGGAGATAGAAGCCCAAATAAGTGAAGCAATACGCCCAAGGGGACTTGTAGCTCGGTGCTGGAGCTGGAATCTGAACCCAGGCAAACCTACTCAGCAGAGAAACAAGCAGATTCTGTGCCTGTATGGAGCTTGCATTGTAAGAAGACAGAGAAGAAACAAATGTGTCAACAAAGCATGTATGGGGAAAAGACTAGCTCTAGGCCACAGAGCAGTAAAAAGACGGATGCAGAAAAATTAGATTATGACACAGTAGTAAAAGTGATATAAAGCATCAGGTTAGCGGTGGGGGGCTTTCAGACATGGTGGCCGGAAAAGGGCTTTCCAAGAAACTGGTGGCTGCAGGACACGCAGAGATGAGGGCAGACAGCACTGCAGGCACTGGATACCACAGGTGCAAAGGCCCTGGGGTGGGAGTGTACTCGGCTCTGTGTTGGCTGAAGTGACTACAGGACAGGTGGCAAGGCGGGGGAGGGGCAGGGCCTCGGTCATCTGTGGCTAGCAATGGGCAGGGAGAGGCACATAATCAGACTGCTCCAGGTGGTCACCCAAACTGGGAGCTGAGAGTCCAGGGGGGAGATCGGAGCTGGACTCGGGTGGGCCTGTGGGCAGGTAAGGAGGGGCCAGGTGGGAAGACCCTCAGGAGATGGCGTGGCCAGGCCTGGGGGAGGGAGATGTCTGGGAGGAGACTCAGAGCTCTGGCCTGGGTCCTGGGACAGGCCAGGGCAGAGGAGCAGGCTTGGGGAAGATCCTGGAGCTGGTTTGGGCCGGGGTGGCCATTGGTCCAGAACACCAGGGTGAGGGGGCATCCGGGAATCTGTTGGCTCCTGGGCATGGAGTTCAAGATGAAGGGATGGGGCTGGAGACAGGTGTGTGCTCCGGAGATGAGACCATGGGGATGGCGCCTGGTTGCTGGAGCCCTGCACGGGGGTCTAGGACATCCTGGGAAGGGTCTTGGTTCTCTCCCTGGAACCCAGCTGCCCACCCCTGTTCCTGAGTCCATGAACCAAGTGTGCAATGCCCACCTGAGGCTCTGGAGCCCCCGTCGGGCTCTGGGCTGCTCAGGACTTTGGGCTATGGCAGTGAACAAAAGCGAAAGACCACCCTGTGGTGCGGGAGGCGGGAAGGCTGGTGAGTCCATGGACCAGGGTGATGCAGCGGGGGTCCATGGAGGTGGCCAGGGCCTCTCTGAGACAGTGGCGCTTGAGTGAAGACCGGACGGAGAGCTGGAGCCTGGGGACAGGATGTAGAAGGACCTGCCGCTGCAAAGGCACGGAGGCAGGAGGGCGTCCGTGAGGAGCGAAGAGGCCAGCAGGGGGCCAGCGTGGCAGGAGCTGCTGAGGACGAGGTCGGAGGCCTAAGGAGGAAGGGTCAGCGAGGCCTCTGGCTTTCCCCCGACGGCACTGGCGCCGCTGTGGGTGTTGGGAGAGAAGCTCGTGGTATGATGGGGAGTTCCCAGTGCCCTCGTCTCTGCCACCTGGGGAGCAAACTGACGGTGCAGGAGCAGGGAGATCCACGTGGAGGTCACTGCGCTGCCCTGGGCAGGAGGCGACCGGGGCTCGGCCCTGATGCTCAGTGCGGAGGGCTCCCTGGGAAACAAGGCCTGAGTCTCCGCCTGGCCCATCCAGAACTCAGCCGCCAGCTCCTGCACTCCAGCCCGCACCCGGAGCTGTCTGCCCCATCTCCTCTGTCACCCGCCATGCTCCCTGGGGCAGGGTGGCGGGCGGAGGTCTCCCAGGCCGAAGCTCTCCAGGCCCCACAGCCTTCTTTTGGTCCTGTCCCAGATTCAAGTCATCAAAATTGAGACTGAGGACAACAGAGAGACGCGCTCGGCCAAGGACGCCTTGCTCCTGTGGTGCCAGATGAAGACGGCAGGGTAAGCCCCCTCCCCATGCTGGGCCCCTAACCCTGGGCTCCTTCTGCAAGGCCAGGCTCAAAGTTAGAACCCTCAGAGTCTGCGCCCCTCACCCCCACACACGTGGAGACCGACACTGGAGCGTGGCGGACTGCCCAGCCTGCTTCCTTCTCCCTGCCCCCTGCCCATCTCCTTCTGCACCTCCATAGGTCTCATGGGCACCTGGGTGGACCCCTCAGTCCCCAGTCCAAGCTCAGGCCACCCTTCCACCAAGCAGGACACACACCAGGGCTCTGGCAGCTTGTAGGAAAGTTCTGGGTCCCAGGTGCCTTCACTGTGGTTAAGATAGAGGGGCAGGGTGCGGACTGCCTATATGTCTGTCTGTCTGTCTATCCATCCATCTCTCCAGCCATCCTCCCTGTCTCCTGTCCTGCAGGGTGGGGCGTGGTCTGTAACTCCATTGGCCTCTGTAGAGCAGCCCAGGAGGAAGGCGGGAGTGGGTGGGCCTGGGATGCAGGCAGCTGCTCCGCTGTCACCCTGCTGGGACTGGCTGTCAGTGGCGTGTATTTCTCCACTGTCTGCACCTCTGTCTGCTTTCCCTGGTGCCTGTCCCCCTCCCTCCTGCCTTCCCTCCTCTCCCGCTCCATCTCTGCCTCTCTCGCCACCTCCCTTCCTTCTTTCCTTTGCCTCTTGCTCTGTCCTCCTCCTTCTCTCTCTTTGTCTCCCTGGCTCCCCCCATCCACCTACCTTTCCCCTTCCTTCCTTCCTTCCTTCCTTCCTTCCTTCCTTCCTTCCTTCCTTCCTTCCTTCCTTCCTTCCTTCCTTCCTTCCTTCCTCCCTCCCTCCCTCCCTCCCTCCCTCCCTCCCTCCCTCCCTCCCCACCCATCCTCTCTCCCTGCCTTTGTAATTCCAGTTACCCGGAAGTAAACATCCAGAATTTCACCACCAGCTGGCGGGACGGCTTAGCCTTCAATGCCCTCATTCACCGGCACAGGTACCCCCTGGCCTGGGGCCGCCCCACCCTGCCCCTACCCTGCATCCCCACAGCCACACGCTTGTCCACGTGTGTATATAGGCCACACATACACACGCAGGACCCGTCCTCCCTTTGCCTGTACACACATGTGCATGTTTCCCTCCCTTTACACTCACGCTGTTCACACTTACACATTGACATGCATTCCATCCGGGTCATGTCTGCTGTGAACACGTGGGTGGACATACGTGTTCCCTCACCGAGATGTGTGCACACACGGGAACATGCACCTGCTGCTTCAAGTCCACTGTGGGTATGCACAGCCCCTCTCCCTGTACCTGGCTCCCTCCCAGCTCACATGTCCATCTCTCAGGGCCTGGTGCTGACCCGGCTGTGGCTCGGGCACCTTGACATGCTGTGCCCACAGCATGACAGACTGGGGAAACCGAGGCTCAGGGACTGGGAGGGGCATGCCCTGCTGTGTGTGGGGCCGAAGCCAGAGCCCAGCATTGTCTGCCGTGGGCACACGTGTACTCATGACCCCTGCCTCTCACATGCCCATGGGGCAGCCTAGATGCACCTCCCACAGCAAGAGGCAAGCTGTCACCGGAGTCCTTAGAATGCCCGTAGCTCAGGCCGGCACCGTGGCTCACTAGGCTAATCTTCCACCTGTGGCACCGGTACACCAGGTTCTAGTCCCGGTCAGGGCGCCGGATTCTGTCCCAGTTGCTCCTCTTCGAGTCCAGTTCTCTGCTGTAGCCCGGGAAGGCAGTGGAGGATGGCCCAAGTGCTTGGGCCCTGCACCCGCATGGGAGACCAGGAGGAAGCACCTGGCTCCTGGCTTTGGATCAGCGCAGCGCGCCGGCCGTAGTGGCCATATGGGGGGTGAACCAACGGAAGGAAGACCTTTCTCTCTGTCTCTCTCTCACTGTCTAACTCTGCCTGTCAAAAAAAAAAAAAAAAAAAAAAAAAGAATGCCCGTAGCTCTTCGTGTGCTTCCAGTGGACCAGGCGTTGTGTGCGTCTTCCGCTGAGTTCTGTTAATATTCAGTGGACTTCGAGGAAGCCGTCTTTATCCCCATTTTAGAGTCGAGGAAAACAAGGCACAGAAAGATCAGGTAGCATCACTCCCTGCCCAGATGTGGCCCCAGTGGCGCTTGATCCCAGGCTGGCCGGCTCCAGGCCTCACACGTCTAAGCACTGCATGATGCTGTGTGCAGATCCATCTAGAACAACACGCATGTGCCAGACACACACCTGCCTTCACACAGTGTACACAGGACCCAAGCACACATGCACTGCCGGCTCATTTCACAGACTCCACAGGCAGGCACCACGTGGCTTGCGTGCACACAGGCCAGCTCACACACGTCCAGCAACAGAAGCACACACACACACCCAGAGAGCAGAGACACAGCCAAGACCATCATGCTCACCTCGCTCCCCACGGCACCCACCCCCTCTTGGCTTGGGCGGGGCCCAGATGAGGGTATCTCATCGTCGGCTTTGACCCTGGGCTCTGGAGCCTTCCTGCTGCCTGCCTGCTCTGTGCCCCTGCTCAGGCCCGACCTCGTGGACTTCAGCAAACTCACCAAGTCCAATGCCAACTACAACCTGCAGAGAGCCTTCCGCACCGCTGAGCAGCACCTGGGGCTGGCCCGGCTGCTGGACCCTGAAGGTGAGCCCCACGTGGCCCAAGCACCGACTTCCCCTTGGGGGTCCCAACCCTAGAGCCCCCCCCAGAGTCTCCCCAACCTATTCCAGCACCAGCCCAGATCCCCCAGTCACCCCAGATCCTACTCACTCCCAGCCTCCTCACCTTCCTCATCTCCAGTTCCTTTCCCTCCCCACCCCCACCTCCCCTCCTCGCTTCATCCCCTCCTCCTTAGACCATCTCCCCCATATTGAACCCCCTCTACCTCCCATCCCCAGCACTGTCTCCGCGGTCCCCATCCCTAACACCAACCCCATCCTCAGCCTAGTCACATCTCCCACTGTGACCCTGTTGCTGTGCCCAGCACAGGGGCCAGCCCCACTGTTTACACAACCTGTTCCCCTACCTGTGCCCACCCACAGCTCTGTCCTCATCCCTAAGTCCTCTCCCACTCTCAGTGCCCCCCAGCCCCACCCCTTACTTCCCCATCCCTGATCCTCGTTCCCAGCCCAGTCTCCCCTCCCTGAGGTCACATCTACTTTGTGCTGAGCACACGGCCAGGAACGTCACTCGAGACCAGGCTGGGAACAAAGCCTCGGGGAGATGAGCTCCTTGGCCCAGTCACACTGAGCAGTAAACAGGACTTTAGGGTCCCAGGGTTCATGGACTGGATGAGTACTCCACCTGCTGTCACTATGTGGCTGGCACATAGTAGGTGTTTGTGGGTGTCAGTTTCATGAAATGCTGAAGAGGAAGGGCCACGTGCGTGTAGTGTTGGGTTTTTGACATCAGAATTCGTTGAGTGCCTCCCCTGTGCCAGCCCATTCTCCCTGATACTTGCAGTGTTCCTCAGAGGCAGGAACTTACAGTGGAAGAACTGAGGCTCGGGGACATTGTGTCCATTCCCTAAGGACAGAATGCTAAAAGTGCGTGAACTGGGATTCCAGCCCACGCTGCCCCCAGAGCTCTTATCCTGGCTTCAACCCTCAGCCACCATTTGCATACTTAGGAAATATTAGTTGAGCTCTCACACTGTGTGGCGGGCATGCCAGGAATAGTGATTAAAAAAAAAAAAGGCGTATTTTTTGTCCTGCTGGAGCTCAAACTCTACATGATGAGTTAATCACACCAGTGAATATTTACTCTCAAGTTGTGGTTCCTTCCGGAAAGGGAATGATGAGATGTTATGAAAGAGACAGGAGGAGGTCCACTGTAGCCAGGGCGAGCAGGGAGGCTGGTCTGAGGAAGTGGAAGTTGAGTTGAGCCACGAAGGATGCGTGGAAGTAGAAGCGGGAACAGTGTCCAGGCAGTGAGGACGGTGTGTGCAAACGCTCTGGCCAGGACAGTTAAGCTGTGTGTTCAAGAAACAGCTGCAGGTAATTCCTCCGTGGCTCACATCCATCAAGCACCATTTATCCCCATGTGATAGATCCCCACTGGGCAGATGCAAAAACTGAGGAGCAGAGAGGTTACCTCGGCAAGGCCACGGGTCCTCCCACCCTCGGCCCCTCTGAGTGCCCACCGCCGTGCCCTCCCGCTCCCGTCCCCTACAGATGTGAACATGGAAGCTCCAGATGAGAAATCCATCATCACCTACGTGGTCTCTTTCTACCACTACTTCTCCAAGATGAAGGCTCTGGCTGTGGAGGGGAAGCGGATTGGGAAGGTACAAAGAGCCACGGGAAGGGGCGGCTGGGAGCCTGGGAAACACCTGAGGGCATACGTGGGGTGGGGCTGACTCCGCCTCCCTCTGCCTGGTCAGGTCCTGGACCAGGTGTTGGAGGTGGGAGAGATCATAGAGCGCTATGAGGAGCTCGCAGCCGAGCTGCTGGCCTGGATCCACCGCACCGTGGGCCTCATCAGCAACCAGAAGTTTGCCAACTCGCTGAGTGGGGTGCAGCAGCAGCTACAGGCGTTCACGGCCTATTGCACCCTGGAGAAGCCAGTCAAGTGAGGCCCGGCTCAGGAGGAGGGCGGGGGAGGCACGGAGGCCAGGCCCCTAAGCTCATGCCCCTGTAGGTTCCAGGAGAAGGGGAACCTGGAGGTGCTGCTCTTCAGTATCCAGAGCAAACTGCGAGCCTGCAACCGGCGCCTCTTTGTGCCTCGGGAGGGCTGCGGCATCTGGGATATTGACAAGGTGAGGTGGGCAGGGCTGCACGGCAGGGTTACCTAGACTGTACACTGCTCAATGAGCCATTCACTTTGTGGACAACACAGGCACAGGTTTCTAGCAGTAAGGTGTCGTGAGGAGCAGCTTTTTCTCTTCTACTTTGCAAAAAGGTGTCACGTATGCTATGAGTGGCCTCAGATGGAGAAGCCAGGGCCATTGCATGGCAAGGAGTTGTTGGAATCTAACTGTCTTCTCCCATCTTTCCCAGGCCTGGGGCCAGCTGGAAAAGGCAGAACACGAGCGGGAAGCTGCCCTCCGGGCTGAGCTGATCCGGCAGGAGAAGCTGGAGCTGCTGGCTCAGAGGTTTGACCACAAAGTGGCTATGAGAGAGAGCTGGCTGAATGAGAACCAGCGCCTGGTTTCCCAGGTACGAGGTGTAGGGCTCGGCTCTGGGGGAAAGGGAGTGAGGGCAGGGCTGATGGCCCTGGGATTAGGGAGGGAGATTTGACGTCTTAAGCAACAGAGAAGAGTTGGATTAGTCTCCTAGCTGACAAATGACGGTGTGAATGGAGACTGGATCTCCAAAGTGATGGGTGGGTGAGGGGAGTGGACCCGGCATTCACAGTATTGGGACAGTGAGACCGGTCTCCAGGGCAACTAGACAGAAACATGGGGAATGTTTAAGTACACCTTAGTACAGGGATGTTGTATTTTGTGCACAGGGCAACTCAGGAGGGTAGAATTAGTCTCCTAAGTAGCAGAGTAGGATAGACTTCCATGACAGTGGGAGAATAGGGCATTTTTCCTGGGTAAGAAATTTAGGGTTAGACATGTGATACAGCATGGTGGAACCGATCTCTGGAATTACATGAGAGAGTGAGGCTGGTCTCTAGGGTAGCAGAGGAATGAGGGGTTGGTCTCCAGGGTAACTGGGGAGAATAGGATGGGTTTCTGGAGTAACTGGAGGGTAGGTGGGCCCAGTCTCCAGGGCAACAAGGAGGGGATGGAGCTGGTCTCCAGGATAACTGTGGAGAGGTGAGACTGTATCCACAGTAACTGGGGAGGGTGGGGTTTATCTCCAGGGTAACAAGTATAAGTGGGACTGGTCTCTTGGCAACTGGAATGTGGGTTGGGCTTATCTCTGGGGTAACAGGGAGGATGGGACTGGTCTCTATGGTAACCAAGGTGGGAGTGACTGGTTTGCAGGTCAAAGGGGAGAGTTTTCCAGGGTCATACAGGGTCAAGGTAACAGGTGGACTGCTGAGGCAGCATGGGTATCTGTGGCCTATACTGCCCCAGGATAACTTTGGATATGAGCTGCCAGCAGTGGAGGCAGCCATGAAGAAGCACGAAGCCATTGAGGCGGACATTGCAGCCTACGAGGAGCGGGTTCAGGGTGTGGCAGAGCTGGCCCAGGCGCTGGCGGCTGAAGGCTACTATGATGCCCGGAGGGTGGCAGCCCAGCGTGACAGTGTCCTGCGCCAGTGGGCCCTGCTGACTGGGCTGGTGGGCGCCCGGCGGACGCGGCTCGAGCAGAACCTGGCCTTGCAGAAGGTCTTCCAGGAGATGGTGTACATGGTGGACTGGATGGAAGAGATGCAGGTGGGGGCCGAGCATGGGGCTGGGGGTGGGTGGTCAGGTCTTGGGGGACAGGGAGGGAGCTGACAGAGACATGCAAGGAAGGGGGGAAGGGGCGGAACATGCAGAGATAGCCAGGGAAACGGAGAGAAAGAGCAAGTGAGAGTGTTAGAGAAAGAGAGAGACAAGAGAGGGAGGACAAGAAAGACACAGAGACACATAAAGAAATGGGAGAGAGAGACACAAAGATAGCACAAGAGCTGGGGCAGAGACAGTGAAATTAAGCCAGAGGAAGATAGTGATGATGAGAGAGAGAGAAAGAGAGAGAGAGAGAGAGAAGGAGCGAGAGAGAAGAATCTAGAAGGGCAACCTTGAGGCTGCCAGTAGAAATCTGTGGTGCAGAGAGAGGCTTACTAGGGAATAGTAAATGCATGCAGAAATGGAGACAGAAATGGTGGGACCAGAGAGAAAGATACAGACGCATAGGGGCAGAGACAGAAATTGGGGGTGATGGAGGTGGGGGAGGGCAGAGCCCAGGAGACAGCTCAGAGCTGAGAGTGATGGCGCAGAGCAAGGGACAGCCGGGAAGAGGCGGGCGGTCTGAGGGCCAGCGCCAGAGGTATGCGCAGTGCTCCCCTTCCCCGCCCCTGCAGGCACAGCTGCTGTCCCGGGAGTGTGGGCAGCACCTGGTGGAGGCGGAGGACCTGCTGCAGAAGCACGGGCTGCTGGAGGGAGACATCACGGCCCAGAGCGAGCGGGTGGAGGCCCTCAATGCTGCTGCCCTGCGTTTCTCCCAGCTGCAGGGTGAGTCGGGCTGGAGACCCTCGGGGCCGGCGCTAGCAGAGGCAGAAGCAAGGGCTGAGATCCCTGTGTTGGGGGCGTCTAAGCAGAGCTAGGATCATGCTCCTTATGGGGAGCCCTGGGGGCATGAGTGTCGGGAGGAGGAGGCCAGGACGCACGGCTGGTTCCTGCTTTGGAATTCTGCAGTGATCACTCGCTTTAAGTGGCGTACTTGTTGACCTCAGTGATTTTCTTTTCTTTTTTCTTTTTTTAAAGATTTATTTTATTTATTTGAAAGAGTTACAGAGAGAGGTAGAGACAGGTCTTCCATCTGTTGGTTCACTCCCCAAATGGCTGCAACGGCTGGAGTTGTGATCCAAAGCCAGGAGCCAGGAGCTTCTTCTGGGTCTCCCATGCGGGTGCAGGGGTTCAAGGACTTGGGCCATCTTCTACTGCTTTCCCAGGCCATAGCAGAGAGCCAGGTCTTTAAACACCCGATCATGTTTGCATTTCGTAACTCTTAAGGTTGATCCAGGTTAGTGTTTACCGTGTAGCCTGTGGGAACCCAGTGCTGGAGGCGTTCTGTCCTCTGCACTCTCTTAGCTGTGTCCTGGTGGTGAATCTTGTGAGGCCTGCAGCTAAGCCTGCGGGTGCTGCTAAAAGTCCCCGCCCAGAGAATTGTCCCAAGGAGAAGGAAGGGAGCAGGCGTGGGCCCAGCGCTAACAACCTGGCCTGACCCGGGCTGCCAGTTAGCGTCTGGGCTGAGTTCTGTGTATCTCATGGGCAAGCAGAGGCGTGATGGGAGGGGCTGAGCCGCTGGCTCCAGGTCTCAGCCAGGAAGAGGCAGACCACTCCCCTCTGGGGGCAGGGTTCTGCCCCCCACCCCCCCTTAGTGATTTTCATCAAAAACAGTGTGAAGTCACGGATAGGCAGGCCCTGTCCCGCACCAACTGGTGGAAACTCAACTCAGTCGGCTTAGGAAGGAAAGGGGGACGTATTGGCTTATGTAACAGGAACATCCAGGGAGGGCTGGGTTTGGCTTCAGGCAGGGTTGCAGCCAGGCCTGGCTCAGCGATGTTTCTAGGACTCTGTCTCTCTCCACCTCTGGTCTCTGTGTCACTGTCGGGCAGCTCCTCCTCTTGTGTAAATCTGGGGTCAGACAGCCCCGTTACATCCCAGCAGTTCAGCGGACCCGGCTGGAGACAGGCTCCATTCTCTCAGTACCTCTGACAAGCATCCAATGCTCAGCCAGTTGGCACGGCCCCAGGGTGTGCAATGAGCTGATTGGCCACATCTGTGTGATGTGCCCACCTCAAGACTAGGAGTGGGGCCAGCCCCCTCCCCGGACAGGGAGTAGGAAAGAGAGTGCCCGAACTGAAAGCAGAACACGGACGCTGGTGGGCAAAGGCACAACTGGCACCGCGGAGTTCCTGGTTACTGCTGGCTGTGCCCTCCGGGAGGCTCCCTGTGGTCCCCAGGCCATGTGGCTTTGTTGGCTGTTTGCACACAGCTGGGAGCCTCTCCGTGGGGGAGCGGGGCGAGGGACGCGATTAGCAGCTGGGCTTGTGCTAGCTGAGTGCATGCAGTGTTTTGCTGAGGACCGGATGCTGCCAGGACACGGGGGTGATGAGTCCACTGAGCCCCATATCAGTCTGTCTGGCTGCGGGGCTTGCGTGCTCACTCTTGTTGGCACCCGGCCGCAGTGATGGAGTGGGCTTGGTTCTGTCCTGCTGCCTCCCGGTAACGGTGTGGCTGTGAAATCCCCCCGGCCGGCTGTGCGCGCTGGCTGTGACCCACTAAATGAATTTCACAGCTCTCTGGTCACACACTCGAGGTCCAGGAGGAAGGTGAAGTATTTGAGGAGAGACGAGAGCTCAGGTCAGCAAGCAACAGGGAAGGGTGGGTACTTTAAAACCCGGCTCAGGGCAGAGACGTGGCACCCAGGCCACACATGTATGCAGACTCTGCGACGCTCTGAGGCCACCTGTCGCCCAGCCAGTAAGTTCCCACACGCAGGCCACAGCTCTGGGCTCCACCCTGGGCTGGGCAGTGTGCAGACAGACCCAGGCCCTGCCCCCATGGAGCACCCAGTCCAGGGAGCGGTACACAGGGGCTGTGACACCCCACAGTAGTCAGGGCTGGGATGGGAGAAGAGAAGCCTGAGAGGGGCCCGAAGAGGTTCCCACTCCGGCCTCGGGTGTGTCAGGGAAGGCTGCCTGGAGGAGGGCACCTTACCAAGGGCAGGGGAGGCAGCCTGCGCCACCGTCTCCTGGGCGCTTGCTGGCCCGTGCCCAACCTGGCATCCCCCACTTCTGGCCCAGGCTACCAGCCCTGCGACCCTCAGGTCATCTGCAACCGTGTGAACCACGTGCATGGCTGTCTGGCGGAGCTGCAGGAGCAGGCAGCGCGGCGGCGCGCGGAGCTGGAGGCCTCGCGGAGCCTGTGGGCGCTGCTGCAGGAGCTGGAGGAGGCCGAGAGCTGGGCGCGCGACAAGGAGCGCCTCCTGGAGGCCGCGGGCGGCGGCGCGGCGGGCGGCGCGCACGACCTGTCCAGCACCGCGCGCCTGCTGGCGCAGCACAAGATCCTGCAGGGCGAGCTGGGCGGGCGCCGGGCGCTGCTGCAGCAGGCGCTGCGGCGCGGCGAGGAGCTGGCTGCGGCCGGCGGGGCCGTGGGCCCGGGCGCCGAGATGGTGCACTTGGCCGGCCTGGCGGAGCGCGCAGCGAGCGCGCGGCGCCGCTGGCAGCGGCTGGAAGAGGCGGCGCAGCGGCGGGAGCGGCGGCTGCAGGAGGCGCGGGCGCTGCACCAGTTCGGCGCTGAGCTCGACGGGCTCCTGGACTGGCTTCGCGACGCGTACCGCCTGGCAGCCGCTGGCGACTTTGGCCACGACGAAGCGTCCAGCCGCCGCCTGGCGCGCCAGCACCGCGCTCTCACTGGGGAGGTGGAGGCGCATCGCGGGCCCGTGGGTGGCCTGCGACGCCAGCTGGCGACACTGGGGGGCGCCAGCGGGGCCGGGCCGCTGGTGGTGGCGCTGCAGGTGCGCGTGGTGGAGGCGGAGCAGTTATTCGCCGAGGTGACCGAGATGGCCGCGCTGCGGCGCCAGTGGCTGCGGGACGCCCTCGCCGTCTACCGCATGTTCGGCGAGGTGCACGCGTGCGAGCTGTGGATCGGCGAGAAGGAACAATGGCTGCTCGCCATGCGCGTGCCCGATTCACTCGATGACGTCGAAGTGGTGCAGCACCGGTGAGCGCGCGCCTGTGGGACTCCCAGGTCCCCTTTCTCACGCACCCAGTCTTGGCCTTCATTGGTCTGATAGTGCCCATGCCTTGTGACTGTTCTCCAACTGCCCCAGCCTCTGTGCATCTCAGTTTGCCTATCCATAAAATGGGCTGCTGTTAGGCCCCATCTGGCAGGCTGCTGGTGAACAGTGAACCAGTGAATGCCTGGCGGTGCCGGGAGCACGGGCCACTGTTGCTATGAGGCTTATACTCACCTGGCCGGAAATCAGCCACCTGAGCTCCTCCAGGTCACCCAAGCCTGACCCCTCCCTGGGACTCCCGAGCGCCGGGCACAGATGCCACATCCCTTGCTAATCTAATGGTCCAGGCCCTTGTGGCTCTCTCTTTGCTCTCTGTGCTTTAGCACCCCCTCCCCCCAGGGACATCTTGCATAGCTGACTTGCTGTTGGCCGACGTGGCGATGAGTGAGTGGCTGAACGCTGCCACCCTTTCCCTGGGAGCGCCCTGTGTGTCCCTCCACCCATCCCACAGGCCTTGTGCTGGGCACTGCTGGAAGCAGGCCTGCTCCTTGCCCCTCCTGCTCACACCATTCCCCAAGTGTTTTAGGCCAAGGAGGATCCCCGCAGCCTGAGCCCCAGGGCTGCCATGGGGAGTGGGTACTAGTGGTGGCCGGGACCCCAGAGTGGCAGTCGGGGTGGGAACCCGGATGGGACAGGACTGGACCAGAGCCGGAAGCCAAGCACATAGGCCATGGGGGCAGTTGTCCAAGGCACAGGCGTCAGGCCGGGGGGTGGCAGGGCTGCCCCTGAGCTGTTGCATGGGAGACCCCGAGGGTGGTCTGAGTCACAGTGGTGTGAAAAGCCCCCAGAGGGCCTGGGGCTGGAGACGGGTTTTAGAGGTGGGGGCAGGGCTGTGAGCGCATGTGAGGGACCCAGGACAGAGCGCCCAGGGCCGCGGCACTGCAGCGGCCGGCAGAGGGGCCGGGCACTGAGGCCGCAGAGTTCCTGGTGGAGGCTGGAGCAGGCAGTTCCCTAGAGGCCGAGGAGCGGGCATGGCCCAGGCCTGGGCCTCTGAGCTCCTCCATCCTCCTCCTGCAGATTCGAGAGCCTGGACCAGGAGATGAACAGTCTGATGGGCCGTGTCCTGGACGTGAACCACACGGTGCAGGAGCTGGTGGAAGGCGGCCACCCCAGCTCGGAGGAGGTGCGCTCCTGCCAGGACCACCTCAACAGCAGGTAGGCGGGGCTGGGGCTGGGAGGCCTCCCTGATGTCTCAGCAGCTCCTGCCATCGCCGCCGCCACCTGCACTCAGCCACGGACCGGGACGCTGAGTCAGCCGAATCGGGAGAAAGGCGGCGACGCCCAGTGCTGGGCTGATGCAGTGGGCGTTGCTCGTCCCTTGCTGCATTAGCTTGTTCAGACAGGACCTGCCGAGGAGCCACTGTCCACTGGGAGCTCTTTCAAGCCCTTTATGCTACCTGGGTTCATCCCCATATCCTAGTGAAGTGAGAATTTGGAACTTGCTAAACACAACAGCTCACAAGCCTGGTTCCCTGGGCGCACACTTGCTGTTCTGTGGGTGCAGGTGGGGTTCGCAGATGGAGGTGCAGACGCCAAGAGGGGAAACCTTTGTCTAGGAGGACGCCGTGTCCTGCGTAGGAGTTGGTTCCAGTTCTGTCTGAATCCAGAGTGGGGCTCCTCATCACTGCCGTGGCAATGCTAGGGACAATGCTAGGGGCTAGTTAGAGAAGAGGAACCAGGGCTCAGAGAGGTGGAGGTCCTGGCCCAAGGTCACACAGCCAGGTCGGGCGCTTGAAGTTGTGTGCGTCTGAGTCCAGAGACATTGCTCTTCACTGCTTTATGGCACCATCCCAGGAGCCAGGGGCTTATCTCTTTAATTTTTTTTTTTTGACAGGCAGAGTGGACAGTGAGAGAGAGAGACAGAGAGAAAGGTCTTCCTTTGCCGTTGGTTCACCCTCCAATGGCCGCCGCGGCCGGCGCGCTGCTGCCGGTGCACCGCGCCGATCCGATGGCAGGAGCCAGGAGCCAGGTGCTTTTCCTGGTCTCCCATGGGGTGCAGGGCCCAAGCACCTGGGCCGTCCTCCACTGCCTTGCTGGGCCACAGCAGAGAGCTGGCCTGGAAGAGGGGCAACCGGGACAGAATCCGGCGCCCCGACCGGGACTAGAACCCGGTGTGCCGGCGCCGCAAGGCGGAGGATTAGCCTAGTGAGCTGTGGCGCCGGCCTGTTATCTCTTTAATTTTTAAAAATATTTATTTGTTTGAGGGCCGGCGCCGCGGCTCACTAGGCTAATCCTCCGCCTAGCGGCGCCGGCACACCGGGTTCTAGTCCCGGTCGGGGCGCCGGATTCTGTCCCGGTTGCCCCTCTTCCAGGCCAGCCCTCTGCTGTGGCCCGGGAGTGCAGTGGAGGATGGCCCAGGTGCTTGGGCCCTGCACCCCATGGGAGACCAGGAAAAGCACCTGGCTCCTGGCTCCTGCCATCGGATCGGTGCGGTGCGCCGGCCGCAGCGCGCCGGCCGCGGCGGCCATTGGAGGGTGAACCAACGGCAAAGGAAGACCTTTCTCTCTGTCTCTCTCTCTCACTGTCCACTCTGCCTGTCAAAAAAAAAAAAAATTTATTTGTTTGAAAGGCAGAGTAACAGAAAGGGATAATCTTGCATCTGCTGGTTCTCACCCCAAATGGCCGCAGTGGCTGAAGCTGGGCCAGGTCGAAGCCAGGAGCCAGGGGCTTTGTCTGGGTGTCCCACGTGGGTGCAGGGGCCTAAGGACTTGGGCCATCTTCCACTGCCTTCCCAGGCGCGTTAGCAGGGAGCTGGATCGGAAATAGAGCAGCCGGGACCCTAACTGGCGTCGGTATAGGACGCTGGCAACACAGGCAGCACCTTGACCCGCCATGCCACAGCACCAGCCCCACTGTCAGAGATTCAAAAGCCTCTGTTGCAGGCAGCGCTGTGGGGCAGCAGGCTAAGCCGCTGTCCGCGATGCCAGCGTGTCACACTGGAGTCGAGGCCTCGCTCTCTGCTTCTGACGCAGCTCCCTGCTAACGCACCTGGGCAGGTAGCAGAAGATGACCTGGGTACTTGGGTCCCTGCCACCCGTGGGGGAGACCCAGATGGAGTTCTGGAAGCCAGGGCTTTAGCCTGGCCCAGCCCTGGCTTCTGTGGCTTCCTCTCTGTCACTCTGCCTTGCAAATAAAAAAAAAAAATCTTTAAAGAATGAAAGCCTCTGTCACCTGGGCAGGTCCCCAAGCAGCAGCGTTGCTTCTCAGTGTCCAGAGGCCCACATGCCGAGTGCTGTAGCCACGCGGTCTCAGTAAACGCTCAGCGAAGTGGACATTGTTCTTCCCATTTTCCAGACGAGCAAACTGAGGCTCAGGCAGGTGTGGGGCTGGCCCGGAAGCACACGGCAGATCTGGCCGGAGCAGACCTCGAACTCTCACCCTTCTGATTTCCACAGTCCACGTCTCTGCCCTTGGGCTGCTTCCAGAGAGGCAGTTATGTAAACTACAGCACAAACAAGATCTTTGGAGACTCGCAAGGCCTTGTGCAAGAGAGAGGCTTGGGAGTGGCTTTAGACTGTGTGGTCAGACACATTTTGAGCCGGATCCTTAGAGGGGAGAAGAAACAGCCAGACAGGAAGAGTGTGGGGCGGGGAGGGGGAGGCACAGAGTGTTCCGGAGCTGGGAGCCGGGGGAGCAGAGGCCCTGAGGCTGGGGTAGCTTGGTGCATTCCCAAGGACTGTCGTCACGCAGTAAGGCTGGCTCTTCGCAGGCCACACCTCCGTTGACTGACACATGCTCTGCACTTTAAAACGTTTATTTGTTGAGAGAGAGAGAGAGAGAGAGAGGGAGGGAGAAGGTATTCATATCCGCTGGCTCATTCCTCAATGCCTACAACAGCCAGAGCTGGGCTGTGGTCAAAGCCAGCAGCCAGGAGCTCACGGGGGTGGCAGGGCCCCAGTGACTTGAGCCATCGCTGCCGCCTCCCAGGGGCTGCACTGGCAGGAACCTGGCGTCAGGAGCCAGAGCCGGGAACAGAACTCAGATACTCTGACATGGGCCACGGGGATCTGAACCACTGGGCTGAATACCCAGTCCCTGCCTCTGCACTTATTATTTTAAAAAAGATTGGTTGATTGATTGACAGGCAGAGCGAGAGAGAGAGCGAGCGCTTCCATCTTTTAGTTCAGCCCATGTATGGCCCTAACAGCCTGGTCCGGGCCAGAGCAAGGCCAGGAGCCAGGAGCCTGGAACTCTATCCAGGTGTCCCACGTGGGTGGCAGGGGCTCGAGCCAGTGCCCACAAATGGGAGCTGGTGTTGCAGGCAGCAGTGTAACCCGCTGTGCCACAGTGCCCGTCCCTCCTCTGCCCTGAGGGGGAAAATACTGAGGACCCTGCAGTTTGCTGTAATGGGTCGTATCTACCAATGTATTAGGGCTTAAGGCCAAGAAACTTTAAAATATTAAGTCTTCTAAAAATAATAGCAAACCTATTATATGTTAGCATAACACACATTTTAAGAACACATTGTATTTTTCTAAACAAAAAATGTGAGAGACCTGGCATTGTTTCTAATTTTTGCAGATCTGTTGAATGTCTGGCTTAAGAGAAGGCAGAACTGGGGCTGGCGCTGGGGCCCCTTGGGGTTGGGCCACTGCTGGCAACCCTGGCACCCCACATCAGAGTGACAGGGAGGCTGGGCGGAGCTTCTGGTCCCAGCTGCAGCCTGGCCCAACCCTGGCCTTGGGGGCCATTCGGGGAGTGAACCACGGCTAGGAGATCTCTCTCTCTCTCTCTCTCTCTCTCTCGATCTTTCGATCTCTCTCTCTCTTCCTATCAAAGAGAGAAATGGGGGTTGGGCAGTGGGCTGGCCGGCCTCAACCGCAGTCCAGCAGTCTGCCCTGCTGGGGGAGAAGGCAGGGGGAAGGGCAGTGGCGACCTCTCTGGGGTCACTTGCCTGCCACCCCTGCTCCAAGCGAACGGGCTGGGTTCCGTTGGCACCACCGGCAGCCCCCCACCCCCACCCCGCCCAAGAGGAGTCCCTGTCCTCCTTAAGTCGCCCTCTTTCCCCGGGGCAGGTGGAACCGCATCGTGGAGCTGGTGGAACAGCGCAAGGAGGAGATGAGCGCGGTGCTGCTGGTGGAGAACCACGTGCTGGAGGTGGCCGAGGTGCGCTCGCAGGTGCGCGAGAAGCGGCGGGCGGTGGAGAGCGCGCCCCGCGCCGGCGGCGCCCTGCAGTGGCGCCTGAGTGGCCTGGAGGCCGCGCTGCAAGCGCTCGAGCCGCGCCAGGAGGCCCTGCTGGAGGAGGCGGCCCTGCTGGCGGCGCGCTTCCCCGCGCAGGCGGCACGGCTGCACCAGGGCGCCGAGGAGTTGGGCGCTGAATGGGGCACGCTGGCCAGCGCTGCCCAGGCATGCGGCGAGGCGGTGGCGGCGGCCGGGCGCCTGCAGCGCTTTCTGCACGACCTGGACGCCTTCCTGGACTGGCTGGTGCGCGCCCAGGAGGCGGCGGCCGGCGGCGAGGGGCCCCTGCCCGGCAGCCTGGAGGAGGCGGACGCGCTGCTGGCGCGCCACGCGGCGCTCAAGGAGGAGGTGGACCGGCGCGAGGAGGACTACGCGCGCATCGTGGCGGCCAGCGAGGCGCTGCTGGCGGCCGACGGCGCCGAGCTGGGCCCCGGGCTGGCGCTCGACGAGTGGCTGCCCCACCTCGAAGTCGGCTGGCACAAGCTGCTGGGCCTGTGGGAGGCGCGCAGGGAGGCGCTGGTGCAGGCGCACGTCTACCAGCTCTTCCTGCGCGACCTGCGCCAGGCGCTCGCCGTGCTCCGCAACCAGGTGCCGGCTCCGGGAGCGCGGCCTCGGGGGACAGCGGGCACAGGGTGGGGGTGTGGCATGGGGCAGGGTGGGGTGGCTGGGAGTAGGGGGAGGACTCCGGCACAGGGACCTGGGTTTGCGGATCGTCTAGTGTGCGTGTGCATGTGCACGGCATTGCATGGTCCTGATGGCTGGGGCGCGTGAGTGGTGGGGGACTCTCCACCGGGAGTAACGCACCTGAACGGTTCTTGGCGCGGCTTCCTGGGGGTTGCGGGTTATCTGGAAGGAGAGGAGAGGAGAGGATGGGGTGACTGGGGATGGCTGAGCAGGGGGAGCAGTGGGTACGGAAGGACTGAGATGGTGCAGTTGGGTAACAGGCAGAGAGGTGAGGTGTGGGTCAGTACATGGCAGGGCTGCGTGATTGTCATCATTATGGGGGGTGGTCATTTGTGGATGCTCTGAGGAATGGAGCTGGGGCTATGGCTTGAGGAGCCAGAGCTGGTGGTTACCTGGGTACAGCTGACCCCGTGGGAGGTCATCCTGGACGGGGACCAAGTGTCCTGGGTCTTGGCCAATGGAACACCCAGTTTCAGGTGGCCCAAGAGTAGGTGCCAGTGTGCGGGGATCGTCCTGGAAGGAGTGAATGTCCATGCTGGTTCTAGAGGGGACCCTGACCCAGGGATTGTCTGGGGGGGACAGACAGAACCCCGACTCCTGAGGTCGCCAGAAGTGACCTTGAGAGACCCACACATCTCACTAAAGAGAAAACCAGAGAGGGAAAGGAGCTCCTTGAGGTCACACAGCCCCCAGTCCACTGTCCATCAATTAACCACACATTGACCGAGGGTCTCCCCTGCACCGGGCACTGTGCTGGACCCAGGCATTCCTCGGGAAGCAGGACACACGATGCTACCCTCCGGGACCGCCGTGGGTGCATATGGGGAGGAGACAGGAACCAAGCAGGTGCATATATAACACTCTGCCAGGTGTGTGCACTGGGAACTCACACCGCAGAGTGACAGGCTAGGCTGGGCAGTCGGGGACTGGAGCAGAACGAGGGAGACAGCAGCGGGGGTAACTGGAGGGTGAAACTGCCAGGCAGAGACCAGCGTGGGCAAAGGGCCCGTGGCAGGCCTGGGAGGAGGGGCTGGCCAGCCCGGCTGGAGGCCTGGACAGGTGTGCAGCTGACCTGTGCGCCACCCTCCCGCTTCCCAGGAGCTGGCGCTGTC
Organism: Oryctolagus cuniculus; assembly: GCF_964237555.1. Taxonomy (NCBI): domain Eukaryota; kingdom Metazoa; phylum Chordata; class Mammalia; order Lagomorpha; family Leporidae; genus Oryctolagus; species Oryctolagus cuniculus. The sequence goes on along the minus strand of NC_091449.1, from coordinate 13,820,156 downwards.
TGGGGTGGAGCTCCCGGGCACGGTGGAGGCCGTGGAGGAGGCGCTGAAGCGGCACCGGGATCTCCTCACCACCATGGAGCTGAACCAGCAGAAGCTGCAGGTGGCCGTGCAGGCTGCTGAGGGCCTGCTGAGGCAGGGCAACGCCTACGGCGAGCAGGCCCAGGAAGCGGCGGCCCGGCTGCTGGAGAAGTAGGTCCCCAGACCCTGGGGGCATGGGGCCCCGGGCGTTGCAGCCGGGGCGGGGGTGGGGGTGGGGGATGAGAGAGGCCAGGGTCCCTCGCGTTGGCGTCAGGAACTCTATCCCCTCCGACTTCTGGGTAATTCCATGTTGCCTTGGATTGCGTGGACGTGGACGTCCCGTGGACAGATAACACGAGGTTGGAAGCCCCCCAAAGATAAGCAGGGTAGACCACGAGAAGTTTCTCTCCCAAACCTGCCCTTAGCAAGGGCGTCTGGGCCTGGCGTCCGTCCCCAGATCCCGCAGCCGGAAGCCCAGTGCAGGCTGTATTCCAGCTTTCCCAGCGGGGGGCATCCCCTGCCACGCTGCCTGTCACTTACCTTTTTTTTTTTTTTTTTTTTTTTAAGATTTATTTATTTGAAAGAGTTAGACAAAGAGGAGGGGCAGAGAGAGAGAGAGAGGTCTTCCATCTACTGGTTCACTCCCCAATTGCTGCAATGGCTGGAGCTGTGCTAATCTGAAGCCAGGAGCCAGGAGCTTCCTACAGGTCTCCTGGGTGCAGGGCCCCAAGCACTTGGGCCATCTTCTACTGCTTTTCCAGGCCACAGCAGAGAGCTGGATCAGAAGTGGAGCAGCTGGGACTCGAACCAGCGCCCATATGGGATGCTGGTGCTGCAGGCAGTGATTTTACCCACTACACCGCAGTGCTGGCCCATGTCACTTACTTTGAATAAGCACCCCTGCCCAGCCCAGCTCTCTAAGAAGTGCCAGAGAGCGTGTCTACGTCCATGTGTTTTTCCTGCCTCTCTTGTGCCTCGTTCTGTTTCTGTCACCCTCTGTAGCCGCTGCCCTCTTGTCTGTCTTGCACTAACCAAGCAAAGCTGTTAACTGAGCATCTACCGTATACCAGGCCCCAAACCAGACACACCGCCTCTACCATGGACCAGGCCTATTCTAACCAAACACACCACCTCTACAGTCAAAAACAACCCGGGCCCTCCTGGAGAGACCTTCCGAGGTCACTATCGCTGTGTCCCTCTAGGTGGCCCAGCTGTCTCCTCACTGGCACAGGGCCCAGCACCCTCCTCCTGCCCTGTCATCTCTCGATGGGAGCAGAGCTGGTCGCTCGGCTCCGCCCTGAGACCTCAGCCCCAGGCCTCGTCCCTGAAATCCACCAGGAACGGGGCTGCAGGTTTCCGAAGGACACTTGGGGGGCGGAATTCAGGTCCTGTGGATGCAGACTCTTCACCCGGGCCCTCTCCAGGCCTGGACCCTGCCCTGCTCTGCCCGCATCCCCCAGCGCCCACCGGATGCCCGGCTCCGTGGAATGAGCAGGAGGAGCCTCAGGACCATTTCTTCCTTCACTCATTCATCTTTTTTAAAGATTTATTTATTTATTCATTTGAAATGCAGAGTGATACAGAGAGAGAGAGAGAGGTCTTCCATCCGCTGGTTTGATCCTCAAATGGCTACATGGCCAGAGCTGGGCCGATCCAAAGCCAGGAGCCTGGAACTCCATCTGGGTCTCCCATGCAGGTTCAGGGGCCCAAGCACGTGGGCCATCTTCTACTGCTTTCCTAGGTGCATTAGCAGGGAGCTGGATTGGAAGAGGAGCAACCAGGACTTGAACCGGCGCTTGTATGAGATGCTGGCACTGCAGCTACGCCGCAAGCGCTGCCTGCTATGCCACAGCACCGGCCCCGCTAACAAATTCTTTAGTCAACCAAACACACACTGAGCCGGAGCTGTGTTCCGGGCCCCCTGTGGGGGCAGTGCCGGCACACAGAGGCCACCGGGGCAGGGGTGACGCCTGCCAACAAGGATGACCAGAGCAGCTGGGATGGGCAGGACACAGACACGGGGGTCGGGGAGCCCAGAAGGAAATCACGACTCACCACCCCGGGCTTGTGCTGGGCCCAGTGGGGGCACAGCAGGCAGTGAGAGCCCCAGGCCCTGCACCCCACTCCAAGTGGCAACCCTCCACACATTTTCCTAGGGCGCAGTGTTCCCACAGAGGGGCAGAACTGTGGGGCCACACAGGGCCAGGTCCCATCCCTCAACCCTGAGATTTGCAGCAAGGCACCAGGCCCCTGCACCACACACCTCAGCTCTCTGGGGACCTGGCCCAGCCTGTGTGCAGTGCTCATGTGAACTCCTGCCTTTCAGGGGCTGGTGCTGTGGCATGGCAGGTAAAGCTGGTAGCATCCCACATGGGCACCGGTTTGAGTCCCGGCTGCTCCACTTCCAATGTGGCTCCCTGCTAATGCACCTGGGAAAGCAGCCGACAATGGCCCAAGTGCTTGGGTGCCTGCACCCACATGGGAGACCCAGAAGGAGTTCCAGGCTTCTGGCTTTGGCCTGCCACAGTTCCAGTTATTGGGGGCATTTAGGGAGCGAACCCAGCAGATAGAAGATACTCTCTCTCTGCCTTTAAGAGACTGTACCCAAATGGGTACAGGGGCCTAAGGACTTGAGCCATCCTCTGATGCTTTCCCAGGTGCATTAGCAGGGAGCTGGATTGGAAATGGAGCAGCGGGGACTTATCTGGGCCCATATAGAATACCAGGATTGTGGGGCGCGGCTTTACCTGCTACACTACAGTGCTGGCCCCAATAAATAAATCTTAAACAAGCAAATAAACAAAGAGACCGAAACACCTGCCTTTCACACAGGAGGCCCAGAGACGGGGACAGCCTCGCCAAGGCCACAGCCAGTCTGAACCCTGTTGTTTCTCAGAGGGCTCTTCCTCATCCCCAGGAGTGAGCGCTGACAGCTGGGCTGGGGCCAGCCCGGAGTGACCGGCTTCAGCTCAGAAACTCGGGCCTTCCCTAGGTCCTGGCTGCGTGCTGAGCGGGGCTGCCCGTGCCTCCTCTCCAGCTTTGCCTCTGTCTCCCTGGAACTCCCTCGGGCACGCTCTGTGCCTTTGCCTCCATCTGTCTGCCCCGCGTCTGTTTCCTGATCTCCCCCTCGCGCTCTGGTTCTCGCTCTGTCTCCCAAACCCTGTCTTTTCCATGTTTGTTCTTTTTGTTTCTCCCATCTCTCATTCTCTCTGCCTCCGCGTCTCTCTTGTCTTCTCTTGTACAACAGAAATGGGCTGAGCACCTACTGCACACCACCTCCTCTCCCTAGGCACCGGGGGTGCACCCAGGGACCCGACAGACAACCCTGCCCCCTGGCGGGGGGGGGGGTCCTCTTCCAGGGTGGGAGCGCGCTCAGTGTGGCGCTGTGACTGAGACAGAGGCAGACAGGCCGGCCTTGCGAAGGAGGTGATGGGGAGGAAACAGCATTCGTTGCAAGGACGAACCGTGCTGAGGTCCCGAGGTGGGAGTGGCTTGTTCAAGGCAGGGCCAGGAGTCCACATCGGAGTTGGGGGCGGGGGATGTGGAGGTCCTGGGCCTGGAGAAGTTAGCACTCTCTCCTCCCTCTGTCCCTGGGGAGGTGGCAGTGGCAGGACGGGCATGCCCCCACCCCTCCATCAGGCCACTGGGGCTCTTTGCCCTGCACTGTGGGCTGGAGGCCAGGCTGTCAGAACACCCTGGGGCTCCCACTCTGGTGCCCCTGGGTCCGTCTGCCTGTGTCTCCGCCGGCGGAATCTCATCGCAGCTCTGCCTGTCCCTCTGCGCTGCCCCTGCCCTCAGCCCCCCTAAACTGGGCCCCTCCGCAGCCCTTATCTCCCCATCCCCAGGAACCAAGAAAACCAGCTACGGGCCCAGCATTGGATGCAGAAACTTCACGACCAGCTCGAGCTGCAGCACTTCCTCCGAGACTGCCACGAGGTAAGACCTCCAGCTGTGGCGGGCTCGGCGACGCCCCCTTTCATAGGGAAGGAGGCGCTTCCTGGCAGAGCGGGGGCGGGGACGCCCCGTCTAAGTGGGTCGCTGAGCGATGCTCACCCCGAGCCGCCAGAGGGCGCGCGGAGCCAGACTCCAGCGCGCATGCTCCGCAGGTCTCAGGCCGCCCACGCGGGCTCCGGGGAAGGAGGGAGGGGCCCCGGGCGCCCCTGGCAACGCCGCGCGTGCACGCCTACGGGTCCCGCGGGGACGAGCGCTGAGCTCACCTTTCTCGCTGGAGATTTCGTGAGAAGCGCTCCGCTCCGGGAGCGAGGGGGCGGGGATGGACCAGAGGCCCAGAGGTGGTCCTGAACCTGCAGGTGTCCAGTGGCCGAGCCCTTTCCGCTAGGGACGCCCTGCGTGCAGGCAGACTTCGTCCCATTTCAGAGCCGGCCCAGGCCCCCTGCTCGCTTCCTCCCCTCCTTCCCCGGCCTGCCGGACAAACTGCCCTGGACTCTGCCCACATCAGAGATGGCCCCGGCCCCAAGCCTCCCACCTGAGCGAGCCAGACGTGGCGCCCGCGTCCGTGATGACTTTGTACCTAAGTTTCCTTCAACCACAGGTCCTCAGGAACTAGGTTCTGCCCGCCCCCTCCCCCGTGAAAGGTGGTCTGGCCTCTCCAGGTGGCACCTGTGAGACAGACCTGGGCCTCCACACCCCACTGCGAAGCCCTGCGCCCCCTCCCCGCTGTTGCAGATGGTTCCGCACTGAGACGGTACAGGGACGCCCCCGCCCCCCCCATGTCCCCTCCCCTCAGATGGCAGCCGGAAACCCGAGCCTGCCCACCCCCCCAGCCGGTCCAGGAGGCCCTTCCAGCCCACCCCCATGCTCCGCATTTGCACAGAGCCGAGTGGCTCAGGCACCAGGCCCCCCGCAGCCCCCTGTAGGGTTGTTCTGGACCGAGCGGCGGTCTGAGGTGGCCCGGAGGTCCCCCAACCCGAAGCTGTCGGGACGGTGGGGATCCCTCCTGCAGCCCGGACCGAGGCCCCGCAAGGAGGCGGGCATGGAGGCAGGCAGGGGGCGCGCGCGGGCGGGCGCGCTGCCGCGGCGCGGGGGCGAGGGAGGGGGCGCGCGTCCGCCGGAGCCGCAGCCGTCGCCGCCGCCGTCGCAGTGGAGGGGCGAGTGCCCGCCCGCCCGCCGCAGGGACGCCCCAACGCCGACGCCGCTCCAGGTCTCGGGGGCGCCCAGGGGAGGGGGCTGGCGCGCGCCCCTGCCGACACGGGCGGGGGAGGGGGCTCGAACGCGTGCTCGCCGCCGGGGCCGTGGGAGGGAGGGGCGGGGGCGGGCCGGGACCCCCGGCCTGGGGGAGGGGCAAGGACGCAGGGAGCTGTCCGCGGTGCTGGTGCGGGCCGGACTGAGGGGCCGCGCCCAGTGGCGGGGAGCGGCTAGGGGGCACATCCAGGGCCATCCTGCTGTAGTCGGGGTTTGCCCTGGGGGTGACGGGGTCTCAGCTTTCCTAGAGGGCTCTTTGGGTATCGTGGGACCCGAGATTGCCCTGGAGTTGGCGGATTCTCCACCTTTAGGGGGTTTCGTCCTTGGTTTTTGCAGACTCCGTGTCAGCTGATGATGGTGGGGGTGAAACACTTTTGGGGGGGCTTCGCCTTGGGCGATGAAGGTCTTGGATAGGTTCTAGGAGTGAGGACTTGGACTTTTGGGGGCTTTTCTTGTTTTTCTGGTGGGGGCTTTACCTTGAGGACGGGGACCCCCGTCTGCACCGTGGGCTGCGTTGCCATTGGGCTCTTCGCTTCCCGTCGGGGACCTGCGAATTGAGTCGGGGGGCTCAGCACCGGCGCGGCTCTAGTGTGCGTGTGCGAGGGCGGGAGTGGGAAGGCGCTCTGGCCCCCCGGGGAGCACGCGCAGAGGACCTGGGTGGGGTTCGACCCGCTGGGGTTTGTCCTTGGCTGTGGCGGCACTGGTCTCCCAGGACCGCTGAGCCGGAGTCCGGTGTTTTTTGGTTTGTTTTTCTTTTTTTTTTCCCCCTGCAGGAGGGAGAAGGATCTTGTGACTGGAGGGGGGAGGAGAGGGGGAGGAGCTAACTCTCCCAGGTGCTGGGTTTGGTCAAGATCAAGAGGCTTGTGGCTTGGGAGATAACTCTTGCTTTTCCGGGGGTAGGGGTTGGGGAGGGTCGTGAGCTCAAGAATCAGCCTTGTGATTGGTGCTGCCTGGGGCTGTGAGGAGCCACTCTTGGGGCCTGCCTTTTGGATGTCTGGTTGTGGTGGCTTTTTCTTGGGGCGGAGTGGCTAGACTTGGCTTGAATGGGTGGAGGGGGGGAGGGACTGGCTTGGAGGTTTTTTTTTTTTGAGATTTAGTTTTTATTTACTTGAAAGGCAGAGTTGCACAGAGAAGGACACACGCACACACACACACACACACACAGATCTTCCATCCAGTGGTTCACTCCCCAAATGGCCACAACAGCCGGGGCTTTGTCAGGCTGAAGCCAGGAGCCCAGAGCTTCATCCAGGTCTACTACGTGGGTACAGGGACCCAAGCACTTGGGCCATCTTCTGCTGCTTTCTCAGGTGCATTAGGAGGGAGCTGGATTGAAAGTGGAGTAGCCAGGTCTTCAAGCAGGGCCCACGCAGGATGCTGGCGTCGCAGGCTGTGTCTTAACCAGCTATGCCACAACACCAGCCCCTTGGGAGATTTAATCTAATCCATGTTGTATTCTGGGGAGGACTGGTTTAGGGACCTAGAAGGTGTCCTTGTTGCCCATGTTCATGGGATTGGCTTTGGTTAGGGATTAGAACTGACCGTGGTCTGGGGAACTGTGGCTGCAGAACCCCAGGGCTGGGTTTGGGGAGCCCCGTGTGCTCATGAGGGTACTGGTTCTCAGCTGTGGGGCTGGGTCCGCTCCACTGTGGAGAGCTGCTTTGGAGGGAGCTAGACCTGACTCCGGTCAGAAAGTTGTTTGGGGTGTTGATTTGGCCATATTGGAGGGGGCTGGTGCTAGGTCGGGGGCTTCATTTTCTGCCCTGGGGGATGGGCAGAGAATCTTGGTTCTTAACCAGGGCAGGGAGCAGGGAGGCTAAACCTGAATTAAGCGGTATAGGTGGGGCTGGCTCCATGGCTCACTGGGTTAATCCTCAGCCTGTGGCGCCAGCATCCCATATGGGCGCCGGGTTCTAGTCCCAGCTGCTCCTCTTCCAGTCGAGCTCTCTGCTGTGGCCCGGGAGGGCAGTGGAGGATGGCCCAAGTGCTTGGGTGCCTGCACCCCCATGGGAGACCAGGAGGAAGCGCCTGGCTCCTGGCTTCGGATCGGCATAGTTCTGGCTGTGGCAGCCATTTGGGGAGTGAACCAATGGAAAAGGAAGACCTTTCTCTCCCTCTCTCTCTCTCTCTCTCTCTCACTGTCTGTAACTCTACCTGTCAAATAAATAAATAAAAATCCAAAAAAAAAAAAAAAAAAAAGAGGTATAGGTGTTGCCAGGGCTGAATTGGGGGTTGGCTGAATTGGGGTGTGGGGCTTGTTTTAAGGGCTAATATGGCCTGGGGTGGGAGGAAGCTGACCTAGGATCCCTGCCTGGGAGGGTTCCTGTCCTCAGGACAGAAGGGCCAAGGGCTTGGGCGTTTGGGGCCCTTCTGTCCATCCTGTGCCCAGGAAAGAGCTTGCGCTGCAGCCTCCAACACACGGGCCTCCCCTGCTAAGCTTTCTCCATCCCTCCTGCCTCCCCACACCCTCCCACCCTGGCAGCCCAGCCCCTGCCCATGGGACTTCCCAGGAGGGCCAGGGTTGTATCACGTTGGGGGGGGGGGCGGGCTGAGCCCTTCTGTGCCCTGCACAGCTGGATGGGTGGATCCATGAGAAGATGCTGATGGCGCGCGACGGCACACGGGAAGACAGCCACAAGCTGCACAAGAGATGGCTCCGGCACCAGGCGTTCATGGCCGAGCTGGCTCAGAATAAGGAGTGGCTGGAGAAGATCGAGAGGGTGAGGATGCGGGGGGCGCAGGCCCGCCTGCGGCTGCCGTGCTGCTGGGCTCACACCCTGGAGCAGTCCACATCAGCTCCACAGCGCCTCCCAGCTGCATGGCTTTGAGTGACTCGTGTCACCTCTTTGAGCCTCAGCTTGCCCGTCTGTAAAATGGCCAGCATCTCCTTGAATGGTGCTCATAGCCCCCTGTTAAGTATTTCCTATCTTCCCATAGCTTCCTCCCTTGCCATTTGGGGCATTTAAGATAGAAGGTCATGGGGAGTAGCCGGAGAAGCCCTGGGAAACCCAGGGTTAAAGTCACCTTTGGATTCTCATAGCCCTGGGTGCTCACTGCCCAGCCGTGGAGCCTTGGGGAACCGTGTCAGCCCCTGGAACCGGAACTGCTTCCTTGGGCTCTTGTGCACCGACAGTGCCTGGCGCTGTGGTGCCTGCGGGCTTGTTTGTGATATGTAATCCAATATGTGTCGGTCTGGCCCACCGAGGAGCTTGACTTCCGTCTCGGAGGGGGCTCAGAACTTCCCCGACCTCCCCTGGCTGAGCCCCCGGGCTTGCAGCCCGAGATGCCCCCACTCTTCCGATTCCCACAGAGAAACCCAGGTTAACCGGTGGCGCGTGGCAAAGGCAGCCGTCCCAACTCGGAGTGAATGGAAGTTCAGTCTCCCTCGCTTTCTTCTGCCTCGGCCCCCTCTCACGTCATCTGCATGGTGCACGCCCCTGCTTCTGACTGTGTGTCCCCTCCGTGTCTGTCACTCTCCTCCCCTCCGTCCCCTTCCCCACGCCGCTGTCTTCTCTTCCTTCTTGTCTCTCCCACCTCTGGGCCTATCTCCGGCTGTGCCTCTCCCAACTCTCTTCCCCTGTGTGTGTCCGTCGCCCCCACCGCCTGCCCCTGACTCTCCTCTCCTGTTCCCCACCTGCCTGGGCCAGGAGGGCCAGCAGCTGATGCAGGAGAAGCCGGAGCTGGCGGCCTCGGTGCGGAAGAAGCTGGGCGAGATCCGGCAGTGCTGGGCGGAGCTGGAGAGCACCACGCAGGCCAAGGCCCGCCAGCTGTTCGAGGCCAGCAAGGCCGACCAGCTGGTGCAGAGCTTCGCAGAGCTGGACAAGAAGCTGCTTCACATGGAGAGCCAGCTGCAGGACGTGGACCCCGGAGGGGACCTGGCCACCGTCAACAGCCAGCTCAAGAAGCTGCAGGTGAGGCCCCGCGGCCAGGTGGCGGCTCCCTGCACGGTGCTTCACACAGAGGGACTTGAACGCAGGGGTTTGTTGCAAATGCATGGGAGGGGCCGGGAGAGCAGAAAGGAAGTACCGAGGCCGAAATGATTGGCAGCGGCTGCTGTCCGTCAGGGTGTGGGGCCCAGTGGGAAGAGGCAAGGCCCAGAGGCGGCAGGTAAATAACCAGCACGCTGGCGACTTCTTAGGACCCTGGCACCTATGCTCTGGATGGGAAAACCAAGGCCCACAGGTAGAGATGACTGCACAGGATAGTGATGCCGCTCACTGAGCACTTCCTGTCCCGCCTCTGGAGTGAGCCCTCCCAGGCTGTTCCCAGCAGCCTTAGCAGGTCGGTGCTGTTGCAGTGCCCTGTCTTGCCAGTGGGGATGCCGAGGCACAGAAGGCGACGCACCTGCCCAGGGACACACGGTAGCCAGTGTCTCCCTCTGAAGCCAGGGGGCCCTTAGCCCTGCTCCCAGCTGGGCAGCTAGCTCCACAAGCCGTGGCTTGACGCGGTCTGACTGAAGGCAGGCATGGCACTGCCTCGTCTTCCAAGGTGTGATGGCTGCAGCCTTTCTGTGCCAGGAGCGACGCCTGCCTGGGGCTGAAGGGAAGCCGAGGCTTGGGGTGGGGAGGGACACCGAGTTGCCCAGGGAGCAAGTGCCTGGATTCGCACCTGGGTCCCCTGACTCCTACCACTCCCTGCACAGTTACCCCCCCCCCCCAATAAAATGTCTGGCATTAAAGACACAAGATGATGAAATCCTACCCCCCTCCACGTATCCATTTATGTGCGCGTTAGACATTGATTAGGCACCTGCTGTGTGCCATGCACCTCTCTAGGTAGAGCAGCGGCTCACGTAGAGAGGAAGTCACTGCCTGCACGGGGCAGTGAGGCCACTGCCGTCCCCACAGCAGCAGGTCTGCCGGGTCTCCGTCCCCAGGAGTCACAGGTTAGACCTCTCAGTGTCTGCCATCTTAAAAGCGAAGCCTGGGAGATGTCTGAATTATTGATTCGTTTTGAAATCCCAGTGTTGCAGCCATCGCTGTGAACTCAGATGGCGTCCCTGATGAGGAAGAGCTGTGTTTTCCAAAACCAAACCAAATAAGCCAAGAGAATGAGTCTCAGTGAGAGGCCGGCCTTGTTGTGACGCCTGCAGCTTGTAGAATGGAGCTGCCTTCTCACATCTGCTCCTGCGGTCCAGCTGCACAGGGACGTGGCCTCTGAAAACCCCCTCAGTTCACTGGGGAGAGGGTGAGGACGAGAACGGCGAATCACCCCTTTGTATTCGTATAAAAGTAGTTGCAACTTTGCAGGTGCCTTGAAAAGAGCTCCGGGACCCCTGGGGGTCCCTGGGCCAAAACTTTGAGAACCGCTGCTGTGTGCTGTGTGCCCGGCCCATTAGCCCTTCCTCCTGGCAGCCCCATAGGGGGCGCTGTCGTTACTATCACTGTGCCCAGGAAAGACCCACAGCACAGAAAGGAGCCACCAAGCGGCGGCCAGTACCAGGCTCCTCCCACAGTGGGGCACGCAAGCCTCCTGCTGGCCTCCGAGAAGCCCATCACTGCGGGGCCCTGGCCTGAACAGGCGGTGGACACCCAGCAGGTCTGCTCAGTGGCCTCGTTGGTCAGAAAGAGGAGGGGCAGTCAGGGAAGGCAGCTGGAACAGGGGTGGTGAGGACCTGGGCAGTGGAGGCCCGCAGGCTTGGGTTCGGATCACTGGCCATGGCCAGGGCACATGCTCAGTGGCTCCCTGAGCCTCTCCCCTCTTAAGGTGGACGCTACCAGGGCTGGGAAGGGAGTGCTCACTCGGAGCCTAGCGTGTGGGAAGCGGGGATCCATGAGCATGCCTGTCCCAAGCAGAGGGAGAAGACACCCAGGGAAGGTGTGTGCAGGCCGTGGCGGGGGGGGGGGGGGGGCGGCGTGCACAGCTGGCCGGGGGGTCTAGCACTGGGGGGACAGGAAAGGAGAGGGGTTTGCAGCTTGGAAGGAGAATGTCACCAGATGGCTCTGAGACCTCCCGTGAGGCAGGGCAGCCGGCCAGGGCTGAGCTGCAGGGAACAGCGGAAAGTCACGCCCCAGCCTTGCGCCCTCCCCACCCCCCCACCCCTGGGTCTGCAGTCTCCTGCTGGGCCCCTGAGTGCACCCAGGGCTGCCTTCCTAGGAAGCCGTGCCCACGCCCTGCACCGCTGCCGCTGTCCTGAAATTCTTACTAACGGTTGCACAGGGGACTCTTAATTTTCATTTTACGCTGGGCTCCATGAATTATGTAATCCCACCTGCAAGGCAAGAGTGAGGGGCCCTCCTCCGCCTCCCCTCCCAGGGCACCCAGCAGAGGAAGCTGGACTGTGGGTTGGGAGGGCCACAGTCACCCAGCATGGCTCTTTTTTTTTTTTTTTTTTTTAAGATTCATTTATTTGAAAGGCAGAGTTAGAGAGGCAGAGACAGAGAGAAAGAGATCTTTCATCCTCTGATTCAGTCCCCCAAATGGCCTCAAAAGTTGGGGCTCCCCCAGGCTGATACCAGGAGCTTCTTCCAGGTCTGCCACGTGGGTTCAGCGGCCCAAGCACTTGGACCATCTTCTACCGCTTCCCCAGGCCATAACAGGGAGCTGGCTTGGAAGCAGGGCAGCCGGGACTGGAATGGGCGCCTGCATGGGATGCCGGCGCTGCAGCTCTACCCACTAGGCCACAGCACTGGCCCACCCATGTTCCTTTTTGAAAACGTGTTTTGGGGGTGGCGCGTTGACTGTGAGTGTAGGGGCAGGAGTCTGGCACGGAGGCTGTCATTCAGCAGGACGCCCTCGTCCTGTGCCAGGGTGCCTGTGCGGCCCCAACTCCTCTTCCAAGCCGGCTTCCTTCCAGTGATGCCTCACGTGCTGGGGTCTCTGACATTCGTATGGGAGACTTGGATTGAGTTCTGGGCTCCTGCTTTGGCCTGGCCCCGCTGTGGCTGTTTCAGGCATTTAGGGGAGTGAAGTACCAGATGGAACATCTCTCTCTCTCTCTCTCTCTCTCTCTCTCTCTCTCTCCACTGTTTTTCTGACAAGTAAAATTAAAAGAAATAAGGAAAAGTTTTAAAGACAGATGCAGCTACAGTGTGAGTGACAGCTACCTGCACAGCATGGCGCCCTCTGCAGCGGGAGTCATTCCTGTCGCCCCCGTGCTCCCTGCGGCGCCGGCACACCGGGTTCTAGTCCCGGTCAGGGCGCCGGATTCTGTCCCAGTTGCCCCTCTTCCAGGCCAGCTCTCTGCTGTGGCCCGGGAGTGCAGTGGAGGATGGCCCAAGTACTTGGGCCCTGCACCCCATGGGAGACCGGGAGAATCACCTGGCTCCTGCCATCGGATAAGCATGGTGCGCCGGCCGCGGCGGCCATTGGAGGGTGAACCAACAGCAAAGGAAGACCTTTCTCTCTCTCTCTCACTGTCCACTCTGCCTGTCAAAAAATAAAAAAAAAAAAAAAGGTAGATTTATTTTATTTGAAAGGCACGGTTACAGAGAGGCAGAGGTAGAGAGACAGAGAGAGAGAGAGAGAGAGGTCTTCCATTTACTGGTTCGCTCCCCAAATGGCCGCAATGGCCAGAGCTGAGCCAGGAGCATCTACCAGGTCTCCCACCGGGGTGCAGGGACCTGAGGACTTGGGCCATCTTCCACTGCTTTCCCAGGCCACAGCAGAGAGCTGCATCGGAAGTAGAGTGGCCAGGACTTAAAGCCAGGACTTGACCTGGTGCCCATATGGGATGCCGGTGCTGCAGGTGGCAGCTCTACCCACTGACCACTCCCCAGGCTTTGGTTCTCCCAGAGTGACTCCCACTGTGCCCTGCGCCCGGGGAACTGCTGAGCTCCGGTCTCCTTGTAGCTTCTTAGCCATTTCTGTCACAATCGCTCTTCACTGCCTGGGGGAGTTTTGCCCCAGCCGAGCCAAGCAGGCTAAGAGAGGAGCCCCCATTTACTGAGGGCTGGGCTGAGGCCCACAGAGGGCAAAGGATGAGCCTGGGAACACACAGCCAAGGGGGCCAGAGGCAGGGCCCCCACGCTCAGGACTCCTGGGCGCTTTCCCCAGCAGAGGGAGCCCAAGGCAGGGAGTGAGGGGCTCAGTGGCCACGGCCCCCAGCTGGAGGCCAGCTGGGTCTCTGGCGCTGCCCTGGGTAGGAGAGAGGCCACCCACGGGCACTGGGCTTGTGCAGGGGGAGAGGCTGGCCTGGCATCGGGGGGGCTGTGGGTATGAGCGGTCTGCCCCTCTCGACCCGGACTCTCAACTCTCAGTCCTCCCCCTTCTCTCTGTGTCTTTTAGTTCTCTCTCTCTCTCTCTCTCTTTCTCTCTCCTCCCTCCCTCCCACCCTCTCTGTCCCCGCCCCCCCCCCCCCCCCGTCCCTATGCCTCAGTCTCTCTCATTCTCTTGTCTGTCTCCTTTTGCTCTCCTGTTTCCATCTCTCTCTGTCTTTATTTCCCTGTGTCCTGTTCTCTCGCTCTCTCACTCTCTTCTCTGTTTGAATGCTCCTGCTCTGTCTCCCCAACCCCTGCGTCCTCCCCCGCCCCCCCCCCCAGCTGCCGCAGCAGGCTCCCCGACTCCCCAGATCCAGACCACGTGACCCAGAGTCCTGTCTCAGGCCTCAGCCCGACTGTCCCTGCTGGCCAAGGGGCAGATGGTGGAGCCCAGGCCCCGCTTCCCAGCCCTCTGGGGCCGGGCCAGCTGGTCTGGCTCAGCCACAGGCTCCCGCGAGGGCCTGGGGGCTGGTCTCTGGCAGATGGTGGGGGCGGGCAGTCAGGGGGAAATGCACTGGGGGCTTTGCCGCTGTGGGGCTGAGTCCCCAGGGACCCTTCACCACGCCCACCCACCCTCCACGCAAGGCTCTCTCTCCTCCCAGGCTGCACCCTCCTCCCTCTTTTCTTTCTGTCCCTCATTTCTGCGTCCAGCTCAGCACAGCTGGGGGCAGGGAGCGTAGACTGGTGAACTGCGCTGCCCTGGGTTTGAATCCCTTTCCACTGCTGTGTGAGAGAGGCCAAGTGACCCACCATTCTGAGCCCTGTTGTGCACCCCTGATAGAGAGAGGCAGAGCGGCTGAGAGCTTGGTATGTGCTGTGAGATCCTGGGTTTGAATTCTGGTGCTAGGAATTTTTACTGTGGGCCAGTGGCTGCGCCCGTCTGAGCTGAGCCTCAGTTTTCCCAGCTGGGCAATGGGAAGGCAGCAGCTGACTCCAGGTTGCTGCAGGGAACAGGGCTGTTTGGGAAGCGGCCTCTTCTGTTGTTGTTCTGAACCTTTGGTGTCTTTTTAAAGATTTTAGCTAAAATTCCTACACGCTAGAATGCACACATCTCCAGTGTGCAGTTCCGTGGCCTTTAGTGTATTTAGCTGGACAGTGCTCACCATTGTCTAATTCCAGAACATTCCCTTCACCCACAACCGTTAACATCACTCCCGTTTCTTCCTCTGCTGATGTAGTTCCTGCCTGTCTGGATTTGCCTGTCCCCGACGTGTCACATGATTGGGATCATACGACACGCGCTCCGTGTGGCTGGCTCCTGTCGGTGTGCTGTGGGCGGCACCAGCCCTTCCTGGCTCCTCTGCGTTTCATGTTTAATGCTGGTTTGATTTTAAACATGTCACATCCTTAATGTTACCCAGCCAGGAGAAAGGGAGCAGCAGAGGCACGAGCCAGCCTCACTGAGGGAGCACCTGCTTCCTGCCAGGCAGGGTGCTAGGCCCTGGGACCCAGCCAGGGGCAGAACAGACATGGCGCCAGCCCCACATGGGCACATCGGCAGGCAGCTGGATCAGAAGCAGAGCTGGGCACTCATAGGGAACACGGGCATCTTAACAGCTGAGCCAGACACCCACCTCAGGACTCTCTGTCCCTGCTTCTGAGCCCCGCGCTCATTTGTGTTGGCCCCACTGTCAGGCAGTCTCCCCCAGTGGTGGCAACTGTGGGCCCCACCCCCCAAGTCTACATCCCAGCGTCTTAGGAAGCCCATGGGAAGAGGGTGCCATCTCTGTGCACACAACACTTTTCCAGCAAAAACGGGAGTAGTTTTCATTGGCCCATCTTGGTCACATGCCCTCCTCTGATCCAATCCCTATAGCCAGAGAGATTCGATGTTCTCATTGGTCAGGCCTGAGTCACATGGCCATTCTTAGACCTCTGGTCAGGCCTGAGTCACATGGCCGTTCTTAGACCTCTGGGCTGCAGTCCTGCAGGAAGTCCAAAGAGTTTTATTGGGCCAGTTTAGGTAACATGGCCGTCCCCGACCCAATCCTGGCGGCCAGAGTGAATTCAGTGCTCTGACTGGCCAGCCTTGGGACAGATGACTGCCTTTGGAATCCTGGGTTTCCTTAGTTCACGCAAGTGGCTGAGCCCTGAGGAATGGCATCTGAGGAGCTGGGCAGGTAAAAGCAGCTGTTCTCTGTCGCAGGACTGGGAGCCAAAGTCCTGAGTAGGTTCCTGAGGGTTTTGTTTGTTTGTTTGTAAGATTTTTTTTTTTTTTTTTTGAAATCAGAGAAGCAGAGAGAGAGAAATCTTCCATCCTCTGTTCACTCCCTAAGTGGCTGCAATGGCCAGAGCTGGGCCAGTCTGAAGCGGGGAGCCAAGAGCCAGGAGCTTCCTACGGGTCTCCTGGGTGCAGGGCCCCAAGCACTTGGTCCATCTTCTGCTGGTTTCCCAGGTGCATTAGCAGGGAGCTGGATGGGAAGTGGAGCAGCCGGGACTCAAACCAGTTCCCATACAGGATGCTGGTGCTGCAAGGTGGCGGCTTTACCTGCCACACCACAGTGCTGGCCCAGGTCTTGAGTTTTGGCTTGCTGTAGTCTGTTACCACTTAATTTCGTTGCGATTTTGTTTTCTTCCCTGGAGTTCCTCCATCTGTTTAGAATCACACGAGGAGTATGTAAATGTATTCCTTTGGTAAGGAGGTCTTCCTAACCTTGTCTTCAGTAAAACAAAGTCTCCTTTCAACCCCCGCCCCAACCCCTCGCCCACAAGAGAGCTTCCATTCCCATCTGTTGTCCAACTGGCTCCACCCCTCCCTGTGCACTCACAAGGGGCCTAGATGGATACATTTTAAATGTTTCTGTTTCTCCTGTCTAAGTTTCTGAATGGGTCTTCATGGCGCAAACATCAGCCATGATAGAACAAGCGCACATGGAAGTGGTCTGCTGCCTCCCTGTTTTCCATCCCCTGAGTTCTCAGCCATCTGTTGTTGGTTTCCTGTTTACCGCAGGGTTTTCATGCATGTGCACAATGCCGGCCACTGCAGATGCACAGCCTATGGTGGCGCTAACCTGCTGTCCCTCTTCACAGTAACTCTTAGGGATTCACCCATGGGCGCACAGGCTGGCTCCGATTGTTTTAAAGATTTATGTATTTACTTGAAAGACGGAGAGAGAGAGAGAGAAACAGAGATCAATCTTCTATCTGCTGATTGACTCCCCACATGGCCACAACAGCTAAGGCTACTGGGCCAGGCCAAAGCCAGGAGCCCAAAACTCCATCCAGGTCTCCCATACGGGTGGTAGGGACGCAAGTACCTGGGCCGTCATCTGCTGTCTTCCCAAGCACATTGGCAAGAAGCAGGATTGGAAGCGGAGCAGCCGAAGCTTGAACTGGTGTTCCGGTACGGGATGTTGGTGTTGCGAGCGGCTGCTCCACTGCTGTGCTACACGTCACCAGCCTAGCTGGTTCACTCTTGGTGGACATGAGGTCGTCCCACTGCAAACTCTGCGCCAGCGTCCTTGGACACCTCTTTGTGCCCATGCGCCAGGACTGCTGGAGGCATTTTCCTGGAAGTAGGAAAGCAGGTGCTGGATCAGGCGGCTGCACACTTTGCGTCTGGGGAGGACCTGCCAAACCGCCTTCCAAGAAGGCTCCGCCAGTTGACACCACAACCGGCAGAGGCCGAGTGTGCCCACTGCTCCTTTGCCAACTACATATTTTCCACCTTTGACGTTTCGGCCAATCTGATGACTAGGAAGGGGTGTCCTGTGTTCATTTGTGTTTCCCTGCTGCTCAGTGAGGCCG
Source organism: Oryctolagus cuniculus (assembly GCF_964237555.1). Taxonomy (NCBI): domain Eukaryota; kingdom Metazoa; phylum Chordata; class Mammalia; order Lagomorpha; family Leporidae; genus Oryctolagus; species Oryctolagus cuniculus. The sequence continues at coordinate 13,802,991 of NC_091449.1, read as the reverse complement.
AGCAGTGTGATGCGTATTTCTTTGTGCATTGCCTGCCCACAGCTGAGACTCGTTGCTCTTCGGGCAGTCTCTTTCTTTGCCAATGGTTTTCATTTATGTGTTGGGCCACTCATCACTCAGGGCCTGTTGTTGGGCCAGGCGGTGTTCTAGATGCCCGGAGACACAGCAGTGAGCTCGACACAGCTCCTGTCCTCCCGGGACTCACTCTAGAAGCAGGAAACCAGTTTGGAAAAAATAAAAATGAAAAAGCACAAGAGAGTTGTTCTGGGCCGACATTGTGGCGCAGTGAGTTAAGCCGCTGCCGGAGACACCAGCATCCCATATCAGAGCACAGGTGGGAGTCCCAGTGCTCCGCTTCTGATCCAGCGCCCTGCTAATGCACCCGGGAAAGCAGCAGTGCCACCCACGTGGGAGACCCAGACAGGGTTCCAGCCTGGCGCAGCCCCACTCCTACCCCCTCCCTACTGCCGCCATTGTGGTCATTTGGAGAGTGAACCAGCATCTGGATGGAGGATCTCTCTCTGTGTCTCTCTGCTTTTCAAATGAATGAGTAAATAATTTTTGAAAAATTATTTACTAGAAAGGCAGAGTTACAGAGAGACAGAGAGAGGTCTTCCATCCGCTGGTTCCCTTGCCAAATAGCCCCAGTGGCCAGAGCTAGGCCAGGCCAAAGCCAGGAGCTTCTGCCAGGTCTCCCATGTGGCTGCAGGGGCCCAAGCACTTGGGCCGTCCTCCGATGCTTTCCCAGGTGCATTAGCAGGGAGCTGGATTGGAAGAGGAACGTCCAGGACACGAACTGGCACCACAGGCAGTGGCTTTACCCACTATGCCACAGCACCTGCGCCAATAATTTTTTTTTAACTAAGAGCTGTGGAGACGAAGCAGACACTTTTTTTTTTTTAAGAGTTATTTATTTTATTTGAAAGACAGAGAGGCAGAGGCAGGGGGAGAGAGAGAGAGAGGTCTTCCATCTGCTGGTTCACTTCCCAGATGGTTGCAATGGCCAGAGCTGCACCGATCTGAAGCCAGGATCCTGAAGCTTCTCCCTGGTCTCCCACGTGGGTGCAGGAGCCCAGCGACTTGGGCCACCTTCTGCTGGTTTCCTGGGCCATAGCAGAGAGCTGGATCAGAAGTGTGGAAGCCAGGACTAGACCTGGTGCCCATGTGGGATACCGGCGCTGCAGGTTGCGGCTTACCCGCTGCGCCATGGCACCGGCCCCGCAGAATTCTTCTAGAGGGGCTTCTTCGACGGAAGGAGAGCAGGTCTTTGCTCCGACACCACCACGTGTGCCTCCAGTTTGTCACCCTGCCTTCCTACTCCGTCTGCCAGGCGCTGGCTGATGCAGAGCATTTGCCTGTTTATGGGGTCAGGTTTATAAATCTTTCCCTCCACGGTCTTTGTGCTTGGAAAGGTTTTCTCCATTCCAAGGCTTTAAAAGCCTCCGCCGAGGTTTCCTTATGGATTTTCTTACTCCGTTTGCGTCTTTAATCCACATCTGGTGTTGTTTTCCGTCTAAGGAGCAAGGAAGGGCTCCAGCTGGGCCGGTTCGCCAGCTGGCGGTGACGGTCCACTAAACCACCCGTGGGATCCAAGTGGCCTCTGGGAAACGCATGAACCCTCCCGTGCAGCCGCCGCGTCTGCTTTTGCAATTTCTGCCCGCCCCTCCAGCGCGCCCGCCGTCCAGATCACCATGGCTTTGTGTGTGTTTGGGTATCTGGAAAGGGTGACTCCGGCCCATTGCTTAACTTCCCGGGCCTCTGTTTCCTGCTCTGTGACGTGGATCCGACCCAGCTCGAACGGTGGTTCCGTGACTTGATGGGTTAATGGCCACTTTAGTGCCGGGCCAGGGTTGCGGCGTGGGGGGCAGGGGGGCAGGTAAACCTCTTGGAGATGGCGATAGCAGAGCTGAAATCTGATCTGCAGAGGGGGCTGCGGGGTCGGGCGCGGGAACCGCGGCTGACCCCTGCCCCTGTGCCCACAGTCAATGGAGTCACAGGTGGAGGAGTGGTACCGCGAGGTGGGAGAGCTGCAGGCGCAGACGGCGGCGCTGCCGCTGGAGCCGGCGAGCAAGGAGCTGGTGGGCGAGCGGCAGAACGCGGTGGGCGAGCGCCTGGTGCGCCTGCTCGAGCCACTGCAGGAGCGCCGTCGCTTGCTGCTGGCCTCCAAGGAGCTGCACCAGGTGGCGCACGACCTGGACGACGAGCTGGTGAGAGGGCGGGGCCGGGGCGGCTGAGACCCGCCCCCTGAGGAGCTGATGGACGTTCAGCCCTTGGCGTAGTCACTCCCCACCTGTTGATGTATTCACACATTCGCCCTTTATTCCTTCCTCCCTCACTTATTGCTCATTTGTCCACTCATCTATGGAGTTCCTCACTCACTCACTTCCTGATTTGCTCGTTCATTCATTCACCTTCTCACTGCTCTGCCCACTGACTTGGTCATTGCAGTCCCAGCCCTGTGTCTGGGGAACACGGACATCGTGGGGGTGACCAAGGCCACTGCTGTCCACAAGGGACTTGGGGTCCAGGGGAGGAACACCTGTCCCCAGACAGTGGTCACCCTGGGTGGTTAGGGCTATGATGGGGGGAGGGGGTCTAGGCCATGGGCGCCCAGAGAAGGCAGCTGGCCAAGGGTCTGTGCGAGGGGCTCGGGCTTTAGCTGGGATGCAGGGGTCCTCGGGTGCATCCTCCCCTGACCTGCTCCCCGTGTCTCCTCCCCAGGCCTGGGTTCAAGAGCGGCTGCCACTGGCCATGCAGACAGAGCGGGGCAGTGGTTTGCAGGCTGTCCAGCAGCACATCAAAAAGAACCAGGTGAGCTGGACCAGGTGAGGGAGTGAGCCAGGACACCTCGGATACAGGTGACAGAAAACAGCTCAAGGTGGCTGGAGTCCAGAACCGGGAATTTGTTGGCCCTTGCATTGAAAATAGTGGGGGTAGCAGGTGCGCGGTGTCAAGTTCCCCCAGACCCCCTCGTGACTCTCTGGGCTGCGTGGTTGCGGTTTCCCCCCTCGGTTAGCTTTGTTCTCAGGCCAGTTGTCCTCTCCTGTGACGCTGAGGGCCTCTGGCAGATCCTGCCAGCAAAACTGAAGCCAGAAACGTCCAGCCCCAGTCCCAGGGGCGACTCTTACTGGCTCAGCTGAAGTCAGACGCCCACTCCTGAGCGTGACCGGGCTGGCCAGGGATCTGGAGTGCTGCTTAGCCTGGCCCGGGCCATGCCAGAGCCTGCTGGTGAAGTCAGCCTTGGTGACCCAGGCTCAGGTGGACAGGAGGAGGTTCTGCGAAGGAAAATGGGGGTCCCATGACTCAAAGTAAGGGGACAGGTGAGAGCAAGGAAAGGCAGCAGACAGAAGCTCAGCCAACACCCACAGGGAGAAGGAGCGTCCGTGAGAGGGTGCTGGCCCCAGAGGAGCGGGGTGGTAAGGGGCCTCCACAGCTGAGTGGAGCAGTGGTTCTCAAACTGAGAGAGAGGAACCCTCTTAGTGTTCAGGCAGAAAAGAACTAGCAGGCGTTGGGTGAGGCCTCACCAGGGGCCCAGTGCCGAGCGTGGGCTGCTCGAGCAAGCCCTGCTCGCCACACACCGTCCCGAGGGGCCCGGGGCGCACCCAACCACAACCCCCAAGGGAGACGTCAGCAGGCCACCGCTGGCCTTGGAGCTTAGGCCAGCGCCTCTGTCTGCTCTCCCGTGAAGGGGAATGATCGTGCCACCTGGCTCCTGGGGTCCGAGTGAGGAGATGACCCCAGCAGGTGCAGCCCGTCCTTAGCACAGCTCCTGGCAGGTGGCAGGCGCTCAGGAGGTGGTGGCTGTGACTGGGAGCGCTGTTTGCCACTTGAGAAAACCAAGGCACAGGGCCGGCGCCGCGGCTCACTAGGCTAATCCTCCGCCTAGCGGCGCCGGCACACCGGGTTCTAGTCCCGGTCGGGGCGCCGGATTCTGTCCCGGTTGCCCCTCTTCCAGGCCAGCCCTCTGCTGTGGCCAGGGAGTGCAGTGGAGGATGGCCCAGGTGCTTGGGCCCTGCACCCCATGGGAGACCAGGAAAAGCACCTGGCTCCTGGCTCCTGCCATCGGATCAGCGCGGTGCGCCGGCCGCAGCGCGCCGGCCGCGGCGGCCATTGGAGGGTGAACCAACGGCAAAAGGAAGACCTTTCTCTCTGTCTCTCTCTCTCACTGTCCACTCTGCCTGTCAAAAAAAAAAAAATGATGGACAGGGCTGGATCCCTGTTCATTTAAAAAAAAAAAAAAAAAGAAAACCAAGGCACAGCTTAAATGGACAGCAGCAAGTACACAGCTGACCGAGGGAACCTCCTGGGGAGGTGGGACCCTCCGTGTCTTCACCTGGGCTCCTTGGTGTGTGCGAGGGAGAATGTGGCCTCCAGTGCACCTGCGAGCCAGGCCACGCAGACCCTGTGGGTACCAAGATCTGTGGGTGCTCCGGTCCCTTGTGCCGGATGGCAGGGTGTTTTCCTGCAAGCTGCCCTGCCCTCCTGGACGGGTCACATCATCTCTAGCTAACTTATCCTTAATGCAAGGGAAATGCTGTGGGCACAGCTGCGTTGCTTGGGAAATACCATTCTGTGCAGACTAAGTTTTTTTTTTTTCCTGAATATTTTCCAGCTGGGGTACCCGAATGGGAGTGCAGAGGGACAGATAGGGAGGCAGGGCTGTAGATTTCCGAGCAGCCCGCCACCCTACCTTTCACCCCCAGCGTCTTGGTTCCGTCTGGGTCTGCAGCGGACACGTCCCTACACTCTCCTTTGTCTGCACCTGCTTTCCCACCGGCAGGGCCGGGGTGCAGGGAGCCGGGACCCACATGATGCTTCCTGGGTCCCTGGCGCTTGGCGAACGATCCGCGGGTGCGTGGGCGGGCAGCTTCCAGATCTGGCCAGGCCTTTGAGAGCGCCCTCAACGTCCTCCTCCATCTCCTGTCCCAGGGCCTGCGGCGCGAGATCCAAGCCCACGGGCCGCGCCTGGAGGAGGTGCTGGAGCGAGCGGGTGCGCTGGCGTCGCTGCGCAGCCCCGAGGCCGAGGCGGTGCGCCGGGGCCTGGAGCAGCTGCAGGGCGCCTGGGGCGGCCTGCGGGAAGCGGCTGAGCGGCGGCAGCAGGCGCTAGACGCCGCCTTCCAGGTGGAGCAGTACTATTTCGACGTGGCCGAGGTGGAGGCGTGGCTGGGCGAGCAGGAGCTGCTCATGATGAGTGAGGACAAGGGCAAGGTGCGCCCGGGCTGGGGGCGCGAGGGCCTGGGGGCGCCGGAGCCCAGCGCCGGGCGCCGCGGCCTCACCGCGGGCGCCGTGTGCCCCCGCCCAGGACGAGCAGAGCACGCTGCAACTGCTGAAGAAGCACTTGCAGCTGGAGCAGGGCGTGGAGAACTACGAGGAGAGCATCGCGCAGCTGTCGCGGCAGTGCCGGGCGCTGCTGGAGATGGGGCACCCGGACAGGTGGGCGGCCGGGGGCGGCGCGCGGCTGGGAGGCGGGCGGCGCCTGGGCACCCTGCGACTCCTGTAGGGGTGGGGGGAGAGGGGAGGGGCAGCCCTGCTGTGGGAAGGGAGGGTTGCAGGTGTGCGCGCGCGCGGGGTGGGGGGCGTCGCAGCTGGGTCCCGGAAGTCTCAGGGGGCTCCATCCCTGCCGGTCCCTGTCCCCCCCGTCAGCGAGCAGATCAGCCGGCGGCAGTCGCAGGTGGACCGGCTGTACGTGGCCCTCAAGGAGCTGGGCGAGGAGCGCAGGGTGGGCCTGGAGCAGCAGTACTGGCTGTACCAGCTCAGCCGCCAGGTGGACGAGCTGGAGCACTGGATCGCGGAGAAGGAGGTGGTGGCCGGCTCGCCGGAGCTGGGCCAGGACTTCGAGCACGTCTCTGTGAGCATCTGGGAGTAACAGTGCCCCCCAGCGGCCGGGGTGTGCGCTGCCGCGGTCCTCTGGGCCTCCGTTTCCCCATCCCGAGAGTGAGATTAACAATAGCAGCCGCGTGAGGCTCCAGTGTGGGACAAGGGGGTTCATACCAGGTAAAGCAGGTAGGACCGGCACGTGGCACACAGAGCGCCTGGCAACAGTAACATGCGCTACTGTTATTGCTACAGAGTATGTATGCAGTAAGTGTGAGGTTTTATCATTTGTATTTACTGGAAAGGCAGAGAGAGAACTCCCAGAGAGGGAGAGACAGAGAGAGAGAGCTCCCATCCGCTGGTTCTCTCCCCAAATGCCCGCACCAGCTGGGACTGGACCAGGAACCCAATCAGGCCTCCCACATGGGTGGCAGGGACCCAGCTGCTTGAGCCGTTACTGCTGCCTCCCAGAGTGCACATGAGCGGGAAGTTGGGGCCAGGCAGGAGCAGAGCCCAGACTCAAACCCAGGCACTCCCGTGTGGGATGTGGGTGTCCCAGCCGGCAGCTTAATTGCTAAGCCAGAGTCAGCTCCAGACACTGGGTTTTCTTAAAGTGTTGTGACTTGCACTTGCCACACACGATGGGGATGTGGAAGGGGGTTGGTGTATGTAATACCCCGCCCACCCCACCCCCACCCCGACCCCCTGCTTCCTGGTGGCAGGTGCTGCAGGAGAAATTCTCGGAGTTTGCCAATGAGACGGGCACGGCAGGGCGGGAGCGGCTGGCGGCCGTGAACCAGATGGTGGACGAGCTCATCGAGTGCGGCCACACAGCGGCAGCCACCATGGCCGAGTGGAAGGACGGGCTGAACGAGGCCTGGGCCGAGCTGCTGGAGCTCATGGGCACCCGCGCCCAGCTGCTGGCCGCCTCCCGGGAGCTGCACAAGTTCTTCAGCGACGCCCGGGAGCTTCAGGGACAGATCGAGGAGAAACGGAGGCGGCTGCCCCGCCTGACGGCGCCGCCGGAGCCGAGACCCAGCGCCAGCTCCATGCAGCGCAACCTGCGAGCCTTCGAACATGACCTGCAGCTCCTCGTGTCCCAGGTGGGGCGGAGCGGCCGGCAGGGGCAGGTGGGAGGGCGGAGCAGGTGGAGAGAGGCGGCAGCAGGGCAGGTAGGAGCAGGCCAGGGGACAGCAAGGACTGGCTCGCGGTGCAGCGGGCGTGGCAGAAGTGAGACACAGCTTCCGGCAGAGACTGCTCCTTAAACTGCAAAGCGAATCTTGCCCGAATCCAGGTGTAGAGACTAACGGGGAGTTGGGCGAGGGCGAAGCGAAATGTGGCCGTGGGCAGAGAGAAGTTAGACTGCAGGTCTTTGATGGGCACCGTGTGATTTTTCTGAAAGGAACTTGATGGGGAGAGTTGAAAAGGCCATGAGCTGATGGGAATCAGACAGAGGCTGAGACAGGGGTGGGGAGGTGGTCTGGGGAATCGGAGGGCAAAGAAGCTGCAAATCCTGGAGAACCGGGCGCCAGGGCTAAAGGGAATGGGACTCTGGGAATTTTTTTTTTAAGATTTTATTTATTTGATAGGTGGAGTTATAGGCAGAAAGAGAAAGACAGAAAGAGAGGTCTTCTATCTGCTGGTTCACTCCCCAGATGGCCGCAACAGCCGGAGTTGAGCTGATCCAAAGCCAGGAGCCAGGAGCTTCTTCTGTGTCTCCCATGTGGGTGCAGGGGCCCAAGCATTTGGGCCATCCTCTGCTGCTTTCCCACCATAGCAGAGAGCTGAATTGGAACAAGAGCAGCCGGGACTCGAACCAGCACCCATGTGGGATGCTGGTGCTGCAGGCAGGGGCTTAGTTTACTGCACTAACCCCCCTGGGAAATACTTATAAGTTCATTAATGTATTTGAGAGGCAGAGAGAGAGAGAGCTCCTGTCTGCTGGGTCAGTCCCCAAATGCCCACATCAGCCAGGGACGGGCTGTGCCAGAGCTGGGAGCTGGGAAGTCGATCCAGGTCTCCCACGTAGGTGGCAGGAACCAGTCACTGAGCCTTTGCTGCCGCCTCGCAGGGTCTGCATTCGCAGGGGCCTGGGAGTCGGAAGCCACAGGTGGGCCTCAAACTCAGGCACTGCAGTGTGGGACACGGCGTCCCAGCCACTGAGCCAAATGCACACCCCTGGACAATCACATTTTTTTTTTTTTTGACAGGCAGAGTGGACAGAGAGAGAGAGAGAGAGAGAGACAGAGAGAAAGGTCTTCCTTTGCCGTTGGTTCACCCTCCAATGGCCGCCGCGGCTGGCATGCTGCGGCCGGCACACCGCGCTGATCCGATGGCAGGAGCCAGGTGCTTCTCCTGGTCTCCCATGGGGTGCAGGGCCCAAGCACTTGGGCCATCCTCCACTGCACTCCTGGGCCACAGCAGAGAGCTGGCCTGGAAGAGGGGCAACCGGGACAGAATCCGGCGCCCCGACCGGGACTAGAACCCGGTGTGCCGGTGCCGTAAGGCGGAGGATTAGCCTAGTGAGCCGCGGTGCCGGCCGACAATCACATTTATAAGTCAGGAATTAGACCACGAGTCTGCCAGCCATTGAGTGAACAGGTCCCTCCCGGAGAGGTGGTCACCGTGAAAGGAATCGGGCGATTGAACGAAGCCGGGGAGAGCAGGACTCGTACAGCAGAGCCGATGGGGACTGGGCAGGGGACTGCCGGCAACAGAGTCACCCCGCGGGAGGAAACTGGGCAGTCAGGGTCTGAAACAAACCGGATGGAGTAAACCTGGAGAGTGAGCTCAAGGAACAGCAGGTGGACAGGGCTTTCCCAGAGGAAACCGGATGCAAGAGAGAGAGGTGGGGGGCACCCAGAACCCCCCAGGAGGTGTGAGGGTCAGAGCAGGTGCGGCAAAGAGGCTGGGCCGGAAGCCTGGGGGTGGAGCCGCAGGTGCAGGCGCCCCCCCCCTCGAGCTTTGCACTGGGCCAGCAGCCAGGGGACAGGGAGGGCAGACCCCGGGCCCGGGCCGACCCGCCGTGCCCTTTCCCCCTGCCCAGGTCCGGCAGCTGCAGGAGGGAGCCGCCCAGCTGCGCACGGTGTACGCGGGGGAGCACGCCGAAGCCATCGCCGGCCGGGAGCAGGAAGTGCTGCAGGGCTGGCAGGCGCTGCTGGCCGCCTGCGAGGACGCCCGCCTGCACGTCAGCTCCACGGCCGACGCCCTGCGCTTCCACAGCCAGGCCCGCCACCTGCTCTCCTGGATGGATGGCATCGCTGGCCAGATCGGGGCCGCCGACAAGCCCAGGTGCCCCGGCCCCCCTCCTGCCTCTGGCTGCCCCACCCAACCCCAGGGCCCCCCAGTCCCCGGACAGCTCCCTTCCCCTAAGACTCTGCAGCAGCCAACAACGTGGGGGGGCACCTCTGGGTGCCAGGCGCTATTCTAGGTGGCTGCTGTGGGTTAAGACCCCTTGTCGGGCCTGGCACCGGGGCCTCAGCACACAGGGCCCTCTCTCCGTGCCCTCCCCGTGGGGTCGCGGCATGGGACGGCCTGGGGAGAGCTGAGGCCCCACGTGTCAGGCTGAGTGAGCACCTGGCACAGCATCTCAGCGACCTGACCCACACGGTTCCATGTGCGTGTCCGGCAGAAGCCCCCGGGTCTCTCCCTCGTCGCTCCTGGGTGTCCTTTGCTGGGCCCCCTGCATCCAGCTGCCGACGGGAAAAGACAGCAGGAAGGCCAGGCAGGAGGCTCAGGCACCGCGCCTGCACGCACCTGCTGTTGGCCGAGTGCCCCCTTCCCCTGCCCTCCAGGCCAGCTGGACGTGTGGCCTGGCCGGGTGCCCAGGCAGAGGGGACTTGGAGGGCGAGGGCAGTGGCGTTGTTTGTGTCATTGTGGCGCCTCGAGCCCCGCTCATTTACTCTGAAGGAGTTTATGGAAGGCCGGGCTGTGCTAGGTGGCGACAAGGCCAAGCCCCGCCCCGAAGCAATGCACAGTCCAGCCACACAGACGCCCCCGCCCCCAACCCCTCCCCATGTCACTGAAGCACCTGGTCAGCGCCATAAAGTGAGGTAAGGGCCAAGGTGACAGCTGGCAAGGCCCCTCTGGGTCTGTGGCGTTGGAGTGGAGAATGACAGGAGTCCGGTGAACTTTTGGGGGAAGGTTTCCAGGCGGAACAGGTGCAAAGGCCCTGAGGTGGGCTTGGGTCAGGCCTGTGTGAGGAGGCACCAGGCGACCACTGCAGCTGGATGGAGTGGGGAGAATCAAGAGTGGTAGGCAGTGGGGCCTTGGAAGCCACATGGCGGGGGAGGTGTCTGGAAGCCCTGGGGGAGCTCAGAGCAGGGAGTGATGTGCTTGGTTGAACATTTGAGGAAAATCCTTCCACCCCATGCCGGGGCAGGGTAGCTGAGGAGAAGGCTGGAGGCTGGCGGGCCAGCCAGGACGCTGCTGCAGGGAGCAAGTGGGAGACAGGGGTGGCTGGGACCAGCGTGGCGGTTGTGGGGATGGAGAGAGGGGCTTGGTGTTCCTGTCCACAGCCGCAGTGACATCCGGTCTTGAACCCCCGACTTCGGCCACTCTGGTTTCAAGCTGTACGCTGCTGTACGCTGCCACACCTCCCCCCCCAACACCCCTGCTGCGTTCTTTTAGAACAAAGCCCTACCACTGGGTCATTTCCCAGGGTGCTGGTTCAATCTGTAGATGCCCGGGCCTCGCTGGTGGACTGGCTTCAGATGCAGAGGGAGAGAGGAGCGTGGGTGGCAGATGGGTAGGTTCCCAGGGAGAGGGAGGGAGGGGAAGCTTGCTCCAGGCACACAGGTGTGCGCCTGGAATGCTGGACCACTAGACGGCAGTGGTGTCGTGGCCATCTTGGCTGCAGGAAGTGGATGCTCTTGGCACGGAGCCCCGAGGACACGCACTGCGATGTGGCGCTGTCGGGAAGAAGTCCAGACACATGAGGTCTCACAGAGCCTAACTGCTAACTGCAGGAATGGGGGGAATTTGTTCTGGACATACGATGACCCAGCACCGCACTGTCCAAGCATCACATAATGCAAGACACACAAATAACTTAACCTCTTCTTATAACCATGTTAGCATAGTAAAGGAAGCAGGTGAAAAAAATGAAATATAACAATACATCATAATTAGCCCAATAATGTTGTCACTTCCATGTGTCATCAATAAATTTTTTAAAGATTTATTTATTTGAAAGCCAGAGTTACAGAAAGCAAAAGGGAGAGACAGACAGAGAGATGTTCCATCTGCTAGTTCACTCCCCAGATAGCCACAATGGCCAGGCTGGGCCAGGCTGAAGCCAGGAGCCAGGAACTTCATCTGGGTCTCCCCCTTGGGTTCAGGGGCCCAAGCACTTGGGCCATCGTCTGCTGCTTTCCCAGGCCATTAGTAGGGAGCTGGATCGGAAGTGGAGCAGCTGGGACTTGAACTGGTGCCTGTATGGGATGCTGGCACTGCAGGCAGCAGCTTACTCCATGATGCCACAATGCTGGCCCCATGTCATCAGTATTAAAATGGTGGTATTCTTAAACAAAACCCTTGGAAGGGCAGAGTCATTGGCCAGCAGGACCTTAAGAAGCGTAGTTTTGGGGGCTGGCGCTGTGGCACGGTAGGCTGAGCCTCCACCTGCAGCGCTGGCATCCCGCACAGGCACCAGTTCGTGTTCTGGCTGCTTCTGGTCCAATCCAGCTCTCTTTTAATGGCCTGGGAAAGCAGTGGAAGATGGCCCAAGTGCTTGGGCCCCTGCACCCACGAGGGAAGCTCCTGGCTCCCAGCTTCAGGTTGGCCCAGCTCCAGCCGTTGCAGCCATTTGGGGAGTGAACCAGTGGATGGAAGACCTTTCTCTCTTTCTCCCTCTCTAACTCCGCCTCTTAAATAAATAGATCTTATAAAAAAAAAAAAAAAAAAGCCCAGTCACAGAAAGCTTCAAACATTGACCTTGAAAGCCTGGAAGGTTCAAGTCACAGTAGCACACAACGTTGGCACCCTGGAAACCTGAAGTCCTCAGATCTGTGGGGAGGAGCCTTGGACCTTAGAACCTGCTCCTGGGGGCAGATGTGGTGAGCGGCGCAGGGCGCCAGCCGCCAGCTGCAGGGCTCGGGCCTGGCCAGGTGCCACGTGTCCAGGGAGGGCGGAGGGAGGCCGCTGTGCTCAGACCCCTGCCCTCCGCCCGCTGCAGGGACGTGTCGTCCGTGGAGGTGCTCATGAACTACCACCAGGGCCTGAAGGCCGAGCTGGAGGCGCGGGTGCCCGAGCTGACCGCCTGCCAGGAGCTGGGGCGCTCCCTGCTGCTCAACAAGAGTGCCGTGGCTGACGAGGTGCGAGGGGCTCCGGGGTCCCCTCCGCCTCCCAGGCACAATGTGGGAGCCCCCCCTGATGCCCCTCCCACCCACCCATCACCCCAGATCCAGGCACAGCTGGACAAGCTGGGAACCAGGAAGGAGGAGGTGTCGGACAAGTGGGACCGCCACTGGGAGTGGCTGCAGCAGAGTGAGTGGGGCCCAGACACGTGGCGCAGGCGCGCAGGGCCACGCTTCTGCTCCTGCGTGTCTGGCCAGGGTCTACAGGGCGGCTCAGGCATGCTTTGCACACTGTACGTGAATCCCCCAAAAGCAAATACCAGGGCTAGGAGGGTGGATGAGGCCTCGTCATTGAATCCCTGGAGGCAGGCACCTGGTGGCCAGGGCTGGCCTGGGGGAGGCCGGGTGGCGTGGAAGGCCAGGGCAGAGAGCCACTGCCCCAGGCGGGGGCCCCCAGCGCCCTCACCCCGCGTGCCTCCCCCAGTGCTGGAGGTGCACCAGTTCGCTCAGGAGGCCGTGGTCGCCGATGCCTGGCTGACAGCCCAGGAGCCGCTGCTGCAGAGTCGGGAGCTGGGCAGCAGCGTGGACGAGGTGGAGCAGCTGATCCGGAGACACGAGGCCTTCCGCAAGGCGGCCGCCGCCTGGGAGGAGAGGTTCAGCTCCCTGCGGCGCCTGACCACGGTCAGCACCTGGGCCCTGCCCTTCTCCCTCCGCGGCCCCCGCACCCATCTCCCTGTGTGGGACGGGCACCTGCAGGCTGTGTGGAGTGAGGGCAGACACACCTTGGAGAGGGCAGGGGTGGGGGTGGGCCTGTCACCCACAGTGATGGCCCGGGACGGCCGGGATGTGCTGGGGCAGGACAGGGAGGGATGGGGCAGCGCTGGGGAGGACTGGGGGGACCCAGAGCACTTGTCCCCGCCTGCGGGTGTCTGAGCTGAGACTGGGCCAAAGAGGTGAAGAGGCAATTGCAATGAAGGCCTGAGGTTGGGCCGGGGAGGAGGGAGGAAGTGGGGGTTGGGAAGGCACCTGGAGGAAGACACGGTTCCCCGAGTCTCACATGGGTGCCTACTGGAGGGAGTCAGACTGGAGCGTTGGGCCAAGGGTGCGGTGTGGGCACAGACCCCGGCAGTTGGGATTTCCAGGGTCGATAAACGGAGCCACCTTCCCACCCCTGCCTGCACCCTGCCCCTGGCCCCTCCATCCCCAGATCGAGAAACTCAAAGCGGAGCAGAGCAAGCAGCCGCCCACTCCCCTGCTGGGGCGCAAGTTCTTCGGGGACCCCACGGAACTGGCGGCCAAGGCGGCGCCCCTGCTGCGGCCCGCGGGCTACGACAGGGCCTTGGAGCCCCTGGCCCGCCGGGCTTCGGACACGTTGTCGGCCGAGGTGCGGACACGGGTCGGCTACGTGCGCCAGGAGCTCAAGCCCGAGCGCCTCCAGCCGCGCATCGACCGGCTGCCGGAGGTGGCGGGCAAGGCGGAGACCACGGCCCCGCCGGCAGCTCCGGAAGACGCGGCCGAGACCCCCGGGACCCCTGCGGCGGCGGAGCAGGTCCGGCCACGGCCCGAGCGCCAGGAATCCGCGGACCGCGCTGAGGAGCTGCCCAGGCGGCGGCGGCCAGAGCGGCAGGAGTCGGTCGATCCCTCCGAGGAGGCCACGCGGAGGCGGCGGCCCGAGCGGCAGGAGGCGGCGGAGCACGAGGCGGCACACAGCCTCACCCTGGGCCGCTACGAGCAGATGGAGCGGCGGCGCGAGCGGCGCGAGCGGCGCTTGGAGCGGCAGGAGTCCAGCGAGCAGGAGATGCCCGCCAGGGGAGACCTGGCCAAGGGGTGAGGCCCGGGTGACCGCGGAGTGGGGAGGAGGGGGACGGAGGTCCAGTAGAGGGGGCTTAGGCTCAGAACTGCCTGGGGAGGGCGATACCTGCCTCCTACCCATTTTGCAGAGGTGTAAACTGAAGCTGAAAGAGCCGAGATGCGCCGGTTGTCCCAGAGCTGACCTAGAGAAGGCTCCGTGCCTCAGTTTCCCCTCTGGGCTGATGGTAGAACCATCACCCCCTCAGTGCCAACAGCCCCATCAAGGTGGTCATGCCCACTGTATGGACTGGTTGCACTCAGGTGTCACTGGGCCTGGTAGGGCATGGACTGGAGCTCCCAGCTTTGAGAACACAGTTCCGCAGAGTGGGCTGTCAGCTGTGCCCCTCCCCCCCATAGGAGGCATTGGTCACGAGACAGTGACTTTGCGACCCTCTTAAATGTTCCTGTTTATCGGGCATGCACTGAGCACCCAACCTGTTCCGGGCGTGTGTGGGGGAGGGTGGTGACCGAACTGGTCCCAGCCCTGCCCTCACAGGGCTCACGGTCCAATAGGGGACGCGGCCTTGAGGTCACCTGGCCAGGGCTGGGATGCGGAAGTTCCTGGGGGCCCTAGACCTCAGGGAGGGGGTGGGAGAAAGCACCAGTGAGCCCCGAGGCACCAGGGCGTGGCTTGCATCTCCACTTTTGTGCTGGGGAAAACTCCGGAACACCTGTAGAGCCTGACGCTAGAATCCGAGAGGCCCACAGTCAAGGACCGGGCCTGCCGTTTGGGATCTCTGGGAGAAGGCAAAACTGACTCCAGGTGCACTGGGCTTTTCTGTACCCCCTCCCCCAGGAAGGCCACCCTGGCTGACATCGTGGAGCAGCTGCAGGAGAAAGAGGCCGGCCCAGGGCTCCCTGCCGGGGTAAGCTGAGCCTCGGATGGGTGGGAGTTGGGGACCCCTCCCCTCAGAGCAGGAATCAGGATCTCAGAAACACCCAGTGTCTAGCGCCCAGAAACTCCCACAGGAAGATGGGAGAGTGGGCCCGGGAGACCCCCACCTACCCTACACACACTCACTCGACTCCCTACTTCCTCAGAGCCAGCCACATACACAGATCACCCCCAGGACAATGGGGCACCTGCCTGCACCCACACAGGTGTAGCCCCCTCCTCCCACAGTGACAGGGACTCCAGGCCAGTCCTGGCAGGCTCCCTCCCAAGGCTCCTGGGGCTCCTAATCCCTTCCACACACGCCTCCAAGAAGCCAGCCCCGCAGACGGATGGGACCCCAGACCCACGGGCTCCCCCAGGCAGATGGCCGCCGCTCCCCCCACCATGGACAGCACTCCTCTTCCCCCTCCCTTCACACAGCCGTCGCTGCCTCAGCCTCGCGAGCTTCCCCCCGGCCGCCTGCCCAACGGGCTTGAGCCGCCCGAGCGGACACCTCGGCCGGACCGGCCGCGGGCGCGGGACCGGCCCAAGCCGCGACGGCGGCCGCGGCCTCGCGAGGGTGGTGAGGGCGGGGGAAGCCGGCGCTCGCGCTCCGCCCCGGCCCAGGGCGGCTCCGCCCCCGCGCCTCCGCCACCGCCCACTCACACAGTGCAGCACGAGGGCTTCCTGCTGCGCAAGCGCGAGCTCGACGCTAACCGCAAGTCGTCGAACCGGTGAGCGTGGGGGCGGGGTTCTGGAAGGCGGGGCCCAAGCTGAGTGTCCAATGAGTGAATAGGAGGTTGTGAGGAAGGGGTAGGGCTCAACTTCGAGAGGACCAACCGGTGGGGGTGGAGCCAGGGGAGGAGCTGGGCTAAACATCAGATGCCAACCAGTGGACAGGAGGGGCGGGGCCTAAGGTTGGTGCCGAGTGGGTGGAGCTTATATGGGGACAAGACACAGCTATTAAGAAAGTAAATAAATTAGGGCCCAATCTTAGAGCAGCCAACGCAGGAGCTAAATGGCAAACCACAGTGGAGTCCAGCGGGTTCCAGTGGCGTGTGAGGTGGAGCCTCAAGGGATCAAACCGGTGGGGGGGGTCCGCCCTCAAATTTTGGGTAGGGAGAGGGTGTGAAAGGGGGTTTAGCCCACACTTCGAGGGCTAAGTGGAAGGTGAGGCATCTCGCACAGGTTTCCAGAGGAGGGTGTCGCGGTGATGTTGACTCTTGGAGTCCAGCTCCTGGCTGTCCAGCTGCTTGTCCAGCCGAGAGGCAGAGTCTGTTGAGTGGTGGAGCCCCGGCCAGCAAGTGGGGCGGGGCCAAGGCCCAGAGGCCAAGAGGGCAGGGCGGGTTCCCATCCTGTCGGGGGTCTGGAGGGGTCCTTCCTGCTGTGCCTAGGGGCCCAAGGGTCCTTTGCTCCGGGGGTTCCTCCCGGACAGGCTTTCCTCCTCACTGGACCTCACGAGGACTCCATGAGGGTGAGGAGCGGGGGGAATGGATGGAGCAGAGGTTTGTGGAGGAGACGGCTCAAGTCTTGCCTTGGGGAGGCCTGAGGGGGGCAACCCCAGGAGGGACCAGCCTGGGGAAGGGCTTGGTGCTCCAGGTGGAGACGCTGTGAGCTCAGAAGCAGCCCGCCATGGGCGTCTGGTAGGCGGGCTCAGGCCAGGAGTCCCCAGGCGGAGTGCCGCGGTTCTTCCAGGTCGTGGGTGAGCCTGTACTGCGTGCTCAGCAAAGGGGAGCTGGGCTTCTACAAGGACGCCAAGGGCCCGGCCTCGGGGGGGACACACGGCGGGGAGCCCCTGCTCAGCCTGCACAAGGCCACCAGCGAGGTGGCTAGCGACTACAAGAAGAAGAAGCATGTCTTCAAGCTCCAGTAAGCCCGGGCGCGGGCGGGAGGGAGGGACCCAAGGCCCCGGCTCCCTCTCCCAGCAGAACCCTGGCTCCTGGAAGACAGCTGGGGGGTGGGCAGGCTGGCCTCTTCCCCCAAGCCCTGTGTGCCCTTCCTGCAGGACCCAGGACGGCAGCGAGTTTTTGCTCCAAGCTAAAGACGAGGTGAGAACCGGGCCCTCGCCTGCGTGGCTAGCTCCTGGCGCAGAGGGAGGGAAACACACAGCCCCAAGCTCTCAGGGCTGCAGAGGGAGGGCCCTGGCTTGGGGTGGGGGGAAAGGCAGGAGCAGGTGACAGGGACAGGACTTGAATGACGCCAGCAGCTAAGGGGTGAAGTCAGGGAAGGAGCGTTGAGAGCTGTGGAGTCGCAGATAACCTCATTATCTCATTCAGCGCTCCCAGAGGCCTGAAGTCGGTCTTGTTCCCTGGCACCTCTTCCTTACCTGTGAAATGGAGGTGAAGGCGGATTCCCCTCGTAGGGTTATTGTGATAATTCACAGAGCAGGCACCTGCAGGGCACGCGGCAGTGTTCTGGAGGGATCCGCCGCTATGGGTAGTGTGTGTGGTTGAGCGCCGCACAGGTTCACGGGAACACAGCCACAGGAATGCTGGGGACCGAGCCTGGCACCTGTGTGCTGTGTCACTCAGTGCCACCTTGTCGCGCCCCTCTCCTCCCTACTGGGATTTATGAGATGAGAAAACGCAGCTTCGCGGAGGGCGGGCTCGTTCCACAGTCCTCTGTTCCTCCAGCTCCACTCGTCCAAATATAGACTCGGTGCCCTGTTTCTTCCCGCAGGAGGAGATGAACGGCTGGCTGGAGGCTGTGGCCGCCTCCGTGGCGGAACACGCCGAGATCGCCCGCTGGGGCCAGACGCTGCCCACCACGTCGTCCACCGACGAGGGCAACCCCAAGCGGGAAGGCGGGGAGCGCAGGGCCAGCGGGCGCCGGAAGTGACCTGACTCCCCTGCCCGGGGCCACACCCGTCTCCTCGCCCCTCCTCTCAGCACTGTGGGCACAAAGACACTTTCTCCTCCGCGGGGGCCGGAGCCCCTCGTTCCATCACTGCGGATGCGCCATGACGGGCACTGGGAAGGAGGGGCTTCTCCTGCACCCCAAGAAGTGGTCAGGGGACTGCTGCCCCTACAGCCATATATCGGCCCCTTCCTGCTCGCCACCCCACCCCCGGTGCTGGGGCTCCATTATTTTTTATGCAATAACTGAGCTTGGTGGGGGTGGGCAGGAGGCCAGTTGAGCCAAGCCCCCTGCCCCGATCCGTAGATCCTGCCCCAAGAAGTCGGGGTGGTGGGGGCGGTCATTCCTGTCCCCTCTCCGCCCTAGGGATGGGCACGGGGGCGCTGGTGAGGTCCCCTGGGCCATCCAGGGTGCTAGGGGGTGGGGAGGGGACACCTCCTCCCCGCCTTTACCTCACTTCCAATGCTGCCTTGATCTCTGTCTGGGAGGGGGCGTGGAGGGGCCCATGCCCCTGCACTCCGCCGCCTCAGAGCCATGTGGTTAATTCCCGACTTAGTTTATTTTTGCAAAATGTCAACTTCCTCCTCTTCCCCGCCCCCGCCCCCCCCCCCCCGCATCCGCGAAGGCTTTTAACGGGAGGGGCGTCAAAGCTCAACCCTGTCTCCCTCCCCGCCTCCCCAGCTGTAAATGCCACCTCTCGAGGGGAGGGGGGAGGGGAAGCCCTCCCCTGCATGCCTCTGGCTGGAGCACCTCCGTGGGCAGGGGGGAGGGTCGGCTCTGGGCAGCCCCCGGGGCCGCCTGGAGGAGCTGCTGGGGCCCAGGGGTGTGGGCAGTGTGGCGGGCGCACACTACGAACCTGTAATAAACCCTTTGGCTTTGACGGTCTGTTCTGGTTTGTCTGCCTTTCCTGGGCTCTCCAGGGACGACTAGAGGGAGGGTGGGGGGCGTGGCTGCCCAGAACTGCTAGATGTACCCCTGGTGTGGACTTATTTCAGGATGTAAACATGCGCCAGTCGACGAAGCAGCCAGATGCCATACCTAAAACGGGAACCTCACAGGGCCCAGGACGTACTCAAACTTCCCCAAAGGAGCCGCGGGGCCCGCCCCGTCCAGCGCAGGAAAGGCGCGGCTCTTTAAGGAGGCGGAGAATCGAATTTTGACGGGCGAGAGTTCTGCCCAATCATTGGTGGCTCTTGGAGTCTCTGACCCAATGAGCACGTTGTGGGGGCGGGGTCTACGTGCACACCCGGAAGTGAGTGCAGGCCGGCTGGCTCGCCCGGGGACCATGGCTGCGGCGGCGGCTGCAGCGGAGGGGGTCCCGGGTCGGGGTCCTCCCGGGGAAGTGATTCATCTGAATGTGGGAGGCAAGAGGTGAGTGTGGAAGATTCCGGAGGCCCTACCCTAGGGGGCGGGAAGCGAGCGGGAGTACCCGCCTCTCCCCGGGGGAATCCCTGTCCATCAAGGGCTGCTCCGCCCCCCTGCCAGAGGCGGGAGAACCCGGGAAAACGCCGGGGGTGGGGGAAGCGCACGGGATCCTGCTGAGGGGCCGCCTTCCTCACCCTCTCTCCCACGACTCGTGCGTCCGCCGACCTCGACCGCGCAGGTTCAGTACCTCTCGCCAGACTCTCACCTGGATCCCAGACTCTTTCTTCTCCAGGTGATCGGGAGAGCGAGCTGGGGACGGGGGCGGGGAATCGGGTGGGGAGGATGTGGGGCGCCCTCATTCTTGCCGCCCACCCCCTGCCCGGCCGTGACGCCGGCTGTGTGCCCCCTTCCCGCAGTCTTCTGAGCGGACGCATCTCCACGCTGAAAGACGAGACCGGAGCCGTGAGTGGGGCGGGAGCCGAGGTGGGGCGGCGGGGAGGAGGCGCGACGGGACCCCCTGCTCAGCCGGGCTCTTGGCCCCTCCACCCTCTACCCTTCCCCCTGCTTTCTCACAGATCTTCATCGACAGGGACCCCACCGTCTTCGCCCCCATTCTCAACTTCCTGCGCACCAAAGAGTTGGACCCTAGGTGGGCTTGGATGAAGGGGAGTGGGTGTCCCTACCTCCTCCCCGAGGGGACTCTTCCCTCCCTCCGATGTGCGCTTAAGCGCCGTTCTGTTAGACTTACTCAGAGCTTGGCCGCGTTAAAACTGTATGTCCATGGCGTCCCCCCACCCACGTCATCACAAATGGGAATCCTGAGCCTGTCAAAATCGGCTGTGTCTGTACCCACCCCCATGCCCCAGAGCCTGACCCCGGTCAATTCTACTGCCTAGGGGTGTCCATGGTTCCAGCCTCCTCCACGAAGCCCAGTTCTATGGGCTCACTCCTCTGGGTAAGTGGGGCCCCTGACGAGCACCCTCCCTGCTTGGAAAGCCAGCTCTCTCCCCCCTGCCCTCTCCCCCTCTCTCCTGAAAAAGGGTTGGGTTGGCACCAAGAGCCCTGGAGGTGGCCCTGGGTCTGAGGGCAGTGGGGGTGGCCCGAGGCGGGAGGCGGGAGGCGGGCAGGCGCCTGCCTCCGTGCCCCCAGGTCCGAGCCTTTGAGTCCTCCTGTCGCAGTTCGACGCCTGCAGCTGCGGGAGGAGTTGGATCGATCTTCCTGCGGAAATGTCCTCTTCAATGGTTACCTGCCCCCACCAGGTGGGCACTCCCGGGGGCTGAGGGGAGGGAGGTGGCGGGAGACTGCATTTCCCATGAGGCTGCAGCCCTCCGGTGCCTGCCCGGTGAGCCCAGGGACATGATGGCTGTGGTTCTGTCTGAGATGCTTGGGAAGAAGTGGGGAACAGCATTTCCCACGAGGCAGTGCGGCCAGTTGGGTCTCCTTGAGGTGCAGAAGCATGCCCCAGAGCCCACTGGGAGTTGTAGTCCTAGGGGGAGGCTGTGGATGAACTGCGTCCTATGCAGGGAAAGAGGAAATATTAAAGGAAATATTAAAGTTCCCGGGTTCTAGTCCCGGTCGGGGCGCCAGATTCTGTCCCGGTTGCCCCTCTTCCAGGCCAGCTCTCTGCTGTGGCCCAGGAGTGCAGTGGAGGATGGCCCGAGTACTTGGGCCCTGCACCCCATGGGAGACCAGGATAAGTACCTGGCTCCTGCCATCAGATCAGCATGGTGCGCTGGCTGCAGCGCGCCGGCCGTGGCGACCATTGGAGGGTGAACCAACGGCAAAGGAAGACCTTTCTCTCTCTCTCTCTCTCTTACTGTCCACTCTGCCTGTCAAAAAAAAAAAAAAGTTGTTGATAATCTCCATGAGAGCCTGCAGCAGCCAGCCCACTGCCGGCCACGGGAAGCATGGGGACTGCAGGCTTTGCCGAGTGGTGGGAGAAGCAGAATGGGGGAATTTAAGCTAGAACTTGTTCCATAAGCTCAGTCGTTACGTACCACCTGCATGAGTTTGCCTGCACTGTTCTTTCCCCATTTACTTCACTTTCAAAAGAGTCGTTTTAAACAGGAGCTTTCTCTTTGTTAATATTTATTTTTATTTATTTAACAGAGAGAGAGAGAGAGAGGAGAGAGAGAGAGAGATCTTCCATCTGTTGATTCACTCCCCAAATAGTCGTAATGGCCAGGGCTGGCAAAGGGCTGGGCCAGGCGGAAGCCAGGAACCAGGAGCTTCATCCGGGTCTTCCGCATGGGTGCAGGGGCCCAAACACTTGGGCCATCTTCAGCTGCTTTCCCAGGTGCATTAGCAGGGAGCTGGATCAGAAGCAGAGCAGCCGGGACTCGCCCGTATGGGATGCTGGCGGTGCAGGCGGTGGCTTCACCCGCTGTGCCAGGGTTCCGGTCCCTCCGCAGAAGCTGCCTAGCACCACTACCTTTCCACCATAAAGTTAGCACGAAATGAAGCACAGCCACAGAGTGCTGGTGGACTGGCCAGGCGCTGGTGCCTGCCGGGGAGCGGGCTCCCGCCTGCTGCACAGTGGGCTCCGGGGGCCCGGGTTGCTGTGTGACCCGATGTCACCACACGCCATGTCCCCGCACACCACGTGGGGGTCAGCCTGTGTCACATCCAAAGTGCTTGCTAAATGACAGCCGGATTACAATGGTTGCTACCCGCCCCTCCTCCCCACCAGTGTTTCCGGTGAAGCGGAGGAGCCGGCACAGCCTGGTGGGACCCCAGCAGGTAGGAGGGCGCCCAGCTCCTGTTCGCCGGAGCAACACGATGCCCCCTAACCTGGGCAATGCAGGGCTGCTGGGGCGGATGCCGGATGAGAGGGCCCCACCCTCTCCGTCAGGTAGGTGCCTGGCCTTGCCGTCCGCGCAGCCCGCGGGGCCCCGTGACCCTGCCCTCAGCCCTGCCCTTCCCTCCAAGGGCAACCCGAGGAGCCGGGGATGGTTCGCCTGGTCTGCGGACACCACAGCTGGATCGCCGTGGCCTATACCCAGTTCCTTGTCTGCTACAGGTGCTCAGGGAGGGGCCGGGAGGTCTGAGCCCCATGGACAGGGCGGGCGTGAGGGCAGGGGTGATGGCGTCCCCCATTCTGCAGGCTGAAGGAAGCCTCCGGCTGGCAGCTGGTGTTCTCCAGCCCCCGCCTGGACTGGCCCATTGAGCGCCTGGCGCTCACAGCCCGCGTGCCCGGCGGCGCCTTGGGCGAGCACGACAAGATGGTGGCCGCGGCCACGGGCGGCGAGATCCTGCTGTGGGCCCTGCAGGCAGAAGGCGGTGGCTCGGAGATAGGTACGGCCCCAGGCCTTTTCCAGAAACTTCTTCCCCTCAGACTCCCGCGGCCTGTGCACCAGTCCTCTGCCGCCTTAGATCTCGGGCTCCTCGGGGTGCTCCGGCCATTAGCATGCCTGAACGGCGCGGGAAACCCACATGCAGTTCCCGCCTCCACCAGGCGCCCCCTGCCTTGTCAGGTCCCCGCCTTGCCGGAGCGCTCCAAGCTCGCAGAGCCCGGGTCTGTCCCCATGAGGAGTCTCCGGCTTGCGGGACAGGTCTGCCTGTTGGCGTCCTCAGAGCTGGCGGCTCCTCGGTCCCTGGAGTTCTTCCTGCAGTGTCCTCCCCCCCCTCCCCATCCCCCACCCCTGCCCCGCCAGGCACCCCCGCTGAGCCCTCCTTGCCCTCCGCAGGGGTCTTCCATCTGGGGGTGCCGGTGGAGGCCTTGTTCTTTGTCGGGAACCAGCTCATCGCCACGAGCCACACAGGGCGCATCGGGGTGTGGAACGCCGTCACCAAGCACTGGCAGGTAGGCCTCCGCTAGCCTGGCTGCCCCCGCTTCCAGGCTCTGCCCTGCAGGGACCTGGCGCGTGGGTTCCCTTCTGTGCCCTCCCTGGGGAGAGAGCCCGAGAACACAGCAGTGGGCCAGAACCAGGGGATGAGTGTGATGGCAGCCTAAGGAGCCTCAGGGAGGCCAGAAATACAGTGTGGAGGAGAAACTCGGAGCACAGGGACAGAGCCACCCACGCCCAGGGGTCGCAGGAGAACAGCTGGAAACAGGCTGGGGAGGGTGTGTCTCCAGGGGCCCTGTCCCGCCCACCGCAGGTGCAGGAGCTGCAGCCCATCACCAGCTATGACGCGGCCGGCTCCTTCCTTCTCCTGGGCTGTAACAACGGCTCCATCTACTACGTGGGTGAGCAGCCCCCACCCCCCAGAAACAGCAGGGGGAGGGCACAGGGAGGGTGTCGTGAGTGAGCCTGCCACGGCCCCCTGCCCCACGGGGAGGGTGCCCTGAGTAAGCCCGCCACGCTCCCCTGCTTGAGGGAGCCTGCCACACCCCTCAGCCCCACAGGGAGGGCGCCCTGAGCCAGCCTGCCACACCCCCCTGCCCCACGGGGAGGGCGGGGAGGGCGTCTTGAGGGAGCCTGCCACGCCCCTCAGCCCCATGGGGAGGGCTCCCTGAGTAAGCCCGCCACGCCCCCCTGCGTGAGGGAGCCTGCCACGCCCCCCTGCCCCACTGGGAGGGCTCCCTGAGTAAGCCCGCCACGCCCCCCTGCGTGAGGGAGCCTGCCACGCCCCCCTGCCCCACTGGGAGGGCGCCCTGAGTAAGCCCGCCACGTCCCCCTGCGTGAGGGAGCCTGCCACGCCCCTCAGCGCCACGGGGAGGGCGCCCTGAGCGAGCCTGCCACGTCCCCCTGCCCTCCCAGACGTGCAGAAGTTCCCCCTGCGCATGAAAGACAACGACCTCCTGGTCAGCGAGCTGTACCGCGACCCAGCGGAGGACGGGGTCACCGCCCTCAGCGTCTACCTCACCCCCAAGACCAGTAAGCTGAGACCCCGCTGCCCTCCCTGCTGGAGCCCCGCCTTGGCCCCGGCCCCGCCCGCAGCTGTCTTCTCCCATGGGTGTGGCCTTAACAAAGGGGGCAGGATCCAACCCTCATGTAGTCGCTCAACAAACACCCACTGAGCGCGCCTTGTGTCCCAGCTGTTCTAGGCGCTCCTGCAGGGGCGCCATGGCCCCTGGGGCCCCCTTTGTATTTCTTTCCCATCTCTGCGAGGGGGCGTGACTTTTGCACGTCCACATAGCACAGGGTAGTGCATTCTACAGGGGACAAAGCTGTGATCTCTTACTTGAGAGTTTTTTGGTTGTTTTTTGGTCGGTTTCTGTTTGAGATTAAAGTCCTAAGACGTAACGTTCACACTTTTAAAGTATATTCACAAGGTTGTACAACAACCGCCACTGTCGAATCCCAGAACATTCTCATCGCCCCCCGTGGGAAGCTCCTACCCGTTAGCCGTCACCCCCTTCCCCGCTCCCGACAGCCTCTGGGAACCACTGGTCTCCATCACGTTCTGTGGATTTGCCTGTTCTGAGTGTTTCATGTAAATGGAATCAAAGGCTGTGGCCTTTCGTCTGGTGTTTTTTGCTTAGCATAATACTCGTCCATGCGGGTTTTGTTGGTTGGTAGGTTTTGTTACTTGAAAGGCAGAGAAAGAGAGAGCTGCCATCTGCTGCTTCTCTCCCCGAATGCCCCCAGTGGCCGCCGGGGACTGAGTCCAGGAGCTGGGAACTTAGTCCAGGTCTCCCACATGAATGGCAGGGAGCCAACTACAGAGTCGGGAGCCAGAGCCGGGCATTAAACCCAGCCGCCTCCCATGGGGATGTTGGTGCCGACCCGTGCCTAACCCCCAGGCCCACTCCCCACTCCCAGTTGTTTGCTTTTGTTTTTTGTCACTAGTGCTTTCTGAATCTTCAGATGTCCTTACCTACCCGCGGGCTGTATTCCCCAGTGTTTTCTTCCAGAAGCTTCTCGCTTTAGCTTTCACACACGGGTCTCTCCCATCTCTACCTTGACTGTGGGGTGTGAGGTAGGGGTGTGAGTTCACGTCTCCCAGCAGGAGAAGGTTGGCTGATGACCCCAGCTTCAGGGCGTGCGGCCTTTACTCCATGTGAGGCGCTCATTCCTACACTCACTCCGTTCCTCCCACTGCGTGCCACCATTTCCAGGCTTAACATGTCACCTTACAGGGTAGGCGTCGTGGGCGCGTTTTGGCACGGGTCACGTGGCTCCGCTTCCGTCTGCCCTGGGCTCGCTCCCTGTCCGCATTCCCACGTGTCGCCCTAACCCACAGCTGTGCCTGCTGCACACAGTGTTGAAACCTCCGTCAAATTTCTGAGAGTTGCAAACTATAATTCTTCCCTGGTAGAAAGTGCAGGGCTGGGAGTCCCTCGGGCCGTCTGGGTTCCATTTTCTTGTCTTGTTCTCCGTGTTTCTAGGTCTCTTTCTATGTTTATCTCTGTAGTTCCATCCCCGGGTCTCTGCCTGTCTGTCTCTCTGATGTCCTTCCTGCATGTCCCTGTTTCTCACGTTCTCGCTCTCTGTCTCCGTCATTAGCCGTTTCCGTCTGAGTTCCCATCTCTGCATCTCTCTCTCTGATCTGTGCCCTTCGCACCCTCCTCCTCCTCCGTCTCCCGCATCTTCTCTCCCTTCTTCCCAGCTCGCCCTCTCCCTGTTGCGTGGTTGTTGCTCGCTCTCCGTAACGCAGGCCCTCCCTGCAGGCGACAGCGGGAACTGGATCGAGATCGCCTACGGCACGAGCTCCGGGGGCGTGCGGGTCATCGTGCAGCACCCCGAGACGGTGGGCTCGGGGCCCCAGCTCTTCCAGACCTTCACCGTGCACCGCAGCCCCGTCACCAAGATCATGCTGTCCGAGAAGCACCTCATCTCAGGTGGGCCCCTCTCGCGCAGCGGGGTGGCGGTGGGGGCGGGGCCGCGACGTCACTGCAGAAGTGAGAGGGGAGCGCATTTGCTGGTGTGTGCGGGGAGGCCTGGGGGGGGTGTCTCATCCGTCCGTCCGGCAAGCACTTATTGAGCGCCTGCTGTGCCTGCTCAGGGGGCTGAGTCCTTGTCCTCACGCGCTAGCCTGAGGCTGCGGTGAGATGGGACCAGGCTCTGGTCCGATTGTGGAGGCGGAGCCACCAGGATCTTTGGCCACTTGGGTTCTGGGGAGAGAGCTGGAGAGAAGGGGAGGAATTCAGAGGGGCTGGCGCCAGGGCCGGGCCTGACTCTGCACCGCTCCGCGCCCCCCAGTCTGTGCCGACAACAACCACGTGCGCACGTGGTCCGTGACCCGCTTCCGGGGCATGATCTCCACCCAGCCCGGCTCCACCCCGCTCGCCTCCTTCAAGATCCTGGCTCTGGAATCGGCCGACGGCCATGGCGGCTGCAGCGCTGGCAATGACATCGGTGCCTCCCGGCCCTGCCCCCGTCACCTGCCCTGACACCTCTGCACCCACCCCCATTGGCCGCCGACCCCCTCTGACCTCCGTTGACCTCCATTTACTCCCAGCTGACCCCTCTGCTTCCCTGACTTGTCACTCCCGGGCCCCCTGGGAATGGGCCCCTTGTTGGGGGGGGGGAGGAAGGCTCAAGGGACCCCGGCCAGCCCTGACCCCTGCCCCCTGGCCCAGGCCCCTACGGCGAGCGGGATGACCAGCAGGTGTTTGTGCAGAAGGTGGTGCCCAGCGCCAGCCAGCTCTTCGTGCGCCTGTCATCCACGGGCCAGCGGTGAGGGGGCCGTCGGGAGGGGGCCGTCCCGGGAGAAGGCCAGCTGCCAGCTGGGCCTCCGAAGGGCACCCGGGGACAAAGGCTGAGGGGGAGGGAGGGCGGCCTGATGGTGTGGGAGCTGGAGCTGTCAAGAGTGGTGATGTGGTGGGGGGGGCTGCAGGTGGGGAAACCTCTGGGCCCTGCACTGGACACCACAGAACCCGGGGGTGGGGGGCGTCTGAGCCTGACTGGGGGGGCACAGGCAGGGGTGAGGGCGGGATGGGGACACAGGCAGGAATGAGGGTAGAAGGGGGCACAGGCAGGGGTGAGGACAGGAGCGGGCCAGGCAGAGGAGAAGCTAGGAGGAGGGGCACAGGCAGGGATGAGGACAGGAGTGGGCCAGGCAGGGGAGAGGCTAGGAGAAGGGGCACAGGCAGGGGTGAGGATAGGAGTGGGCCAGGCAGGGGAGAGGCTAGGAGGAGGGGCACAGGCAGGGGTGAGGGCTGATGAGGACAGGAGGGGGCACAGGCAGGTGGGAGGGCGGAGTGGGAGGGGCACAGGCAGGGGTGAGGGCTGATGGGGGGCACTGGCGTGGTGAGGACAGGAGGGGGCACAGACAGGGGTGAGGGCGGAGTGGGAGGGGCACAGACGTGGTGAGGACGGGGGAGGGGACAGGCAGGGGTGAGGGCGGGGTGGGAGGGTACTGTAAGGAGCTGCAGCCTGGGAAGGGTCCCGGGAGGCTCTCGGAGGCCTGAGGGCAGAAGCTGGAGGGCAGGTGGTGAACTGGGGGAAGCAGGCAGGAGCGGAGAACCCAGCTGAGGGAGAGCAGGTGCAGGGCTGGGGAGGAGGAGACGGGCAGGGGCTCTCGGAGCTGACCGGAAGCGGAGGCCAGGGATGGGGCTGCTGAGGTGGGCAGGGCATTCTCAGAGGCGGGGAAGAGCCCAGATTCGGCTGCTGCGGGGGCTGTGCAGGAGGTGGGGAGGAGGCCGGGACCCTGCAGGAGCAGGGCAGAGCCCCCGTGGGGGAAGGCCCCGAGGCCCACTTGGGACGCACTGCGGGTGGTGACACTCGGAATGCCCAGGGGCCGGCACACCAGACACTGGGGGTGGCCGGCGGAGGGGCAGGAACCGCAGCCCTCGGGGTGGCGGCTGTGAGTGTGGCCGGAGTGACCGGCCCCGCTTGCGCCCCCCAGGGTGTGCTCCGTGCGCTCCGTGGACGGCTCGCCCACCACTGCCTTCACTGTGCTAGAGTGCGAGGGCTCACGGCGGCTCGGCTCGCGGCCGCGGCGCTACCTGCTCACCGGCCAGGCCAACGGCAGCCTGGCCATGTGGGACCTGACCACCGCCATGGACGGGCTCGGCCAGGCCCCTGGTACTCCCCGCCCCGCCTCCCTCAGCCCCTCTCTCCTCCCTCCAACCTCTCCGGGCACTGCTCCTCAACCCCCCTCATGGTCCGACCTCTGTCCGCCCATCTCTGCATCCTCTCACCGTTTCCACCCCTTGATGTGTGCAGCGCGACCTCTGCCCCTTGCCCTGTGACCCCTGACCCCCCTCCTTGCCCTCCAGCGGGTGGCCTGACTGAGGAAGAGCTAATGGAGCAGCTGGAGCAGTGTGAGCTGGCCCCCCTGGCCTCCTCGCGGGGCTCCCTCCCCAGCCCCTCGCCCCGCGCCTCTCTCACCAGGTAGCTGCACCCCTGCTCTGGTGCCCTGGGGACGGGGCAGAGCCCGGGGGCCGGGGTGGGGGTGGGGGTGGGGGGCGTGCAGCTGCCCCTGATGACCTGCCTCGGCCCTCTCACCCCCAGCCTACACTCAGCCTCCAGCAGCACCTCCCTGTCCGGCCGCCGCGGGAGCCCCAGCCCCCCGCAGGCAGAGGCCCGGCGACGAGCCGGAGGCAGCTTCGTGGAGCGGTGCCAGGAGCTGGTGCGGAGTGGGCCAGAGACCCGACGGCCACCGACCCCAGCCCCTCGGCCCTCCGCGGGGCTCGGGGCACCCCTCACGTCCCCCAAGAAGCAGCTCAATGAAACCTCCTTTTGAACACAGTGAGTGCCTTCGGAGACCTCGGTCCCGGGGAAACTCGGCGTTTCTCTGCTTCCTCCCGGGGCCCCGGGTTCGGGGCCAGGGTCTCCTTGGATTGGTCATTGTTACTAGCACCCCACTGCCCCCTTCTGTGGGAGCCGCGGTCACCTCAAATAAAGTTCTCACTGCCACTACCTCATTTGCCTTCTTTGTGGGGGTTGGGCCCCAGGGAAGGGGTGGGAAGATGCCAGGCCCTTGGCATCTCTGGCTATTGGCTCAGGGACCTCGGCCTCGCTTGGTTCAGGTGCAGAACAGGAACGTGCTGGCGGAGACCCTGGCTTCAGGCATGGCTGGATCCAGGGGTCCGCTGCTTGTGCGGTGCAGAACGTCTTCGCTTTCCCCTCGCATCGTCCTCGGGTCTCCCCGCCCTCACTGCAGGCAGCTCCTTGCAGCGGTTTTCTCTGCAGGCTTGAGTGGAGTCGGGGCGGCGGCGGGGGGGTGGGGTGGGGGGGGTCCGAGGGTTCTCGGTCAGATCAGGGTCCAAGGGATGGCGTGGACAGGGAGGGCCTGGCCCCGCGGGCTCGCGGCGTGGGGGCAGGCGGACGACAACGGCCCCGGAAGCCAACGCAGCCGGAGGCGGTTGCCTGGCAACGAGCGTGGAGGCTGCCCGGATCCCAGGCTGCAGGGAGGCGTCGGCGGCGCCCCCGCGCGCGCTGCGGCCGCGGGTAGGAGACTCGGAGCGGGGCTTCGGGGCCGGGGGCTCCGGACGCTGGGGCCCCCGCAGTCGGCGTCAGCGCAGTGGCGGTGAGCGTGGCGCGCGCTCGGTCCGGTCGCGGGGGAGGGGCGCCGGGCTGACGCTGCCCAGCGGGACCCCGGCCGCCCCGCAAGCGGCAGCGGGGGTGGGCTTGGGATCCTCAGCGCGGAGCCGCGTCCTGGTCCTGCGGGGGAAGGAGCGCGGCCCGCACCTCAGCGGGAAAAGGGGCGGGGGCGGGGCCTGATGCTCTGGGGGCGGGGCTTGTGATTCTGAGACTTTTTATTTGTATCTGAAAGGTAGACAGACTGAGAGAGACAGCAGGCGAGCGAGAGATCCTCCATCTGCAGGCTCACTCCCCAAATGCCTTAACAGTCGTGGCTGGGCCAGGCCAGGCCAGGCCAAACTCCATCTGGGTCTCCCCCGTGAGTGGCAGTCCATCCGGGTCTCCCTGTGAGTGGCAGGAACCCAGTACTTGGGCCGCCGTCTGCTGGCTGCCTCGCAGGTGCATCGGCAGGAAGTGGGCTGGAAGCAGGGTAGGCCAGCCTGGAACCCGAGCCGGGCTGGGCGGACGTGGTGCAGGTGCTGAGCTCTTCATTATAAGGAAGGGAAAAGCTGGGCTTGAGGTTCTGAGTGTGGGGGCCAGGAGCAGGGCTGGGAACCTGGGACCCTCTGAAGGGGACGCACCCTGTGGCCTGGGCTCCTAAAGGTGTGCGTGTGTGTGGGGGGATCCTTAGGAAAGAAGGAGTCTGGAACTTTCTAAGGGGAGAGGCTGCAGCTCCGAGCGTGGGAGGGTGCCCTTGCGGGGGCAGCGGCCCAGAGGAGGTCAGGAGGGGCCAGAGCCGAGGGCCCCTGGGAGCCCGGGTCCCCTGAGGCGGCAGCTTTGGCCGACTGTTCAAGTGCAGGGTCTTGAGGGGGACAGATCCTTGGGGGAGGCGCAGTGCGGGTCCGGGCCCCTCCGAGGGGCAGGGCTCACTCCGTGCCCAGACCCTCCTGCCTCGCGTGGACAGTGGGTGCCCGCGGGTGCTTGCAGCTTCCACCCCAGCGAGGGAGCTGCATTCTGACCGCATGGAGGGGTGAGGCCTGCCCGCGAGATTCAGCCTTGGGGAGCCCTGCACCCCACTTCTGCATCTGTTCCTCACCCAGGGGACTCTGGCTTCTCCCCTCCGCGCGGGGACCTCCAGGCCCCAGCGCCCCCCTCCCGACACCTGTCGGCCTCGCCCCTCCCCTGCCGCCTCCCGATTGGCCGCGCCGGGAGCGCTGGCGACGCCGGGCTCTGATTGGCGGGAAGTTCGCAGCCCGCGGCCCGGACAGTGGAGAAAGTGAGCTGGCCTGGGGCGGGGGCGGGGCGCGCGAGCCGGACCCGCTGGACAGACGGCCCGCCCGGAGCGCGACTCCGCGCCCGACACGATGCGGCGGCCGGGCCCCCGTGGCCGCCGGCCCCTGCTGCTGGCGCTGCTGCTGCTGCCGCCGCTGCTCACAGCCGCAGCCGCTGCCGCCTCCGCCGCCAGCCCCGGCCCGGCCGTCGAGGTCGCGGCGGTCCCGGGACGCCCGGCCGGGTAAGCCCCGCCGCACCCCTTCCTCCTCGTGTCCCCTTCGCCTAACAAGTCCGGCGGTCCCGAGGCCCGGGACTTGGGGAATCGGAACCCACTCCCCCGAGGTGGGGAAGAAAGAGCCAGGGCTCTTGGATGAATGGGGCACCCTACTTTGTAGGGGTCAGAATACAGGGAGTGTGTAGACTGAGAGGAGGGAGCCCCTCGGGTGTGGTGGAGATGGGTCAGGCTCCGGGAGTCCTGGGGTTTGCTTGGGGGCCGAACCCCCAGTGTGTATGAGGATGGGTAGATGGGTGGAGCCCTCTGGCTAGGATGGGGCTCCCCCAAGTTTCTTAGGTTGCCCCAAAAGAAAAGGTATTGGGAAGTTCTGCAGGGACTTGGGGGGACTGAGACGTCCTGGATTTCTGGAGCTTGGAGCTGGGTTAATTAGAAGGGGTCTTGGCGGTTTTCGGTTAGGAGAGAAGACGTGGACTCTGGGCTGAGGCTGGAGGGTCCTGCGGCGAGTGTGAGTGAGTGTGAGTGTGTGGGTGTGTGGGTGTGGGGGTGAGTGTGTGTGAGAGTGCTTTCACCGAGCCGGCAATGCTAGAATTACAGGACTCCAGGATTGAATGGGATCCCAGTGATTTCGCGGCCAGAGGCCCCGGCTTTCCGATAGACTGGGGGGGCCGCAGCCACCCCTCGCGCCTGCCAGGGCAGACCCCGTGCCCCCATCCCGCCTGCGGCCCCGCGCCGCGTTACAAAGGCCCCGGGCTGCGCTCCCGCCTCAGTCTCTGCGAATGCGTTTAGTAACCCGAGCCGCGCCGGGGGCGGGGCCGGGAAGGGGTTAACCCGGAGGAAGGGCGGGAGGGAGGACGGCCGGAGCGGGGGTCTCGGAGGCTCCCCCCGAGCGGCCTCCTCGCTCTGCGGCCCCACCGGTGCAGAGGGGGCGCGCACGCCGCGGGACCGCCGCTCAGCATCTTCTAGCACCGTTCGCGGAGAGCCTGAGCGCGCGCCCTCGTCCTTTGTCCCCCCTTAGCCTGAGGATAATGGACTTGTCTGGGGGGCCCCTGGGTGGCGCCGCACTTGCGCTGGCGCTGGCGCTGGCGACTCGGCCGCCCGGACCCTCTGCGCGTGGAGGTATCTGCCAGCACACCCCCTGCCTCCCGGTCAGGCGGGAAACTGAGGCCCATAGACCAGGAGACGCTGGCTGCAGGACACACAGCATAGAAGGGCAGTAATGGGCTCGTAATCAGGCTTAGGGGTTCTCAGTCCTGGACCGTGGCTCCTGGTATCCCCTTCCACCTCAGCACCCTGCTGGACTCTCCAAGGGGAAACCTCCCTCCCCGGGAGCTGAGGCCTGTGGAAGTGGCGCCACCTGCCGGCCAGACTTGGGATGGCAGCCGAGTCCGGGATAGGGACGTGTGGGAGGGTGGAGTTTTAGATTCCCAGACTGTCCAGCTTGGAAATGCACTTAGAAATCTTTTTTTTTTTTTTAATAAGAATCGGCTCTTTTAAAAAAATTACCATATCTTTTCCATTAAAACCTTACCACAAACCTAGTTCATAAGACATATGAAAGTGAGATGCCTGTGGCCTTTGTCCCTGGGGAATCAGTCAATTTACATCCCATTGTACAGATGGGAAAACCGAGGCATGCAGAGCAGTGCCTCGAGTTACTCACACATCTATTCCGAGCTCCCTGAAGCTGCGTCTTGGTTTCCCCTCCCCGCTGCCAAGCCAGGGGCCAAGTGAATTCCACCCTCCCATTTGTTACAGCGTGGCCGTGGCTGCTTGTCACTGTTGTCCGGGTCACACACCTAGAAGGAGCCGCTGCACCCGAGGTGTGTTCCCGGGGCGGGGGGGGATGAGTACCGGACTCTTCTCCAGCCCTTGTCCCAGCTGGAGAGCTGGGTGCGCTTGATGGGAGAGGGACTTGGTCCCCTTCTTCCCCACTTAGTCCCTGGCTGTTCCCCAAGCCTCCTGCAGGGTCCAAAGCTGTGGGCCTGAAAAGTGCACAGGCTCCCAGCAGTGCCTGACCCCAGGGACCCCAGTGCCCAGCCCCAGCCCCAGCCCCAGCTCCAGCCCCCGTGTGAGCAAGAAACAGGTGTCCCTCAACTGGCAGCCACTGACGTGAGTGCACAATCCCCCCCCCCCCACCGGATCCCCCACCCCAGGAACTCCCAGCTTCTGGGCCATTTCCGCCACACCTTCCCTCTTTAACTGCCAGCCTGTATCTCTGGTTCTGGATCTTTTCCCTGCCAGTCTCCATCTCTCTCTCTTTCTCTCTGTCCCCCTCCCCCCTCTCTCCCTCCCCTCACCCTGTCTGTCTCCATGTCCTTCTCTGTATTGTTTTTTCCATCTCCATCTGTTTCTCTATAGTTACCTGCACCCGCCCTCCTCAGATGGCCTCTCCGCGCCTGTGGCTGCCTCTAATCTCGCCTCTCTTCTCCCTCTCCCTCTCTCCTTTCCTTCCTCATCTCCCACAGTCTGTTTCTCTCCAGACTTCTAAAGAACACTTCAAGCCTGGTCCCCATACACGGTTTGGGAGGGTGGGCAGAGCCGCTGCTGGGAGCCCGGCCAGGCGCCCTTGGGGTGGGGGCACCGTCAGCTCAGCCCCGGTGACAGCCGCTTCTCCACCCCTCCCACCCAGGCTTCAGGAGGCCCGAGCTCTGCTGCGCCGGCGGCCCCGAGGGCCGGGGGGCCGGGCACTGCTGAGAAGGAGGCCCCCACAGCGCGCCCCCGCCGGCCGGGCCCGGGGTAAGAACATCCGCCCTTCCTCCGCCCCGCAGGCTGGGGGGGTTCCGGCCAGATAAAGCCGTCTGGTTCCCACGCTCCAGCCGCCGCCTCCCCGTCCCCCATCGTAGCTCACCCCCCCTCCCTCAGGACGTGGCCACCTCTTGGGACCCTGGCGTCCGGCCGCACGAGGTGAGCCCGGGACAGGACCAGAGGCGCTGACCCGCGGGGGTGGGGCCGGGAAGCCAGGCGTCCGGGCTCCCGCGGCCCAGCAGAGCTCGGCCCAACCAGCTCAGACAACAAAAGCGATTGTGCGGGTTGGCGCCTGCCCGGGCACTAAGGGCGCAAGATTGCGGTGCGGCTGGGGGCCAAAGACCTCCCTTCCACCCCCCACTCCCCCCACCCCGCCCCTTCCCTGCCCCCATCGCCCTCTCTCTCCAGTTCCGGAACCCCAGCCTAGAACACCTCCTGGTCTCAGCCACCCTCAGAAGTGCCCCCTGCTGTGGCCTTCAGCCCACATGGGTCCCGTCCGCCCTAAAGTCTTCCAGATGTGGGCTGGCCCAGATGTGAGGACCCCCGCCCACAGCCTCCATCCATCACTTCCCTGATCCACTGACTTCCACCAGGTGTGGGGGGTCCTGGCCGGATGTGGCTGCATCTTTGAATGTGTCTCCAGCCCCAGATCCAGACCCCCTAATTCCTTCCTGTGCCCAGGTGCACCGGCCCTTCTGTCCCCCAGATGCACCACCTGGCTACCCAGATGTGCCCTGATGACCCCGCTGCCTGAGACCCCTTTCTCTGCCTAGCGGAGGGTCAGCCTTCAGCATTTCCCCCCCACTCCCCTTTTATGGATTCAGCTCGGTCTGGGGGGAAACTCGCCCGCCCCCCACCTGTTCCCTTCCCGGCCGCTCCCCTGCGGGCCCCATCCACTTGTTGGTGAGCGGGTGGGGGCCGGAGGAGCGCCCCCCTCCCCGCTGTGAGTCTAGCGCCCAGCCTTCGCGCCTCTGGCTAAGCGCCCAGCCCCACGCGCCCCCGCGCGGCCGCCCGGGAGGGAGTGGTGGGGAGGGGGGGCCTGAGCGGGGGCGCGGCCGCCCTCCCCCGCGGGCGGGCGGGCGGGCGCGGCCGGGCCCCTCGGGCGGGCTGGGGCGGCGGCGCGGCGGAGCGCGGCGCTGCAGCCATGGCGGGCGGCGCGCGGCTGCTCTGGGTGTCGCTATTGGTGCTGTTGGCGCAGCTCGGGCCGCAGCCCGGGCTGGGGCGGCCCCGAGAGCGACTCCGCGTGCGTTTCACCCCGGCCGTGTGCGGCCTGCGCTGCATCCATGGGCCCACCGGCTCCCGCTGTACCCCGACCTGCGCGCCCCGCAACGCCACCAGCGTGGACAGCGGCGCGCCCGGCGGGGCGGCCCCGGGGGGACCCGGCTTCCGCGCCTGTGAGTGCGGGGTGGTGGTCCTGAGGGAGGGGCGGGGGGAGGATCCCCAAGGATGGGGGGAGACAATCCTCCTGGGAGAGGGAGCCCATATTCCATATGCGCTAGTGCTGGGAATCCCCGGGCTATTTAATGAAAGGGACCCCAAATTCCAGGCTTTGGGGGGCTGGTTCCTGAGGGCCCCGATTTTGTAATGAGTGCTCTCGGGGACCTGTGGTGTCCCGCGCGAGGGGATCGGGGCTGGCTCTCATGTCTGAGTCAAAGTGAGGATCTCAGAATTCAGGGTCCTGGGGACTCTGGGGAAGGCGTCCCCAGGGATCAAGGGGGAGCTTCCGGGGCCCCGGGGGGCTCTCTGAGTCCCCACGTCTTGGGTTGGGGGGGCAGGTTAGGAGTCCGCTGCGGGGTTGCCTGTGAGGAGGGGGATCGCGCTGAGGAAGGTGGATTCGGAGAGCTGAGAGGGGAAGGGCCCACAGATGGGGGTGGGGTGTCTCTGCGGGACCTGCCTTGCAAGGCTCCCACGTGCGGAGACATCCAGATAGGAGGCCCGAGGGAAGGGGCGCCCCCTGGGGGCGGAGGAAACAGGAGTGTGCGCACTGTCCCCCCCCCCCCCAGAGATGGGGAGCTCAGGGGTTCAGGTGAGGTGCAGAGGGCGAGCCACCTGTTGTCCCAGAGTGCAGGGGTGCACAGGCTCTCCAGGGCCTGGGGCCTCCCTGCCCCCCACCCCTCAGGCCCTTCAGAGTGGAAAGAGGGGGCCCCTGGCGCCGAGAACTCGCCCAGCCTGGCCCCCAGCCAGCCCAGCCCCGGTCGGCGTGAGCTCATCTCCCGCCTGCGCCCCGCCCGTTGCCACTCCCTCTCTCCTCCCCTTCCTCCCTCCTTCCTTTACTCCCTCCCCGCCGGGCCCCAACGCACCCGTGCCAGGCGCCGTGCCCAGGCGGGTGCCAAGCCCCTGGAGGCACAAGAAGGGGCATGTGAAGGGGGGCTGACCTCGGCGGGACCCCGATGTCCTCAGCTCTCCGACTCGCAGGGGTGTGGGGCACGGAGTTGGCCATGCCGTCCAGCCGCCAGCCCCGGGTGTGGGCGCCCTCAGGGAGCTGAGCTGGGGGCCTGCACTCAGGCCAAGAAAGGGCAGAGACATCCCCTTGGAGGCTGGGGAGTGTACCCAGACCAAGCTGGCTTCCCAGTGTGGCATCTGGAGTCCTCCTTAAACCGGACCCAGGCTCCACCACTCAATTCAGGACCCCACCAGAGCACCCTGGAGTGCTGGTCTGACCCTGCAGTCTCCCCCCCAGACCCGGAGCCCCCTCCCCACCCTGTCTGCAGACTCCAGGCACGGGTTCCCTCCCAGGCCTCTGAGATACCCTGGCCAACTGGGCCCCTCCCCAGAGACCCCTGTAGTATTGCCCTTGGCAATACATGCACCCAGGAGCAAACCCAGATTTCGAGCCCTGTACAGTGACCCCTGCCCCCCCCAAGGGCTCCCACACGCTCCTTCCCCCTGAGCCCACCCCAGTCCCCTGGGGGAGTTCCTGACTGCTGTCTCTCCACCTCCTGCGCCTCCCATCCCATCCAGGGAACTTCGCAGCTGGTCTGGACCGACTGATTCCAACCAGGGGATTGCTGAGGCTGTGCCCCCTACGGGAGGCCGCTAATCAGAAGACGTGGGCACCTGGTTCCCGAGCTGGTGGGGAGGTGGGCGGGTCCACGGCATCCCAGGGTCCCGGTCAGTGAAGGCTCTTAAGTTAGGCTCAGGACTTCAACTCTGTATCCTCGGTACCCTCCAACTGCTCGGCCCCTAGGAGGCTCCAGAATCCTGTGTGAGGTGACCGCTGTGCAGGGCAGCCTCTGCCTCTGAGCTAGGTCCCCTCTCCTCCCCAGAAGCCTCAAGCAGCCCTTGAGCCCCTGAGGACTGCCCTCCAGCCGGCCTCCTCCCAGGGTTCCGGACCTCCGACCCCCTCTCAGCTGAGGTGGCTCCCCTGTGCCTCCCTCTCCCCAGACGCGCCTCCCCGCATGGCCCCAGCCGCCGGCCCCTCCCTCCCCGCCGCACAGCTGTCTCCAGCTGTTCTCGGCCGTCCCGGGGGAGAAAGGGAGGGGGTGCCCTGGAAAGTCGCGTCCGGCCTCCTTCGGCTCGGCGGACCCGGGCTCCCCAAGGGTCGGGAATGCGGAGCCGCCGCCCTGCCCCCGCCGCACCCCCTCTTTGTTTACCCCGCCGCACAGCTGGCAGTGCCCCGCCCAGAGGTGGCCGGTGGCCCAGCGAAGGCGCGCAGAGGGGAAAGGAGGCGCGCTCCCGCCTGTGGCCCCTCCCCGGTGCTACCGGAGGCGGGAGGGCAGAGCTAGGACTCGGGGAGGTGGGCGGGGACGCCGCGCGTGCGAGCGAGCCGGGGCGAATCGGCTCGAGGAGAGGGAGGGGACGGGGCCAGAGCTGCAGGTTAGACGCTCGGGTGGGCGGGGCCAGGGGACGCGCATGGCCAGGGGGCGGAGCTGGAGCGGCGCGGACCGGGCTGGAGGAAGTGTGGGCGGGCACAGCAAGCTGAGCAGGCAGACTTGAGAGTGGGGAGCTGTGCCCAGGAGGGGCTAAAACGCGGTCGGAGGCAATGGAAGGGACCGGCGATAGTTCGGAGGGGCGGAGACAGCGAAGGACCCCCGCCGGGCGATAGGGTGGGCGGGGCTGAGCGCTAAGGCGGAGCTGGAGTGGGCGTGGCTGGGGCGCCGCGGGCTCCGAGAGCCGGCGACAGGCGAATGTGGAGCTGGAAGATTCTGTCCACCGCGGACGGCTGAATGACCGGACCCGGCCAGTGCAGATGGCCGAAGGCGCGGTGGAGCGATTTAGAAATGACGATACATTGAGGGGACGCAGTTCTAATACTGGGAAGATTGAAATAGTTTGGGTGCGCTGGCTGCAGGGTTACCTGCCCAGGTGTGCTATCGACCCTGAGTGTCCTCGCTTGCCCCCTTCCTTTGCCCAGTCCTGTGTCCTTTGATCTGTCACAACGGCGGTGTGTGCGTGAAGCCTGACCGCTGTCTCTGCCCCCCGGACTTCGCGGGCAAGTTCTGCCAATTGCACTCCTCGGGCGCCCGGCCCCCGGCTCCGGCCATGCCTGGCCTCATGCGCTCCGTGTACACCATGCCGCTGGCCAACCACCGTGACGACGAGCACGGTGAGGGGGATGTGGCCAGCCTTCCGACCCCTGTCAGCCACCGCACTGTTCCTCCGATCCCGATCTTCCCGCCTGTCCCTGCTCGCCCTTCCCCCCCAGTTGTAATCCCAATCCTAAGAGCCTACGTAGACCTCCCCTTGCGCGCCTGTGCCTCCCGCCAGGCGTGGCGTCCATGGTGAGCGTCCACGTGGAGCACCCGCAGGAGGCGTCGGTGGTGGTGCACCAGGTGGAGCGTGTGTCCGGCCCTTGGGAGGAGGCGGACGCCGAGGCAGTGGCGCGGGCGGAGGCGGCGGCGCGGGCGGAGGCGGCGGCGCCGTACACGGTGTTGGCACAGAGCGCGCCGCGCGAGGACGGCTACTCGGACGCCTCCGGCTACGGTTACTGTTTTCGGGAGCTGCGCGGAGGCGAAGTGAGAAGAGGCGGGTGGGGAGGGGCCCTGAGCGAGCCTCCAAGCGGGGGCGCGCTCACGCAACTTCCCCACAGTGCGCGTCCCCGCTGCCCGGGCTCCGGACGCAGGAGGTCTGCTGCCGAGGGGACGGCGCGGCCTGGGGCGTTCACGACTGTCAGCCGTGCTCGGAGCACCTGGGTAAGGCCCGACGCGTCCCCAGGTGCATGGCGACCGGGGTGGCGGAAGAATCTTGTCGCTCCTCCTGCTCAGTGCATGGATAAAATCCGGTTCGCGACTTCCAGCCGCACTCACCGCGCTGTGAGGATCACTTCCGGTCTAAATCTGCCCACCCCGATCTCTTCTCTGACTGTGATCCCTCTGCTCTCGGCGCCACCCACGCTCTTCTGGGGCCTCCTAAGCCGCCTTCCCGGACCCCCCGTGTAGCGCACGCCAGCCGTGCCCAGCAGTGCAGCCCGCCTGTCCCCGGCCCACCTCTCTCCTCTCTCCACAGGGAACTCCCGCCGAATGGGCGTCCCAGATGGACCGTGTCCACCTGGCTTTGAAAGAGTTAATGGGTCCTGCGAAGGTGACTTGGGGGGTGGGCGGGTTCGGCTCTGAGGGGCGGGGATGGCGGGGACCGAGGGTCCGACTCCGCTGTGACCTCAACCCTCCGCAGATGTGGACGAGTGCGCGACGGGCGGGCGCTGCCAGCACGGGGAGTGCGCGAACACGCGCGGCGGGTACACGTGCGTGTGCCCCGACGGCTTCTTGCTGGATTCCTCCCGCAGCAGCTGCATCTGTGAGCCGCGGGGAGGGCCCCGCGCTGGCTCCCACCCAACCCTCTCTCAGACCGCAGCCGGAGCACCTGCGGCCTTTCCGCTCCCGACGATCCCGGGACGTCGCGGCTCCTCCTCCACCCTGACTCTGGGCCCTAAAGACTCCCACTCAGGAGCTCCTCAGACCCCGAAATCTCCCCGCGCCCCTCGACCTAGGCCTTGTCGCACCCAAACTCCTTTCCGAATCTGTCAGTCACTCTTCAGACCCCGCCCCTCCGCCCACACCCTCCTCAGGGCCCTCAGCTCCCCCTGCCCGGGGCGGTTCCCTCACCCCCCAGACCCCTCCGCTCTCACGCACTCCCCGCTCCACCCTGAAGAATCCCCTCCCCTCCCCCAGCCCAACACGTGATCTCGGAGGCGAAGGGGCCCTGCTTCCGCGTGCTTCGCGACGGCGGCTGCTCGCTGCCCATTCTGCGCAACATCACCAAACAGATCTGCTGCTGTAGCCGCGTGGGCAAGGCCTGGGGCCGGGGCTGCCAGCTCTGCCCGCCCTACGGCTCAGGTGAGCTGGAGGCACGGCCTAGGCCCCGCCTCCTGACCCTCAAGCCAGGCTCTGCCTTTGGCCATGCCCCAGCCTCCGGGACCTTCGCACGTTAAAGTAGACTCGGCACAGGTCCTCAGCCACCCAGCTTGAGACAGGCAGGAGTTGGGCTGTCACTCCGCCACAGCCCCAGCTTTGGTCAAGTCCCCGGCTCCTGAGCCACCCTCTGTGTTCAGCTTAGACCCCAGCCCAGAATGACCCCTGCCCCCACCCCTCCCTGGCACTCCAGCTTCTACCTACACCGAACCCCACAGTTTCCTGTGTTCCAGATCAGCCCCTCTTTTTATTTTTTTATTTATTTGAAAGAGTTACACAGAAAGAGAAGGAGAGGCAGAGAGAGAGAGGGAGAGGTCTTCCATCCTCTGGTTCACTGCCCAATTGGCCGCATTGGCCGGAGCTGTGCTGATCCAAAGCCAGGAGCTCCTTCCCGATCTCCCACACGGGTGCAGGGAAAAGCACTTGGGCCATCTTCCACTGCTTTCCCAAGCCGTAGCAGAGAGCTGGATCAGAAGTGGAGCAGCTGGGTCTCGAACCAGTGCCCATATGGGATGCCAGCACTGCAGGCGGCAGCCTAACCCACTATGCCATAGCTCCTGCCCCCAGTCCCTGTTTTCAACCTCAATCCCTGTGACCACCTCAAAGGGACGGTCTTGCTTTTAGCTTCTGGAATGTTCTACTCTTTGGGAATGTCACCACCCCATCCCAGCGTCGGCCAAACCCTGCTCCAGACTGGGGCCCTCACCCTCGTCTCCCTGGCCCACCCCCTCGCCTATTCCCAGAGGGTTTCCGGGAGATCTGCCCAGCTGGCCCAGGCTACCACTACTCAGCCTCTGACCTACGCTACAACACCAGACCCCTGAGCCAGGAGCCACCTCGAGTGCCCGTCAGCCAGCCACGCGCCCCACTGGCCACCTCTCGGCCACACACAGGTGAGCTGACCTCTGGCAGAGGGGGTGTTATCCTCGAGGGATTGAGGATGGTGGCAAAGGAGGAGAGAGAGGCATGGGGACACCGAAACCCAGGTCTCCACTAGCCAGTACCCCTTCCTCACCAGGCCTTCTGCCCACTCATCGCCCAGAGCCCCGGCCCGAGCCCCGGCCTGAGCCCCGGCCCGAGCACCGGCCCGAGCCCCGACCCGAGCCCCGGCCCGAGCCCCGACCCAGCCCTGAGCGTCCCCTGCCCAGCATCCCTGCCTGGGGCGGTCCTGAGCTTCCGGACCCAGGTACAGGAGGGAGAACTGCGGGGGGCACAGCAGGTAGGACTCTGGGTGGAGGTCCCGGGACAGAACGAGTGATGTCACAGATGGAGGAATAAGGCGCAGGTGGGACGCGGTACGTTTGAGCGGTTGGTGGTGGTTAACTCAGGAGCTGCAGTGGGAGTTGGGTTCAGATTCTCTGTCAGCTGAGCAAGTCATTGGGCATTGGGTGCACGGAGGAGTCACACAGAGGTCGTGATGCGCACGTTCTGTGACAAAGCAGAGGGAGAGGGGCTGGAAGGCAGAGTTTCGGGAGGGGACATGGGACATGGATGAAGGGGTTCCAGGCCAAGGGGCTGTGACGGCTGTACTGAGATGAAAATGGCAGAGAATTAAAAGGTGGGGGAGCCCTGATTGACTGCACCCCCCCCAGGTCCCTCCTTGGGCGTGTGTCAGCGCAACCCCCAGGTCTGTGGCCCAGGACGCTGCATACCCAGGCCCAATGGCTACTCCTGCGCCTGCGACTCGGGTTTCCGGCTCAGCCCCCAGGGCACCCGATGCTTGGGTGAGCCAGGCGGAGGGGGTGGTCGGGGCAGGCGTGCGCCCCGCCTCCTGGTGACCAGGCCCCTCCGTGCCCTCCGCAGATGTGGATGAATGCCGCCGTGTGCCCCCACCTTGTGCTCCTGGGCGCTGCGAGAACACGCCTGGCAGCTTCCGCTGCGTGTGCGGCCCCGGCTTCCGAGCTGGCCCGCAGGCTGCGGAGTGCCTGGGTGAGAAATCCACCCAGCCAGCTCCACACTCACCCCAGTTTGGGTCTTGCTCCGGCTCTCCCTCCAGATCCTGCTCTGACCTCCCACGCCTCTCCACGGGCGGCCAGCCTCATCGTGGCCCACCCTCGGAGCTGGTGATCCCAAGGGCTGGGCCCCGGCCCACTGCTGTCCCCTCTCCCTCTGAGTCCCGCCCCGTCGTGTCCCGGACTAGCTCCTGTGTCCTACAACTTCTGGAACCAATCCCTGACCACCACCGGGATTCCATCCCTACCACACCAGAGCCCAAGCCCCAAACTGCGCCTTCCATCTCTAGCCTCCCTCCTGCCTTCTCTTTGCCAGGGGCCCCAAAGCTGCCCTTCCTGCCCTTGCCCTGCCCTCCCCCGCCCCAGTTTGCCCCCTCATAGCCCCCCTCATCCTGTCAGTCCTGATCTGGTCCCCAGCCTTCATCCTGCACTCCTAGCTCAAGCCCCGCCTTCACCTTAAGCCAGCCCACTCCAAGGCCCGCCCACCTCCCTGCTTCCCCGCCCAGTCTGGCCCGGACCCAAGGTTGGCCCCGCCCCTGCCCCACCCCTCCCCCCCCCCCCCCGCGTCGTCTCCCCGGGGGCTGTCCACTCCAGTCCCAGCCGCCTGGTCTGTGCCAACAGATGTGGACGAATGCCGCCGCGTGCCGCCGCCGTGTGACCGCGGGCGCTGCGAGAACACGCCAGGCAGCTTTCTGTGCGTGTGCCCTGCCGGGTACCAGGCGGCCCCGCACGGAGCCAGCTGCCAGGGTGAGGGCGTGGAGGGGCCGCGGGATGGGGCTGGACAAGGGAGACCGACTAATGGGGCACAGAGGCCAGGTTCTGATGGCTTCAGAGAGTGACCTGGGGGTGGAAAGGCCAAAGGACGGCAAGGGAGAGGCTGAGTGATGGAGGATGGAGGCGCAGAGTGAGGAGGGGTGGGGATGGTCCCAGGAGCTGGCCGCAGGTAGGGGTGCCCGAGCTGGAGAGCTGCGCAGGTGGGAGGACGGCAGGGAGGCACGAGGGGCAGCGGGATGAGGGGCAGTGACCCCAGCTCCCTGCCGCTGCAGATGTGGACGAGTGCACCCAAAGCCCGGGCCTGTGTGGCCGCGGGGCCTGCGAGAACCTGCCCGGCTCGTTCCGCTGTGTTTGCCCAGCTGGCTTCCGGGGCTCGGCGTGCGAAGA
Source organism: Oryctolagus cuniculus (assembly GCF_964237555.1). Taxonomy (NCBI): domain Eukaryota; kingdom Metazoa; phylum Chordata; class Mammalia; order Lagomorpha; family Leporidae; genus Oryctolagus; species Oryctolagus cuniculus. The sequence continues at coordinate 13,759,871 of NC_091449.1, read as the reverse complement.
AGACGTGGACGAGTGTGCCCAGGAGCCGCCGCCCTGTGGGCCGGGCCGCTGTGACAACACGGCTGGCTCCTACCACTGTGCCTGCCCTGCAGGCTTCCGCTCCCGCGGCCCGGGAGCCCCCTGCCAGGGTGAGGGTGCTGAGCCCAGGCCTGCTCCACCACCACCATCCGCGGGGGTGGGCGCCGGGGTGCAGGTGGCAAGGGTCTCATGCCAGTCTTTTCCTTTTCTCCAAAACAAGACTGTGCCCCCCCATGTCTCCTCCCTCTATGAGTGCTGCCCTTGTTCTGTGGGGACCCCGAGGAGGAGGAGGCAAGGGGGGGAGGGGAAGGGGCCTCTCTGAGAGGAGGGAGCAGTCTGGGCACAGTCCAAGGGGCTGGCCCAGGACTGGCAGGTGGCAGGGGCTGGTGGTGGCAGTGGGCAGAGGCCCAGGACTCTTCCTCAGCCTGGGTTGTCGCCTCTGCTCCAGATGTGGACGAGTGTGCCCGCAGCCCCTCACCCTGCGCCTACGGTCGATGCGAGAACACAGAAGGCAGCTTCCAGTGCGTCTGCCCCACGGGCTTCCAACCCAACGCCGCTGGCTCCGAGTGCGAGGGTGAGGCCGGGGAGGGAGGGAGGACCGTGGACAGGTGAGGGGCCACAGGGCTGCTCCTTCAAGGCTACCCTGTCCCCTGCTCCCCAGACGTGGACGAGTGTGAGAACCACCTGGCGTGTCCGGGGCAGGAGTGTGTGAACTCGCCTGGCTCCTTCCAGTGCAGGGCCTGCCCTGCTGGCCACCACCTGCACCGTGGCAGGTGCACTGGTAAGACCAGGCCTTGGCTGTGACCTTGGCCTGATCCGGGTTGCCCTGATACGGATTCTGACCCTGACCTGGATCACAACCCCAACCTGGCCCATAACCTCCTGCCCTAGGCCTCAGTCCCCTTAACTAGACCACAGCCCCCAGCACCTGACTGAGACCCCAGACGAGACCCAGGCCCTGACGACCAACTGTGTGACCCATGGACATGCACCTTGACTCACATTTGACCCTAGCCATGACCCCTGCTGGTAACCTCACACTACAACCCTGCTAGTGGTCATGACCCTGACTGTCCCCTGGGCCTGAATGCGACCTATGACCCCTTAATTTGACTGTGGCATTTGACCTTGTCCACAACTCCAGCAACTCTGACAGTGGGACTGTTCATCCTGGCTCCCTGCCCCGTCCCTTCTTAGAATTCCTTCCCTGGGCTCCTGACTCCTGAGCCTGACCCCCAGTTTGTGGCAGAATTCTGGACCCAGACTGGAACCTCCGACCCTAGCTGGTCTCCGATGCTGGGCATTGTCTGTGACCCTTGATTCTGCGGAATCCCACCCAACCGTCCTGGTTAAAGACCCAGCCCTTAACCCCGTTCATTTCTGACCCTTCCCCGCACCCCAGGATCCTGGCACAGGGAATCCCTGGAAACCCAGGTAGCTTTGCAGGATTCCCAGTCACCACCCAGGGACTGCGGAGCCTCAGACTGTCCACCTCTCCCCGAAGCCCTCAGCCCCTCTCTGGCCCAGGACACTTCCTACCACCACCGCACACCGCACCTGGTGCGGCCCTTGCCTGGACCCGCTCTGAAACCCATCCCGCTCCCACAGATGTGGACGAGTGCAGCTCGGGCGCCCCCTGCGGTCCCCACGGCCACTGCACCAACACTGAAGGCTCCTTCCACTGCAGCTGCGCACCGGGCTACCGGGAGCCGCCGGGCCGGCCGGGGCCCTGCACAGGTGGGCAGCTTGGGCACTGGCGGGATAGCCTGGGCAAAGCCAAGCTGGGGAGACGGAGATGACACCAAGGAGCTGTGGGAGATGCTCAGGCACCGGGCATTGGGGGCGGGGTCAGGATTGGGGGCGGGGCTTGGTGGGCCGGCAGCCCAGCACCCCCCCCCCCCATCTCTCACATTTCCTAGACATAAACGAGTGTCTGGAGGGCGACTTTTGCTTCCCCCACGGCGAGTGCCTCAACACCGACGGCTCCTTCGCCTGCACCTGTGCCCCGGGCTACCGACCGGGACCCCGCGGAGCTTCCTGCCTTGGTCCGTACCTAGGCTGGGCCTGGGCCCGGAACGCAGGGGCTCACCGCAGGGAAAGCGGGAGGAGGAGAAGGGGGTGGAATGGGGTCGCCAGGCGCCGGTGGGCGGGGCGTGCGGGGCAGAGTCTGAGGGGGAGGAGCCTAAGGCGGGGCGGGGCAGGCAGGGGCAGGCAGGGAGAGGTGCGGTCGGGAGCGTGGGCCCGCGTGTCGGACGCGTCGTCCCACAGACGTGGACGAGTGCAGCGAGGAGGACCTCTGCCAGAGAGGCGTCTGCACCAACACCGACGGCTCCTTCGAGTGCACCTGCCCGCCGGGACACCGCGCGGGCCCGGACCTGGCCTCCTGCCTGGGTGAGGGGCTTCCCCTCCGACCCCTCCCGGCCCGGCCTCGCACCTCGGCTCCCCGCTGCCTCTGCCCTCGGCCTCCCCATCTCCTCTCCTCTGCTCACCTAGCCTCTTCCTTCTGACTCTCTGGCCCCTCCCTACCTCCGCCATCTGACCACCCTGCTTCCTTCCTCAGACGTGGACGAATGTCATGAGCGAGGCCCAGCCCTGTGCGGGGCTCAGCGCTGTGAGAACTCCCCTGGCTCCTACCGCTGTGTCCGGGACTGCGATCCTGGCTACCACGCGGGCCCTGAGGGCACCTGTGACGGTGAGACGCCCCAGCCGCAGCAGCTCCCACCATGGGGGCCTGGCGCAGACTCGCCTAAGGGAAAGGCCTCCAAACGGTTCCCCTGGCTCCTGGTGCCTCCGGGGGTGCGTGACCTTGAGAGAGTCCCCAGCCAGGAACCGGGTCGCCAGGCTCCCTTGGGACGTCCAGGGGGCCTGTGGCAGCCGAGTCCTGGTTACACCGTTCTCTTCCTAATCCGTGTGGACTCACCCTCACCTCACCCTGTAGCACTCATTCAGCTCCTCCTGGCCGCCCCTCCCGGGAGACCCGGCCCCGGCCGCCCTGAGCCCGCACTTTCCCACCAGGAGATGGAAGTCTCTCCAAGGGCTGCCCTGCCTATCAAAGCTCGGCCTTCCACTTCTCTCTCCTGACTGTCCCTCTCCTGGTCCCCAGGCCCGCCCCTTCCTGTCTCTGCTCTGCCTTCAGACCTGCCCCCTGCTCACTCTTCTCATTTCCCAGGTCCCCCCCTCGCCCGCCATCCTCAGCAGAGTAACTGGATCTGGGGGCTAGGGCGGGGGTATGTGTGTGTGTGTGTGTGTGTGGACAGCGCTGGGTGGGACACGGGACAAAACGACAGCGAGATGGCATTCATGACCTCCACAAGAATTCATTAAGCACCTACTGTGTGCGGGGCACCGGAGGCGCAACAGGAAATGAGTCAAAACCCACGGCGCCGTGGAGCTGACAGGCTGGGGTTAGGGGAGGATGCAAGATTCATTCAGCAAGTCATCTGGGGGCAGCTGCATGTGCCCGGCGCTGTGCTATGGGACCCCAGGAGGAAGGAGCCCGCGAATCCCTGCCATTGCGGAGTTTGCCCTCTAGGGGGCGGCGGTCGGTACCGGCGACCCTCCTCTGCCCTGCAGATGTGGACGAGTGCCAGGAGTACGGCCCTGCCATCTGTGGAGCGCAGCGCTGTGAGAACACGCCCGGCTCCTACCGCTGCACCCCAGCCTGCGACCCTGGCTACCAGCCCACGCCAGGGGGCGGCTGCCAGGGTGGGTGTCCGGGGGTCCCGGGAGGGGCGGGGAGGGGGAGAAGGTAGGGAAACGAACGGGCTGTCTGGGGCTTGCAGATGTGGACGAGTGCCGGAACCAGTCCTTCTGCGGCGCCCACGCCGTGTGCCAGAACCTGCCTGGCTCCTTCCAGTGCCTCTGTGACCAGGGCTACGAGGGGGCGCGGGACCGGCGTCACTGCGTGGGTAAGGGGCTCCAGGGGGTGGGTGGGGCCAGGGGGCGGGGGAAGAGGTTGGTCAGGCCCTCTCTGTGAGCTTGGGGGTTGTGGGATTTAGCCCGTGGCACATGAGATCATCTCCGTATTAGAGCTCCGTTAGTGGTGACAGCAGTCAGTTTTTTTGTGTTTTAAAGAAAACGACTGAAATGTATGAAGCATATTAATCTTTTTGAAAATATTTATTTATTTATTTATTTGAAAGTCAGAGTTACACAGAGAGAAGGAGAGAGGTCTTCCATCTGCCAGTTCTCTCCCCATTTGGCCACAATGGCCGGAGCTGCGCCGATCCGAAGCCAGGAGCCAGGAGCTTCCTCCTGGTCTTCCATGCAAGTGCAGGGGCCCAAGGACAGGGGCCATCTTCCGCTGCTTTCTCAGGCCACAGCAGAGAGCTGGATCGGAAGTGGAGCAGCCTGGTCTTGAACCGGCGCCCATATGGGATGCCGGCACCGCAGGCGGTGGCTTTACTTGCTACCCTACAGCACTGGCACCCAAGCATACTAATCTTTTTCAAGAAAAGGTTTATTTACTTATTTATTTGAAAGAGTTACGCAGGGAGGGAGAGACAGAGCACTTTTGTCTGCAGGTTCTGTTCAGGGGTGAGCCAGACACAGGCAGGAGCCAGGAGTTTCTTTCGGGTCTCCCATGGAGGTGGCAGGGGCCCAAGAACCTGGGCCATCTTCCACTGCTTTCCCAGGCCATAGCAGAGAGCTGGATCCGAAGTAGAGCAGCCAGGACGCAAACTGGCACCCACGTGCAGGCTGGCATGGCAGGTGGTGGCTTTTCCAGCTACCCCCCACAGTCATCCCACACTACCCCCCACAGTCATCCCGCACTACCCCCTCACAGTCATCCCACACTACCCCCCACAGTCATCCCGCACTACCCCCCCACAGTCATCCCACACTACCCCCCACACAGTCATCCTGCACTACCCCCCACAGTCATCCCACACTACCCCCCCACAGTCATCCCACACTACCCCCCCACAGTCATCCCACACTACCCCCCCAGTCATCGTGCACTACCCCCCCACAGTCATCCCACACTACCCCCCACAGTCATCCCACACTACCCCCCCACAGTCATCCCGCACTACCCCCCACAGTCATCCCGCACTACCCCCCCAGTCATCCCGCACTACCCCCCACAGTCATCCCACACTACCCCCCCACAGTCATCCCACACTACCCCCCCCACAGTCATCCCACACTACCCCCCCCAGTCATCGTGCACTACCCCCCCACAGTCATCCCACACTACCCCCCACAGTCATCCCACACTACCCCCCCACAGTCATCCCGCACTACCCCCCACAGTCATCCCGCACTACCCCCCCACAGTCATCCTGCACTACCCCCCCACAGTCATCCCGCACTACCCCCCACAGTCATCCTGCACTACCCCCACACAGTCATCATGTACTACCCCCCCCCCCACAGTCATGCCCCAATTCTTCCTGACCTGAGGGAACCTTGTAACTTTGTAACATTCTGTAAGCTGAGTTACAGAAGGCAGAGCAGCAAGCTCCAGGCTGGGGTTCCCCTTCAGAGGCCCTGGGCTCCGCGCACAGCCGCTCCTCGTGCCCAGGCACTGGCAGGGAGGCCCAGCTTACACACGGGGGATGCGGGGATGTGTGTGACTCTGCGTGCTGCCTCCTCTGGTTTTTACCGACACACACAGCAGCTGGAGTGTCTCAAAAAGGAATTAAAACTGCAAAGCCCTGGAATACACTTGAACTTGAGGCGTCCCTGGATCCAGGAATTTTAACCAGGCCCTCTCTGACTCTTTCTTGTTGCTTGGCTTTCCTTTGTGGGATGTTTTCAAAAATGGCCCTGGCGCTTGTGAGCACGCGTGGGCGGCTCAGCGACCTCGTGCTGGGGGGGCGGCTCCTCTTCCTGTCCACAGCTGGGGCCGGGCCGGGGAGCGCAGTCACCTGCTCGGCCCGCCTGGGCCTTGCGCGTCCGTCCCCCTAAAACACATGAGCTGCAAACGGAGGAGCCCGGCTTCCAAGGGAGACTCAGGGTTTGCTGGCAGAAGAAAAGTGGACGGTGGGACCCGGGCTCTGAAAGACGCCTGTCTGTTTGGTTTTGTTTTTGTTTCGAGGTTTCGTTCTTTATTTATTTGAAAGAATTACAGAGAGAGGGAGAGACAGACAGGCAGGGAGAGAACCATCCTGTGGTTCTTTCCCCAAATGGCCGCAACGGCCTGCACTGGGCCAGGCTAAGGCCAGGAGCCAGGAGCTTCTTCCAGGTCTCCCATGCGGGTTCAGGGGCCCAGACACTTGGGCCATCTCTGCTGCTCTCCCAGGCCATCAGTAGGGAGCTGGACCAGAAGTGGAGCAGCCAGGACTCGAACCAATGACCATATGGGATGCCGGCACCACAGGTGGTGGCTTTTGCCTGTTATGCCACAGTGCTGGCCCCTTGCTTTTGTTTCTAAGGCGTATTTTTATTATTTGAAAGGCAGAGTTACAAAGAGAGAGGGAGACACACACACACACACACACACACACACGCAGTCTTCCATCCACTGGTTCACTCCTACATGGGCCCCTGTGGATAGGCAGGAAGCAGAGAGAACAGCCAGCCAGAACCTGGACTCAAACCCTCAGCCCTCTGGCGAGAACCACGCTCTGAGGGCTCACCCCAGTGACCCACGGACCTCCCGCCAGGCCCCCCTCTCCGAGGCCACAACGGGGGGTCCCATCAGCCGTCAACAGGAAGACGCAGACCCAGACCCAGAACCGCTGCCTGAGCCTGGGCGACACGTCCTGCTCAGGCTGTAACGACTCCCTCTCTCCTATTGTTCCCTGCTCACAGATGTGAATGAGTGTGAAACCCTGCAGGGTGTGTGTGGAGCTGCCCTGTGTGAAAACGTTGAAGGCTCCTTCCTCTGTGTCTGCCCCACCAGCCCCGAGGAGTTTGACCCCATGACGGGACGCTGTGTTCCACCAAGGACTTCTGCTGGTGAGACTGGTGTATTGATTTAACTGATGGCTACTGGCGATGTGGACAGCTGCCATCAGTGAAATGCTGTTGTTTTAAACAGCAACAAAAACTTCAGAACACATGGGTTAAGGTGGGTGGGAGGACTCTGTCCTGGCGGTGGCTCCACCAGAATGCTTCACAGGACGTCTACCGTGTTCAGGTCCTACACTGGGCGGTAGCCAGGAAAGGCCACTTTGTCCTCAAAGAATTCACAGTCTGATGGAGCAGAGAGAGGCATCACCAGGGAGCGACGACCCAGAGAAAATCAGGGCTGGGGAGGAGGAAGCGCTGGCCAGAGGGGTGCGAGGGAAAGCCTGGCCCAGCCTCGGAAGAGGTTAGGGAGGAATTCCTGTGGGAGTGGACGAGGAGAAACGCACCAGGCACAGTGTGTGTGGGAACACGGCCCGGGCCGAGGCCTGGCACAGGGGCAGCCCCTGGCGTGTGCGGGAACATGGCCCAGGCCGAGGCGCCCCTGGCGTGTGCGGGAACACGGCCCGGGCCGAGGCGCCCCTGGCGCGCCAGAGCAGCTGGGATGAGCTCACCGCGGCCTGAGTCACAGCACTCAGCCAGGGATGGGCAGAGACAAGGCTGGAGGCGGAGACAGACTCTTCCCCAGGGCACCGTGGCCCCGGGACGGTTTTGAGCAGGAAAGGCGGATAATCAAGGTTTTTAAAAGACTGATTTATTTGAAAGGCCAAGGAGTGACAGGGATGGGGGGAGTGGGGAGAGGGAGAGGGAGAGAGGGCTGGGCCAGGCCAACGCTAGGAGCCTGGGACTCCATCCGCGTCTCCCCCGTGAGTGGCAGGGACGTGGGCCATCTGCTGCTGCTTTCCAGGGGCATTCGCAGGGAGCTGCCGGGACTCGAACTGGCACCCATACGGGAGGCCGGCGTCACAAGTGGTGACTTAACCCTGTAACGCCAGCTCCTATAACCAGGCCTGGAAGGCGCCAGGGAGGCGTCTAGGGAGGAGGCTGGGGCAGGGCCCAGGCAGTGGCCACGGGACGGAAGGAGGCGTGTGGGAGAAAGCCGTGGGGCTGTCCTGGTGGGCAGGGTGTGTTCAGGGTGGAGCCAGGTTGGGGAGGAAGACTGAACCAATTCAGACACGCTGGATGTGAGGACCCCGGGAGGCGTGCAGCAGGCCGGGGAAACTGCTCTCGGCCACTGTGGGCTGCAGCGGAAACGTGGGTGGGCACCCGAGACCGTGGGGTCTGTCTCCCCACCTGAGACATGGGGGCCTACGGGCCCGCCCAGCGAGACTAAAGCCCCCTGTCTCCATAGGCACGTTCCCCGGCTCGCAGCCCCAGGCGCCCCCGGAGAGCCCCAGCGTGCAGGCCAGGCCGCCCCCGCCGGCCCCGCCGCGCCGGCCCAGCATTCCCAGGCAGGGCCCCGCGGGCAGTGGGCGTCGTGAGTGCTACTTTGACACAGCGGCTCCGGACGCGTGTGACAACATCCTGGCCCGGAACGTGACGTGGCAGGAGTGCTGCTGTACCGTGGGCGAGGGCTGGGGCAGCGGCTGCCGCATCCAGCAGTGCCCCAGCACCGAGACGGGTGGGCACGGGCTGAGGGCTGGGGGCTGGCGGAGAGTCAGGGGGGACGCGGGCCCCGGGAGAAAGGGACGTGGTGGGCCGTGGGCTGAGGGCCTGGAGCGTCCGGGACAGGACGTGGGCATGCTGGGCGTGGGCTGAGTCCGAGGGCTTGCCGGCGGGGGCGGGGGCTGGGGGCTGGGAGGCGGGCGTCGGGCTCAGCCTGCTCTCTGTGTGCAGCCGAGTACCAGTCGCTGTGCCCACATGGTCGGGGCTACCTGGCGCCCAGCGGAGACCCGAGCCTCCGGAGAGGTGAGGCCAGACGTCAGCACCCTTCCCCCCCACCCCGACCTTGCGCCCCTGGGGCCCAGCTCTGCCTCTGCCTCTTGTTCTCTCTGCTTCTCAGCGTCCTCTTTGCTGTCTCCATCTTTGCTCACCTCCACCTCCCCGACTTAGTCGCCAAGGCACCCCCCCCCCCCAGTCCGGCAAGTTCCCATCCCTCTCCACCCTTCCCGCAGACGTGGACGAATGCCAGCTCTTCCGAGACCAGGTGTGCAAGAGCGGCGTGTGTGTGAACACGGCCCCGGGCTATTCGTGTTACTGCAGCAACGGCTATTACTACCATGCACAGCGGCTGGAGTGTGTCGGTACGCGCGCCCCCACCCCGCCGCGCCGAGCCGAGCCAACTCCTCGCTGGACCGTGGCCGCCAGCGGCCGGAAGTCCTTCCTGGAGTCTAGACTCAATCCATCACGCTGTCGCCGCGCTGGGAGGAAACGCGGGGAGGGGGTGGCAGAGGGCGGGCTGCTCCTCACCCACCCCTCGGCGCCCCTGCAGATAACGACGAGTGCGCCGACGAGGAGCCGGCGTGCGAGGGCGGCCACTGCGTCAACACCGTGGGCTCTTACCACTGCACGTGCGAGCCCCCGCTCGTGCTGGACGGCTCGCGGCGCCGCTGTGTCTCCAACGAGAGCCAGAGCCTCGGTAACCCCGCCCCCACACGCGGGCGAGCCACGCCCCCGGGCCCCTGTCTGTCCAAGGTCACCCGGCCCTCCAGAGGCCAGACTTGGGTGGAACGTCTCCCGCCCGTACTCCTGTCCCACAGCCCCGTGCCCCCCGACAAGCCTTGTCTTCAGTCCAGAAGCCTGTCGCCACCCCCCTCCCTGGACTTCTGGGACCCGTGGACAGGCGGAGGTGGCTGGGCTGCTCGGCCGCCCTGACGCCCTGTGTCTGCCGCAGACGACAACCTGGGAGTGTGCTGGCAGGAGGTGGGGCCCGACCTCGTGTGCAGCCGCCCGCGGCTGGACCGCCAGGCCACCTACACCGAGTGCTGCTGCCTCTACGGGGAGGCCTGGGGCATGGACTGCGCCTTCTGCCCAGCCCAGGACTCAGGTACTGTCAGCCCCAGCCCGGCGCAGAGGCCCCGCCCCACTCTCAGGACCTCCTCCAAGTCCAATCTCTGTCCCCAAAGCCACATCCCAAAGACTGGTCAGCCTCAGCCATGGAGACCCCAGGGCCCAGCTTGGCAGAGCCCCGGTCCCCGCCCCCCGGGCCCCTGGGGTCTGGTTTCTTGTGCCCTCAACTCCTGGTCTGGAAAATTCGGAGACTCAGCCCATGAGGTGTCCTTGCCGGGACCTGGGACCTCGGGCGTCCTGGCCTGGAGCAACAAGGGCCATTGCCGCGGGAGCTAAATCAGGCGCCTGAGACCTCACCACAGGGCTCCCGGGACCCACGTTTCAGCTCTGAAAACCCCAGAGACCCCCCCCCCCCACCCGCCCTTGGGAACTAAGCGCCAGTAAGCCCAGTCCTAGACCCTCAGCCCCCTGGCAGGCACTGGGCCCACAGAACACCCACCTCGCATGTCTGTAGGACCCAGCCTGGCTCCCGCTCGGCCTCTGAATCCCAGCCTGGGTCCTCGGCCCCTGACCTGGCTGCCACCTGCAGTCCCCCACCCCACCCCCACCCACCTTTTTCTGGGGGCGGGCGCCAGCCAGGCCGGGGCTGAGTGTTCTCCCGGCCTCCCTCCACAGACGACTTCGAGGCCCTGTGCAACGTGCTGCGGCCGCCTGCCTACGGTCCGCCTCGGCCAGGCGGCTTCGGGCTCCCCTATGAGTATGGGCCAGACTTAGGTCCGCCCTACCAGGGCCTGCCGTATGGGCCTGAGTTGTACCCGCCACCCGTGCTGCCCTATGACCCCTACCCGCCGCCCCCGGGGCCCTTCGCGCGCCGGGAGGCCCCATACGGGGCTCCGCCCTTCGACGTGCCCGACTTCGAGGACGACGGGGGCCGCTACAGCGAACCGGAGGCTCCTGCGCGCTCTGGCCCGCGTGCCGGCTGGCCCTACCGGTCCCGGGACACCCGCGGCTCTTTCCCGGAGCCCGAGGAGTCGCCTGAAGGTGGTGGCTACACGGGTGAGCACCGCGGCCGAACGCCGGAGGCTGGGGCGGGCAGGCACGGAGGAGACCACCGCGGGAGCTGGGCCCCACCACGGGGCGGACAGACAGACCCGGGCAGGGACCGGGCAGGGTGGGCGGGTTAGCCCAAGAGGCGCGAGGGACGAACGGGCCCCCACGGTCCCCGCAGGCGCCCTGGAGGAGCCCTACGAGGGCCTGGAGGAGGAGGAGTGCGGGATCCTGGACGGCTGCGACCACGGCCGCTGTGTGCGGGTCCCCGAGGGCTTCACCTGCAACTGCTTCGACGGCTACCGCCTGGACATCACCCGCATGGCCTGCGTCGGTGAGGGGGCTCCGCTCAGCGGCTGCTGCGGGGCGGGGCTTGCGGATGAAGGCGGAGCCAGGGCGCAGGGAGGCGGGGCTTGGCCGGGGGCGGGGAGGCCTGTTCCGCGCACTCGGGGAAGCCTGCCCTGCCATCCGCAAGGCGAGGACAGGCCTCCTACCTGCCTGGTTTGGCCGCAAGTGCAGCCGAGAGGGTACGACCCGGAACTCTGGGGGCGTAGCAGAGCCCTAGGCTCAGTCCAGCAATTTACCGTGTGACCCTGGACACTGGCCTGTGCTCAGTCCCAGAGCCCATCGCGCGGAGCTGTTGTGAGCATTGCTAGCCCTGCTTCACGACACCAGCGAGGCCTGTGTGAGAACCCACGGCCGTCACGTCGGCACAGCCCCCGGGCTCCCGGGCTCCAGGTCCCTGCCTCCGGGCCTGGGAACTGAGTTTGGCTGGGGACACGGTGCTCGGGGCCCAGGGGCTGCCCAGGCGGGCCTGTGCAGAGTCAGCTTTGAAAACAAAGTCGAGAAAGAGGGCGGGCTGGGAGCCACCTGGCAGGCTGCGGGCTTGTGGGCGACACTGGGCAAGAAGAGAGGGGCTGTCCCGTGCCGAGCCTCGGCCTGCGCGTGCGTAAAACGGTCACACAGTGTCTGGCTCATGCGGTTATCAGATAATACAAGCAAGTTCACGCACACAACGTGCTCAAAACGATGTCGGGGATAGGCTAAGCATCTACTGCTGCTGACCCCATCATCCGTATTAGTTTCCTAAGGAAAACCTGGTGACAGAGGACCCGGCTCACGGAAGGAGCGGGGGGGGGGGCGCGGGGGGGGCACAGAGAGGCCAAGCCACCTGGCCGAGCGCGCACAGCCTGCAGACGGCTGCGGCCGCGTTCAGCCCCAAACGCGCGTCCGTCTGCCCGGAGGGTCGGGGGTGCCGGGAGGTGGGCGGGCGCGTGCGCACTCGGCCTTGGGCAGCGCGGCTTCTACCCCCTCCCCAGACATCAACGAGTGCGACGAGGCCGCGGCGGCGTCCCCGCTCTGCGTCAACGCGCGCTGCGTCAACACCGACGGCTCCTTCCGCTGCGTCTGCCGCCCAGGCTTCGCGCCCACGCACCAGCCGCACCACTGCGCACCCGCGCGGCCCCGCGCCTGAGCCCCGGCCCCCGCGGCCCGCGGGGCGGTGCTTGCGCACACCCTGTGTGAGAGAGGCCCGGGCCGCCTCCCCGCCGGCGTGCCCGGGGCTGCACCCAGCCCGCCGTCCCCTTCACGTGCCCCATCCCTTTTATAGTTTTCAATTAAAAAAAACTCACCTATTTTGTACCTCTCGCCTCCGCCTGTTTCCCCGCGTGCGTCTCGGCCTCCAGTTCCAGGGCCCGGCCCGGCCGCCTCGTCCGCCCCGTCTTTTATCTTCGCGGCTCCATGGCTTCCGCTTCGCTCTTCGTCCTGCGTACGAGCTCGGGGCTCTCTCCCGTCCCCCGCAGAGAAGTCCAGCCAGAGGTGGGCGCTAGACAGGGCGGCCCTGTGCACAGCCCGAGCCGCCGCCTGGGTCAGCCGTCACCCTCCCGCCCAAGCTCAGAAGAGGGGGTGGGTGTTGAGCCCTGTGGCCGAGATGTTACTGCGGCATCAGAGCGCCTGGGGCCCACTCTAGGCTCCTGCTTCCCGCCACTGGAGGCCCTGGGAGGCAGCAGCCACGCACCCGGGCGACCTGGACTGGGCTCCCACCTTCAGCCCCGGCCCCAGGCCTTGCAGGTGGTTGGTGGGCGAGCCAGCAGATAGGCGCACCCTCTCTTAAACAAACAAACCCCAAGAAGAGCCTGGGCCAGCTTTAGCTCAGCTGAGGGGCCGACGGGCACTGGGCAGGACTGAAGTGTCTCTCCTCGCTCACCGCTGTGCCTGTCGCCAGGCGCCGCGCGCCCCAGACAGACCATGTTGGCAGGAAGCAGGAATGCGTGGAGAAAACCAAAGCACACGGCTTCTCTGCCAAAGGGTGGGCGGGGCAGGAAGGGACAGCTCACTTTGACAGTAACCACCAGATACAGCATGCCTGGTCATCACGTCTAACCCTCCCGTGTGGAGCAAGGTCCATAAACGGGGGGCGGGGCTTCGGGAGGGGCGGGCCTGCAGGGAGATCCCGCCTGGAGCGCCTGCTTTGTTCGAGGGTGGCACTGGGCTCCAGCAGGTGCTCAGTCATTGATATCCTAACCCGGGCCTCCCAGCGGGGTCGGACGGGGAGGCCGGGCGGCTGAGTCTGGCTCCCGACTGAACCTGTCTCCCGGCACCAAGAGGTGGCGCCAGACTCCCCCTGCAGCAGGGCAGGGAGACCAGCCGGCAGTGGAGGCAGGCGCACGGGGCCTCCGAGCGGGACAGGCTGGAGTCTCCACAAAGTGGGCCCTGGTCGCGCAGCTCTGTATTTAAAAACACACACACACACACACACACACACACGCTGAATTACTCTTTTAGATGGGTGAGCTCTATGGTGTGTGAATTGTCACTCAAGAAGAAAAAGGGGGGGGGCAGGCAGGAAGTCAGTGCCAGCTCAGATTTAGGAACTCCAACCCAAATGCTAGTCCGTCACTCGTTCACTCAGCAAACACGTCCCCCAGGACCTGCTGTGTAGGATCGGGGTGTTGACAACACAGCCTTTCACTCCAGAGGGCTCCCGGAACAGGTGCTTGAGCTGAGACCGGCGGTGTAGACGGGCAGCCGTGGCGGTATACAGGTGTGGGGCAAAGGTGTAGAGGCAAGAGGGGCACGTATCTTTCCAAAGCCTTTCTCTTGTCCAGTCTAGGGAGCCTCCGGGGCCTGCCTTCACCGCACACGTGACCCCGAGGGGAGGGCCAGGGCTGTGGGGAGGAACGGAGGCTGGGGTGCCCAGTCTGACCCAGTCTGCCAGAAAATCAGGGGGGCCTTACTGGAAAGGGAAACAGAGCTCCGAACTGTCCAAGGTTCTAGATCCCTCTGAGACTGGAGTGTAGACGAAGGGGAACCAGCCGAGGTAGGGTCTTGCGGATCCTACGGTTTCCTTCCTGGGCAGCTACCCCCGCTCTACTCCCCCCCCCCCCCTTCCTGGACCACTGTCCCAGGGCCGGGAAAGTTGGCGGTGCTGTTCCATCACCCGGGGGGCGCCGTGGGAGTGGTCTTCAGGGAACCAGGCTCCTCTCACTGCCCAGCTCTCTGCCTCCCCGGGCCTGGGGGTCCGGCCGAGGATCTCGCTCTCGTCTCCCACACTGATCGCTTCTGGCACCGGCCAGGGCCGCCGTGTTCCCGGCTGGAATGTGCAGAGGAAAATGATCCAAGCCATCTTGGCGCTCGCGGTACCAGCGCCGCGACGCCCCCTGCTGGCCCTCGAGCCCCGGCACAGCCCCAGCCCGCCGCGCCCCCTAGTGGCAGATGCTCATACTGCCACCCGCGAGGGCTGAGGTCCAGCGAGCCGGCGCAATCATTGTCCTCATCAATGACTGACTTAGACAGCGCTTCCTGGGCCGGGCGCTGGGCTGCTTCACATCTTACTCCTCACAGCAGCCCCGACTACAGCAGCCCCGCTTGGCTCGCTTCAATCACCAGACGTCTGAACACTCGGCGAAGGCCACACAGCTACCGGGTGGTGGCTCGCGGATGGCACTTGGGACGCTCACCTCTTGGCTTTCGTTCTGGACCGCTCGGAAGTGGACACAGCAGGTGAGGCCACCGCGTGGACGCCTGCGTCCTCTGGTGGACTGCCTGCGTCCAGTCCTGAATGCTCTGGGCTGGCAGGTGGCAGACGGCCCAAGTACTTGGGGGCCTGTCACCCCAATGGGGGGCCAGGGGGGAGCTCGTCATTCCTGGCTTCAGCCTGGCCCAGGCCCGGCTCTTGCAGGTATTTGGAGAACGGCCCAGCAAATGGAAGATTCTCTTGTCTTTCTCTCTCTCTCTCTCTTTCTTCTCTCTTCTCTCTCTCTCTCCCTCTCTCCCTCTCTCTCTCTCTCTTTCTCTCTCTCTCTCTCTCTCTTTCTCTCTCCTCTCTCCTCTCTCTCCCCCCCATCACTCCGCTTTTCAAATAAATTAGAATAAAATAAATAAACGTGAAGTGATGTGCTGCTTAGGGTTTATTTCAGAATAACCCCATAGGGGGCTGGTGTGGTGGTGCAGCCTGTTAAGCCTCCACCTGAGATGCCAGCATCTCATACCAGTGCTGGTTTGAGTCTCAGTAGCTCCACTTCCGACCCAGCTCCCTGCTAATGTGCCTGGGAAAGTAGTGGAAGATGCCCAAGTGCTTGGACCCTTGCACCCGTGTGGGAGACTCAGATGGAACTCCTGGCTTTGGCCTGGCCCAGACTGGTCGTTGTAGGCATCTGGGGAGTGAACCAGCAGATGGAAGATCTCTCCATCTCTCTGTCTCTGTCTCTCTCCAACTCTGCCTCTTAGATAAATAAATACATCTTTAAAAATAATAATAATCCTATATAACAACTGAGCTTTATGATGGAAAGAACCCAAGCCCCTGGATGCCCGTGCTGCCTGGCTCCTTCACTCTGGCGTGTATTACCTGAGAAAGAAATTATCTTCTTTGCTTAAACCATCGTATTTAAATTTTTAAAGATTTATCTGAGAGAGTGCAAGAGCACCGCCGCCTGCTGGCTCACTCCCAGGATGCCTGTAAGGGCCAGGGCTGGGCCAGCAGGAGCCAGGAAGTCCACAAAGGTCTCCCGCGTGGCTGGCAGGGGCCCGAGAACCTCGTTAGCTTGGCTAATGCGCGAAGTTGGAGCCAGCAGCCAGAGCCAGGGCTCGAACCCGTGCTCTGATGCCAGCCCTGAGAGTCTCTGCTGCCAGGTCAAAGCCCCGCCCCCAAGCCGTGTGTTTCGAGCGCCCTTGGCGGTAGAGACGCACCTCGCGGGCCTCCACTCGGCCGGGCCGGGCCGGAGCCGGGGGTCCGAGAACTTGTCTGCCAGGACGGACAGCCTTAGCTTCCGGGCGGTCGTTGCGGGCGCTGGCCCCGCACCCGGGGACCCACCGCGCGCTCGCACCCGGGAGCCCCCTGCCTGCCCGCGGAGCCTGCAGCCCTGGGGGCTCGGGGCGGGAGCGAGGGCGCGGAGCAGGAGACCGAAGGTGGGTGTAGGTGCTCGTCCCAGACCCTGAGCCGCGGGAGGTGTCAGGAGAGTGACTTTTTCTTACATCCTGCCCGAATGTGGCAGATTCTGACGGCTTTGCCTGCAAAGGAGCTGCAGGAGAGGTGAAGCCGTGACCCGCGGGCCTGCAGGGAGGTCGGTGCGGTGCGCGGAGGGCCCCGCGGGGGCAGCAGGCCGCTGTGCTATGAGGGAGACCCTCCGCGGCCTCCGAACCCCGCCCCTGTGCAGCGGCCTTGGCAAAGTCCGCGGGCCACGGAGTCTTAACAACACTTTCCCGTGCATGGGTTTGGATTTTGGCAGGCCCGAGCCCCGCGTCCTGGCCTGGCGTCTCCATGGGCTGTTGGCACGGAAGCAGGTTGCACAGCAGAAGAAAAAAAAAAAAAAAGAAAGAAAGAAAGAAAGAAAAAGAAAGAAAGAAAGAAAGAAAGAAAGAAAGAAAGAAAGAAAGAAAGAAAGAAAGAAAGAAAGAAAGAGTTTATTTTGGTGCAAAATAATCCATGCATGAAAGGGCTTCAGAATTTTGTAGAAAACACATATTGTGAGAAAAAGGCGGTTTTTAAAGCTTTTTTTTGCACCATCGTAAACGTCTGGTAACCCATTTCCAAGGACTTTTCGAAGTCCCCTGAGTAACACCCTCCAACGGGTCAAGGAAAAATGCACACACTCACACATGCACGTGCACACACAGTACATACATGCACATAGGCGCGCACGCACACCCACACACATGTATACATGCAAACACAGACACCCATACACAGTGCACAGACACACCTGCACGCGAACACACAGTACACAGCTGTACATACATGCATGCACATATGCGCACACACCCCACATACATTCATGCACGCACACGAACACACATGCGGGCACACGTGCACACGTGCACATGCAGACACACCTGCATGCGAACACGCAGTACACACCTGCACACGCATCCATGCACACCGGAACACACATGTGGACACACATGCACACTTGCACATGCACACACCTGCATGTGAACACGCAGTACACGCATGCACACGCATCCATACACACAGGAACACACATGCAGACACACCTGCACACTTGCACACGCAGGACACACATGCACATACATACAGACGCACAGACACTCGTGCACACACACACAGACGTGCACACATGCGTGTGCTAGAGAGGGGAGGGCGTCGATGAAGTCAGTGAGGCAGAAGTGTTCACTGGTGAAATGTGAAATTATTTCTAAAGGAAACGTGGAAGGGGGAGGTGTTCAGGCGCCCGCACCCCACATTGCAGGGCCTGGCTTCCGCGCGGGCCCCTTCCATCCCAGCTGCCTCCAAGTGGCCATGGCTCCAGTGACCACCCAAGTCCGCTGTGACCCGGATGGAGCTCCAGGCCCTGGCCCGGGCCCCTGTGGACATCTGGGGAGTGAGCCATGGTTGGAAGCTTGCTCGCTCTCCTTTGCTCTCTCTAACTCTGCCTTTCAAATAAATACAATTAATCTTTAAAAACAAATGTGAGAGCTAAAATCCTGAGTGGGCTTAGCCGAGCGCCCGCACCGAAGGAAAGGAACGGACTCTGGCTGGGCCCCATCCGGACAAAACCCAGCCGCTGTTCCGTCTCCAGGCCACGCAAAACGGAGCCCTGCCTGGGCGGCTGGCGGCATTAAGGGAATTCTGTCCATTTGTAAGATTTGCTCGTGGCGCCGCGGCTGCGCAAGGATACCTTGTTCTTTTCTCTTTTATTTTCTAAGATTTTCATTGAAAGATTGAAGGATGGGGTCTGGCGTTGTGGCACAGCAGGTGAGGCCGCCCGAGCATCCCCGGAGTCCCGGCTGCTCCCCTTCTAACCCAGCTCCCCGCTAATGCACCCGGGAAGGAAGCAGAAGACGCCCCAAGTGCTTGGGCCCTGCACCCACGTGGGAGACCCGGATGCAGCCGCCAGGTTCCTGGCTTCTGCCTGGCCCTTGCAGCCATTGCGACTGAACCAGTGGATGCAAAATCCCCCCCCCCAATCTGCTTTTCAAATAAAAAGAACAAAATCTTTGAAAGAGAATCCGTGTAGCCGGCGCCACGGCTCAGTAGGCTAATCCTCCGCCTTGCGGCGCCGGACACCGGGTTCTAGTCCCGGTTGCTCCTCTTCCAGGCCAGCTCTCTGCTGTGGCCCGGGAGTGCAGTGGAGGATGGCCCAAGTGCTTGGGCCTGCACCCCATGGGAGACCAGGAAAAGCACCTGGCTCCTGGCTCCTGCCATCGGATCAGCACGGTGCACCGGCCGCAGCTTGCCAGCCACCGCGGCCATTGGAGGGTGAACCAACGGCAAAGGAGGACCTTTCTCTCTGTCTCTCTCTCTCACTATCCACTCTGCCAGTCAAAAAAAAAAAAAAAAAAAAGAGGGAGAGAGAGAGAGAGAGAGAGAATCCGTGTTCTTGAGGCACAGTTTGCAAACTACAGCGCAGTAGAAACGACAAAGCTCCCCCTGCCCACCCATGCCAGCACCCAGCCCTGTCCATTGTCTGGGGGCTTCCCAAGGGCACGCGTGTGCCTCTTACATAACCGCGAGCGAATTGTCTCTGCAGCTCTGATTCACCCCAGCTTCAGACGTGAGCTGCTCTCCCGCTGAAGCCGGGCCGTAAACACAGCCTCCAATGTTTGCGCTCTGTTTACTCAGCGGGGCAGCGTTGCCAGACGTGGAAGCTGCTCCCAATTTCCTCCCATTATAAATAAGGCCCCGCGCACGTCCCCGGGCGGCCCGAGGCGGGGTTCCTGCGCCAAAGGGTGCGGACCCCTTGGCAGCTCCGGATCAGCATCTCGGCCTGACCCGATGTCAGGATGACCTCATCCGGTTTCCACGTTTGATTCATGATTCGGGTTCAGGAGCTGAGGCCGGGAAACACAGAGCCATTCACGCGAGCTCAGCCCGAAGCAGTGTGTCCGTCAGCAGGGAAGGCTAAATACGGGGTCCCCCCATCGGGGGTGTGTGTGGTTTAAGAACCCCCCTACACCATGGCTGAGACCACTGCCGCACGGGGCAGTCGCCCTGATAGCCACGCGGCTGAGTGAGGAAGGGGCCACGGGGGACCAGCGTGGGTGCGCAGGTGCGACCGACCAGCGTCCTGGCTGCGACGAGCGGGCCTGTTTGAGACTTCACCCCGCCGCTTAGCAGGGCCGGCAGCGACTGTGCAGCCGCGCGTGCCTGCTCCCCATCGCTCGGCCCCTGGGTTCCAACCCCAGCTCCAGCTCCGGACTCCAGCTTCCCGCCAATACGGAGCCCGAGAGAGACGCAGCCGCGGCGGCTCAGGTCACCGGGTTCTTGCTGCTGCTCGCAGCCTCGGCCTGGCCCAGCCCCAGAGGCCGGGAGCATCTAGGGGTGACCCAGCAGATGCGAGCTCGTCTCCATCCATCTCCGTCTCTCTCTCTCTGTCTCCTTGACTCTCAGATAAATAAACACAAACTTAGGGAAAAAAATGGCACGCGATTTAAAATTTATGAATTGTTTATTTCTGGAATTTTCCACTTAATATGTTCGGACCGTGGATGACCTTGGGTAACTGAAAGGGAGAAAAGCAAAACCACATTGTGTGTGTGTATGTGTGGGGGGGGTCCCTGTATTCAGTGCAGGAGCGCCGTTGGCTGTGAGGTTGTGCAGATATTATACCGCCTCTGCCCTGGCTGCTGGATCCTGCTGCCAGGAGCCCCACAGGCGTCGCCCCGCGGCCACCCCAGCTGCCCTGGGCCCTCCCCCGCAGGGTCTGGCGCGGCCCTGCCCCTCGGACTGCTCTGTGCCCGGAGCACTGGGGGTTAACTGTGTCGCTGCTCTGCCTAGGCGCAAGAGGCGCCAGCTGGAAAGGGACTTGTAGCTGGAAAATCCACACTAGGGCTGGCTTCTGCCAAAGTCGACACCACAGCTCAGCAATGTCACCGAGGATCCGCGTCACCGTTTCCAGGCGGCTGTGTCCCCAGCCTCCTGCCAGAGGGAACCTCCTCGGTACCCCACAAGCAGAGGAGGGCACCCCCTTTGGCTCGAATTTCCCATTGTAGTCATGAGGCTGACTCTGATTGGGCCATCTGAGGTCACATGCTATGCCGGAGCCAATCATTGTGGCCTGGGGGCGGGAATAAAAAGGAATGCCCCGAGTGGCTAAGCCGAGTCACGTGTTCCTTACTCTATAGGTGAGCGGTTGATAGGCGGGTTCAAACTGTTCTTAGCCAATCCCTGCTGTCCTCTGCCCGTTTCCCACCAATAAAACAAAGGCAGCAATGGCGGCGGCGGCCTGTGGCTGCCGCTGGGGGATGAGTTAATGCAGAGCTCCTGGAGCGGTGTTTGTAGCACCGAGCGCATCACAGCGCTCAAATGCCGGCTGCTGATTGTGTCACAGCGCTCCAGGTTGCTTTTTCAGCAGACTCATTTTTTTTTTTAATGAAAGATTGATTTATCACGTGTTTAAAAAGCAGAGTTATAGAGACACAGAGCTCGTTCATCCACTGCATCACGCCCCAGACAGCCACAGTGGCCAGGGCCGGGGAACCAGGAGCCAGGAGCTGCAGCCAGGTGCCCCACGCGGGCCATCCTCCGCTGCTTTCCCAGGCCACAGCAGGGAGCCGGATGGGCAGCGGAGCAGCCGGGTGTGGGTGCGGGATGCCGGCGTCCCAGGTGGTGGCCTAAGCCGCTTCGTCCAGTGCCAGCCCCAGGCACGTTCCAGACGCTCTCTGCGGCTCAGTTTCTCGTCGGGAGGATGGAGATCTTCCTAGCACCGGCTCGCCGGGTGTGACGCGTGAGCTGGGCTCAGCGCGCGGCACGTTGCAGCGTGCGCTCCAGGAGGGTCTGCGCCGGCCTCGCTCTCTGCAGGGCTCGTGCAATCCCGTCTCGCTGCGGGGCCAGATGCCTCCCGGCGAGGCAGGGTTCGCTCCCAGAGCTGCGGAAGCCCGGGGGAAGGCACCCCGGGGGTGGGTTGTTGTGTGTTCAGATGAACCTAGCAACAGGGACGCCACTGCAGCGCCGCTGACAGCAAAGCCCGCTGAAGTCTTGAGCGTCACGGATTAATTACACGGGTTGTGAGGCTGTCACAAAAGGCCGCGGGTGATGGGTTTGAACAATTATCCCAGGGGCCAGCACTGTGGCACAGCAGGAAAAGCCCCCGCCTCGGATGCTGCCGACGCATATGGCTGCCCATTCAAGTCCCTGCCGCTCCACTTCCAATCCAGCTTCCTGCTGATGTGCCTGGGAAGGGAGCGGAGGGTGGGCCAAGTGCTTGGGCTCCCACACCCTCGTGGGAAACCCGGATGAAGCTCCTGGCGCCTCCTGGCTTTGAACTGGCGCAGCCCAGGCCATTGTGACCATCTGGGGAGTGAACCTGTGCATGGAAGATCTCTCTCTCTCTCTCTCCTCTCTCTCCCTCTCTCTCTCTTTCTGTTTCTCCCTCTCTTTCTGTAACTCCTTCAAATAAATAAAATCTTTTTTTAAAAAAATCAAAGAAGTGAAGCAACCAGGATTCAAACCGGTGCCCACGGGGAATGCCAGCACTGCAGGCAGTGGCTTCACCCGCTGCGCCAGAACCGGGCCCCGGCTTGGTTTGCTTCTTTGGTTTTTCAGATGCCAATGATTTCATTCACTCCCTCTCCTGTCCCATTTTACAGTTTTAAACTGTTAAACCGGTAGCGCAGCCGTGTGCCCTGCACTCGCCCGCAGCTCCAGCGCTTTCCTAAGTGGTGTCCAGGTCAGCCTGGAAGTCCAGCGACAGCACGGGATGAAGTGTCCGCCAAGAGCAGCGCGATGCCACCGACCGCCGCGGCCTCCGGAGCGCTGAGACCCGACCCAGCCCTGCTGCGCAGCTCCCCGGGCCTCTCCAGGGAGCAGCTGGAGGGTGAGTCTGGGCGCCGCCCGCACTCCTGTCACCCCTCAGACTCCTTCCTACAAAGGAGCTGCCCCTTGGGACCACTCAGCACTGGACCGCTGAGAGCGCTCTCTCTGATCCACACTCACGCTCACACACACTCGCACTCACACACACACTCTACAATCACACACATTCTCACACCTACACGCTCACAGTCATGCTCACACACACCCACACCCACTCACATTCACACACTCACACATGCTCACACACACGCTACACACACACATGCTCACACACACCCACTCATATTCACATACACACTCACACATACATATACTCACACACACCTGCACTCACACATACACACTACAATCACACACTCACACATACACAATCACATTCACATACATTCTCACACACACATACAATACTCACACAATCACACACATACACGCTCACACACATTCTCACACATACATATACTCTCAATCACTCTACAATCGTACACACACTCACATTCTCTCACACACACACACATTCTCACAATCACACACATAATATACTCACACATTCCCACACACAATCACACTCACATTCACACACACGCTCACACACATACATATACTCACACACGCACTCACATACACACTATACAATCACACTCACAATCACATTCACACACATTCTCACACACATACACATACACACACGTTCACACACACATACATATACTCACTCTACAATCGTACACATACACATTGATTCTCACACAGTCACACTCACACACATACACATACTCACACATACACACACGTTCACACACACTCACATATACTCAATCACTCCACAATCATACACACACTCACATTCATTCTCACACAGTCACGCTCACACACATACACATTCTCACACTCACACTCACACACACACTCGCATGCACAGGTGCACTTTGAGGCCGGCCTGCAGCCCCTGCGACCTTTCACCCCGCGGATCTGAGACCGGGCCGCCCTCCCAGCACCGCCAGCCACATCAGGGAGCGACTGTGCGGGAGACCGAGACTCAGCAGACGCGGGCGTCTGACTCCTCCTGCCTGCCGCTCACGTGCTCTCCTCCCGGCACCGCCCCGCCGGGCCTCCCCTGGTCCCCGCTTCCTCGCCGGGCTCCTCTCGCCTCCCTGGCGTCTGCGTTCCTCAGCGCCCAGGGCGAGCTCTACGAAGCCTTTAAAAATCATTTTTATTTATTTGAAAGCAGAGTGACAGAGAGAGGTGGAAAGGAGAGGGAGAGGGAGAGAGGGAGGGGGGAGAGGGAGGAGGGGGAGGGGGAGAGGGAGAGGGAGAGAGGGAGAGGGAGGAGGGGGGAAGGGAGAGGGGGAGGGGGAGGGGGGAGAGGGAGAGGGGGAGAGGGAGAGGGGGAGAGGGAGAGGGGGAGGGAATCTTCCATTTGCTGGTTCATTCCCCAGATGGCTATGATGCGCCGGGCTGGCCAGGCTCCACCTGGGCCCGGGCACTTGGGCCGTCCTCCGCTGCCGTCTCGGGGGCACCCGCGCGGCTGGGACGCTCCGGCGCTCACAAGCGACGGGGACGTTGCAAGCAGTGGGTGGCTTTATGCTGCACCACGACGCCGGCCCTGAGGAAAGCCCAGGATGGCCCTCTGCTGAGAACCGGCCAGGGGCTTCCGGCGTTCCCCAACGGAAGGCAAACTGGCCTGGCCTGGCCTGGCCTGCCGCGCTCTCTGACCTCGTCTGGTCTAGCCTGCCGTGCTCTCTGACTTCGGCTGGTCTGGCCTGCCATGTTCTCTGACTTTGTCTGCTCTGGCCTGCCCAGCTCTCTGACTTCATCTGGGCCTGCCTGCTTCTCTCTCGGACCTCATCTGGCCTGGTCTGCTCCGCTCTCTGACTTCCTCTGATCTGGCCTGGTCTGCCCCGTTCTCTGGCTTCCTCTGACATGGTCTGGTCTGGCCTGGCCTGCCCGCTGCTCTCTGACTTCGCCTGGTCTGGCCTGGCCTGCCTTGCGCTCTGACCTCCTCTGGCCTGGCCTGCCGCGCTGTCTGACTTCGCCTGGTCTGGCCTGGCCTGCTGCGCTCTCTGACTTCTGGGTGGTCCGCTCTGGCCTGCCGCACTCTGCCTCCCCCTGGCCGTCTCTGGTCCCCACGACACCGGAGCCCCCATCCCTAGGTTCCTTGGCTGCCTGTGCCCCTGTGCGGGACGCTGCTACCCAGGAACGGGCCAGGACCCCGCAGTCGGAGGAGTTGCCCGCCCGCTCCCAGCGGTGCCCCTGGCGCCCGTGTCGCCGCCCCGCGCCTGCTTTCACTCCCTCCCGTCTGGGTCCGTGTGACCCTCCCGTGGACTGTCCACTCCGGCAGAGCAGAGACCACGGGCTCTCGAGGGCCCAGAATGGAGCCGGCACACAGTGCTGCTCGGTGAAACGCTTTAGCGTGGCCGGGCCTGGTTCCGGGGGCAGAGCCGGCAGCACTCGGGGCTGACACTGGGCCTGAGCTGTGACGCCCGCCTCCACGTGCGCCGGTTCGAGCCCTGCTGCTCCACGTCCGACCCAGCTCCCTGCTGTGGCCTGGGTAGGCAGCGGAGGACGCCCGGCTCCCGGGCCCCTGCCCACGCGTGGGAGCCCGGGATGGAGTCCAGACTGTTGGGGCCATCTGGGGAGTGCGCCAGTGGACGGAAGACCTCTCCCTAACTCTGCCACTCCGACAAACACACTGCACATCCAGAAAACGCGAGCACAAGACCCGCGCCCAGCCCGGGCTGCAGGGCTGCAGGGGCGCCGAAGCCCCCCAGATCTCAGGGTGACAGGGGCGAACGCACGAGGCAGTGACGGCGCGGCTCGCGCTGGCGACTCGGGACCATCCCGGCCCAGCGTGGGCGGCGGGAGGACGCCCGAGGCGGCGGCGGCTGACCCCGGGCTGACCAGGGCTCTCCGCCCGCCCCGCCGCCTCTCCTCAGCCGCGGCCACACGGGGGCGCCCTTCTCCCGCGCCTCCAGCCGCCGCGGGGCCTCGCAGGGCCGGGGGCGGTGGGTCGCGCGCGGGCGTGGCCCCTTACGACCCGAGGGCCGCCGCCCGCGCCCGCGGCGACAGGGGTGGCCCGGGCCCCGCGCAGGCGGCGGAAGCAGCGGCCCCGGGAGCCCCGCGCGGCGCGGTGGGTGGGCGGTTGGCGCCGGCCGCAGCCCTGCGTGGGCCGCCGGGGTAGGGGGCGGGGCTCGCGGACAACCAGGCGGGGCGGGGCTTCTGGGGGCGGGGCCTTGCGGGCAGCTGGGGGCGGGGCTCTGGCGGGGCGGGGCCCTGAGCGGGGACAAAGCGGCCTCGGGGCCTGGGGAGGCGGCGCGGCGCGTGGCGCTAGGTGGGACCCGGGTCCGCCCGCAGGACGAGGGCGTCCACTCCGGGCTTCCGTGAGGTTTACTCCCCGTCTGAGGCTTCCGGGAAGGCAGGCGCTCCACGGAGGGCCGGAGTCTGCACCAGGAGTGGGGGGTCCTTCTGGCCAAGGGGGCTGGGGGCTCCCACAGGCGTCTGTGGGGGCTGCGCAGAGGTCAGGGCGAGGGCGGGCCGGGTGGGTGGTCCGGGCTGTGCTGCGGTCCCAGCGCCGCATCTGCCCAGCAGCGCGGGCCCTCTGTCCCCGCCCCAGGGCGCTGCTCCCCTGTCTTCCTGCCAGTTTGAGGAGAGCGCTTGGGGTTCCCTCTTCCTGCCTGGCCCTGGCTGTGCGGGAAGGAGGAGGCTAAGGCAGCTCAGAGCCCCCCCCCTCCCCCGCCACTGCCCACCGGAGCACAGACCCGCGGCTGGGTAGCAGCTTCCCTGGGTGGGCAGGGCTTGCAGGATCCAAGGGGTAGGGACGCCCCCCACTCAGCTGGAAACCTAGGCTCCAGGAGCCAGGAGCTTCCGGGTCTCCCACGCGGGTGCAGGGGCCCAAGGACTTGGGCCATCTTCTACAGCTTCCCCAGGCCATTAGCAGGCAACTGGATCGGAAGTGGAGCAGCCGGGACTCGAAACGGCGCCCATATGGGATGCTGGCACTGTAGGTGGCTGCTTTACCCGCTGCGCCATAGCACCAACCCTTTTTGCGTTTTTTTAAAAAACGTTAATTTTTATGTATTTGAGAGGCAGAGCTCCCCCTCCTCTGGTTCACTCCCCAAATGCTAGCAATGGCTGGGAGCAGGAAGCTCAATCCAGGCACCCGGTTACTGGAGCTGCCCCTGCTGCCTCCCCGGCAGGCCGGAGCCGGAGCCAGGACTTGAACCCAAGCCCTGTGCCGTGGGAGGCAGGCGTCTTAACGGCGGGGTCGAGCGCCCACTTCCAAACCCGAGGCTGCTTTCTCACAGCCTGATGCTTAGTGACTGTCCCGGAAGTCAGCCAGACGCGAGATTTGACCCCCAGCTCCCCCCGCAAACATGACCGTGACCTTGGGCCAGTGACTCAACTTGCCCATCTACCACCTGGGGCCAGAGCACTGGTCACCTCATTTTAACGAGCTACAAAGAATTACACATAGGATGTTTCCCTTTTAAAATGTGTTTTATAGATTCTGTCAAGGAACCCAAGAAACAATAGACTTCAGATCCATGTGCCACCCCGTCCGGGGGACCACCTGGGTTACCAGACCCGCAGCTGGCGAGGCGAGACCTTGGCAGCTCCCTCCCAAGGCAGGTCCACGCCGTCTGATTAAAGTGTTGACAAGGAACTGATCGGCAGTTTATAGTTCGTCTTTTTCACACCTCGGCTCTGGCTCCATGAGTCACAGAATCAGGTGACTCATCCTGGCCGGCCGCATCACCCACCTGCCAGGCGCCGGGCCCGCCGCACCTGCGCCCCCGGCCGCACTCAGAGGCTGCGGCCACCGCGTGCCCCCTCCACACACACACACACCCCGTCTCCCCAAGGGCACCGTTATAGTCTTCCTTTATTGGCTGTCCTTATATAATACAAATCTGCAAGTTTAGATACAAAAAAAATCTGGAAATAAAAGATAGAAAAGTACCCGCCAGGCACCCCTTCCCCTGCCTCCCGGACCCCTCCCCAGCGGGCACCCACGTGAGGTAACAGCATCTTCCTCCCCTTCCCCGCCCCGCCTCCTGGGACCCCATGAGCCCCGAGCCCGGGCAGGGCCGGGCACAGCACTGGCAGTGAACGCGGCTGCGGGCAGAGGGCCGCCCTTGGCTTGTGCTGTGGGGGGAGGAGGCGGCCAGACCTGGGGGCCCCGCGGTGGGCGTCCCTCCGCTGTCCGGCCCAGCGCTAGAAAGTGAGAGGTCGACACAGAAACGGGGACTGTAGCTGGGGTGGAGGAGGGGTCGCGCGGCCCCGTGGCGGCGTTGGTTCCGTAGTGGATGCAGGGGTGGTCGCAGGGCTTGCGAGGGGCGCGGGGCTGGGGGGAGGCGCGGGGCGGGGCGGGCTACAGTTCGATCTCGAAGGTCTTCTGCAGGTCGCCGGAGAAGGGGTTGGACGGCTTCTCTGCAGCGGGTTTACCTTCTAACGCTGCCCACTGGGCCTCGAAGGGGTCCAAGGCGGGCGCTGGGGCGGGCGCTGGCTCTGGGGGCCAGGGGGTCCCGCTGGGGCGGGGGCGGGCCTGGCCCCCGGGGACGCTGGGTGCGGCCGGGGGCGGGAAGGCGCCGGCTTTCCCGAGCAGGGTGGCGGGCTGGGGCTGCAGCTGGGCGGCTGAGCAGAAGGCGTTGGCTACCATCTGCGAGGGCGTGATGCCCACCACGGGCACCCGGGGCATGGGCGGGTAGCCCAAGCCCGGGTAGGCGGGCGCAAAGGGAGGTTGCATGTGCGGGGGCGGCAGGAACACGGCCACCTGAGCGGGCGCCGCATCGAAGGGCCCCACGGGGGCGGGGAAAGGCTGCAGGGCGGGGGGCAAGGTGGGCAGGGGGGCCGCGGCCGCCTGCTGCTGCTGCTGCTGCTGCTGGGCCTTGGCCACCTGGGACACTTCCTCCAGCCACCGCTCGGCCTCTGAAGGTGTCCGCTTGTGCCCGGGCTGGAAGGTAGCTGCAGGGGGCATGGAGGGCTCGCCCCAGGCAGAAGCGCCTGGAGAGAAAGAGAGGGGCACGGGCTGCACTGAGAACTGCAGGCTGGGAATCGCGGTGCCCCGGGATCAGAGCGCAGGCGCGGCAGCCTGGCCGCCAGCCTCTGCGCCCCAGCGCTGTGCCCCTCTGGCCATGGCCACTTGGGGGCGGGTGGCTGAGCGCTCGGGACCAGATTCTGGTTGTGCAGGGCCAGAACATGCAACCCCCGGAGCCTGTGGCCTTGGATGGAAGAGGCTTGGGTAGGATCGACACCCAGCGCCCCTGCACCTGCACCTGCCCGGCACTGGGCCCCTGCTGGGAGAAGATCTGGCCACCACCGTGAAGGCTGATGCTTGGATGCCCTGTGTGAGGAGCCATCCCCCCAGAGTGTGCTGTTCTAACCCTGAGCAGGGCCCAACAACTTAGTGGGTGTTTTTGAAGATTCTAGAAGTCTACATTTGAAAAAAATTGGGGGGGGGGGAGTGGGGCCGGCAGGGATCCCATCCACTGATCCACTTCCAGCAATGGCAGGGGCTGGGCCAAAGCTGGGAGCTGCGAACTCAATCAGGTGTCCTGCCTGGGGCTGACCCCAGGCAGGCTGGGTACCCAGCGTGAAGCCTGGCCCCAGGGTCCTGCAGTTGGGGAGGGTCTGTGGGGCCCCCCTGCGTGCAGGGGGAGAGGCAGGAGGTCTGCAAGGGCGCCTGTCCTGGCGGGCAGCAGGGGGAGGCTCACCTGTCGCAGTGGATGGCGGCGCTGGGGCTGGTGCGCTCGCGCTGGCAAAAGACGAGCTGATCTGGGTACACAGCGCGTTGATGCTGTCGCTGTCACTGGCCCCCGGAGGCTCCATCTCAGGCACTGGGCGGGCAGGGGGGGGAGGACAGGGGTCAGCCAGCAGCCCCGGCCCTGCCACTGCCCTCTCCTGACCCCAGTGCCCTCAGCAGACCTCCCACTGTGTGTGGGGTCCACTCTAGAGTAACTGAATCATCATGGACGCGAAGGTAACCATGCACGCGTGTGCGACATCTCCATATACCACGGCGGCTTGTGGTAGCTGATGACTGAGGGTGACAGGGACGCCAGGGCACGGAGAGGTCGTGGCATGTGCGCGGCAAGGGCGTGGTCCCATCAGGTGGATGCCTGCCACACCGCTGCTGCTGGCTGGGGGCCGTGGGCCCTGCTTTGCATGGAGGCGGGGCCCTGGCCACCCCACCCACAGCAAATGAGATACGCTCATGCCATGGAGCAGGCATGGCAAAGGGACCGGCGTGTACGTGACAAATGTCCACGTCTTGGCAACTGCTGAGAGCGTGTGAGGTGCTCCAGTGTGCGTCAGAGGAAGTGGCTGCGGGGGCCCTGCTGGGGACGGTGTGTGATTGCCCAAGCAGGCGCGGCACCCGACGGTGACGGAGGTCCAGGGCTGCAACTCCCTCGCAGGCGGGAGTGGATCTGCCCGTGTGGCCCACGAGTTTATCTGTGTGAATCTGTGTGCAGCGGGGTGTGTGGCATGGATGTGACACTTGTGTGGGTCTCTATAGAGTTTCCATGTGTCAAGTCACATCCAGCTGGCCCAGGGACAGTGTGGTGGCCCTGGGCGTGGACGCGATGCCAGGCTGCACGGGGACAGCAGCCGTTAGAGCGTGGGACAGTCAAGGGCGCTGGAGGCCGTGTGGCGAGTGTGTGTGTTGGCATCAGTGTGTGTGT
Organism: Oryctolagus cuniculus; assembly: GCF_964237555.1. Classification (NCBI taxonomy): domain Eukaryota; kingdom Metazoa; phylum Chordata; class Mammalia; order Lagomorpha; family Leporidae; genus Oryctolagus; species Oryctolagus cuniculus. Next base: position 13,730,048 of record NC_091449.1, on the reverse strand, counting down.
GAGCTTCTGGAGTAGCTCTGGGCACAGCACAACTCCCACACCAGCCCCAAGGCCACCAGCAACAGTGGTGCCCCAGGTCTGGTACACGGAAGTGAGAGAGGGGGCTGCACAGCATAGCCTCACCCACTGCTGGGGGGGCAGGTGCCCCTCCCGCGTGGCAAAAAATGTGACCCTTGCCACCTCTCTCCTCTCTCTGACCCGTGGCAGACATCAGTAATCAAACACGATCCTTTCCCCACACCGAGCTCTTCTACCCCTGAGCTGGCCAGACCTAATGGCTCCACAGGCCAAACGCTGTGAACAACAGGTTCTTGTATCTCCATTTTTCTTCTCTCCACACGAAATGGGACACTTATACCACCTCTCTCCTATGGCCCCCCAGCAGACATTGCCAATCAATTACGATGTGCCGCCTCCTTCCTCTCCAGGTGTCACTGCCTCTGTCCATAGCCAACGCCACTGAGCCACCACTCTGCTCACATGTGCCTTCGCCCCAGGTTCCCACCGTCCAGCTCTGTAAGTCTCCCCTTTGGGTGAAAACATCCCCTTTGCTCTCCTTTCTCCCTTGCCCTTGATGGACGTGGCACACCAATCCTGTGGGGGCCACCTGCTCTTCCTGGCTCATGGCAGACCGTGCAAGGAGACTATGACGTATGCCATGGCTCAAGTCTCCCTGCCAGGGCAGCCATTGCTAATCCGTCATACTCAGCGTGACAAGGACCTTCCCCTGGGCTCTGCTGGCCAAATGCTCGGAGGGAACATTAGCCCACGGTGCTCCCGTCCACTCCTGAGCAAAAACAGGGCATCTGTGCTTTCTCTCCTTTCTCTTGTCTGCGGCAGAGTTCTTTACCTGTAGCTGACTCTGCTAACTGATCACGGTGTGTGGCATCTTTCTCCTTTCCCTTAACCACGGTGAAAACTGCAAATTCATGACTTGTGCTGCCTTTTTACTGTCCCTTACCCGTAGCAGACATGGCTAATCAATCATGATTTACACCACTTCTCTCCTATCCCTTGTCCATGGCGGGCATTACTAATTGATCACGATGTGTTACACTTCTCTCTCTGTCCCTGGCAGACAGTGCTAATCAATCACAGTGTGTATCACTTCTCCCTTCTCTGTCCCTGGCAGACTAGTGCTAATCAATCAGTGTGCATCACTTCTCTATCCCTTGGCTGCATTAGACAGTGCCAGTTGATTCTGCCACGCCTCCCCCGGAGCCCAGGGCTTACCTGTGCCCTTCACCTGGAAGTCAGTGCGGCGCTGCAGAGTGGACGGCAGCTCATTCAGCCGCAGGCTCAGCTGCCGTTTGAAAGGCGAGTTCTTCTGGCTGAGCGCTGGGAACCCGCGGAAGGAGCCTTGGCGGACCAGCTGCTCCAGCGGGGCGTGGCGCCGGGGGATGGCGGCTGCAGTGGTGCCGGCAGCCACGGGGGTGCCCGCCTCACCCTTCTCCCCAGGGGATGTGGTGGCTGGCGTTGGGGACACGTGCCCAGGCTGGGCAGGGCCGGGAGCCGCCGTGGGGGCAGCTGCTGCCTCTGCTGGAGACACGGGGAGACAGGAGCTCAGAATCTCACCTGGCCTTCCAGGCCTCTCGCCTGGTTCTCACCTTCAGGACAAGCGGCTGGGAGCCCTGCCACATCCCTAGCCCCCTTGCGCAGAAGCCCTTGGGGAACCCCCCACCCCCAGCTGACCCTGTCTCTCCAGCTTTCTGCCTCACCTTCTCCCCCGGGGCCCTCCCAGCCCCTCCTGATGATTCAACAAACACTGCTTTGTTTCTTGAACAATACACCAGGCACTGTTTCAAGAGCTTATTAGATGTAAACTCACTGGATCCACACAGCTCCCCACAGGGTAGATGCTACCCCAGCTTTCCAGACGTGGAAACTGAGGCCCAGCAGAGGCAGCGACTTGCCCAAGTGACGCTGCCAGGCGTGGACAGGCCGACACCGGCAGGCGCCTGTGCTCTGACAGCTGCCCTCATCCGTCCCCGCCTTGGCCGGGCCCCCCCACCCCCGCACGGCCCGCTCCCTGCTCTGCCTCCCCCATGTCCTCGGCTCAGCGTCTCCTAGCGCCCTCCAGTGGCCACGTCGTCCCAGACCCGGTGGAGCACTCTCCCGGGGAAGCTCCCCAGACTGTGCGGGCCCCTTGGCCCTGGCGCCCTCCGTTCTGGGACTGTGTTATCCTCACTCGGCATGAGACACAGGCTCTTCAAGGACAGGGTCCCCTACTCAGTGACACACACACATGCGCACACACACACGCACACACGCCCTCCCTCCACCCAGGGTCTCCCCGGAGCCGCAGCCCAAAGCCAGCAAATTCAACCCAACCCAGCCCAGAGAGGCACCTGGGTGCTGCCACCGGCCCTGCCCCTTCCTCACAGGCCGAGAGGCATCCGGGCTGGGGCAGTGGGAACAGCCGGGCACTCAGGAAGTCGGCTCCCATCTCTGGGCTCCAGCTTCCCACCCAGAGGCCTGGGATAAACATCCCTCTGCCACCTCCCGCGGCCTCCGGGGCAGAGGCCTCCCTCCCGTGCCGGTCAGCTTAGGTGGTGACTGCTCTGGGATCCAACCAAAGCTGGGTAAACAACGCCGGGAGCCGTGTGAAGTGCACCACCTCCGGCTGCGGCACAGCCAGGCGGAGCTGGCCTGGCCCTGGGAGCGCCAGGGAAGTGCAAGGTCCCTGGGACCCAGATTCTCCTTCGCCAGCAGCAAAGACCTTAGCACAGCCAAGAGCCCCGTGTGGAGCTGCACTCAGCATGGTGCTCTGTGCGCTCTGACGGCCCTCGGGGGCGGAGAAGACACCACATACCACAGGTGCGCCTGGGAGGTGCCTGGGCCCCTGCACCCACGTGGGAGCCCCGATGGAGACCCCACATCCGCTGTCACGCCCTGCAGAGTCCGGCCCCGCCCAGGGTAGAACCCTAACGATGAGGCTGCCAGTGGCAAAGCGCTTTGGACACGGGATGTAACCTGCAGAGGAGACCTACTTTGTACACTCGGCTCGCCCAGCCACACCTTGTTTCACTTTCTGTTTGGAAATCTTTAAATTTATGGAAAAACTGTGACAGTGGAACAAGGGATGTGTGTGTGTTTTCTTAACTATCTGCTTGGGTAAGTGATGCCTCTCTCTCTCTCTCTCTCTTTTTTTTTTTTTTTTTTGGTACCATCAACCCTCAAACCCCCAGCACACACACACACATGCACACCACACACACGGGGGAGAACAAGCACATTCCCCTACAGACCTCGGCACAATCCAGCTGGGGAGACGGAACACAGACACAGAACCACGAGCCAGTCCACAGTCCCCGGCTCCCCACGTCCGTCTCCTCCTCCTACGACCCGGGACCCGTCCCCGGAAGCACAGTCTGCATGCGTGATTAATCACCGCTCAAGTCTCCTTCGTCTCCCTTAACCTGGATCGGTTCCCAATTCTTGGGATACTCCAAGCAGTGTTCTCCAAAAAATTTAAAACGAGAATTGACAGTAAAAAAAAAATTTTTTTTGGAAAATTACACCGTGACTTGAGCAGACACATACAAGGGTCCTTTAGCAAGTTTGTAGAAAAACAAGATCAAAAGGTAAGTTTATGTTGGTGCAGAAAAAACCTGAAATTAGTTTTCTCATGGGACACACTTCCATGAACTTTTTGAAGCTCGTTGTACGCATGGATTTCAATTTTTTTTTTTTTTTTGCACCAAATAAACGTCTTTGAATCGCACGTCGCATGCACTTCAGGAAGAACCTGTGCGTGGTGACATTGTAAAACTACAGGTTTTGAGCCTGCACAGTAGTAACCGCTTACCCAAAAGGCTGAGTTTCACCAGGTGCTTTTCCAAACTCCCTGGATGGCAGCGCGGCGTGCGCCACACCGACGCGGCTCTGCGCCCGCGCGCCCTGCAGCCCCTCACACACCGTGACCTGCGGCCTGCAGAACCGTCTGGGCAGCTCGTAACCCGCTCCGGTGCCCCTCCCCACACCGGGCGGCCCGCGCCCGCCCCGGGCCAGCACCCACCTTTCTTCTTGTCGGGGGCCTCGCGCTCGGCCGCGCGCCCGCCCCCGGACAGGCGGAAGGAGCCCTCCCGGGCGAAGCTGGTGCGGCTGGCGTCGAAGGCCGCCGTGACCCCGCACTCCTTCTCCCGGCGCTGTTTCCGCTCCAGGCAGGCGGCGAACGCGCAGCCCACGGCGTGGCTCAGCCTCTCGCCCTGCGGGCAGGTGGGGCCGGGGTCAGAGCTCTGTGCGGACGCGGCGGCGGGGTGGGGTGGGGGGCACACCCGAGGGTCCCCTTGCCCGCTGCTCTGGCCCGCTGTTGGTCCCTTGGGTGGCCCGTGCTCTGTTCCGGAGGCTCCGGCGGTGCGCGTGGGCGCTGCCCGGGAGCGGAGCCGGGGCTCTTGCGGGAGTTGGGGCTACACAGGCGCAGGGCAGCCGGCCCCACAGCGCCCCACGGCTGATGGGGCCTGTACTTGGGGTTAGGGTGGCCCAGGGGGCCTCCTCATAAGCTCCTCATGAAAAGCCACCAGCGGGAGGCCTGTGTGTGTCCCCCTCCCAGCCCCGCTGCAGGCTCCGGCGTCTTGCTGAGTGCGCCCTGGGAGGCAGCAGGGATGGCTGGGTTCCCGCAGCCCCTGTGGGAGGCCTGGGGCTACCGCGGCTGTTGTGAGCATCTGGGGAGTGAGCCAGCAGCACATGGCGGCTCTGTCTCCCTCTCTGTCGCTCCCATACAGAAATGAAAATTTGAGAGAGACAGAAGACCCTCCCTCCCCACCGCTGCCACGCCAGGCCCTCTGCAAACCCGGGAGAAGGAGCCACCCCCTCCCTGCTGCTCGGCTGCAGCCCCCTGAGCCGCTGACCGAGGCCTGAATTCCACCCCACAGGGAAACCGTCTGGGTACAGGTCCGAGCTCCGCTTGGCAGCGTGCGCCCTGAAGAGGTCAGGGAGGCCTGGGTGCCTGGGACTGGGAAGTGCATCAGAAAACACACACAGGGACCCCTGAGAGCGGCCCAGCCCCGGCGCTGCCTGGCCCAGCGGTGAAGACGCCGCCCATCACACGGCCCGGCGCCAGGCCGGGCTCCGCGTCTGACCCAGCTCCCCGCCAGTGCGCACCCTGGGAGGCAGCAGTGACGGCTCAGGCCCTCGAGTCCCTGCACCCACGTGGAAGACCCAGAAGAAGCTCCTGGCTCCTGGCTTCAGATCAGCACAGCTCCAGCCATTGCGGCCGTCTGCGGCCATCTGGGGAGTGAACCAGCAGATGGACGGACTCTCTTTCTCTCTCTCTGTGCCTCTTTGTAACTCTGCCTTTCAAATAAATAAATACATCTTTTTTTTTTTTTTTTTTTTTTTTTTTTTTTTTTTTTTTTTTTTTGACAGGCAGAGTGGACAGTGAGAGAGAGACAGAGAGAGAAAGGTCTTCCTTTGCCGTTGGATCACCCTCCAATGGCCGCCGCTGCAGCCGGCGCACTGCGCTGATCCGATGGCAGGAGCCAGGAGCCAGGTGCTTTTCCTGGTCTCCCATGGGGTGCAGGGCCCAAGCACCTGGGCCATCCTCCACTGCACTCCCTGGCCATAGCAGAGAGCTGGCCTGGAAGAGGGGCAACCGGGACAGAATCCGGCGCCCCAACCGGGACTAGAACCCGGTGTGCCGGCGCCGCATGGTGGAGGATTAGCCTATTGAGCCGCGGCGCCGGCTCAATAAATACATCTTTAAAACAAAAACAAAAAAGGAAGCACAGACATTCCTGGTGGGTCTGGGTGTTTGGTATGTAGCTGGCTGGGTATTGTACAAGTCTTCCAGCTTTGCTGTATGCTCGGAAAATCTTTATAACGAAGTGTCGGGAGTGGAGAGTGACAGCCACTGGTCTTGGGACTGAATCTGGTTTCCCACTTCCTACCTGTGGGCAGCGGAGGCTCCTCAACTATAAAACGGGGGGTCCTAACAGCACCCACCTCATGGGGTCGTGGCAAGAGTCAGGAGCGCTAATTAATACACGGTGGGCATCCAGCACAGAGCCCGGCCAGAGAGCGCCATGGGTGTGGCGGGAGTGTGGGCCACCTATGCACCCAGAATCCTCCCGACAGTGCTAGGAGGGGGGCGCCCACGAATCCTCGGAACAGACGGAAACAGCGGGGCTCGGGTAACGCCTGCTCTAGTGAGTGCGTCAGAGTGGGGTCCACATGAGATGCCCCTGACTTGTTTCCTAGCCAAGATGCTGAGCCCAATGTTAGAGCTCCATTGAGGACAGGGCTGGCGCTGTGGCTCAGAGGGTTAAGTTACCACCTGCAGCGCTGGCATCCCATATGGGCTCCGTTGTGTGTCCAGCTGCTGCACTTCCAATCCAGCATCCTGCTAATGCACCTGGGAAAGCAGTGGAGGATGGCCCAGGTATTTGGGACCCTGTCACCCATGTGGGAGACCCGGATGAAGCTCCTGGCTTTGGCTTGGCCCAGCCCCGGCCGTTGCAGCCATTCGGGCAGTGAACCAGTGGATGGGAGATCTACCTCTGCCTCTCCCTCTTTCTCTGTGACTCTTTTAAAATAAATAAATAAATCTATCTATCTATCTATCTATCTATCTATCTATCTATATATAGTTGGGGACAAACATCCTCAACAAAATCACCGCACACTGAACCATGCAAGACGTCACAAGGACTCTACACCATGGTCGGCGGCATCCACCCCAGGAATGCAAAGTCGGTTCAATACATGAAAATCCACCGTTGTACCAGACCACATTGAGTGGGGCTGCGGGAGGGCACATACCAATTTTGACTGATGCAGAAAAAGCATGAGGTAAAATCCAGCACTCGTTCATGATAAAAACACTTAACAAACTAGGAATACAAGGGAACTTCCTTGACCTGCTATAAGCCATTATGAAAAACCCACAACTCACATCATCCTCAATGGAAAAAAACAAGATGTGCCTCCTAAGACCAGGAACTAGAAGACCAGGAACAAGACAAGGATGTCCAATTCTTCTGTTCCCCATGACACTGAACTAGACGTTCAAGCCAGAGGAAGTACACGAGAAAAGGAGAAATACAATGATCTCTTTCTGCAGCCGGCATGACATATGATATATTCCTAAACAGATCTGCCACAGCTACCGCCAACAGACAAACTCAGCGGAGCTGCAGGAAACACAGCAACACCCCAAAATCTGCTGTGCCTCTTCACGCTAGCAACAAGCAAACCCAAAACAAAAGGATGACAACAATCCCATTTAGATGAGTATGCAAAAGACTGAAATGGCATTGCGGCGTACTGGGCAAAGCTGCCGCCTGCAACAATGCTGCTACCCCATAGGGTTCTTGTTCCGGCTGCTCCACTGCCGGTCCAGCTCCCTGTGAGTGTGCCTGGGAAATGCAGTGGAGTAACCAGGGCCCACGTGCTTGGACTGCTGCCGCCCACATGCAAGACCCCGATGAGGCCTGAAGCCCCTGGCTCCTGGGTTCAGCTTGGCCCAGCGCTGGCCACTGCGGCCATCTGGGGAGTGAACCAGCGGACGGACGATCTCCCTTTCCCTGTAACTCTTTCAAATAGATAAATAATTTTTTAAAGGATAAAATGGTTAGGGGCCGGCGCCGCGGCTCACTAGGCTAATCCTCCACCTAGCGGCGCTGGCACACCGGGTTCTAGTCCCGGTCGGGGCACTGGATTCTGTCCCGGTTGCCCCTCTTCCAGGCCAGCCCTCTGCTGTGGCCAGGGAGTGCAGTGGAGGATGGCCCAGGTGCTTGGGCCCTGCACCCCATGGGAGACCAGGAAAAGCACCTGGCTCCTGGCTCCTGCCATCGGATCAGCGCGGTGCGCCGGCCGCAGCGCGCTGGCCGCGGCGGCCATTGGAGGGTGAACCAACGGCAAAAGGAAGACCTTTCTCTCTGTCTCTCTCTCACTGTCCACTCTGCCTGTCAAAAAAAAAAAAAAAAAAAAAAAAAAAAAGGATACAATGGTTAGGAAAAAAGACTATATAACCTAAGAGACGCGAGGCACATACACTGAAAACTACAAAACTCTGCTAAAAGAAATTAATAATAAACAAGAAATGGGAAAATGCCATGTTCATGGACTGGAAGCCTCACTATTAGTGTTATTTTTTGAAGGTTTTATTTCGGGGCCGTCACTGTGGCGCGGTGGGTTAAGCCACAAAGTCCCAAACAGCCTCCCAGATGCCTGCCGGCGCTCTCCCTGCCTCTGCCCTGAGCTTCGGACCCCTGAGCCACCCTGGCGGCTCCAGGGGCCCTGCAGCTGCCGCTGCAGACACGGTGTGGGGGCGCCAGCACCCCAAACCTACCTACAGAAACCGTGACTGCGCTTCCGAAGCACAGCGCCACCTGCCGGGAGGGCTGGGAATTTCCAAACTCCGACGGGGACGAAGAGGGGGCGTGGCTGGGGCGGGTGGTCCCTGCCCGGCCCCGCCCCCTGCTTCGGAGACCAGATTGGGGTTTCTCTGGCAAACTCCCCCTCAGCGCTGACTAAATCATTCCAGGTGCTCCACCCCACCCTTGCTGGGCCAACCCACGCCCTCGCGTTAGAACTGTGTGTGTGTGTGTTTTTTTTTAAAGATGTATTTATTTATTTGAAAGGCCGAGTGAGAGAGAGGTCTTCCATCTGCTGGTTCATTCCCCCAGTGGCCACCACAGCCGAGCTCCATCTGGGTCTCCCACGTGGGTGGCAGGCACCCAAGTACTTGGGCCATCGTCTGCGGCCTCCCACACGCGTTAGCAGGGAGCTGGATCGATGCACCGCGCAGCCAGGACCGGAACCCAGCACTCTGGGTACAGGAGGCCAGCCTCCCAAGCAAGGGCTGGACCCGCTGAGCCACAAGGCTGGTGCTGCAGAGTGTCCCCTTAGACACATCCCCAACACTGCTGGGCTCTCGGACAGCGATGCCGCCGACTGCCTTCGGCGTCCTGAGACCCCTCACGTCTGTTCGTCCATCTGCTGCTGGCTGTACGTTAGCTATGTTACTCTCTGCTACCAGCCAACAAAGGCCACTGGCTGACCTAGGAGACGGAGACTGTGGCTTCTACCAGACTGGTCTGGGGCCCGAGGTCAGGGCAGAATAAATTCTGGGCTATGCACCTTCCAGCAGAGAGTGGGGAGTCCCCTCCAGGGCCTCCCTCCTCGGTGCTGGCTGGAATGAAGAGGTGAGGGCTGGAGCATACGCACCCGCCATGGGTGAAGGAGAAGAAGAGGTACCTCCAGGAGCCGCAGAGTAACCAGGGCCCTGACAGGCACCAGCGCTGCCCGCCAGCCTCTGCACTTCCTCCACAGTCACACCTCGGTCTCACGGAAACCAGGGGGGCCTGTCATAGCCTCCGGAGCCCAAGCGCGACGGCCTCAGAGGAGGGGCCCTGGCCACGTTCCTCAGGTTCTCAGAAGGGCCCTGCCCACCTCCGAGAACTTAGAGAAATGAGCCGAAGCCCTCAGGGGCATGAAGTTCTCTGTAACTTGAGTGGGTGAGGTTTAAATAGAAGTGACAATTCGCAGAGCCGGGCCCGGACCATCTGTGCACTCTGCCGAATTCGCGGGGAGACCCGCTGGCTGCGCGGGCGACGGGTGACAGGGGTGATGGTGACACCTAACGCGGGCGCCAGGCATTGTTCTAAACACCGTGTGTTAACCCATTCCAGTCTCAACAGAAAGCCTCGAGCTGGGAGCTGCGGGCCCCAGATTCTCAGGGCGCAGGCCCCGGCTGGCCTGCCCGAGCGCCCGGGGTGCTCACCGAGTCCTTGAGGGCCAGGAAGCAGTGGCAGATCCAGCGGCGCGTGGTGCCGTCGCGGCAGATGTAGGAGAAAGCCTTGTCCAGGTTGCGGTCAGGGGCGCAGAAGGAGACTTTCTCAATGGTCTGGTCCACCAGCAGGTCCTGGGGGGGTGGGGGGGGGACCGGGAGTGGGGCACGAGCTCTCTGTCCTGTGTCCAGTCAACGCTCCCTGAGCCCGCGCTCAGAATCCTGCCCCTAACAGGGCGGGGAGCCTGCAGTCCCTAGACAGCCCCTGGCCTCGCGATGCTCACAGGGGGCTCCAAGGCCGGGGAGGGGGGGCGGCGGGACATCAGGTAGGGCCGGCCCTGAGCCCAGCCAGGCTGTTAGGAGGGAGGCAGGCAAGACTTCCTGGAGCAGGTGTGAGCCGGGCAAACGGGCAGGGAGCAGGATTCAGACCGAGGGAACTGCATGTGCACGTGGTGTTCCTGTTCCGTCATTAACACAGAGAGTCTGGGCAGCGGGCTCCCAGCTCCTGGCCCCTGCCTGGCTGGCAGTACACACGGGAGAGCTGCCTGTGTGGTTCAGGGCACCATCACGGGGCAGGCTCCATGAGCAGCCGTTTTTAACACTACCTCCTTTCACGGAAGCATCTGTTCGTAGCCCCATTTTTCGGATGCAGCAACTGAGGCCTGGAGGGGCTAAATCTTGTGTTGGGGTCCCCCAGCTGGTGAGGGGGTGAGCTGAGCCCTCATGCCTAAGGAAGGCCACAGGTCGCAGGAGCACGTGGCACAGGGGACATCCCAGAGTCCTGGGCCCCTGTGAGCCGGGTGAGGAGGGGGCCCATGCTGCCCACCCCACCCCCACAGGCCCCCTACCTTGGTCTTGTCGTCCACCACTCGCAGCCCGTCCGCCGACACCCACAGGACAGACTTCACCGACTTCCGGCCCATCTGGGGCGGGAGCGGGGACAGAGGAGCCAGGTCAGGGCCGCCGCCTCCGCCTGACCCGCGCCCGCCCTCCACCGCCCTCGGTCGCGGCGTCTCACTCACCGCCTTCAGCTTCTTCACGGCGTCCTCACACACGTGCATGCCCCGGGACTCCTCCACCTCCACGTGGCCCAGGTACTGCAGGACAGTGACAAGCCATCCCAGTGTGCCCTGACAAGCCACGCCCCCGCCACCATCCAGGACATCGCCAGCGCTAAGGCACCGACTCTACCAGGTGGGGCCCCAGTCCTAGGCCAGGTGCACAGATGGGAAAACAGCACAGCAGGTAGCAGGGACGCCTGCCCGTGCGCCCCAGGCCACCCTCCGCGCAGGCACAAAGTGCGCTGGCCTGTAACGACCAGCGGCATGGGGCTACAGGGGCTCGGCTCCTGCACCTGGGGCGGCGCGGCTGCTCCCCAGCTCCCCGTGCCCCGCACCCCGCCGCTTCCCTTAGAATTAAGGCATAGCGACCGCGGCAGAGGCCCGGCTGTCTCAGAAAGCCCTTAACACAATAGAGAGCTTTGCACCTGCTACTGAATTTTTGGGACCTCTCAATGGAAAACTGAAAGCCCCCATAGCCAGGACGTCCCTCAGGCAGTATTTTCCTGGTGCAGAAGAACATCTGTACACAGGCGCGAGATTCGGCTCCTGGCCGCTGGGCCCTTGTCTGTAGGCGGCCCGGCAAGGCCTCAGGGTGCGCATGCGCGCCGGCGTCCGCCCCGCCCACCGCACCCCCCACTCACCGCACCCCCAACTCACCCTGACCGGGAAGCTGCACGTGCCCTTGCGCACCGCGTCCTCGTCCGCCTGCCACTGGTGCGGCCGCGACGCCTCGGGCACGTAGGCCGGCTTCCTCCGCCGCAGGCTCTGCCGTAACTTGTTCATGGTGCCCGCCCCGTCTGCGGACACAGGACGGTGGCATGGGCCCGGGGCGGGGGTCAGAGGGCACGGGGCTCAGGGGGCATGGAGTCAGATAATATGGGAGTGGGGTTACTGAGCCACGTCGTTCCGGGAAGCAGGGGCATCTGAGATTGGGGAAGGCGGCAGGGGCATGGGTCAGAGGCTGGGAAAAGTCCAAAACCCAGTAGTGAAGGCATTGGCGGCACGGGCATTAGAGGGCATAGGGGTCAGGGGTCACAGGTCAAGGAATTCAGGGCCGTGAGGGTGCGGGGATCGGATGACCACAGGGCACAGGATGTGGGGGTCAGGGGTACGGGAGTCAGATGTGGGAGCCCACTCTGAGGGGTGTGGGGGAGGGGAGGGGCTGTGGACCACTGACAGCCCCTCTGCTAATGTGTGTAGTCTGAGGCAAGGCCTCTGGGGGTGTGACAGTCACAGGGAGAGCTCTGTGTGTACGGGGTGCGGGTGAGAGGTGGCCTGCCCCGAGGAGTCTCCCGAGACCGTCCCAGGAGGCGAGGGGACAGCTCAGCAGACGGGGACCGTGCGTGTGTGCGTGTGTGTGTGAGTGTGTGAGACAGCTGCCTGTGAGAGCCTGGTTGTGTGGGTCCGAGGGCCGTGTGAGGGTGCGCGCGGCCGTAAGGTCCGAGGGCTGCGTGACAGCGTGCATGCGTGTGGCCATGCAGCGGTGCAGGGGTGCAGTAGCATAGCGGGTTCAGCTACCACTTGGGACGCCCGCGGCCATACAAGAGTGCCCGGTTCCAGTCCTGGCTGCTCTGCCTCTGGTCTGGCAGTTTGTAGGTGCAGTGCTGAGAGGCAGTGGGCAATGCCTCAACTGCTTGGGCCCCTGTCACCCACTTAGGAGACCCAGATGGGAGTTCTGGGCTCCTGGCTTTGCCCTGACCCAGCCTCTGCTGTGTGGGCATGTGAGTGAACCGGCAGATGGAAGACTCTCTTTTTCTCTCTGCATTGCTCTGCCTTTCAAATAAATAAATAAATAAGCTTTTTAAAAAGTGTGGGTCTGTGTGTGGCATCTGGCAGTCTGTGTGTGGAAGTGTGGTTGTGTGAGAGAATCTGGATGAACACGTGTCCTCGTGTTCATCTGCGTGAACATGCGTGTGCCTGTAGGTTCGGATGAATGTGTTTATTTAAGCACACACTGTGTGTGCATCGGAAAGGTGTGAACGGGATGTCTTCAGGGTGTGTGTGTGAGTGTGTGTGTGTGTAACAGTCTGCAGTGGTCAGATCTGCGAGTGGGGGTGCGAGTCTGAGGGTATGCAGGAGGGTGTTGAGGGTGTCCACTCCTGAATGCGACCAGGGCTGTGTGACTGTGGGAATGAGCCGGGTAGACCCCTCCCCTGCCCACTCAGCCCCTGCCCTGTCCCAAGCTGCACACTCACCTGGCTCCGTCCTGGAGATTTCGGGGGGCCCCAGGGCCCCACCAGGGGCTGGGGACAGATGCTGCTCAGGCCTCCTGGGTCCGCCCTGCCCAAGGGAGGGAGGAAGAAGTGAGAAGTTTGCTTTGGACAGGGCTTGGTCCCTCAACTCACTCCCCCTCTGAACTTGAGCCAGCCCCCTCCATCTCAGGCTCCTTGATGAGAGCCCTAATTGTCACAGCGACTGTTACTAGGGAGATCAGCCACCTGGATCCCAGGGCCCAGGAACGAGTAGGTGTGTTCGGGGGTGGGGACATCGGCTGGGGATGGGCTGGTCTCCAGGAGGCCCTGAGCATCCAAGACAGGACAGAGTGGCCGTATCCTTCAGATACCCGGCCCGGGCTGCCCACAAAGGCGGTCACACACATGCAGCCGACTCGTGTCTGGAGCTGTCCCTAAGGGCTGGCCACAGTTCTGTACTTGGTCACAGACATGGTCACAGCTGCACACCTCGCTGGTGTAGATACACAGACAGCTGCCGCATGTGGTCAGACGCTCATGTCCACAGACACGCACGCCTCCACGGAGTGTCCCAGCCCACCCAGGCCCCACCACGGACACCGGCCTCGGAGATCTGGTCACTCCCGTTTCTCAGCCCCATACCAAGTGCTGGGCCCAGGCACGCCCACCAGAGCGGCACATGTGCGACCACACCCAGTGACAGTAACGCTTCCTCAGGCATCCGCCCAAGATACCACGTCACAGGTCCCCCAGCCAGGGTCCACCCAGTTGGTCACCCAGGAGCATGATCAGAGCCACACACACTCGTCACGTGTCCCACTGCCGCACACAACATCTGGTCATGGATGCACACATGTGGCTTCACACATGGCCATACACAAACATTGAGCTCCAAGTGTATCAATCACATCAACACATATTTTGTCATGTGCTGTCACACAGTCGCCCCAATCATAAGGTGCTCATGGTTGATCACCGTATCAGTCACACAGCCTTCTGTGCCAAATACACTTACATGGACGGTCCCCTGTGCATTCCAGGGACGCTGTGTGTACAAACCACAGCATGCCACCTCCCAGAGACAACTATCTCCAAGGATGGCCACGCTCAGACTACTCGGCCTCACGCATTCCAGGCATGCTCTCGGATGCAGGGGCGCGCAGCGTCAGTGTCCTGGCCACAGCTGTTCCATGCCACACCATCACACAGTCTCTTCAGGCAGACGTGGTATGTGGCATGCAACCCTGCCCCCTGGGCACGGGGCACCCAGTCACCGCCCACCTGCCTGCCTTCAATTTCACAAGCAGAGACATTAATTAGCACATAGTTTCAATATCCTCCACCACACGTGCACAGAAAGGCAGGGAGCCCGACCAAGGTAGCACTGACGGCTGGGTTTATCCGGCCTGAGTGGCAGCCATGGAGGCAGGCGGGGACCAGTCACCTCAGCAGCATGTCACCCAGGTTCAAACACCAGGAGCCGGGTGCATCCACACTCTCACAGGCGAGCACACAGGGGTCACAGACAAACAACTTGCACACAGGAGCTGCACACGCACACACTTAGACACATCCATAGCTGGAGTCCCACCCCATTAAATAGCCTCTCTTAATAGCTCATGTTTCAGAACTAAGTCAAATACATAACCCGAGTCACAGAAGAAAGACTGCAGATACACACAACCACTCGATACCACACACACACACACACACACACACACAGAGCAAGGAACCAGCACTCTCACACACGGCGCCACCGCACAATCCCAGAGGCTTAGTGTTGCCTCCAGATACGGGGGAAGCCCCACATCCAGGGTTGCACACAGCTGTGTGCCACACAGGCAGACAACATCAGAGACACAACCATAAACCTCGGCCATCGGGAGAGGCGGGTGGACACCACACTGCTCACACACACACTCCACGCACTCACCGTCCCATGCCCGGCCACGGTTGGTCACCAAGGCACACAAGCGCAGGGTCACAAAAGACATCACAGACACAACCCCAGTCACAACCAGGCACACACCCAAACACAGACAGAAGTACAGAGACATGCGCAGGGGCTGCTATCTCACACATATACACACACTGTCACACAAATTCTGGGGCTACACACGCACGCACACACACGCACACAACCCCTCAGCCACCAGCTGCAGCACAAGCACACACACAGCCCCGGCCACACAAACATGGGGTCACGGTCCCAGCCACCTCCCCATCATCGCTTGCTTCCCCCTTCCCCCCAGGTACCACACACAAAGCCGCCGTTACCGCTGAGGCTGCAGACAGACAGGGCAGCACCGGGCCCCTGGGGAGCCGCCCCCAGCCCAGCCTGAATTCTGGAGCCTGGGGGGCCAGGGCTGGGAGGGGGAGGCGATGCCTTGTCTGCGGGTGGGGCTTCTCTCGGACAGCTGGGCAGCCCCACGGACAAAGGGGGTGGCCTAGAGACCAGTGCCCTGGGACCCTTGGCCAAGTGGGGGGAGGGGTGGATTGGGGGTTGCCTGGAACTCCCTATATCTTACTCAGGCTGGGGTGCAAAGGGTTGGAGTCCCAGGCACAGGGACTTTGTTTTGAGAAGGGGCCGTGCCCGGGACTCCGCCCAGGGATTGTGGGGGATGCTGTTCCCCAGACGTCTCTGAGGCCTGGGGACAGACAGTGCTGGGAATCGCCCCAGGCCCTGGCTCGGTGAGGAAGGGGAGGACACCTGTACCCAAAGACCCCAACCTCAAGATCTGGCCTGGGGCTGTCGTGCTCTGAACCCCCCACCCCCACCCCGCAAGCAGGGAGGGGTAAGGATGGTGCTTGGAATGGCCCCCGGGAGGCCTTGGCTGGATATGGGGGATGTGTCCCAGACCCCATCCGCAAAACCTCGCCTCGGGAGTTGAACCTAGAATCTCTCTGCTCCCCTGTCCTTGATCTGGCGGTGGTGGCGGGGGGTGTCTGCGTCCGGATCCCCATTTTCAGGGCCTTGGCAAGAGACGGCCTGAGCCCCAGAAACCCACCTCCCAGGCTTTGGCGCCTGGACCCCCACCCAGTACTACCTTTTCCAGCCTTGGCACCCTCGCTCCATCCGGGCGCCGCCGCCGCCTCCCACCCTCCGCCACATCAGCAGCGGCGCCGCCCCCGACCCGAGCCCCCCTCTCCCGCCCCGCTCACGCTGGCCGCCGCGCTGCGGGACATCCAGGGCCTGGGCGCCCCCGCCTCCCGCGGCCCCGGCTGGGCCCGGCCACCCGAGGGCTGCTGCTGTGGCGGCGGCGGCGGCAGCTCAGTCTGACGCGGGCCCGGCCCGGGGCCGGGGGATGGTGCGGGATGCACGCGCGCGAGCCAGCTCCGCTCCTGGGAGGATTCCGTTCCGGGGGCTGGGGAGCGTCCCTCCCGCCTCTGCTCCCCGCCCCGGCCCCGCCCATTGGCCCGCCGCCTGCTGTATCTGCGAGAAGCCCCGCCCGCCGCGGGCCCCGCCCACACGCGTGTGACCCCGCCCCCGCCTAGCGGCCACCGCCCCGCCACGCCCACTGGCCGGGCACGCACAGGAGGTTCGCCAAGGCTTTACCCCGGGCCTCGCCTGGCTCGGATTCCCTCGCCTTCGGGGACCCCCTGACCTCAGGCCCCCTCCAGTTCCGCGTCCCAAACGTATTCGGGAAGCGCCCCGCCGCCCCGCGTCCCCAGATCTCCCGGCCCAGCGGGGGCGGGCGGAAGCGGTGACGAGGCACTTTTTGCAGGGAAGGGGAGGGGAGGGGAATGAGCAGACCCCGGCGTCCTGAGGCTCGGCCCGCGTGGCCCAGGAGGGGTGGGGGCGGCACCGGCGGGGGCTCGGGCGCGCGGTTCTGGCTGCACTGCGCGCCCGCCCTCCACCCTGTCCCGGTCCTGAGGGTCTGGCCGAGCAGCTGGCAGGGGCGGTAGGGCCCACTGGCCAAGGCAGGGTTGCTGGGATGAGGGGAGGGAGCCTGAAGCCCGGAGGCCGAGGGCGGTGTGTGTGGGGAGTCCTGCTCGGCGGCCACAGCCCTTCCGAGCAGGTGGTCAGCACGGGGGGGGGGGGGGGGGGAGGTTCCCGGCAACAGATGGCCCAGGCAAGGCTGGGGCTTTCAGACGAGGGGGCTGGGGGGTGGGGGGCTCGCCATCTGCACCTGCAGGCCTCGTGCGCGCCTCCCCCTCCACGCGGAGAAAAAAGCTGGGGAAGGGGCAGGCTGCTTTTATTCAGATGGGAGGTTCAGTGCCCCCGCGGTACACACTCCTCCACTACGGAGGCTGGAACCGGGGAGACGGCAGCTGGTGGAGGAGGAGGAGGGCGGGAGGCACAGGTGAGGGCTGCCTCCGCCAACCATCATCTCTCCATCGCCAAGGGACCGTGGGCGCCCGAGCAGAGGTGAGGGGCTGCCCCTCTGGAGGAGTCTGGATCTCCGTGACGCACGCCAGGGGGGCTCCTGCAGGTGGTCTGTCCTGGCTCAGCTGTCCCTGGACGCCCAGTGGAGTGCGCAGGAGCTCTGAGGTGGGACCTCCCTAGCTGCTGGCCCATGGAGAGGAACACGGCCAGACTGGGAGCCGGGGGCCTCCCCAGGCCCCGAGCAGAGTGGGAAGGCTTGGGAGGCACCAAGCAGCAGCGGGTGGGCTGCCAGGGAGGGGGGGGGGGGCTGGTGCCTGAGGGAGGTCCCTCCTGGTCAGGAGGCTGGCGGCAGCGGCTGTGCCTGGCGGCGGGCCCAGTAGTGGTGGTAGGTGTCCTGGAAGAGGTCCCGGCAGGCGATGTGGGCGCGGAGGCGGGCGCAGGCCAGGAAGGCCCCGGCCAGCTTGCGGTGCAGGGCGTAGGTCTCTTCAGGCGGCGGGCGCAGCCGGTGCCGCAGCAGCACAGGGATGAGGCCCTGTATGCGGTGGGCAGTGGCCCCCGCCCCAAAGTCGTAAGGGCCCTGGGCGGCGAACGGCTCCCCCAGGATCATCACTGCCTCCACGTGGGCATCTGAGAAGGCCTAGGGTGGGAACAGCAGATGCCCCCAGGTGGACACGGAGTCCTCCGCTGAACCCCCAGGTCTAAGCCCAGCAGGTTGCCTGCTGCCAGGGCCCCACATAAACAGCCCCTCACTTCCCCCTACAGGCAAGCAGCAGGCCCCCGTCCTCTATAGCGGTGAGTGGTACCCATTTCCCCAGGGATCCCCAATAGTCAGCTTGCACCCCCCTCCTCCCCAGAGCCCCCCCCAGAGTTTCTCCGGGGCCCCCAGGAGGCAGCTGCACTCACTCCTCCAGTCTCGGTGGAAACCAGCATCTCTCCACCCCCACACCACCCCCGAGACACACACCCCAGCCCCTGCGCCGACCTTGGTTTCAAAGCCTGTGAGGAATCGGAGATCCCGCGACTTCTGCAGGACGCGGTCTCTGTCTCCATCAGCTGCAGCCCTCACCACCTGGGAGATGGGGTTGGGGCAGAGGGACAAGGGGCCAGCAGGCTCAGCAGGGTGCTGGCCCAACCCCACCCACCTCCAGTCTCATCTGCCTGGGCCCTCCCACTCACCTCGAAGCCTCCTCCCCGCTCTGCCCCACCTGTGTCTCCCTCAAGGCTGATGCAGAGCCTGGGGCTGGAGGTGGCCAGGGGCTGTGCACACCTCCTGGGAATAGCTAGCTGCCTGGATGCTACCTCAGAGGGCCAGACGTGTCGAGGCTGCTCAAGACGCAGATGGACAAGGATGCAGCTTCGCCCAGCTCTAGGTCTCCTGCACTGGACTTTGAGCCCCGTGAGTGCTGGCTTCCCAGCTGGGTTTAGTTCTGTTTGGCACAGGGTCTGGCACTCAGGCTGCCCTGGGTGAACCCTGGCTTAGCAAATCAGTGTGCGAGGCTAAGCATCCCTCTGGCCTGCAGCCCACGCTGGGAAGGCTGGAGTCACGGGCACAGACAGGTGCTGGAGCCGGCCTGTTAGGGCCCCATCCCCCAGATCCCCACTCTGCTGCCTGAGGCCCTGGGTGGGCCGCGGTGTGTCTGGGGCCTCTGCGTTCTCCTGAGGTGGGGACACTGTGGAGTGCACAGCCCTGCACCCGCACGTAGGAGCGTGGTGAGCACCGGGAGCTGCTGTGCTCATTACGGGGTAGGTTGAGGGTGCCTGCTTTGCAGGGGAGGGAACGGGCTCAGAGAAGGGGGCGTGAGCTCGGGCCCAGCCCTTAGGCACAGCGCTGGGACAGGATCAATCTGGCAGCTCTGTTCCGTCTCGGCTCCCCCTGCCTAGGCCTGTCTGGCCATCTGTCAGGCCTGAGGTCCTCAGGGGCAGTGTCACACGGCTTTTTTAAACTGGAAAAGGCGGGGAGGGTCTTGCTAAGCAGACCTGGGGGGTGGGAAGTGGGGTATCCCAGCCACCCAGAGGCCTTGGCCAGGTAGCACAAGGACCAGTGGAGAGGGCCCCAGGCCTTGGGTCTGCGGAGGGCTTTGTCAGCAACTGCTCCCTAGCCCATCTCTGGGTGGTCCCACAGGGGCACTGCCCACTGGGCCCTGTCCCCCCTCCCCCGCTCCATCTCAGAGACCCCTGCTGTCAGAGGTGGCTTTCTAATTCTGAGCAAGTCCCTCCGTTGCTCAAATCCCCAGATGGGGCACAGGCTGCACGGCGTGACCGTGACCGCCATGTCCCAGCACCCAGGCTGGGGCGCCTCTGCCCGCACCTGCCCTCGAGCCAGGGCACGCATTTCCTCGTTCCTCCAGGGCAGTTACCCCGGAGCCTGCTGGGGGTGCATCGGCATTGTAGCCAGGACAGCCAGGAGTTCAGGTGCACAGTAACGTCTGAGAGGCCCTGCTCCAGGGGACTCGCCGGGTATCCTCTCTCTGGAATACCCCGCCTGACTGCTCCTTCTTCAGGTCTCAATATGGCTCCTCCTACAGGAAGGCTTCCCTGGGCTCCCACGGCCTCCTCTGCTTCCCCTACAGCCAAGCCCTGACCCCTGGGTCCTATGAGCCCTGAGAAGAAGGGACCTGGTTCGTCCCAGTGTCACCCAGAAGAGGGCTGGGCACAGAGGAGGCATTGGAGAATGGCTGGATCGATTGCTAAGTGGTGGCTCTTAGGAGGGACTAAGGCAGAGGTGGGGCACGGGCTGTGGACCCGGATGACCCGAGTGTGACTCCTGGGTCTGCTGTGGCCTTGGGCAAGTGGTTTACCCTCTCCAAGTCTCACTTTGTGAAACGGGACTATAAAAACGGCCCTTCCCCATAGCCATGCCAAATGGTTTAAGTCAGTGACTGAGCCCCTTACGATGCCTGGCCCAGCGGTGCTTGGGATTTGCCAGCTGCTGTCCACGTTACTGTGATTTACGGCTTCCTAAGTCCAGATGCTGTCTTACCCCTCTGCCTCACCACCTGGCTTGGCCCCAGGCTCAGGGCACTCACCTCGATGTAATGGTCTGTGAACTCGGTCCCAAATCCCCGGCTCGCACCGAAGTCCAGCAGGGTCACCTGGGGACGAGGAGCGGTGACAGGACGGCTGGGAGCCTCTCAACACCCGCCATGGCCCCCCGTGCCCCTCCCCAGGGTCCCAGCCCGGCTGCCTCCCCAGGTCCCTCTCTACCCCGGGAGATAGCTGAACGGCTCCAGCTTTCAGTCTTTGTATCTTATTTGCTTTTGTTTTATATTTATGAGAGAGAGAGAGAGAGCGCGCGAGAGAGAGCACGCGCACGCATGCGCTCCCATCTTCTGGTTCCAGCGGCCAGGGCTGAAGCCAGGAGCTGGAACCCAGCCCAGGTCTCCGAGGTGGGTGGCAGGGACCCAGTGTCTGAGCCATTACCTGTATTAGAAGGATGCTGGCATCAGGAGCCAAAGCTGAGACTCGAACCCAGGCACTCTGACATGGGCTATGGGCGTCTTAACACTAGATTTCTACCCCATTTGGCTTTTTTAGAATTTTTATTTTTTTTAAGATTTTTATTTATTTGAAAGAGTTACAGAGATAGGTAGAGCCAGAGAGAGAGAGAGAGAGAGAGAGAGAGAGAGAGAGAGAGGTCTTCCATCCACTGGTTCACTCCCCAAATGATCACAATGGCTAAAGCTGAGCTGATTTAAAGCCAGGAGCCTGGAGCTTCCTCCTGGTCTCCCACGTGGGTGCAGGAGCCCAAGCACTTGGGCCATCCCCCACTGCTATCCCAGGCCACAGCAGAGAGCTGGATGGGAAGTGGAGCAGCTGGGACTTGAACTGGCGCCCATATGGGATGCCAGCGCTGCAGGCCAACGCTTTAACCCGCTGTGCCACAGCGCTGCCCCCCCCCCCATTTGGTTTTATAATACAATTTAGACACAGAAAAAAAATCCGGAGAATAAAATGTATGGAAAAGTAAAATGAACACCTACCAATCCCACCTCTCAGCTTAAAATATAAACTATTTTATTTTATAGGCAGAGTTAGACAGTGAGAGAGAGACAGAATGAAAGGTCTTTCTTCCGTTGGTTCACCCCCCAAATGGCCACTACAGCCGGTGCGCTGTGCCGATCTGAAGCCAGGAGCCAGGTGCTTCCTCCTGGTCTCCCATACAGGTGCAGGGCCCAAGCACTTGGGCCATCCTCCACTGCCTTCCCCGGCTACAGCAGAGAGCTGGACTGGAAGAGGAGCAACCGGGACAGAACAGGTGCCCCAACTGGGACTAGAACCTGGAGTGCCGATGCTGCAGGCGGAGGATTAGCCAAGTGAGCCGCGGCGCCAGCCTTAAAATATAAACTATTAAATTCAGGGGGCACCTCCTGTGTACCCCACCAGATCTCACGTCCCTGCCCTGGGGACCGGGAGCCTTCCCACTGCGGCCATCACTTGCCAAGACTGTTCTTTCCAGAAATGCCCATGAACGCATTCCCACGCCCATAAACAATACAGCTAACGAGGGCCCGCGTTGCGCTGCAGTGGGTTAAGCTGCCACCTGGACAGACATCCCACGAGCAGTTTGAGTCCCGGCTGTAGATCCAGATTCTTGCTAATGCGCCTGGGAAAGCAGCAGAGGATGGCCAAGTACTTGGGTCCCTGTCATCCATGTGGGAGACCCGATGGAGCTCCAGGCTCCTGGCTTCAGCCTGGCCAGCCCTGGCTGCTGTGGCCATTTAGGGAGTGAACTAGCAGATGGAAGATCTGTCTCCACCTCCCTTTCTCTCTATAACACTGCCTTTCAAACAAATAAAAATAAATCATTAAAAAAAAAAACCACGACCTTCCTCTGCCGGTCTGCCCGACAGCTACTCTGCAGCGTGTGTGCCACTCGCTCTGGCTGTAGGGGCCATCAGGAGAGGACACAGCACGAGGCGTTCATCTGGCTGACAGGCACCAGTTCTGGCTTTTGTGCTCAGGGAATGCTTGTGTAAGTTTCTCCAGGGAAATGCAGTTCAAAGAACTGGCCACAACCAAACTGAAAAGTCCAGTTGGACCGGGAGCTGTGCACAGGCACAGATAAATATAAACACTTTTTTTTTTTTTTTGACAGGCAGAGTGGATAGTGAGAGAGAGAGACAGAGAGAAAGGTCTTCCTTTGCCATTGGTTCACCCTCCAATGGCCGCCATGGCTGGTGCGCTGCGTCCGGCGCACCGTGCTGATCCGAAGGCAGGAGCCAGGTGCTTCTCCTGGTCTCCCATGGGGTGCAGGGCCCAAGCACTTGGGCCATCCTCCACTGCACTCCCTGGCCACAGCAGAGAGCTGGCCTGGAAGAGGGGCAACCGGGACAGAATCCAGTGCCCCGACCGGGACTAGAACCCGGTGTGCCAGCACCGCAAGGCGGAGGATTAGCCTAGTGAGCCGCGGCACCGGCCAATATAAACACTTAACCAGAGCGTCCCCAGCTAGTGTGGGACCATCTGTGACACACTGATACGTCCTCTTGTTTTCCATTACAAAACAAATGCAGCTGGGACCTTGTAAAAACCCTACTCTGGGCACCTGCCTGGAGGGCCTATGTACCCATTGCTGGGGCAGTGGGGGCACTGGAGGCTGGCGGCCTCGGGGGGTCAGGGCTCCCGCCTGATCCTGAGGATGCCAGGGGCGGGGGAAGGGCTGCCCTGGCCCGCGTTGTGTTAGAAAAAGACCCCTGTGGTGACAGACCACTTTGCAGAGCCAGAGAAGGGTAGAGATGTGTCCACACAGGGGAAGTGTGTGGGTCCCAACTCCCCTCCAGGACTGGCACACCTGTGCCCCCACCCGGGCTTGGCCCTGCCGCCCCGCTGGCCCTCTCCTCCTCTTCCTTCAAGAAGCCTTCCTTGATGCCCACCCACCCCAGGCTGGGTCAGGCCCATTTCCTGGAGCCCCAGTCCCTGGGCTTCCTCCTCCCCAGACCCAGCCCTCTGCCTGTGCCTCCTCACCCCCGTGCTGACTGCCCCAGGCCACTGTTGTCTGGTGACAGGTCCCCCTTGGGACCTGGGGCTGAGAAAGCAAGAATCAGAGCTGTCAGAGGCAGGCGGCGGGGTCCTCTGAACAGATGGCCAGCGTGCACTGATGGCTAACCGCCTCCCCGAAGTGTGCTCTCTCTCCATCCTGTCACACGGCCTGGCCAGGGAGCGCCATTTCCCAGGCTGCCTTGCACCCAGACAGGCCGTGACAAGTTCTCTCGGAGGGAGCAGTGGAGGAAGTGACGCGCCCCCTCTGATCAAAGCAGCCTCTTTCCCCTTGCACTGGAAGCAGAGCTCTGCGAGGCCCGAGGGGACGGCACAGTCGCCACAGGAGGGTGCCTGGGTCCCCGAGTCACTGCACGGAGGGCCCCACTGGGTAACCAGCAACTCTGGAGTCGCTGCTGAAATATCAGGGACACTCGGTGCAGCAGGTCATGCCTGTGACTCACATCGCAAGGAACCAACCTGGTGGCTGGCGGCGTCATACAGGAAGTTGGCCCAGTTGGGGTCTGTCTGCATGAATCGGAACTCGAACAGCTCCCGCAGACACAGCCTCAGGAGCTGGAAGCAAATCTGGCGAGGGAGAAGGAGTCAGAGATGCCCTGGGCACTCTGCCCCGAGGGCCCCACCTGGCCCGCCCCGCCGGCCCCGCGTTCCCGCCAAGGCACCTGGTTCCGGGTATCCTGGCTCAGGCCTTGGCACTGGTCCAACGGCACCCCGCTGGCCAGCTCCATGCCCAGCACCCGCGCCGTGCACAGCTCCTCAACCACGGCCGGCACACGGAAGAAGGGGTCACCTGCCAACAGCTGCCTGGGGCAGGAGGGAGAAGAGGAACTAGGACTCTGTGCTTCAGGCCCCTGGGTCTGGCTCCAAGCTGCCTCCTCCTCCTCGGAGAAGCCCTCCAGGAAGTCCGTCTCCCTGCGCTCCTGCCCCTCTCCGCCTCCACGTGGCCTGGGTGGCTGGACCAACGTCGACGGGTATCCCCGTGCCCATCCCTCCACCTGGCGCTGTGGACTCGGAGACTTCCTCCCGACCTGAAACCCCCCTGGGACCCTTGTTGCTCCAGGATGAGCTCCATGTATTTAGCTTGCGCCTTACTTTTTTAAAAAATTTGTTTTTATTCAAAAACAGAGGGAGATCTTCATCTGCTTGGTCATCCCTACACGCCTGCCAACATTCAGAGTTGGGCCCGGATGAAGCCAGGAGCCCAGAATTCAATCCGGGCCTCCCACGTGGGTAGCAGGACCCAGGTACTTGAGCCATCACCCGCTGGCCCCAGGGTGCCCATTAGCAGGGAGGTGGAATTGAAAGCAAAGCCAGGATGCGAACCCAGGCACTGACAAGGGATACAGGGGTCCCACACAGTGGCTTAACCACTGTGCCAAATGCCTGCCCTATATTTAGCTTGTCCATTACTTTAAAAAATGTATTCATTTATTTGAAAGGCAGAGTTACAGAGAGCAAGAGAGATCTTCCATCCACTGGTTCACTCCACAAATGGCTACAATTGCCAGGGCTGTGCCAGGCCAAAGCCAGGAGCTTCATTCGGGTCTCCCACATTGGTACAGGGGCCCAAGTACTCGCGTCATCTGCTGCTGCTTTCCCAGTGCACTAGCAGGGAGCTGGAATGGAAATGGAGCAGCCAGGACACGAACCAGTGCGCATATGGGACGCTGGCACTGCAGGTGGAAGCTTAATCTACACCACAACGCCAGCCCCTTTAAAAAAAAAATTATTTATTTATTTGAAAGGCAGGGATACAGGGGGGGGGGTGGGGGAAGGGAAGGAAGGACCCAAATGGCCACAACGGCTAGGGCTGTGCCAGGCCAAAGCCAGAGGCGAGGAGCTTCTTCTGGGTCTCCCACAGGGGTGTAGGGGCCCAAGCACTTGTGCCATCTTCTGCTGCTTTCTCAGGCACATTAGCAAGGAGCTGGATCAGAAGAGAAGCAGCCAGGACTCAAGCTGGTGCCCATATGGGATGCTGGCACTACAGGTGGAGGCTTTACCTTCTATGCCACAGTGCCAGCCCCTGTACGTGGCTTTAAAAAAAATCAGTTAATGAATTAATTCTCCACATCGTCAATGATAAAAAAAATCTATGTTAACAGTGATACTCGTTGGTCATCCTTGGAGTCCCCACAGTAGGCCTGTATCTCCAGTTTCATGTTCCTTGGGTTCAGTTACCTGGAGTCAACCATGTTCCAAAAATATTAAATGGAAAATTCCATAAAGAATTTGTAAGTTTTGGGGCCGGCACTGTGGGGCAGCGGGTTAACACCCTGGCCTGAGGCAACGGCATCCCATATGGGTGCCGGTTCAAGACCTGGCTGCTCCACTTCCTGTCCAGCTCTCTGCTGTGGCCCAGGATAGCAGTGGAGGATGGCCCAAGTCTTTGGGCCCCTGCACCCACGTGGGAGACTGGGAGGAAGCTCCTGGCTTCGGATCAGTGCAACTCCAGCTGTTGTGGCCATCTGGGGGGGTGAACCATCGGATAGAAGACCTCTCTCTCTCTCTCTCTCCCTGTCTCTCTCTCTCTCCCTGCCTCTCCTCTCTGTGTAACTCTGATTTTCAAATAAATAAATAAATCTTTTTTTTTTTTTTTTTTTTTTAAAAAGAAAGCATTTGTAAGCTTTAAATTGCATGCCATTCTGAGTAGTGGAATGAAAGCTCACACAGTCCGGCTCTGTCCTGCGAGACCTGAGTTGCCCTCCGTGTAGCGTATCCGTGTTGTCTACACTATGTGCCTGTTAAATACCTAGTACTGTCTCAGCCATCACAACGACTACTGCAACACTGTAGTGCTCAAGAAACCCTTTTAATAATGGCTCCAGGGGCTGGCGCTGTGGCACGGGGGACGGGGGGTAAAACCGCCACCTGCAGAGCCGGCATCCCATATGGGTGCCGGTTCAAGTCCCAGCTGCTCCACTTCTGATCCAGCTCTCTGCTATGGCCTGGGAAAGCAGTAGAAGATGGCCCAACACCCATGTGGGAGACCCGGTTTCAGATTGACCCAGTTTCAGATTGGCCCAGCTCCAGCCATTTGGGGGGGGTGAACCAGCGGATGGAAGACCTCTCTCAGTCTCTCTCTGCCTCTGCCTCTCTGTAACTTTGCCTTTCAAACAAATAAATGAATCTTTTTTTTTTTTTTTTGACAGGCAGAGTGGACAGTGAGAGAGAGACAGAGAGAAAGGTCTTCCTTTTGCCGTTGGTTCACCCTCCAATGGCTGCCGCGGCCGGCGCACCGCGCTGATCCGAAGGTAGGAGCCAGGTACTTCTCCTGGTCTCCCATACGGGTGCAGGGCCCAAGCACTTGGGCCATCCTCCACCGTACTCCCTGGCCACAGCAGAGAGCTGGCCTGGAAGAGGGGCAACTGGGACAGAATCCTGCGCCCCAACCAGGACTAGAACCCGGTGTGCCGGCGCCGCAAGGCGGAGGATTAGCCTAGTGAGCTGTGGCGCCGGCTCAAACAAATAAGTGAATCTTAAAATAAGAATAACGGCCCCACACCCTAACAGCAGTGATGCTGACAATTCAGACATGGCAAAGAAAAGCCGCCAAGTGGAGCCAGATTGTGGTGCAGTGGGCTAGGCCTCTGCCTGCAACACCAGCATGCCAAACAAGCACCAGTGTGAGCCCCGACCACTCCATTTCCAGTCCAGCTCCCTGATAATGCACCTGAGAAAGTAGGGGAAGATGATCCAAGTGCCTGGGCTCCTGCCACCCACGTGGCTTTGGCCTGGCCCAGCCCCAGCCATTGCAACCACTTGGGAAGTGAACCAGGGAATGGATGCTCTTCTTCTCCCTCTCCTTTCCTCCCTCTGTCATTCTATCATTCAAACAAATAAATAAATCTTTTTTTTTTTTTAAAGGCTGTAAAGTGCTTCCTTGAAGTGAAAAGGTTAAAGTACTCAGTACGGAAAGAAGCAAATCATAAGCTGAGGTTGCTAAGATCTAGAGTAAGAATGACTCTTCCATGCACGAACTGTGAATAGGAAAAAGAAACCTGCTGGTTCCGCCGTCACACCTCCAGCTGCAAAGCGTACAGTGAGTGAGAAGTGCTTAGTGAAGATGGAAAAGGCACCACGTTTGTGAACAGGAAACATGTTCCAACTGATGGCAACGTGCCGTAGCAG
Organism: Oryctolagus cuniculus; assembly: GCF_964237555.1. Classification (NCBI taxonomy): domain Eukaryota; kingdom Metazoa; phylum Chordata; class Mammalia; order Lagomorpha; family Leporidae; genus Oryctolagus; species Oryctolagus cuniculus. The sequence goes on along the minus strand of NC_091449.1, from coordinate 13,702,613 downwards.
AAAGCGCTGCGCCTAATTTATAAAGCAAACCTGGTCATCGGGAGGTAGGCAAGAACAGGAGAGAGGGCTCGGTGCCCTGGGACACTGGGACACGGCCCCCGAGCATGAGGTGGCACTACCGTACTCTCAACATTGTCCCTGCGCTCAGAGATGCCAGGGACAGAGCTGTCCCCAGGGCCTGTCCCCTGCCAAGAGACCACTTGCAAACAGACCAAGACTGACAGACGCATGTCAAGGTGAGATTTGGGAGGCGAGAAATTTGAGTAGGCGCGGTGGTGTGGCACATTGAGCCGAATAGAGTCCCGGGAACATTCAGGCCTCTCACCCCGCTCGACACCCGCCTCCTCCGAGCTCCAGAGCTGGTATTTCTGTCCTTGTTCCTAAAATGTGATGTCTGCACCAGTCCTGTGAGCCAGGCCCTGTGCTAAGCGTTCAGTCAGCACCATTTCCTGCCGGCCTCTGACGGCTAAGGCCACCACAGACCCGGGCCGCTCAGCTTCAGTCTGAGTCCAGGGTGCAAACCTGAACCGCTGCCCCAGCGCTGGGCATACTGCAGACCCCTGGTGGGCGTGTGAGCCACACTGCTCAGTATGGAGCATTGACCGTGGCGCCTCGTGACGCTTCCGGGATTCGGCCACACCATTCCACGCAGCTGTGGTTCATTCCTTTTCACTGCTGTGTGGTATTCCCCAGATGGACACACTGTCATTATTTATCCACCCTGCTGAAAAGGCGTGGTAAGATCTGGCTGGTTTCCAGTTCAGGGCTCTACAAACAATGCTGCTCTGAGCATGCCAGAAGAGCCTCATGGTGTCCCACTGTGTGGTTAGCGCGAAGGGCAATGGTTGGGTTGTGGGGATGTGATATAAGGCTTACTCGGAGACGATTAACTGTTCTCCAAACGCTTGGCCCAATCTCCCTAGCCCCCAGGGTAAAAGGAATGTTCTGGAGCCCCGTCCTCTCCGAACCTTGATGCTGTCAGGCTGCTGACTCTGTCAGTGCAGCAGGTGCAACGGAGTCTCACAGCGACTGACCACAGTGGGCATCGTCCCAGTGACCCAGGAGTGGCCAGCCCGGCCCGAGCGCACAAGGACATAAGGCGGGAGGGCAATCGCCAGTGGAGTGTGGACGGGGGGAAGGTTTGCGGCCCTGCGCCGGGGCTCCAGCCGCCAGAGGCCGGGGGGCACCTGTTTCCCGCTCAGCTTACCTGAAGTTCTGGGCACAGGCTGCCTCGCGGCGGTAGTCACACTCCCAAGCCAGCTCCTGCTGCAGCGCCTGCAGGCTCTGCTCGGGGAACAGGCCTGGGGGGACAGCTTCGTCAGCCAGGGGGGCCCGGCCACGCCTCCCCCCAGCCTCAGGGTGCCACTCACCGAGGCCTCCCCACAGTCATCTCTCTGTCCCTCTTCTGAGGTCCCCAGGCAGCTCCTCCTCACTCACATGGCTGCTGTCTCTCTTTTTCAAGATTTTATTATTTATTTATTTGAGAGACAGACATAAAAGAGAGAGGCACCCTCCGCTGCCCAAACGCTGACAATGGCCCAGGCTGAAGCCAGGGCCCAGGCGCCCAGTCCAGGTCGCCCACGGGAGTAGCAGAAACCCAACCACCCGAGCCAGACTGCTGCCTCCCAGCGCCTACACCAGCAGGAGCTGGTGTCAGGGGTCGGAGCAGGAATCCCACCCCACGCTGGGACGTGGGACACGGGCATCTCAACCGCGAGGCTAAACACACACCTTCTTCTCCTTTGCCTACTGCTTCTCTCGCGGGGCTCGGCCTCCTGGTCTCTCTCCCCCTTCCCGACCCCCTTTCCCACCCAGGAACACAGCCTGCTGCACTGCCGTGGTGGCTTTCCCACGGGCTCTGCCTCCGCCCCGTGGTGCCCCGTGGCCTGGAGCCCTCCACCCCCCAACCCCCACAGCACACCTGTGTGCTGCTGTTTGCGGGGTGGTCCGGGCCCACCTCTGGGGCTCTGCCTCACGGGCTCATGCTCTCGGGGCTCCCTGCCTCGCTGTCCTCCCTCTGGCTGACCCGTGCCGATGCCCGCACGTGCACACGGGCACGCTCTGCCCCACGCTCCTCCTGTGCACCCCTTCTCTCTTGGGGCGCCCCTGCCAGGCAGGGGCGGTGTGGCTGCTCACCCTCCGGCAGGGCCACGCTCATCTTAAGCACGGCCAGTAGGTTCTGGACGTCACTCTGGATGCTCTGGGCAACGCCTGGGTACTGCGAGTGAAGGGAGCGCGGGGGGGAGTCACTCCTCTGCCCAGCAGGGCGCCAGCCCCTGCCTGCGGGGCCTCCCCTCTCACCTGGATCTTCACAGCCACCTCCGTCCCGTCCCTCAGCACGCCCTGGTGCACCTGCCCGATGGAGGCCGCGGCGAAGGGCACCTCCTCCAAGGAGGCCACCCTGGCTTGCCAGTCCCTGCCGAGCTCCTCTTCCAGAACTCTCTGGGGAGAATGGTCATGACAATCACCACCCTGGACAGAGCAGGCCACGGTCACTCCCTGTGCCGAGCGCTTGACCTGTGAGTGACGCCAGCACTCACCATGCGCTGGGCACTGGGATTAGCTGCTGTCTCTCTTTCCAGATGCGGACAGTGAGGCTCAGACGGAGCCCCCTTGTCCGAGGTGACTACCCCGAGGGGTTCCCCCCTCCAGAGCTGGCACTCCCTGGACGGGGTGGGCTGCTGTGGGGACCGCTGTCATTTATTGGCTGAGCTTGGTAACGATCCTGTGTCACACCCCTCAGCTCTATCATCAACTCAAAGTTAGGGTGACCCAGAGGAGCTCAAGTTTAGGGGGGCATCCTAGGGACTGGGCCAAGTTCCAAGTGGCTCTGGGTCACAGAGCAAGTGAGCAGGGCAGAGCCGGGAAGGCAGGCGCCGGCTGGGTTCCAGGTCTCTCACTCTTGCCCAGTCAGAGGAACAGCTCGCCCCATGCCAGACACTGTGCCAACCTCACAATGAGGCTTCCCTGTCACTCACGGTGGGCAGAGGCTGCTCCATGTGTAACCCTGTGATGTGGGCGTGGCCATCACCATCGCCATTTCCCACAGAGGGCAACAGGCACACAGAGGTCAAGGCACATGTGTGCAATCTCAGGGCCCGACCCCATGGAGCACGGTTGCCAGCTGCAGTGCCTTGCTCCCCCGACAGCGCGGGCGTGGGAGTGGGGGACGGCGCCGCCCTCCCTCCCCCCGCCCCGAGGTGCTCACCAGCATCTGCCATCGGGGCATGAAGTCGGCGCTCTGGCGGACCCGCTCAAAGATGCGCTGCAGCTGAGGGCTGATGAGGCTGTTGTCTTGTGGGGGACAGCGGGACGAAGGCGACAGTGAGGGGGAGGGGAGGACAGGCCCCTGCTGGGGTGAGGGTGAGCTGGACGTGAGGTCAGGGGTCGGGGGCGAGGGTCATGCCGTACCCTGGATGCTGAGCATCTGGCCGACCTTGAGGGCGGCTCCCCGAACCGTGCATAAGGTCTGCACGATGCGCTCGGCGTTGGCCTCGGACAGGAAAGGGCTGGAGCTGCTCTCTGGGGAGGAGAGAGGAAGCATTAGGCCCACAGCCAGAAGGGATCGCTGCGGGCCAGACTCCTGCACAGTGGCTTGAGTTGTTGCTCGGGACATCTGCACCCCAATCAGGGTACCTGGTTGGAGTCCTGGCTACTGACGCACACTGGAAGGCAGCTGGTGATGGTGCAAGTGGGTGGGCCCCGCCACCCGTGTGAATGACCTAGATGGAATTCTGGGCTCCTGGCTTTGGCCTGGCCCAGCCCTGGCTATTACTGGTTATTTGAGGAGCAAGCCAGTAAGTGAAAGATAACTCTCTCCCTCTCCCTCTCTGTCTCTCTGCTTTTCAAATAAAGTAAAAATAAGTAAATAAAAAAATCATTGTTACAGCATGGCACACCCAGCAGAACAGCTGAATGAACCAGACAAAACTAACGTGGGCAGAACCTGAGCACAGGCCCTCTGGAAGCAGCTTGGCACACACACCCCGCTGCTCAGTGCACTGCTCCTCCCGGGCCGAATGCAAGGGAAACGCACGAGTGAGCCCACGGACGGAGGACAAGGACGTCCACAGCGCTTGCGGCCACCGACAGGACGAACACGAAAGTGGTGGCAGAGGGTCAGGGTGAGTCCTGCAGCGCTGCAGAAACCGTCTGCCGCGGCGCACACAGCAGGCATGCTTCTCACAGCGCGAGGCTGAGCAACAGATGCCAGGTGACAATCACTGTGCTAATCAAAAATTAAAAAAAAAAAAAAAAAATTTAGGGAGACAGAAATGCTAACCACCAGGAGCCGGCATTATGGCACAGCAGGTTAAGCTGCTGCCTGCAGCGCCAGCATCTCCCTATGAGCACTGGTGCGAGTCCCAACTGCTCCACTTCCCACCCAGCTCCCTGCTAATGCACCTGGGAAAGCAGTGGAAGATGGCCCAAGTGCCTGGGCCCCTGCACCCACATGGGAGACCCAGAAGAGGCTCCTGGCTCCGGATTGGCTCAGCTCTGGTTGTTGCGGCCACTTGGGAAGTGAATCAGTGGATGGAAGACCTTTCTCTCTCTCTTTCTCTCTCTGTAACTCTGCCTTTCAAATAAATAAACTTAAAAAAAAATTATTCCACTGCACCCCACAAATATGCACAATTAAACTAATTTTTAAATGAAAATAAATAGAACTTATCAATTAAAACAACCTAAAGAGCCAGGTGCATGAACGGCTGCACTGCTGGGTCATATTTATGGAAAGAGAGCAGAGAGGCTAATCCTGGTGTTGGAAGCCACAGTCGGTGGCCGCCCCTGGTGAAGGGAGTGGCCAGGAGGGGGCGTGAGAGGAGCTCCTCAAGGTGTGGTTGCAGGCCACTGAGGCCTGAGAGAGGTCAGCGGTGGGTGAGATGGGAGTTATTGATGCACCTGTTCTGGTCCCTCTCCCGGGCCCAGGACTGGAGTAGAATATTCCAGAGGCTCCAGGCCACGGGAGGCCACGGTTGCCCTGAGGGCTGACAGAAGGCGCCTGTCCCGTGGTTTTGGACATTTCTCAGTTTTGATCGTCAATAAATGTAACCTAAGGATGCCAGGCCTTTGGGAGTCTCATTTTGTTCAACAGCTGTCTTGAAAGATAATCCACAGGGGCCGGCACCGTGGCGTAGCGGGAAAAACTGCTGCCTGCAGCGCTGGCATCGCAGAAGGGCGCGGATCCAAATCCTGGCTGTGCCACTTCCAATCCAGCTCCCTGTAACAGCCTGGAGGGCGGTGGGAGACGGCCCAGTGCTTGGGGCCCTGCACCCGAAATGCAGAAACAGAAGGAGCTCCTGGCTCCTGACTGGCCCAGCTCGAGCCATTGCGTCCATTTGGGGAGTGAAGCAGAGGATCAAAGATCTCTCTCTCTCTGTCTCTCCTTCTTTCTCTCTAACTCTTTCACATAAATGAATAAATCTTTAAAAAAAAAAAAAAAAAGATAGCTCATGTGCCATATAACTCACCCACCTAAAGCACACATTCAGGAGTTTCTAGTGCATTTACAGAGCTGAGCGAGCATTGGACATTTCCTCGCCTGAAAATCAAAGCCCACCCCACACACAGGCAATGCCCACCCCAAGCCCCCAGCAACCCCCAGTCTACTCTCTCTGCAGACTGCCTGACTCTGGACACCTCACAGAAGGGCATCACTCAGCGTGTGGCGTGGGCACCAGCCGCTCCCACCAGCGAGACGCTGTCAGGGCCCCCCATGCTGCACACCGGTCAGCGCTCTGTTCCTTCCCAGTGGAGTAATCCACTGCGGCACGCACAGAACACCTCTTACTTATCCATCCGTCAGTCTGAAGGGCGGGCAGAGACCCTGGGAGCACAGTCTGAGCCCTGCCGTGCGCAGGTGTGTCCACCTGGGAAAACACACCCAGCTGTCGGCTTATGTGCAAATATGCGTGGTTTTATACGGAAACCGTTGACTCCTCAGTAAGGCATTGCCTTTGTTAAGGTGCTTATTTATTTTCATTTTATTTGAAAGGCAGAGAGAGAGACTGATCCTCTATTGATTCACTCCCCAAATGCCCACAACAGCCAGGGCTGAGCTAGGCTGAAGCCAGGTCTCCCACGTGAGTGGCAGGGACCCAGGTCCTTGAGCCAGGTCCTGCTGCCCCCTGACATACAGGAGCAGGACCTGGATCAGAAGCAGAGGCTGGCTGGCGCCACGGCTCACTAGGCTAATCCTCCGCCTAGCGGCACCGGCACACCAGGTTCTAGTCCCGGTCGGGGCGCTGGATTCTGTCCCGGTTGCCCCTCTTCCAGGCCAGCTCTCTGCTGTGGCCAGGGAGTGCAGTGGAGGATGGCCCAGGTGCTTGGGCCCTCCTGCACCCCATGGGAGACCAGGAGAAGTACCTGGCTCCTGCCATCGGATCAGCGCGATGTGCCGGCCGCGGTGGCCATTGGAGGGTGAACCAACGGCAAAAGGAAGACCTTTCTCTCTGTCTCTTGCTCACTGTCCACTCTGCCTGTCAAAAAAAAAAAAAAAAAAAAAGCGGAGGCAGGACTGAAACCCAGGCATCCCAACATGGGATGCAGGTATCCCGAACAGCCACTTAACCAGCTAGGCCACGTCGGCCCTCTCAAATACTTTTTAAATTTATTCTCCAAACTGTCATCATTCAGGGTTCACATACTGTATCTGTCAATTAATGCTTCATTTAAAAAAAAAAAAAAAAAACACCTTATTTTAGAGACATCGAGAGAGGGAGAGACTGAGACAGACAGAGTGCGCTCATGTGCTGGTTCACTGTCCAGACACCTGCCACAGCCCCAGGCCAGACCGAGGCTGAAGCTGGGGGCTGGGGACGCCATCAGGCTCTCCCACATGGGCGGCAGGAACCCAAACACCAGCACCACAGCTGCCTCCCACTGTCTGCATCCGCAGGCAGCTGGTGTAGGAGGCAGAGCTGGGCGCTGCGACGTGGGACGCGAATGCCCACCTCGTCATCCTCACTGGAACCCAGAGCATCCTCCCCGCTTTTGTTTCAAGACGCGGAGACAACACCACGCACCCCCTGACTAGCAGGCCTCGCTTTCAGCTCGCGCAGGGCATTCCCAGCGGCTCCAGCTGTTCTCAGGGGACGCTTTCATTGACCTGACAGTGGCTTAGCCCTGTTCTGAGTGCTTCACGATGACTCTCACAGGTGGGTATCCTTCAAGAAGGGCATGCAAAAATCAAATTTGAAAAATAAGTTTAGAGGCAGGCATCCTGTCGCAGAGAGTTAAAATGCTGCCTGGGATACCCATACCCCATAGGGGCGCTGGTTCAAGTCCCAGTTGCTCCACTTCCAATCCACCTTCCTGCTAATGCACCTGGGAAAGCAGCAGATGACCCAAGTGCCTGGGCCTCTGCAACCCACGTGGGAGACCTGGATGGAGTTCCAGGCTCCTGGCTTTGGCCTGGCCCAGTCCTAATTGTCACAGCCCTCTGGGGAGTGAACCCGCAGATGGAAGATCGCTCTCTCCGTCTCTCCCTCTGTAACTCTACCTTTCAAATAAACGAAACAAAATGAAAGAGACACTTATTCTGGTGCGAAAAAAAAAAAAAAAAAGACACATCCATGCAGGTTTTGCTCAGATGCATTCTCCATGAACTTTCTGAAGCACCCTCGTATCATCGTCATCATCATCGATGATGACGTCATCATAACATCATCCGCCTGCCCGGCGAGGAGACGGCTGCGAGGACTCGCAGGGCAAGGGCAGGGTCTGAACCCAGGCGGATCTGCTCACTCACCTGGCTGCGGAGGTCCTCCTGGCAAGGATTTCTTGGCCACCTCGGCCAGCGCTCCGAGCCCCAAGCTCACAGCCAACCCTGGAGAGCAGAAGAGGAGCGCTGAGCCCAGCTTCCCGGGCGCTCTCCCAACCCTCTGCTCCCGTCTCTCTAGGCACGCTCACCTGCCAGCTCCCTGCTGCTGTCTCTAACTCTCCTCCCGCTTTCTCTCTCCCTCTCTCCCTCTCTCGGTGTCTCTGTCTCCCTCCTAACACTTCTCAGTCCTGGACACCTGTGATTAAGGTGCCCAGGCACTACCCCCCCCCCCCCCCCCGAGCTTCTCATTAAACTGGCCTAACAAGAGGCCTAGGGATCGATGTGGTGGTGCAGCAGGTTAAGTCACTGCCCTGCCTGCGGCACCAGCATCCCGTACGGTGCCTCTCCAGGTCCCAGCTGCTCCACTTCCAGTCCAGCTCCCTGCTAATGTGTCTAGGAAAGTGGTGGAAGATGGCCAAAGTGTTTGGGCTCCTGCACCCACATGGGAGACCCAGATGGAGCTCCAGACTCCTGGCTTTGGCCTTGCCCAGTCCTGGTTGTTGCAGCCATTTGGAGTGAAACAGCAGATGGAAGATTCTCTCTCTCCCTCTCTCTCTCTATAGCTCTGCCTTTCAAGTAAATATATAAGTGTTTTAAAAATATATTTTATTTACTTGAAAAGCAGAGAGAGAGAGAGAGAGACAGAGCTCTCCCATCTACTGGTTCACTCCCCAGATGCCTGCAAACGTCCAAAGCCAGGAGCCAAAAACCCAGCGCAGGTCCCCCGTGCAGGCAGCATGGACTCAAGCACTTGGGCCCCACTTGCTGCTTCCCAAAGTGCACACCAGCAGGAGGCCAGAGTGGAGAGTGGAGGGTGCAGCCGAGACTCCGACCAGGCACTCCGACGTGGGACGCGGGTGTCCCAGCTGGAGACTGACCGCCAAGCCCAAGGCCTGCCTGCCCCATTTATTTATGTATGTATTTTAAGTATTGCAGTGTACAGGTTAGGAAGGGCCCGAGAGGATCGCCCTGGCCTGGTCGCCGGTGTCCCTGCTTCTCTGACCCACCTCCTCTTCTAAGTCAGCGACCGTCTCCCCATCTCCCCCCTCCTCTCTGTCCCTCCTTTCGGTGCTACCTCTCTGGCTCAGACGGCCTCTGCTTCCTCCCTCTGCGGCCCCTTGGTTCTCTTTGCCTCTTTCCCTCGTGCTCTGAAAATGACCGCAGCTGGCGTTTCCCACCTGCCAGGTGCTGTTCCTTTCACTCGTCTGTCCTCACCCCTTTGTGAAGCACGTGTTACAGAAAAACATCTACGGAAAAGAACAAGGCCAGCGCTGCAGCTCACTAGGCTAATCCTCCGCCTTGCGGTGCCGGCACACCGGGTTCTAGTCCCGGTTGGGGCGCCGGATTCTGTCCCGGTTGCTCCTCTTCCAGGCCAGCTCTCTGCTGTGGCCAGGGAGTGCAGTGGAGGATGGCCCAAGTGCTTGGGCCCTGCACCCCATGGGAGACCAGGAGAAGTACCTGGCTCCTGCCATCGGATCAGTGCGGTGTGCCGGCCGCAGTGCGCCGGCCGCGGCGGCCATTGGAGGGTGAACCAACAGCAAAGGAAGACCTTTCTCTCTGTCTCTCTCTCTCTCTCACTGTCCACTCTGCCTGTCAAAAAAAAAAAAAGAACACGGAGGCTCAGAGAAGTAACATGCCTTGTGTCACGTGAGGACGCGGCAGAGCCACCCTGTGGACCTGGGCAGACTTCTCAGCCGCCTCTGTCGACTGTGAATCGGCACCTTCTGACATGAACCACAGAATTGACGTTGTGCCCGGGACAGACCCACGCCTACAGGAGTCATGAAACAAGACCTGCTTTGCTCTACAGGTGTACCTGTGTCTTCTATTCTTCTTTCCAGACACAGGTTGCAACCCACTGAATTGTCAGGCGGGTTGTGCTGCCGTGAAGTCATTCACCCCTCTTAGCCTCTACTTGCTCATCTACAGAATGGGCACATGCATTTGATTCAGTGCACGTCGCGTGTGGACAGGGCCTCGCACATCACTGGAGCTCGTTAAACACCACCACCACCTCCGTTCCAGTGTGGCCTCTGCTTTCCTCTCTTTCCCTTTCCCGCTCTCCCTGCTGCATTCTTTCAACGTCATCTCCCCTGATCCAGGCCACAGCTAGATACCCCCAAAGCCACACCTACCCCCAAAGTTGGCCAAGCGGCTGATGCGGGAAGCAGGCACCTTGCGTTCTCGAGAGCGATCACTCAGCTGGGAAACAGAACGTGTGAGGGCAGGAAGGTGGGCATCAAGTCCCAGGGGTGCAACCAAGCTGCCGTCACCCCGTCCCCACGCCCAGGGGGCCAGCGGCCTGCATGGGGGGTTGCTGGGTGTGTGTGGTGGTGGGGCAATGATACCTGGGGCCGTGGCGTCCTCCTGGGCCGGGCCTCCCGCGCCTTGCGAATGTCCTCCTCTCCCAGGCCCCTTCCAGGCCCATCTTGATGAAGCTTTTGGGCCCAGGAACCCCAACACGGCCCCTGGAAGAGATGTGGACATTGGCAGGACTGGAAGATGCTGGCCCTTTCGGACCCCTCCCTGTTTTTGCCACCTCCTCCCCAGCTTCTTACCCACCAATGGGGCCCAGGCTCTGGGGCCCCACAAGGCAGACCTACAGTCCGGCCCAGCTGTCCACGAATCCCCCGCAGTAGGCCCCCCACCTCCAGCCACATCACCTGGGGGAGGAGAGAAGGGATTACTGGGGTAGCATGCAGCGCCCACCGCCCCGCTGTGCCTCTCTTCCCCGCCAGCACCCCCCCGCCCCGACCTCCTGCCCTGCTAACAGACTCCCTGGTTTCTCCTGGTTCCCCCCCCCTCGCTGCTAGGAAATTCTCTGCTACCTCTCCTTTGGCCCCGGACTCCCGCCACTGCTAGCTGCTAGGGCCCTCCCCGGTTGCTACCCACCTTCGGATCCTCCAGGGCTACCTCTCTACTTCTCAGAGACCCCCTCGTTGCTAGGCGCTGTCTCACTCATGCCCTGTCGCTAGGTACCCACAATTCCTCCCGAGTCCCCCTGCCCCGTCCCCGGGCACGTCCCTCCGTTGCTAAGCACCCGCTGCCTTCTGGCTGCCGGTCGGCCAAGCGCGGGGACCTCCTGGGCTTCCGGGAGCCTCTGCACGCCCGCCCCTCCGGCCAGCTGTCCAATGGTGGAGCAGCGGCTCGCTGAATGGCACGAAGCACCCGCGAAGCATTCCGGGACGTGCGCTGGGGGCGGGGCCGAGGCGCCGGGGGCGGGGCCGCGCGCCGGGGGCGGGACCTTCTCTTCCCCATCCCGTCTTTTCTGTAGTCCTTACAAACTCCACCCTTCTCCGCGCTAACACCTCGCCCACTCCTCTTCTCAATTTGCCCCTGGCAGGCTCAGCCTCTCTCCCAGAGAGCATTTCCCTCGCACATGGCTCAGCTCCACTTGCACCCCACACGCACACACGCTGGCACCCAATCGCATAACCCCCCACTGGCCTGCTCGCCAGCTGTCTCCTGCTCACACCCTCAGCCCCCCTGTGTACATCAACTGCCTCCCCCGCACACAGGCGCTCGCGTGCCCTCACGCACCCTGCTCTGTCTGCTCCCCACCCACCCTGGGGAGGGCGCGAGCGGCAGCCCTCTGTTTTCCGCAGGCCTGACATTTCCCAGAACACAGTCCGCCAAGATTCCCGGCGCTGAGTCAGGAACCTTGGCATCCCAGAAACCCAGCCCCCAGCCCATCTGCGTGTGTGTGTGTCGGGCCCCCTACCACAGCCTGACTCACCCCTCTTCGAGCAGTCGGGAACAGAAGCCACCGGCCGGGGCTTCTCTCCCTGCACTGGGCGAGGGGAACGCGCCCCATGGTCCCTGTCCAAGCCCCCTCGTCGGGCCCTCGGCCCTTCCTGGACCCCAGCTTCCCAACCCGTATGAGGTCCTAGGTGGGCTCTGGCCCCGGGCTTCTCACGGACTCGTTTTATAACCCTGGGCCTGTGCCCAGTGTCCCTCCGGCAGGTGACTCAGCTCAGACAGAAACCACCTGCTGTCCCCGTCCAAAGGCGAGGGTCTGACTCAGGCGCTCCCAGGCAAAATGTATCAAAAGCAACTTTGACAGCTAACCCCACAGGGCTGCGGCTGACAATGCAAGCCTGACAGGCCTGACGTCACTCGCTCCAAGCACATGACGTCACACCAGCCACACACAAAGGCCAGACAGGCTCTGAGCCTCAGAGCCCCTCTCTGCACATCGGGGCCTCCCTTTCTCGTTCAACGTTCGTGAGAGAAACAGTGAGAGAGTGCCAGGGCCTGGGACAGACGAACACGCGATCCACACGAGAGATTTCTCACAGATGACTCCATGGAGCGAAGGCAGCGGCTGAACCACGGAACCCGCGCCTGTGGGAGCCCCGGCTTTGAAAGCTCGGCCGGCCCCTGCGTGAAGAACGGCAGCGCAGCCGAACTCGTCACCAGAGGCTGCAGGGAGCGAGCGGGGCACACGAGCGCGTGGGGAGGTGGAATTAGTCACGGGGGTGCAGCAGCGGCCCCGTCAGCGGCCCTGACGCACGCACGGCGCAAACGGGAGAAAACCCGGCCGGGAAAGGGCGGGGCCAATTCAAGCCCCGCCCTCACCGGGTGCGTCACGTCCGGTGGGCGGGACTTCGGGGCTTTCCCCCGGAGGGGGGAGGGAGTATCGGTTAACCCCTGCGTGCCCGCACGGGCTGGAGCTCCGGGGCCGGAACCCGCGAGTCGGGGCTCCCCAGCCACACCCCTCGTAGGATTTAAAGGGGAAGGTGGGGCTGGGCCGGCCGAAGCTTGAACCGAAGGAGCAGGCATGAGGCGCTGCCCATGCCGGGGGAGCTTGAGCGAGGCAGAGGCCGGGGCGCTGCCGGCTGCGGCCCGCATGGGGCTGGAGGCGCCGCGAGGGGGGCGGAGGCGGCAGCCGGGACAGCAGCGACCCGGACCCGGCGCCGGGGGTCCGGCGGGACGGCCAGAGGGGGGCGGGCCCCAGGCCGGGACCGAGAGGTCCCGGCTCCACACGGAGCCCGAGAGGGCCGGCCTCGGGCCTGAACCCGGGACAGACAGCCCACGGACAGAAGCCCGGACAGAGGGACAGGCTGAACCCGAAGCAGCCGGCCTCGGAGCAGAGCCCGAGAGGCTCAGCCAGAAGACGGAGCCCGACAGGGCCAGCCTCTGGACGCAGCCGGAAAGGAGCAGCAGCTGCTCAGAGCCCTGGACAGAGACTGGGACAGATGGCTTTTGGACTGATCCACGCAGATCCAACCTCCAGGCACAGCCAGAGAGGGTCAAGCCCCGGACTGATAACCTGTGGACTCACCAGAGCAGTTCCAACCGCCCGACTCACCTAGAGAGCGCCTGTCTCTCGACAGAGCCAGGTGCTAATGGCTCCTGGAAAGAACTGTACACTGGTGGCCCCAGGACGCCACAGGATACTGAAGGCTCCCAGACGGAGCCACGCACTGATGGCCCCCAGATACAGCGGGATACTGAAACAGCTGGGAAACAGCATGGCACGGCTGGTCCCCAGACAGCACCTGGGGCAGACTGCTTTTTGGGGGAGCCTCATGGACAAGGCCCAGAACAGGAACCAGAACCTGGAGAGTTGCTGACTGCCCTGTACTCACACCTGGACTGTAGCCCCCTGTGTCCTGTCCCCCGCCTCATCATCACCCCTGAGACCCCTGGGCCCGAGGCCCAGCCAGTGGGAGCCCCCTCCCGGGTGGACGTGGGCAGTGGCGGCTTCTCCTCTGCCTCCTCTTTCGACGAGTCTGAGGATGACGTGGTGGCCGGGGGCGGAGGTGCCAGCGACCCTGAGGACAGGTCTGGGGTGAGTGGGCCCATGTCCCGGCAGACCCCTCGCCCCGCCTTGCTTGAGAAAGTCTCTCTGTCCCGGTTTGCTTTCAGCCGCCCGCCAGCGGTTCCATCCCCAGTGCCTGCCTTTTCCTCCACTGCCTCCCCCCGGGACGGCGGAGTGACTCCAGCCACTCCACGCAGCCCCGGCCTGCCCTCTGCTTCCTCTCCTCTCTTTGCCTCCAGCTCCAGGGTCTACAGTGGGACCACAGAAGGAGTCCCCGAAGTGTCCGACTGTGTGGCTCTGTCTCTGACTTCTGTCCAGTGCCTTAGTCTACAAGCCCCAAATCTGAAGAATCCGGGAATAGGGAGACAGAGAGAGAGTGTGCCTTCTTTCTGGGGCCTGTGGCTGCCTTAAGGGGCCCTGACCCTTCCCCACCCCAGCCCCCTTGTACATTTCTTCTAGAGAGTGAAGTGAAGCCCAACTTCCCTCAGGTTCTCGAAGGGCCAGGGGCACCCCCACGCCCTGTTGTTTACATCCCCCCCACCCCCGCCCGCCTGGGTGCGGTTCGCCCCTGGTGAATCAGGAGGGCTGGCCCAGCAGGTTCCAGCAGGGAGGGTCAGAGCAGACTTGGGTGTGAAACTGGAGAGTGGAGTCCACAGTCCGTGGTGCTGGCTGGCCTGCCCAGGCCTCCCATTGTCCGGGGTGCAGGCTGGCGTCTGCCCGGAGGCCCCCTCCCCCCACCACGCCTCCCTCGGGGCCGTGTTCACATGTGCGTGGCCCCAGCTGTAGGAGACAGGCCCGTCTCTGCGTGTCTGGACCCGCTGGGGCTCCCCGCCATGCTTTGCTCTCCACCTGCTGGCTCACCGCCTTGGCATCTCAGCTGGGAGGGAGCGGATGATAACAGCGGCGGCAGCCCAGCCCCGCTAAGCTCCTCGCCCTTATTGGCTCCCTGACTCCCTACGAGGCAAACGCTGTTATTCCCTTCTGCGTATGAGGGCATTGAGGCAGAGCGAGGTCACCCACCTTGAAAGAGGCAGAACTGAGACTCAGACCGCGCCCCCCCCCAGCCCCAGTACACCGGGCACCGCCCACAGCACCCTGCATGTGCCTGGTGAGACTGGGAGAGTCGGGAGCCTCTCCATTTTACAGATGGGGAAACTGAGGAATAGAGGGGCGAGCCAGAGCCGAGGTGCTGTCCTCTTGACCCTCGTGCTGTGTGAATCCCTCCCTGGCCTGCCTCCCTCCCAGCCCTCCCCACCTCGGTTTTCCTCATTCTTCCAGAACCTGCCTCCATGGTCCAGCCCTCATCGGCTCCTTTCTCTGTTCTGGGGCCTCCTACAGCTCCCTGGTAGTGAGCAGGAGCTCCGGGCTGGGCTCAGAGACTCCCCCTCCCCCACTGACCCCTCCGGCCAGAGCGCGCCCTGTCCCCTGGCCTTGCAGCCTCCATCCTGCCCCCACACGTTGCTCAAGCTGGCCCCACTGCGCAGAATACCCTCCCTTCCTTCTTGCTTCATTTTGAAATCCTGTCTGACCCAAAAGGCCCTCTCTATCTTTCCTTCTCACCATCCTGACCACGACACTGCCCTCAGGCTAATGGGGGCGGCGGCCCCAGACAGCAGTCAGGCCTGGGAAGGGGCAGTCTGCGTGGCTATGGGAGCCCAGTGACTGGCCAGGTACTGGGCTATCAGAGCGGGCTTCCTGGCCTATGGCCATACCACCCTGAATGCGCCCAGTCTCGTCTGTTCTCGGCAACTGAGCAGGGTCGGGCCTGGTTAGTACTTGGATGGGAGAGAGGACTTCCTGGGGGAAGTGGCTTGTGAGCTGACTTGGGATCAATCATCTGACACAGAGAATGCACTCAGTCTGCTTAGGATGGAAAAGACGGTCTCAGTAGACACCCTTCAGACCCAGCAGCATTCTGGGGACACCCAGTCAGTGAGCCGGACAGAGAGTCCAGATCACGCGGGCCCCAGGCCTCGTCCAGCGGGAGCGCGGCAGGTCAGCGCTGTGCTGGGCGACGTGAGACCCGTGGCCTCTGGTCCTCATCCGAAGCTCAGAGGCCACGGTCACGCCGGGTGGCGTTTTTCGGATGGGGGAGGTGAAGGCACGCTGAGTGCTGTTGTGCCAGCGATGGGTCAGGTGCTCAGTAAACAGGGACCTGCCACCATCGTCCCCTTCCTGAACCCTGCGACCCTTCCCAGAGGGCGTCAGAGCCGGCCTCAGGCAGCTCCGGCTGGGACAGCTCAGTCTGTGTTGTTTGCTTCTCTGGCTCCCTCTCTCTCTCTCTCGCTCTCGCTCTCTCTGCATCTCCCATCTTTGTCTTTACTTTGTCTCTCTGCTTCTCTTTGTACCCGTAGTAGTCAGGGTCCCTCGCGATTCTCCCCAAATCTCAGTGACTCAGAACAACCAGGGGTTAATTTTGCTCAGCCTCCTCTTGGGGTGGGGGTGGGGGGCTTCCATGGCTCTTCCCACCCTCAGCCCCCCAAGCAGAGTCAGACTCTGGCTGTTGAGGCTTCCACCTAGGAGCGGAGCTGCTGCTCACGGCTCTCGCAGGGGCCACAGGGAGTCACTGACCTCACTCGGAGACGCAGGGAGGTGTCTGGAAGGGGAAAGAGCTGGAGCGGCTCGTAGGGCTGCCCAGCGCGGGCCCTGGCGTCACTTGCTCCTGTGTTTGGCTCTGTGCTCAGCCTGCATTCGTCATCAACTCCTGCTCCGTCATTATTTCCAGGAAGTCTGACCTGGCCTTGGGGGCTTCTAGCTTTAGGGCGTGTGACGTGGAGGAGGGGGGAGATGTGGGGTCACTGTTCCCACAATAGATCCTAGCCTATCCCTACTCCTGAGGCAGGCAGAGAGACCGTGGACAGAGAAACGGTGACAGAGGAAGGTCAGAGCCCCCTCCCCCTCCAGTGCCCTGGCCTTTGGGCAGTCTCATGATTGCCAAACGCATTGCGGTTCATGCACCCCGACAAACTTGAGCATAGCGACCCCAGAAAGCCCCTGGCCCTGGAAAGACCCCAGGTCCACCTTGGTCAGGTGCCCTGGCAACACCCAGACCCTCCCTCCCTGGCCTCTGCCCTGACCCCTCCCCCTTCTGCACCTCCCAGAACAAACCGTGGGAGAAGCTGAAGACGGTTCTGAAGTACTCGCCCTTCGTGGTCTCCTTCCGGAAACACTACCCCTGGGTCCAGCTCTCCGGACATGCAGGTGAGGGGGGGACGGCGGGGGTGGGGCAGGGCCGGACGGCACGCCTGGCCAGGCAAACGCTGCCGTCTGCCCTTGGTTTCCCCACCTGTAACCCAGGCTCCGTGACCACACCCACTCAGGGGGCTGCTATGGGAAGCGGAGGCCTGGACCTGGCCAGACTTGAGGCGGGGGCTACTCCATGTTACTGTGGTGGCGGGAGGAGCCTCTGTTCTGGGGACAGATGGACCTGGGCTGCAACTCTAAATGTGACTTTTTTTTTTTAAGATTTTATCTATTTATTTGAGAGGTAGAATTACAGATAGAGAGAGGGAGATCTTCCATCTGCTGGTTCACTCTCCAGATGGCACAAACAGCCAGAGCTGTGCCCATCCGAAGCCAGGAACCAGGAGCTTCTTCTGAGTCTCCCATGTGGGTGCAGGGGCCCAAGCACTTGGGCCATCTTCTACTGCTTTCCCACCATAGCAGAGAGCTGGATTGGAAGGGGAGCAGCCGGGACTCGAACTAGCACCCATATGGGATGCCAGCACTGTAAGCAGAGGTTTAGCCCTAGATATGGCTTTTATATTCATGGTGTCCCCTGGCAAGTGACTTTCCTTTCCTGGGCCTCGGTTTCCCCATCTGTTACTAGGGGGGTCATCTCACTTCACTTGAAGCGTTGAAGCCAAAGTGTTTGTCGAGATTCAGCCACAGACCCCTCATGATGGAAGTTAGCTGTCCGCGTCCAGAGTGCAGTAGGCCCGCAGTTGGAGTAGCCGCAGGGCGCGCACCATGGTGCAGCAGGCCAAGCTTCCACTTGGAATGGCCACAGCTCACAGCACAGTACAGGTTCCAGTCCTGGCTGCTCTGCTTCTGATCCGGCTCCCTGCTAACATGTCCTGGGAGGTAGCAGGTGATGGCTCAGGTGCTTTGGCCGTCCACATGGAAGGCCTGAGTAGAGTTCTGGACTCCTGACGGCCTGGCCCAGCCCTGGCTGTCGCAGGCATTTGGGGAACAAAGCAGCAAATGGAAAATCTCTCTCCCTTATTCTCTCAAGAAGATGAAAATAAAAAATAAAAAAAAATCTGCCCCCTCCCAGCCCGGTGGCTGTCATGGTTTCCCCAGGGCCCTGTGGTCTCTGTTGCAAGCACTGAGCTCTCTGTGTTGCAGCAGGACACGGCCATGGAAGATTCATAAACACACGAGGACAAGGCAGTGAGAGGCTGGCGTCCCATCGGGGATGGCCGCATGCCATAGCGGAGTCTCTGGGTTTGACACCCAGCTCTGCTTCTCGTCCAGCTTCCTGTTACCGTGCAGCCCGGGAGGCAGCAGGCGATGGCTCAGGTCTGTTTCCATGCTCCGGACTTTGGCCTGGCCTAGCCCTGGCTGTCATAGGGAAGGAGCATAGGGAAAGTGCATAGGGAAAGATGAAACTTTCTCTCTCTCTCTCTCTCTCTCTCTCTCTCTCTCTGTGTCTCTCGTGCTTCTCTCACTGTCTTTCAAATACATACGAACATGTACACACCAGGCAGGGGGCTAGAGTAAGAAACGTACCTACCAAGCAAAGGGAGACCACAAGAGAACTTGTTGCCCTGCTCAGCCTAGAGCGAAGTTGGAGAAAAGACAAGGGCCCCAGAGTGAGCACAAGGCTGCAGTCCCTCCTTACAATAGTTAAAAAATAGTGAGAAGCAGCCATTTAGTCTGAAGATGCCAGTGCTCCACATCGGAGGACCTGGGCTGGAGTCCTGGCCCCAGCTCCCAACTCCAGCTTCCTGCTTGTGCAGTCCCTGGGAGGCACCTGTGGTGCTGGTACCAGGAATCAGGTGCCTCCCACCCTGGACTCAGTTCCCAGCCCAGCCCAGCCCAGCCCAGCTGCAGCCATTGTGCGCAACTGGGGAGTGAACCAGTGAGGGAACTCTCTCTCTCTCTGTCCATCTCTCTCTGTCTCAAGTGAATAAATAAATAAATATTTAAAACCTTAATGGAATGAAAGAGCCATTTCATTATGCTTGTGGGTCTTGGGTAGAGGATTCAGACAGGGCAGGGCAGGCTCATGCTGTCTGGGAACTCAGCCAGGACCACTCAAAGCTGGAGACCGTTGGAGGCTCATTCACTCGTGCGCCCGGCCTCCGACACTGCTTGGGGGCCGGGGTCTCAGCAGGAGCTGAAGAGCCTCGTCTGGCTTCTCCACGCATCTGCGTGGGCTTCCTCACACGAGGTGGCCTCCGAGCAAATGACTTCTTACCCTGCAGCTCGGGGGAGTGTGGCGAGCGTCTCTGCCAACGGCGAAGGGGAAGCACTGTTGCCTTTATGACCTGGAGTTGGCCTTCACACAGTGTCACTCCTGCCGTAAACCCCGCCCAGGTCAAGGGAGAGGCACTGGACTGCACTTCTTATCAGGAAGGTTGTAGGAGAGCCCATGGAATAGGAGATACTGTCGCAGCCATCTGTGGAAGATACAAGCTAAAAATGCATTTACCACAATAATAATTTGGAATTCTAATCTATAATTCTGTCAGATTTATAGTTAATTTATTTTTTATTTAAAAAATATGTAAGATCTATTTATTTACTTGAAAGGCAGAATTACAGAGAGAAGGAAAGACACAGAGAGGTATCTTCTACTGCTGGTTCACTCCCCAAATAGCCACAATAGCCAAGACTGGGCCAGGCCATCCTGGTCTCCCATATGGGTGGCAGGGGCCCAGGTACCTGGGCCATCTTCTGCTGCTTTCTCAGGCACATTAACAGGGAGCTGGGTTGGAAGTGGAGCAGGTGGAACTCAGATCGATCCTCGAATGGGATGCCAGCATGAAGAGGTGGCAGCTTAGGGCTGGCACTGTGGCATAGCTGCTGTCTGCAGTGCTGGCATCCACATGGGTGACAGTTCATGTCCCGGCTGCTCCACTTCCCATCCAGCTCCCTGCTAATGTACCTAGAAAGCAGTGGAGGATGGCCCAAGTCCTTGGGCCCCTGCAATCCACATGGAAGACCCAGAAGAAGCTACTGGCCCTTGACTTCGGCCTGGCCCAGCCCTGGCCTTTACGGCCACTGGAGAGTGAACCAGCAGATGGAAGGTCTCTCTCTGTCTCTGTAGCTTCACCTAAAAAAATAAGGTGACAGCTTAACCTGCTGTGCCACAACACTTGGCCCCACCAGTTAATTTGAACAGGCCCTGGTCCTTAGCACCTGGGACCCCAGGGAGAAGCAAATGCTGCCTGCGTAGGCCTCACCGAACTCCCATAGACAATCTAGGCTCACCATGCAAAATTACAGAGCCAGCAAGGACACATTGTGCGTGAACAAGACTCCGTTTCAGCAAGAGCGAGTAGAAACGCACCCTTCCCCGCCAGCCCAGGCCAAGCTTTTGAAAGCTGCCGGGAGGGAGAGGGAGCTCAGGCGATGGTGTGATGGTGCCAGGACCGCGCACACACAGGAAGGGGCGGGCAGGCGTCCCTTTCTTGTCTGTTTTTTTGACCCTGTCGCTGATCCCACTGCCCGCAGGGAACTTCCAGGCGGGAGAGGACGGCCGGATTCTGAAACGCTTCTGTCAGTGTGAGCAGCGCAGCCTGGAGCAGCTGATGGGAGACCCGCTGCGGCCATTTGTGCCGGCCTACTACGGCGTGGTGCAGCGGGACGGCCAAGCCTTCAACCAGATGGAGGATCTCCTGGCAGATTTCGAAGGCCCCTCCATCATGGACTGCAAAATGGGCAGCAGGTGGGGCACTGGCAGCCTGGGGCGGGGCGGGGCGGGGGGACGTGGTTGAAAGCATCAGTTAGGTTTCAAAGTGGCTGCCCCAGCAGGTATTCCTACAGTAGAGGGGCCTCACTGCTTTCTGCCCCACCCACACTTGGTATTGTCTGTTTTATTCATGTCAGCCATTTTTTAAAAAACATTTATTTATTTACTTGAGAGGCAGAGTTACAGAGAGGCAGACAGAAAGACACAGAGAGAGGTGTTTCACCTGCTGGTTCACTCTCCCAGATGGCCACAGTGGCCAGAACTGGGCAGGTCTGAAGCCAGGAGCTGGGAGCTTCATCAAGGTCTCTCACATGGATGCAGGGGCCCAAGCACTTGGGCCATCCTCAGCTGCTTTCCTAGGCACATTAGCAGGGAGCTGGATGGGATGTGGAGCAGCCAGGGCATGAACTGGCGCCCATGTGGGATGCCGGCATCACAGACAACAGCTTTATCCGCTGCACCACCATCCCCATTTGAGCCGTTCTGATGGATATGTAGTGGTCACTCATTCTGATGACTCAGAAATTAAGCATCTTTTCCTCTTTCAAGGAAAGGAATCCTCTTTCAAAAGTGCCTGTTTGAATCTTCTACCCATTTTTTTCCATTGAGTTGGCCTCTCTCTCTCTCTCTCTGGCAGCCAGGATCCAGAAAGTCTGTCCAGGTCTCCTATGTGGGTGGCAGGAACCCAATTACATGAGCCATCACTGCTGCCTCCCACAGAGTGGAGCTGGGCATTGACCCATGGGACATGGGAGTCTAAACTACTGGGCTAGACGCCTGCTCCTGTCTTTTTTTTTTTTTTATGCGTAATTCTTTATGTATTTTGGGTATAGGTTTTTTGTTGCCCACACACACACACACACACACACACTCTCCAACTATCCCAGTTCACTGTTTTAACAGTGTCTTTTCACAAACAGAAGTACTTTTAATTCAGTCCAGTTTGTCAACTTTTCATTCTGGCCAATGGGGTTGCGTTTAAGAAATTTGCAAGGAGCCAGTGTGGCGTAGCAGGTAGAACTGCTGTCTGTGACACTGGCATCCCATATGGGCTCCAGTTCCAATCCAGCTCCTTGCTAATGGCCTGGGAAAGCAGTGAAAGATGGTCCAAGTGCTTGAGACCCTGCCACCCTGTGAGAGACCTGGATAAAGCTCCTGGCTCCTGGCTTCAGCCTGGCCCAGCCCTGGCCGGTGCAGCCATCTGGGGAGTGAACCAGTGGATCTATCTATCTATCTATCTGTCTCTCTCTCCTCCCAACTCTCCATCTCTCTGTAACTCTGCCTGTGAAGCAAAATAAATCTAAAAAGAAGAAATAAAGAAAGAAAGAAAGAAAGAAAGAAAGAAAGAAAGAAAGAAAGAAAGAAAGAAAGAAAGAAAGGAAGAAAGAAAAAAAGAAAGAAAGAAATCTGCATATTCTGAGAGTAAGAAGACGTTCTTGTGTTCTCCTGTACATGCTATTGTTTGAAGTTTCACAGTCAGCTCCGCAGTCCACCTGGAGCTAACTCCACCTGTGCGTGTGCGAGCTGGGGCCTGGGTTTGTCTTGCCCCAGGTGGGCATCCTGTCGACCCAGCACCGTTTGTTGAAGAATCCCCGTGTTGGAATGGCAGGGCTTCTCCATCCTTAGCCTGGTGTGCGAGCGAGTGTGTGAGCAAGTGTGCACGTGTGTGTGAGTGCGAGCATGTGTGTGTGTGTGGCTACCGTGCACTCTGTCCCATGCAGAGATCTGCTCGCCCACTTCTGCGCCCACTGGCACTTTTCAACCTGTCTCCACGTCAGGAAGCGTCAGGCCTCCGGCTCTGCTCAGCGCCACTTCGTTTGTCACCTTTGTCACCTCCCCTGTGTGCCAGGACCTACCTGGAGGAGGAGCTGGTCAAGGCACGAGAGCGGCCCCGGCCCCGGAAGGACATGTACGAGAAGATGGTGGCTGTGGACCCTGGGGCCCCCACGCCCGAGGAGCACGCGCAGGGGGCTGTGACCAAGCCCCGCTACATGCAATGGCGGGAGGCCTCGAGCTCCACCTCCACCCTGGGCTTCCGCATTGAGGGCGTCAAGGTGAGGCGTGGGGCTGGCTGGCCGTCCCCACAGGGCCTGGACTGGACCTGAGGCGGGGCCTGCTGGGGAACGCAGGGTCAGGGAGGGCCAGGTGGGCCGGGGCGGGTGCCGCTTCCCCCCAGCGCCGGTCAGTCAGTGCCAGGACGTCTCCTGCTCCCTCCTGTGGCCAGGTCCCAGCACCGCTCCAGCTTCTCTGGCTTCAGCCGCCCTGGGCTCCCAGGCCCTGGGCTCGCCCCCACTGATCCATCCCCTAACAGGACAGCTGCAAGCCCTCAGCGCCCCCACTGGGGAGGCGTCCTTCTTTGCTCATTGCACCTCCCACACCGTCACCGTAAGTTAGCTCTAGTTGTTTGAGTAGATCTGCACGGAGCTCAGAAGTCAAGGTGATACCACCAGGAGCAGGGAGAAACGTGGACAGCTCTGTCTCAGCCCTGCCGCTGCCCTGCCCAGCCCCGCCCACGCCCCACCTGCACACCTTGGGCCCACGTGGACTGGCCTTGGCCTGTGTCACTAACTGTCATGTCCGGAAGGGTTTTCTGTGGCAGGTGCTCTTTGTGGACGTGCCAGGGCTCCCGTGGGTGGACCTTGGTGGCCTCCGTTTGCTGGCATTTCGGTGCCTTAGTGAGTCACGTGGTACAGACACCATCTGGCAGGTGTGCAGGGCCGGCTGTGGACTAGACTTCCACAGGTGGGCGACTGAGTCAAAGGTGACACACCAAGCCCCTGGCATTTTCTTTTCTGGTATGATTTTTAAAAAGAGGTTTAAGTGTATTTGAAAGGCACAGTTTCAGAGAGAAAGACCTTCCATCTGTGGTTCTGTCCCCAGAGGGCCACAGTAGCAGGGCTTGGCCAGGCTGAAGCCAGGAGCCTGGGACTCTCTCCGGGTCTCCCATATGGGTACCAGGGGCCCAAGCACTTGGGGCGTCTTCCACTGCTTTCCCAGGCCATTAGCAAGGAGCTTCACTGGAAGTGGAGCAGCCGGGACTTGAACCAGCACTTTGATGTGGGAGGCCGGTATTGCAGACCACAGCTTACCCCACTGCGCGGCAAAGCTGGCCCCTTCGTTGGGGTCGTGCCCCCACGCTGCCTCTGCCCCATGACCACTCAGCTGTCCTTGTGAGCTGCGAATCCAGTGATGCCCTTCTCCCATCCAGAGCTCTTCTGTGGCTCCCTAGTGCCGCAGGGGAGCTTAGAGGCCCTCAGGCCTCACCTCTACTCCTGTTTCTTCAGGCTGTCGTGAAGCGCAGGGAAGTCCCCTGGGCTTTCTGGCCACAGGGCCTTGGAATGTGGTTTCCCTGCCAAGAATGTTCTTCCCTCTGTTGTTCTCCTGGGTGACCCTCAAGCCAGTTTTCTGTCTCCTTTCAAACTTGCTTCCTTGAAGAAGCCCTCCTTGATTTCTCTCGGGGACGTGGGATGGAGGTACCAACACCATCCCCATCTGCCAGATGGGGAAACCGAGGCCAAGACAGCGATGGCCCAGCTAGCAAGTAGCAGTCATGATGGAAAGCCAGACCCGCCCTGCCCCCGCCCCCAAGCCCACTTTGCCAGGGTGGGTGGAGGTT
This sequence comes from Oryctolagus cuniculus, assembly GCF_964237555.1. NCBI lineage: Eukaryota > Metazoa > Chordata > Mammalia > Lagomorpha > Leporidae > Oryctolagus > Oryctolagus cuniculus. The sequence goes on along the minus strand of NC_091449.1, from coordinate 13,678,492 downwards.
CGACTCGGAAGGCTGGGTCACTCAGGACTGTGACGCGGGACCCAGCTGAGCTGGGGCGGGCAGGCGGGCTGGCTTCTCCCGAACAGTAAGCAGCTGTGAAGGCGGCTGGGCGCCCCGGAGGTGCCCCAGGTTGCTCCGAGTTTGGGGCGGGAAGGGAAAGGGGTGAGAGGCCACTCCCCACTCCCTTGCCCTGCAGAAAGCCAACGGGACCTGCAGCACCAACTTCAAGAAGACGCAGGCGCTGGAGCAGGTGACGAAGGTGCTGGAGGACTTTGTGGACCGAGACCGTGGAATCCTGGTGAGGACGTGCTTGTGTCCCACAGCGTGGCTGGCGGTGCTCAGGTGTGGGCAGCCGTGGCCTGGCTAAGGCGGTCCAGGCTGGCGGTGCTCAGGTGTGGACAGCCGTGGCCTGGCTAAGGCTGGTCCAGGCTGGCCCTGCTCTCCTGTCTGCCCATTGGTCTTTTTTTTTTTTCTTTTTTCTTTTTTTTTTTTTGACAGGCAGAGTGGACAATGAGAGAGACAGAGAGAAAGGTCTTCCTTTGCCATTGGTTCACCCTCCAATGGCCGCCGCGGCCAGTGCGCTGCGGCCAGCGCACCGCGCTGATCCGAAGGCAGGAGCCAGGTGCTTATCCAAGCACTTGAGCCATTCTCCACTGCACTCCCTGGCCACAGCAGAAAGCTGGCCTGGAAGAGGTGCAACCGGGACAGAATCTGGTGCCCCGACCGGGACTAGAACCTGGTGTGCCGGCGCTTTTTTTTAAATTTTATTTATTTATTTGAGAGGGAGAGAGAGATCTTCCATCCACTGCTTCACTCCCCAAATGGCTGCAATGGCCAGGCCTGGGCCAGGCTGAAGCCAGGAGCCTGGAACTCCATCCAGGTCTTCCATGTGGGTGACGGGGCCTAAGGACTTGGGACATCACCTGCTGCTTTCCCAGGCGCATTAGCACGCAGCTGGTTGGGAAGTGGAGCAGCTGGGACTTGAGCTGGAGCTCGTAAAGGATGCCAGCGTCACAGGTGGTGGCTTAACCCACTGCACCACAGCGCTGGCCCCCACGAGGCCAGCACCCACCGCCCCAGCGCCCGCCCGTCACTGTCTGGGCTCAGATTTGTCTCCCTGTGCTTGGCTGTGTGTGTCTTGTGGCCCAGCGGGCTGGGCTGGGTCTGCTCTCACAGTAGAAGCAAGGGGCCAAGAGAGGGAGTGAAAACGCAAGACCTCCTGATGCCCGGGCTCAGCATGGTGGCTGTCATTCCTGCCACACTGTGTGGGCCACAGCCAGTCAGGTCACCAGGCCCAGCTGAAAGGGATGGGAGGAGCTGCTCAGTCCAGGGGATTTGTGTGGCCTGCCACACCTTGGGGCCTCCACCTGGGTGGGACTCACCAAGGCCCCTCTGACACACAGAGAAAGTACGTGGCCCACCTGGAGGAACTCCGCGACACCCTGGAGCAGTCCCCCTTCTTCAGGACCCATGAGGTGCGAGCCCTGGCCACCATGGCCTGCGTGGGGTCCCGGGGCCTGGGTGGTGCAGGGAGGACGCTGTGGACAGTCAGCAGCCACAGCTATGGGAGGGGGGTGCCCACGAGGGAAATTCGGAGGCGGACTCCAGCCGGGGGCTGCAGGCTGACCGCTGTGGGGCACCGGCCTGTGACTTCGCCTCCCAGGGCCACCGAGGTGTGAGAGCCACGAGGAGGCGCCCTCACCAGTGTCAGCTGTGAAGACCCTCCCCCCCCCCCCCCAGCCTGCCACTCTGAGGCTGTGCCCAACTCTGAATGGGTGCCATCCTCTCTGCTCTCCCCATGCCTCCAGCCCCCTCTCGCCTCTTCCTGCCGTCACCAACTGTCCTGAGCCAGCACTGGCCCGGGGATGCCCGCAGACCCGGCTGCCACTCCCTGGCCGCCTCGGAGAGGCCTTGGTCCCCCTGCTGTGGGAGGGGGTAGCAGCAGCACCCAGCGCAGTCCAGCATCAGGGTGTGCTGGCTGCTGTTACTGTTTGCTTGTACCAAACGTCACCCTTGTGGACGTGGAAGTCGCAAAGCACAGCTCAGGGAACCCGTCTCTCCCGTGCTCGTGTTTGGTTTTGCCTGCCGGCTGACTCGGCATTTTAAACAGTGATTCGCCACTGTTTAAAGCGGGAGACTTCACACCCACATCCATTTTCTATGGCACCGCGGGAGACTTGGCTAGCCTGGGCTGCCTGCTGGTTACCACCGGCCGTCCAGACCTGGGAGGGCTCTGCTGCTCAGACAAGCTCCTGCCCACCTGCCTGGGACCAGGGTCCTCTGGGAGCAGTGGGGCTCGAAACCTGGAGGGGCCTGTGCACCTGGAGCCAGGTGAGGGGAAGGCAGCTAGCTAAAACAGTGTCCACTGAGGACCGACCATGTGCCGAGCACTGTGAGGCAGCGTGCGGTGTGGGCCAGTGCCGGGAGGCCGGCTGCGGGCTCCCAGTGTGCAGACAAGGGGACTGAGGCCCAGGGGAAGGAAGTCCCTTGTGTGAGGTCAGCACCGACAGCCCACGGGGCCGGAGATGCTGCCGCCCCACTCCACGGCCGGGGGCGGGGGGGCGGGGGGGGCATCGTCCAGTCCGTTAGTGCCCGTGTTTGAGTTTGGCTTAAAAAGCAGTAAGTTTGCAGTGGTGGTGTTTGCTGAGTGCCAGGAACTGCTGTCAGTGCTGTGTGGTCAGTTCACCCGTAGCACGTGCACGGCACTCTCTGAGGCTCACTCTGTACGTGAGGAAGCAGAGCCAAGAAAGGTTCCAACACCCGTGGTAGTGGCAGAGCCAGGGCTGGACCCGAGGTGGCCGAGCTCCGGGGTTCATGCTGTGAGACACCCTGCCCTGCTGCCTGGCCGGGAGGGCACGGTGACCAGGGCCAGCCCCCGCCCTGACCCCCGGCTCCCCACTGCAGGTGGTGGGCAGCTCTCTCCTCTTTGTGCACGACCACACTGGCCTGGCCAAGGTCTGGATGATCGACTTCGGCAAGACGGCGGCCCTGCCGGACCACCAGACGCTGAGCCACCGGCTGCCCTGGGCCGAGGGCAATCGTGAGGACGGCTACCTGTGGGGCCTGGACAATATGATCCGCCTCCTGCAGGGGCTGGCCCGGAGCTGACCTGCCAGGCTCTGCCAGGTTGACTTACTGGATGGTTCCATTCTGGCCAGAGGGGCCCGAGATGCCGTGGGGGCCTGTGGGTGGTGGCGGGTGGGCTGACCTCTGGGGCTGAAGGCCTCTGTGACACTGGGGCTGACAGGACCTGAGAGGGAGCATGAGCGGGCGGGGTCGTGCCAGGCAGCAGAACCCAGACCAGTGCCCTGATGGGCAGAGGTTACGGAGGGGCTGTCGGCGGCCGGGAATGTCACTCAGCTGTTGCAGGGCACAGGTGTGACTGGTGCCTGTGGCTGACTGGGAACTCCCAGGCTGCCTCCTCATCAGCCCTCGCTGGCTGTGGAGCCGGGGGCAGTGCCAAGTTCGTCTCTGGGCCTCAGAGGACCTGGCATCACTCGGGAACTGTCTAGAGGGAGAGGCCCTTGCTTCGGGAGCCCAGTCAGGTGCTGAGCGACTCCAGCCCCAGAGAGGGTGCGGCCACTGCCCACACTGCTGACGCTCACCACCGAGCCACCCTGCCAGGGTCTGTGCGCCTCCCTGTGCCTCCTGCGGACCCCGCCCGCATCCCCGGCCGCACCTGCACCCTGCCCTCTGCGGCCTCCTTGCTTGCGGCACCAGACCCAGCCTCAGGACTTTGTCCTCTGTGCCGGGTTGCAGGGCCCTCCGTGAAGACTGCAGCGCCAGGACAGAGTCCAGGGGCGGGGGCAGCAGCCTCCTCCTGGGCTCCGCGCCCCACCAGACCCGGGGCCCCTGTGGGGCAAAGTGCAGGTCGGCCCAGGGGCATAGGCGGGTGCGGTGAAGACTCCAGGACCCTGTTGTGCGGCCTTCGGCCCCTCCAGCGCTGGGCCCTTGGGCTAGGGGCCCTCGAGGGCAGGCTGGGGAGCTCCTCCCACTGGCACTGAGGCGGTGGTCTTTCCCCTGGCCACCTGTACACTTCTTTATCCCAGGGAGCTGTCAGCTGGGGGCAGGTAGGTCAGGGAAGCAGCCGAGGCACCCAGTAGAGAGGACGGAGTCTGTGCTGAGGTTTCTGTCTTGTCCCTGGGGTGTGTGCGCTCAAACTTTCAACTGCAGCTGCAACGCGGGGTGGGGTAACAGGATGACGGCCACTCTTGAGAGAACTGAGCTGACCTGCTGCCTCCTTCGCCCAGCACCAGCGAGCTGTTCTCAGGCCTGGCTCTGTGCCATACGATGCAGGGGACAATGGTGGCCGAGGCAGTGCACCCAGGACCACGCACCTGACCATGCCAAGCACGGTGTCCCTGGGCAGGGACCCTCTTCCTCATGTCACTGCACCATACAGTTTCCCTGATGAGACCCTTTGCTGGGCACTGGGGACACGGTGGTGACCAGGACAGCCATGGTACCCCTTTCAGGGTGGAGGTGATAGGTACTCATTAAACAGATTCTCTAAACTACTTTTGTCTGTCTCTCACACACCCACACATGGGTTCTTCCGAGATTCAAATGGAATTAAAAGGTAAGTTTATTTTGGTGCAAAAATGTTGAAATCCATGCATATGAGGGGACTTCAAAAAGTTCATGGAAGATGCATATTGTGTGGACTTCAAAGGTTTTTTCTATCAAAATAAATTTTACAATCTTGTTTTTCACAAACTACTCGACATGCCCCATGCGTGCACGTGTGGGACCATACAGGGAGAACAGTGTGTGGTCAGCACCAGGGTGAAATTCAGGAAGATGGCCTGGCTGCAGTGACCCTGCCACCTGCCGGCCACGCGGCCTAAGGCCATGACTCCTGCTCCAGGCTTCGGCCTCGGGGCCAGAGGAACTGCTGTTACAGCAGGCAGAGGTCAGCGTGTGATTGCTTGGTGTGGGGGAGACAGGAAGTGGTGAGGGCGCCCAGCCGGCACAGAAGGGCTCTTCCCTGAGGAAGCAGAACCTGAGCTGAGGCGAGGAGCAGTGGGCCAGGCTGGCAGCGGAGTGGGAAGCAGTCCTGCAGCTGTCCAGTGAGGTGGCCGTGCTGCAGGAGAGGTGGTACGTGGGAAAGGGGTGGATGCCCTGTCCACGTGGGATGGCCGGGGGTGGGGTCTGAGGTGTCTCTCCTTGGAGAGGAGGGGTCAGTCGGTGCTGTAGGGATGGGCTTGCGGCTGGAGGCCCTCAGGGATGCGGCTCAAACTCAGGGGCCATCCAAAGTGGGTCAGACTAGAACATTCTTTTTTTTTTTTTTTTTTTTTGACAGGCAGAGTGGACAGTGAGAGAGAGAGACAGAAAGGTCTTCCTTTGCCGTTGGTTCACCTTCCAGTGGCCGCCACGGCTGGCACACTGCGCTGATCCGATGGCAGGAGCCAGGTGCTTCTCCTGGTCTCCCATGGGGTGCAGGGCCCAAGCACTTGGGCCATCCTCCACTGCATTCCCGGGCCACAGCAGAGAGCTGGCCTGGAAGAGGGGCAACCGGGACAGAATCTGGCGCCCCGACTGGGACTAGAATCCGGTGTGCTGGCGCCGCAAGGCGGAGGATTAGCCTAGTGAGCCGCAGCGCCGGCCTAGAACATTAAGTGGTGACAGCCAGGCTATGGCCTGGGCCCGGCCTCACCTAGTGGCAGGAGTCCCGTGGTCTGAGGAGCAGGGCCTGGCCGCAGAGGCCAGCCTGCACCCCACCGGTGGGCACCACGTAGACTTGGCCGTCGGTGGCCCGTGAGGGTGAGAACTCAGTCAGCTGCAGGTTGCTATCCTGGATCTGGTCGTAGTCCCACAGCTGGTAGTGCCAACTCTTGCCCTGCTTGGAGAGAAGGTAGGTGGCTCCGGGGGCCTCCTCCCCTGGCAGGGACGGTGGCCGGCAGGGCCTGCCGGGCACTGGGTGGAACAGGCCTGGCAGCTCGGGGTCCTCAGTGTAGTCGAGGCTTGGTACGTGCTGCACACCCAGCAGGACCCCTGGGGGAGAGGAGGTGGAGGAGGAGGTGAGTAGCAGTCTACAAGGCCTTGACAAGGGGCTCGCTGAGGTCACCTCCCTCCCAGGCCTCCAGGGAAGCTGTGGCCTTGGTCCTCAGCCACAGAGTGGTTACTGGGGGCAGTGGGAACACTGCCGGCACCCGGCTCCAAAGCTATAGCCTTCTGCCATGCTGCTGGCCACAGTGAGCACAGAGGAGCCAGCCCGCCCTCCACATCTGCAGCTGTCCAGGAAAGAGACCCAGAGGGAGCCTGCAGGGCCACACGGCCTGGACCAGGGCCTCCTGTGAGCAGGCGGATGGCGTTCGTCCCGCGAACACTCATCGGGCTATGCCCCGAGACAGGGACAGCTCTGAGGTTCTGAGCTCTGCCTACAAAGGGGGCTACCATCCCCGCTGATCGCCACCTGGGCAGTGGGAGCCCAGAGAGGTGCAGAAACCTGGCCAGAGGATCAGACTGCGGTGGCCAGAGTCACAGCCTGGAGACCGCAGTCTGATCCTCTTCTGTTTGTTGAAACCCTAACCGGCAGACACCTGGGGCCAGGTCCTTTCTTATTAAGCTGTGGGGACATGGGTGGCACCAGGGTGAAGGTGAGGAAGTGACTGGGGATGGGGAGGTCCCAGGTGAGGGCACACCCAGAGCGGGGACCCACCTGAACTCACTGCCCAGTGGGCCTTGTGGCCCCTCCTCCGACACGGCTCATGGTTGAAGTCCTCGTCGTAGCTGGTGCTGGTGTTAAGGCCAAACCCATGGCAGGGCTCTTGGACCCGCCCTTTGCCACCCCTGCCCTGCTCCCCCCTGGGCGCTGGGATACGGGATGAGCACGGGGTGTCCGGCGACTAGGTGCTGCAGGACAAGGCCCCTGTTGGGCCCGCCCAGGCCCCCGCGCAGCAGCTCAGCCTGGCAGCCCAGCGTCTCCTCGGCCAGCCGGCCCATGTCGGCCACTGCAGGGTGGGAGCAGAGGGCTTGCTGGGGACTCAAGCTTCCCATCCTCGCGTGACCATCAGCCCTCGGTACCACAGAGTGAGGCCCAGCAGACGTCAGACCCCAGGCAGCCTGGCTCCAGGCTCCCAGTGGTGCCCACTCTACGGGGCCTGGAGAACGGGAGGAGGAGGAGAGCCCCTCACGGGCCTGCAGCATCCCACCAGCCTCCCTGGTCCCCTCTGGGGAGCAGTCAAGGCCCTCCCCACCCCCACTCACCGGAGAACATCTCCCCCTGTGCCGTGTAGCCTCTCTCCATGGCCACCTGCACCAGCCTCTCCAGGGGGACGCCGCTGGGGGGTGACAGCAGAGTGCCTGCCATCCACAAGGCCACCAGCCCACACCTGAAGGGGGACAGCCCCGTGGTTCACTCGAGTCCCGCTTTGCTGGGCCCTTCTACCCAGGCGGCTGGAGCGGGGAACAGATCTGCTGCCCCAGGTCTGCCCCTGGCTAGGCGGGAGACTGTCCTTCGCTGGGAGGCAATGGCCACAGCCTGGGCCCTGGCTGGAGTACTGGGGCTAAAAGGGAGGTCACCTGGCCTCAGGGCAGAGGTAGAAATGGACCAGGCTGGCTTGTTCACTCCCTGGAGTGCACTCCCTTGCTGTTTCCCACACTGCACCTGGGGCCCGGATGTCCCCCTGGACTCCCTCCCTCCCCCCTTCCCTCCCTAGGCAGGCTGCAAGGAGCCCAGCCCAGGAAGAGCCAGGGCTCAGGGGCCGGGGCTGGCCGGGGGCCGGGCACCTACTGAGGGCCTTCTTGGATGAGGGACGGCAGGTCGGCGCAGAAGAGCATCCACTGCAGGTCACTCCGGAAGCTGGAGTAGATAGAGCCAGGCCCAGGTCACAAGGGGGCCAGCCCGAGAGCCCCTCTCCCGCCCCGAGACCTGGCTGGGGAGAGGGCGTCCAGGCAGGTGGAGGGAATGCTGCCTGGCTGTCCAAAGGCCAGGGAGCAGCACCTGCCCGGCCCCTGGTGAGTCCCCTCCCGTCCTGGAGCCTCGGTTCCCCAGAATCTTCCTTCTGCCCGTCCCCGCCCTTCCTCTGCTGCCGAAGGCAAACAGCACGTGTGCAAACCTCGCCACTAGGAGCCGTGAGGACGTGGCTCAAGGGGCGACTCTACACCCAAACTCTGACCACGGCCCGAGTCGGGCACGGAAGCAGGGAGCCAGCAACGCGAGCCAGGCCTCCCTCATGGGTGACAAGAACCTATCTACCTGACTACTGCCTCCCAGGGCGCACCCTCGCAGGAAGCTGGGGCCGGGAGCCAGGCGCTGTGATGTGGGACGTGGGCATCCTGACCGCTAGGCCACAGGCCGGCCTCTCCGCGAGTCCTGTCCCCCTCAGCTCTATTTCTCAGGCTGTTACACAGGGCGGACCCCCTAACTCACCCTTGAGTAAAACCAAGCAACACGCCTGACGCCTAAGAGGCCACCTATCAGTGGAACGAATCTCTTCTTTTTTAAGTAGTTATTTATTTTATTTAGAGAGAGAGAGAGGTCTTCCATCCACTGGTTCATTCCCCCAAATGGCTGCCACAGCGAGAGCTGGGCCGATCCGAAGCCAGGAGCCAGGAGCTCCATCCGGGTCTCCCACGTGAGTGTGGAGGCCTGTGCACTCAGGCCGTCTTCCGCTGCTTTCCCAGGTGCCTTAGCAGGGAGCTGGACTGGAATCGGAGCAGCCGGGACTGGGCCTGCTCTACCACAGTGCGGGCCCTGTAGAGCCCACCTTTCGCAGACCTGACCAGTCGCGCCCAGGGAATTGCTCAGTTCCGGTGATGACAAGCCCAGCGCTCGGGTGCAGGCAGGACACTCCGACTCCAAGGCCAGGGCGAGGGCAAGGACTGCCAGGCAGGGACCCTGCATGGGGCAGACAGCCAGGGTGGGGGTGAAGGCACAGAGCAGGCTCACCCCACTGGCTCATCCCTTGTCTTTGCCCTGTGGCTAACAACTCCTCCTCTGTGAGCCTGTTTGCTCTTCTGGAAGACGAGACAATAACAGGTCCCACCGGTCCCACCACGTGGGGTTGCCGAGGGGATTCAATCACAACTTAAAAACACTTGAACTGGGGCCGGCCTTGTGGCACAGCCACAGTTCACTATGGGGAGCGAACCAGCAGCTGGAAAATCTCTCTCTCTGTAGCGCTGCCTTTCACATAAATAAAATAGATCTTTAAAAAACAAAACCACATTAAAAAAAAAAAAAAAAAAAACAAATCAGTACCTGACCTTGGCTAGGCTGCAGTTTGTGGTTTTAATTTGTGTTAAATTTGCCTCCTCTGCTTGGGGCATTTGGGGCCAACGTGTCTGGCGAGGTGGCAGCTTCTTTGGGTCTCTGGGCCAGAACCCTGTCTTCCCCTCACCGGCATCGTTAACCCTTCCCGCCTGGCTCATGCCCTGCAGGCCCCACAGGCAGCCTCCCTGTCCGGGACCCCTTTGCACAGCTTCCCAGCGTGCCCTGGGGAGCTGCTTCCCGCCCACCGAGCAGCCCCACCTTCCCCGGGTGGAGGAAACCCCTTTACCCTGGTCCCACCACCCTCTCTGCACGAGGCTCTTGGGGGGGCTCTTTCCTCACTGCAGGGGGCTCCCGCCACCACTGGGCGCTCGGGGGAGAGGGGACTGGAACCATCCAGCCATTTTCATCTCCAGGAAATGGGAATGGGGGCGGGGACAGGTGGCGGCGTGCGGTGCAGGTGCAGGTGCATGTGGGGCCCGGGGGCCCTACCGGTCCTTGTGCAGCTTCAGGAGCCTCCTGGCGTCTTCTCTGGCCTTGGGGACTGGGCCGGCCTTCGCCAGGGCCTCCTGCAGGAGCCGGCTCTTCTCTAGGCCGAAGACACGAGGAGGAGCCATCCCCACGGCAGCGGCTGGCGGAGGCGGCGGCGGCGGCAGCGGAATGGGGGCCTGGAGGCCGCGGGGAGGGGCTGGGAGAGCCCCGTCCAGCGGACTCAGGGGTGGGGGAGGAGGTGCAGGGGCTTTTGGAGGAGGGCTGGGGGGCTCTAGGATAGGAGCCCCTGGGGCGGCCATCTTGGGGTCTGCGGGAGGAGTTGAGGATGGGAGAGGAAGACTCTTCCCCAAGATCTTGGAGATGCCGATCATAAAGGTTTTGGAGTTGCGCTCCGGAGTTTGGGGGCCGAGCAGTGGGTTAGCAAAAATCCAGGGCTAAAATGTGAACCCATGGAGGCGGGGATTGGGGCTCACTCAGAGGAACGCCGTTACTAACTGGGAGAGCAGACGTGTGCCCTGGGGCTGTGCAGGGCTCCTGCGGGGCAAGTTGGGAGTTAACGCTGAGAGGGACGCGACAGGGTCAGCATTCGGATATTAAAGCCAAGACCTGGCGTGAGGCGCCCACAGGTGAGGCTTTAGGGCCCAGGGCTGGCCTGGGGCAGCTCAGGTTCGGTCCTGCTCACACCCCAGGCCCCACCTCGGTTAGAGGTCAAGAGGTCAACCCGGAAGGGAAAATGGCCTTGCCGCGGCGCAGATGCCGGGATTAGCAACAGGAAAAGTTTGTGTGCTGGAGAAAGCTCCGAGATGGGAGGCCGGAGGAAGCCGAGATACCGCCAGGATAGGGAAGCGAGCTTAAGAAGCAAAACGCGCCTTTCCGGCGCGCAAAATGGCGGCCTCGGCACACTGCCGTCCCCATATCACGTGTAGCATCCGCACCAAGCCCCGCCCCTGTAGCGATGACGCTATAAGGTGTAAGGCTGTGAGGAAGAGGTGGGGTTTCCAAAGGCCCGCCTCCGGAAGAGACTGCTACGGGTGCCGCGTCCCTATTGGCAAGAAGCTCGTGACCGTCGCTGATTGGTCCGTAGATCCAGGCGCAGAGGAAGGCAGCGGGCCGGGGGCGGGCCTTCTGCCGAAGCGGGAACCCGAGTGTCATCTTGATTGGCAGGAGCTGAGCCCAGGGACGACCCTTACTCTGATTGGTCTACCTACCAAATTTCCGCCCTGGTATTGGCTTATAGAAAGGCAAAGGCGGGGCTGGGAGGGGAAGTTTTGTGGTCTGATCTGAGGAGCGCAGCAGGCGCCGCTTGTGGGAGCCGCAGCCCTATCAGTGAGTAGCCATGGGTCTGGGCGGCCGTCGGCAACAGGTGGCCGGTGCGCTTGGCCTGGTGGTTTTCCATGTTTGGTCTGGGGAAACTTTCTCGCTGTGCGAGGTCAAGGACCTCAAATCCGTCCCGCCCCTAACCGCCTCTTACATCCGGGTTTTTTCCTCCTCACCAACGTTTGGGCGCGTAGGCCAATGGGAATCGCCCCTTAGGGCGTCCCGCCTACTGGGTCGCGCAGAGCCTGCTGGGACTTGTAGTAAACCCCTGGCGGTTTCCCCTCAGCACGCGGGCAGAAGCGGAGTCCTGCGCACGCTTTGTTGCCCAGGCTGCGCCTCCATCGTCTCCCCGCTGGCGCCTCGCCTCATCTTCCGTTTTGGAGGGAAGATTCCTGAACGGGCCGTTCAGTCAGCCTTGAGACGAGGGAGTAGGGGAAGCCCCGGGCTTAGGTCCTCTTTTTCCTCCTCTCAGCCCTCGCTTGGCGCCTCGCCCCATGGCAGTTCCCGAGACCCGCCCCAACCACACCATTTATATCAACAACCTCAATGAGAAGATCAAGAAGGATGGTGAGTGATCGGGGTGCTGGGGGTTGGGCTGTCCCGCGTGAGCTGCGTCCTCTCCCTCGCTCAGCCTTCGCCGGACCTGGCTCCGTGTCGTGAACGCTCTGCCCTTGGACCTGGCCGTCTTCCCCCTCTCGGGACTCCTCTTCCAGGAAGCCCTTCCCTGTCTCTCCTCAGGCGGCTGCCACTACTTCCCATAGGCCCCCGGGCGTGCCCCATCAAGCCCTGATGTTACGGACTTTCATGGGGCTGGCAACACTTGTAGCAGGGGCATCCACGTTGCCTAAGTCCCAGTTGTCAGACTAGGACACTGGGGCTCTAAAATGGAGGGCGGGAGAGGCGCAGGGAGAGAGAGCTTCCATCCTCTGGTTCGCTGCTCAGACAGCCGGGCCCGGGCCAGGTTGAAGCCTAGCCCGGGCACTCCAGCCGGGTCTCCCACGCAGGTGCAGGGGCCCGAGTACGTGGGGCATCTTCCATGGTCATCCCAGCGCGTTAGCAGGGAGCTGGACCACAAGTGTAGCAGCTGGGACGCAGCCAGGATGCTGGCGTTGTAGGCGGCACCAGAACACCACCGCCAGGCCAGAATTAGGAGTTAGCATGGCTTCCTTGTTCCCGGGTCCGGGTAGTGTGGCACAGTTGTCCCAGTTAGTGAGCCACACTCAAGCCCCCCTAGTTTTGATAGCCAGACTCCCTCTGTGGGCCCGCCTCTCCCAGCCTCTGGTGATCGCCATCCTGTGTGCAGGTGGAGGCGTTCGTCTCTGTGTTTAGCTCCCACACGAGAGGGAAAGAACTGAGTTCTTGAAGTCAGCGTCTCTCGCTGTAGTGAATTAGTAAATGATCCCCTTATTGAGCCTCCATCTGCTGGTTCACTCCTCGGATGGCCACAACAACCGGCCCTGGGCCAGACCGGAGCCAGGAGCCAGGAGCTTCGTCTGGGTCTCCCGCGTGGGTGTAGGGGCCCAAGCGCTTCGGCCGTCTTCTGCTGCTTTCTCAGTCCATTAACTGGGATTGGAAGTGGAGCAGCCGGGACTTGAACAGGCACCGATATGGGATGTCAGTATCCCAGGCAGTGGCTTAACCCACTACACCACAGTGCTGGCCCCTGGAGAAAGGTAAACTTTTTCTGTCACCTCAAGAAAATTGGCCATAACTGGGATTTGGTTTATTTTTAAAGATTTGGAAGGCCGGGAGAGAGAGATTTTCCATTTTCTGGTTCACTCTCCAAATGGCTGCAGTGGTCAGGGCTGGGCCAGGCCAAAGCCAGGAGCCAGGAACTGCATCTCGGCCTCCCCCGTGGGTGGCAGGGGCCTAAGGACTTGGGCCATCCGCTGTTGCCTCCCAGGTACCTTAGCAGGAAGCTGGATGGAAAGTGCAGAGTCGCGGGGACTTGAGGCAGGCACTCTGAAATGGGATGCAGGTGTCTCAGGGGTGCCGTAACCCTCTGTGCCACAAGACTTGACCAAAGCAGTATTTACATCTCAGTGAGGAGAAGATTGTTCCGAACTTGGCCCAGCATGTGCAGATGTCTAGGGACAGAAGAGCCTGGGGCATTCTGGGAACTACACATAGTTTTGTGGGCCTGAGCCCCGGAGGCCTGTGAACCTGTGAATCGTGGCGAAGCTTCCAGAGGGTGATGAGCTGTTGGTTCAGAGGGCCCTGTGGACTGTGTGACGTGCTGACTATACTAGGCCAGGCTGCTCCCCTGTCCTGACTGTGTCCCTTGTGACCTTCTCGGGTATGGAGGGTGAACTTGAGTGGGGTAGGGAAGACTGGAGAATGGGTAGAGTCCAGCATAGGATCAGAGCTTGGAGAGAGGATGGGAATTTTCCCACTAGGGACATTTTTGGTTAATTGCTTCAAAATATCCCTGTCAGGGCTGGCACTGTGGCGTAGCAGGTAAAGCCGCAGCCTGCAGTGCCGGCATCCCTTATGGGTTCTGGCTTGAGTCTCGGATGCTCCATTTCTGATCCAGCTCTCTGCTATGGCCTGGGAAAGCAGTGGAAGACGGCCCAAATGCTTGGGCTCCTGCACCCACGTGGGAGACCCGGAAGGAGCTCCTGGCTCCTGGCTTCGGATGGGCACAGCTCTGGCCATTGCGGCCATTCGGGGAGTGAACCAGTGGATGGAAGCCCTTTCTCTCTGCCTCTCTGTAATGCTGCCATTCAAATAAATATTAAAAAAATTATTTATTTGAAAGACAGAGTTACACACAGAAAAGGAGAGGCAGAGAGAGAGAGAGTCTTCCATCCGCTGGTTCACTCCCCAATTGGCTGCAATGGCTGGAGCTGAGCCGATCCGAAGCCAGGAGCCAGGAGCTCCTCCGGGTCTCCCACATGGGTGCAGGGACCCAAGTACTTGGGCCATCCTCTGTTACTTTCCCAGGCCATAGCAGAGAGCTGGATTGGAAGTGGAGCAGCCGGGACTTGAACCAACGCCCACATGGGATGCTGGCACCACAGGCAGTGGCTTTACCCGCTACACCACAGCGCCAGCCCCAATAAGTAAATCTTTGAAATGAAAAATCCTTGTCCCCACCCTTCCTCATCTAACGCACACACTTTATTTCCTCTCCTGGTGTTCCATTCAGTTGGTCCTCCTTTGGGCCTGGGTTATGAGAAGGCACCTTTGTTCAGCCTGAATGTCCCTGTGCGGCCGGAGGCACGGGGACAAGTTGGGGTACAGAAAGTCCGCCTGGGCGCTCTTATTGAGCGTTTGCTGTGTGCCAGGTGGCACTGAGCGCTCCTGCACGAGTTCGTGCTCCCCCATGGTGGCCCTGTGCACATCAGCGTGCTCTGCCGTACTCAGAGACACGAGCCCCGCCGCTGGGGTGCTTAGCTACTGCTGTGGCTGGGTCGAGAGGTCGCTGAACTGGCATCGGGGTTCTCTGCCCGTGGCTGGTGGTCTCATCTGGCTGCACTTCTAGAGAAGGCGCGCAAGTGCCAGGACGTGGTGCCCAGGCCTCTGCTCAGCCCCGGCTCTTCTTTCCCCCACTGCAGAGCTGAAGAAGTCGCTGTATGCCATCTTCTCCCAGTTTGGCCAGATCCTGGACATCCTGGTGTCACGGAGCCTGAAGATGAGGGGCCAGGCCTTCGTCATCTTCAAGGAGGTCAGCAGTGCCACCAACGCCCTGCGCTCCATGCAGGGTTTCCCCTTCTACGACAAGCCCATGGTGAGTGGTGCGCGAGCGTGGCCTGCGGAAGGCGCTGGGACACTGTACAGAGACACCAGTGACCAGGGCAGCTCCCAGACCCAGAGACTTTTGAGCGGGGTGGGGGGACATAGGAGGACAGGTAGAGTACTAAGGGCCAGAACAGGGAGGGAGCACAGAGCCTGGGGTGGGGGCGGTTGGAGGAGGCCCCTAACCCAGTCGGGGTTCAGGCAGGGCCTTCAGTAGGTGAGGCAGAAAGCGTGTGTGTGTGGGGGGGGTGAAGTAAGGCTCAGAGTGGACATGATGAGGGAAGTGAGAAGGTCAGGTGCATCTGGCTGGGCTGCAGGCCTGATGGGAACCTGCGAGTCTGTGTGTGTGGGCGGCAGGCAGGTCATGTCCGTTGGAAGCTGCAGGCCCGGGACAGCCGGGCCACCTGTCACTTCCATCTGGAGAGGGCCCTGCGCTGACTCCTCCTGCCTGTTGTCCCCTGTGCGTTTGTGAGCCTGGAGTTGCTGTGTCCTCGTTACCTTTCTCGGGTGTGCGGTGTTGGCTTTTGAGGGATAAAAGCCGTACATCTTTTTGTGTGAACTCCCCGTCTTCATGTGTTCCCCAAGTCTTTGCTTGGAGCACATCAGGCGCCCAGATGAGTGAATTTGTCCGGAAACGCAGTCGCTCTGCCTTCAGAGCGCGGCTCCGCGGCCTCACGCGCTGTCGGCCTGCTCTGGCCACCGCCTCCCCGCCTCAGGACGAGGGCAGTGACTTCCCTGTCTTCAGCCCTGCTCCCCACACACAGCCACGGGGCTCCGTGCAGGACGAGTGGTGGCTCGCCACTTGGCTCCGTGGCCCATGGTGCCCCAGCTGTGGCTGTGTGCCCGTTGTGCCTCTGCAGAGCCTGGCTGAGAGAGTGGACAATGAGAGAGAGACAGAGAGAAAGGTCTTCCTTTGCCGTTGGTTCACCCTCCAGTGGCCGCCGCAGCCAGCGTGCTGTGGCCGGCGCATCACGCTGATCCGAAGGCAGGAGCCAGGTGCTTCTCCTGGTCTCCCATGGGGTGCAGGGCCCAAGCACTTGGGCCATCCTCCTTTGCACTCCCTGGCCACAGCAGAGAGCTGGCCTGGAAGAGGGGCAACCGGGACAGAATCTGGCGTCCCGACCCGGACTAGAACCCGGTGTGCCGGCGCCGCTAGGCGGAGGATTAGCCTATTGAACCACGGCGCCGGCCTCTTTCTGTTTTTAAGCATCGCACCTTCCCCCACTGCATGAGCCCTACGAGGGCAAGGGCTCGTGTGTGTTTTGCTCCCAGGTCAGAGCCTAGGAGGGGCCTGGTGTTTAGTGAGAACCGTTGAGAGTGGATTTCGCTTGAAAACCCAACTGTGGGGGTGGAACTGCCCCTCACAGAGCCCCTGTCCTAGCATTGGCCTGCCTTTGGCTCAGCGTCCTCTCTCTTAAGGATTTTATTATTTATTTTATTTGAGAGGCAGAGGTACAGAGAGAAAAGGAGAGAGATCTAGCATTCACTCGTTTATTCTCCCTGTGGCTGCAACAGTCAGGTCTGGGCCAAGCCAGAGCCAGGAGCCAGGAGCCAGGAGCTGCTTCTGGGTCACCTACATGAGTGCAGGGGTCCAAGCACTTGGGCTATCTTCAGCTGCTTTCCCAGGCCATAGCAGAGAGCTGGATCAGAAGAGGAGCAGTCAGGACGCGAACTGGCGTCCATATGGGATTGCCGGCACTGTAGGCAGCAGCTTAACCTACTACACCTCATCGCTGGCCTTCTGTCTTCTCTTGGAAACACAGTCTGCTGAGCCCTCACTCCCTGTGGTGGACTGTTCTGAACATTTAACTCATTTAGTCCATATGACAGTGCTTTGACGGGGATATAATTGTCCCCACTTTACAGATGGGGAAGTTGAGACCAACCAACTTATAACGTTTCTCAGCAAGCTCTTGGTAAGGTCTGGTTTTGAACCCAGGCCCTGGGCTTGGTAGTCTGCCCTTGTAACCCCCTGCTTTCTGCTGGGTAGCGCATTCAGTACGCCAAGACCGACTCGGACATCATCGCCAAGATGAAGGGCACCTTTGTGGAGCGGGACCGCAAGCGGGAGAAGAGGAAGCCCAAGAGCCAGGAGACGCCCGCTGCCAAGAAGGCCGTGCAGGGCGGAGCGGCGGCCCCCGTGGTGGGGGCCGTGCAGGGCCCTGTCCCGGTAAGCCGGGGCCCAGAGGTGTGTCCTGTCAGCACTGGGCCTTAGCCCATTGCCTGACTTGGGGCAGGGTAGGGAAAGGTCTTCCCTTGGGGATTCAGAGCCTTCCCTTCCGTTTCCTTGCCGAGGTTGTGTGTGTCTCTCTCGGGGAGGTGAGCACCTGGGTGGTGGTATCCGTGCTCAGGGCACAGGTCCCTGTCTGCCGGCTGTCCCTCTGGGCTTTCTCCATGTCTGTCCCTTGGTTTCATTCTCTTTGATCATGTCTTTGCCGTCTTTTAAGTCAATGTTTATATAGAAGATCCAGGAGAATTTAGCAACTGACCATTGGGATTAATAAGTGAAGTTAGTTCAGGAAGGCCACTACATATAAAGTCAGTGAGAAGTAGTGGTTTCGTCTCTATACCTAGGAACAAGTAGACTCCACACTGGAGAACAGTGCCGAGCAGTCGATCTGATAGGTGTGCGGGCCTGTTCCTGGTGACAGCGCAGAGCAGTGCTGGGGGTGAAGGGAGGCCACAGCAGTGGGTGGGACATCCTCCACGCACCACGATCCATAGGACTTTCAGTGCGTGCCAAGGCCTACAGTACAAGTGACTGGGGGATCTCAGGACCAGGGCTTAAGACTTCTAGAAGCTCCAGCAGTCTCAGGGCAGGAAGGTGGGCCAGTGGGGCAGAACGAAAAGTGTAGAGACAGCCACACTTGTGTGCCCATGGCACCACCGGCTCACTGTGGTTAGGGCTTATTTTTTCCTGGTTAACAGAGCTGGGGATTGGATGTCTGTGGGGAAAAGATGAACGCTCCCTCTCAGCCTGCACAAGGTAGCGTGAGATGAATCGCAGAGCCGAGTGTTCCAGGAGAAAACAGGAAAATGTCTTCATGACCTTGGAGAGGGCATGAGGAGTGGAAACATCCTGTGTGCTAAACAGGATGCCAGAGCCCGAGTACAGAGGCGAGGACGGCGCCCTGGGCTCTGGCTCTCGCGAGAATGGGTGTCCCGGCTCCGGCCGGGCCGCGCTGTCCTGCGCTCGGCCTCCAGGCTGGGATTCCGGTCCTGGCTGTGCCAGGCCAGGGCTTTGTGCCGTTTTCCTCCTGCTGCTGCCCTGACCCTCCCTTTCCATCCCTGCCGTCCGTCCACCTCTTTCCTGGTCTCTGGATCTGGTGACATTTTTGTGTTTTGTTTTTAGAAAATGCACCATAGATTCTTGCCTCTCTGTGTGAAGTTGTCACCATCTTAACTTTAAATCTATAGATCTGTAAACAAACCAAGGCCTGACTGGAGTTTCTTACAGCTTTTTTTTTTTTTTAAACCTTTTGTGTTGGCGTCCACCTTGGCTCGGTCCAGCTTTCTGGGCGCTGTTTTCACCTCTGTTTAGGCCTGGGCCTTTCTGTGTGTGTGTGTGTGTGTGTGTGTCCGTGTGTCTGTCCCCATCCGGGTTGCCCCTCGCCACTTCCTGCATTGATCCCGCCCCCTCTCTCCACAGGGCATGCCACCCATGACGCAGGCGCCGCGTATCATGCACCACATGCCGGGCCAGCCGCCCTACATGCCGCCCCCCGGCATGATCCCGCCGCCAGGCCTTGCGCCCGGCCAGCTCCCGCCCGGCGCCATGCCCCCTCAGCAGCTGATGCCGGGGCAGATGCCGCCCGCCCAGCCTGTGAGTGTCGGGCCCCCTGAGGTCTCTAGAGATAGAGGCTGGCAGTTGAAAGGGATGGCTCGGGGAGGGGGGCTGGGCAGACCCCCTGAGGGGGCCCTGGGCGGAGTGGAGGTGGCAGGTTTGCTCTAGGTCTGGAGGGCCAGCGTGAGGCTGCAGCAGCGGCCCCCGCGTTCACCTGTGACTTAGTGCTGAGCACTGGGGCCTACTGTGCACCCTCGGTGCACGGCAGTGAGCAGAGCAGACACACGGGTGACAGCAGATGGTGCGTCCGGAGGAGGTGCCAGGACGAATCCAGGCTGGCTGAGGGGTGGGGATCAGGGCGGACTCAGGGCTTATGTGCTCATGGCCCCTTCTCCCTGCAGCTGTCCGAGAATCCCCCGAATCACATCTTGTTCCTCACCAACCTGCCTGAGGAGACCAATGAGCTCATGCTGTCCATGCTTTTCAACCAGTGAGTGGGGCCTGGGGCTGTTACCATGGGAACGGGCCTCAGCATCCTGCTGGCAGAGCCCTGAGCCAACTCAGGCTTTGCAGGAGGAACAGGGACTGAAGGTGTACAAAGAGGAGGAGGAGGAGGAGCCTGGGTTGGGACCACAGCCTGGGGGTGCCGTGGTGGTAAGGTGGGCGGGTCCCCGTGGCCACGGCATGCTAGCCTCCCTCGCCTTGGTTGGACAGGTAACCAAGCTCTGGGTCTCACTTTCCCAGTCTCTGAAACGGAGAAGAACCTTCGAGGGTGCACATAAAACAATAGACATTTTGGACACTGGCTAGACTGGCAGAACGCAGCACACCCCAGGCTGCGGTGGGGGCGGTGTCTAAACCCTGGAGCCCTGCCTGTGGGACAGGCCACAGCTCGATGTTGGGGTTAGAGTGTAGGGGGTTCACCTGGTGCTTCTGCTGCTGGAGAAACCTGTAATAGTACAAAAGGGAATTTTGAGAAGCAAGATAGGAAATACCACATATCTAGCAGATCGACAAAACAATACATGTTTTGTAAGAATGCGGCTGGGAAAAGGATGGCAGGTGAAGAGAATGAGGCGAAGGCAATTAGAGAAAGGTGTGGAAGTAAGGGCCGCGGCGGTTCCTGGGACGGTTGGCTTTGACTGGGGGAGGGCCTGGGGACTGCAGTGCCGTTTCTGCCTGGATTGTTGTCTGGGTGTCCGTGTTCAAGCTCTTCATTCCAGCCTTGCCCTGGCGGTCTGTCCCGCATGGGGCCGAGTCAGGGTCCCTGAGCTCTGCCGTTCCCTCCCAGGTTCCCTGGCTTCAAGGAGGTGCGTCTGGTGCCCGGGCGGCACGACATTGCCTTCGTGGAGTTTGACAATGAGGTGCAGGCCGGGGCTGCCCGCGACGCCTTGCAGGGCTTCAAGATCACCCAGAACAACGCCATGAAGATTTCCTTTGCCAAGAAGTAGCGCCTTGTCCCCATACCTGCCCCTGCCCCCTGTTCTGGGGCCGCCCCTCCCCTCATTGGCTCAGCCCCCTGAAGGTAAGTCCCCCTCGGGGGCCTTCTCAGAGCCGCGTGTGAGTGAGTGGTCGCCACACAGCATTGTACCCAGAGTCTGCCCCAGACATTGCACCTGGCGCTGTCAGGCCGGAATTAAAGTGGGTTTTGAGGTTTGGTTTTTCACAGCCTTTGTCTTGGTTTTTTGCCTTGCACAGTTGCTTTCCCCCACAGCAGCACTTTGGGGCCTGCGGGCTTGGGAAGGCTCACTGCCCTGCACTTGTCTGTCTCCACCTCAGTCAGCACTCAGGACAGAAGTAGGAACCCAGGGGTGCCATGCACTGTGCGGTTTTTCCCCAGCGGTTTCCTAACAGATGCAGGTGTGTCAGGAAAGAGGTGTTCCTTCATTTTTCTGATCTGTGCACCAGGGCCGTCTGGCAGCAGCGGTCTCGTAGGGACCAGGGAAGGATTTAATGAGGGAAGGAGCTCCGGGGAAGGGTCGTAGGAGTGGCAGTCTGCGTTGGACACGCTGGGGCTCCAGCTTGCAGCTCCTGCTTGAGCATCCATGAGGATGGGATTCACGAAGATGCCCCCAAACCAACCCGGCTACGTGTGGGAAGCTGCTGATGAGACAAGCAGTGTGGCCAGCAGGGGCCTCTGGCAGGCAGCCGTGTGAGCAGCTGAGCTGTGGGAACCAAGGGAGGGTCAACAGCAGGGATGCTCAGCTGGCTATCACCTGACCTGGAGGGTGTGTGTGTGTGTGTTTGTTTTATCTCAAAGGCAGAGTTGGAGCGGGAGAGACAGAGATCTTTCATTTACTGATTCATTCCCCAAATGCCCACCACTGCCCGAGCTGGGCCAGGCTGAAGCCAGGAGACAGGAACTTCATCTGGGTCTCCTACATGGGTGGCAGGAGCTCAAGCACTTGGGCTGTTTTCCACTGACCTGGGAACTTTTAAGTTGATTAAAATCGGGTCAGGGCTGTGGCATAGCTGGTAAAGCCACCAACTGCAACTCCAGCATCCCATGTGGGCGCCGGTTCAAGTCCTGGCTGTTCCTCTTTCAATCCAGCTTCCTGTAAATGGCCTGGGAAAGCAGCAGATGATGGCCCAGCTACCTGGGCCCCTGCCACCCATGTGGGAGAGCTGGGAAAAGCCCCTGGCTCCTGGCCCCTGATTTCAGGCAGGCTCCATGCTGGCTGTTGCTGCCATCTGTGACATGAACCAGCAGATGGAAGATTGCTCTCTGTAGCTTTGACTTTAAAAATAAGTAAATAATTTTTTTTGGAAAAATCAGCTCAAAACCTGTATAATTTAGGACCAGTTTTGTAGTTCAGCAGGTTAAGCTGCCTCTTGCGACACCAGCATCTCCTGTCCGTGTCAGTGTGAGTCTTTCTGCCTTCTGTCGAGCTCCCTGCTCGTGTATCTGGGAAGGCAATGGAAGATGACCCAAGTACATGGGCCTCTGCTACCCATGTGGGAGATCAGGTGGAGCTCCTGGGTTTGGCCTGTTGCAGCCATCTGGGGAGTGAGCCAGCAGATGGAAGATATCTCACTTTGCCTTTCCAATAATAAATAGATCATTTAAAAAATTTTTAAATAGAAAAGTGAGATCATTTGGCAGAGGTAAAAAATTGGCCACAACTAGACTGAGACACTGATTCTTTCTGGATGTAATTCCCTGGCACTGCTCTGAGCCTCGCCGCCTCTGTTGATGAGGAATTGTTAGAAATGAGGAAGGAGGAACAGCCGATCGAGATTTTTCATGCCTGTGTGGTCTGAGGGACT
The DNA here is from genome assembly GCF_964237555.1 of Oryctolagus cuniculus. Lineage (NCBI taxonomy): Eukaryota > Metazoa > Chordata > Mammalia > Lagomorpha > Leporidae > Oryctolagus > Oryctolagus cuniculus. The sequence goes on along the minus strand of NC_091449.1, from coordinate 13,656,680 downwards.
GGAAGAACGGAATTGCCATCTTTGCTGAGTGGCGCAGCCTTGGTGCAGACGGGTGAGCAAAGGCACCTTGTACACCACACCAGCACCTGTGGGTGGGCCTGGTGGGTTCTGTGTCAGCCGATTCTGGCTTCTACTCTGGGGACTCCTAGCTGTCACCCTGCAAACAGGTGATGTCCCCACTCAGAGCGTCATTTTCTTGCTGAGTAAAAAGGAACCCCTCTGTGTTTGTGCAGGGTGAGTAGAACCGACCCAGAGTGCTTGGAGCTGGCAGTGTTCCGGGTTTTGGAATATTTGCGTGGACCTGTGTTGTCTTGGGATCCAGATCTAAACGCAAGACTCATTATTTTTTGGTGTACACCTCATACACAGAGCCTGAAGGGGATTTTATGCAGATTTTTAAATATACAATATTTTTAGTGCATCTGTGTTTGGAATGTGACCTGTCACAGGAGGTTCAGTGTGGAATTTCTCACTTGTGGCTGTCAACATTTGTATTCAAAAAAGTATTGGATTTTAGCTTCCAGATTTTTTTTTTTAAATTATTTATCTGAAAGGCACAGTTAAAGAGAGAGGGAGAGACAGATCTTCCATCCACTGGTTCCCTCCCCAAATGGCTGCAGCAGCCAGGCCTGGGCGGGCTGAAGCCGGGAGCTTATTCTGGGTCTCCCACATGGGTGCAGGAGTCTAAGCACTTGGGCCATCCTCTACTGCTTTTCCAGGCCATTAGCAGGGAGCTGGATCAGAAGTGGAGCAGCTGGGACTCGAACCAGCCCCCGTATGAGTGCCAGCATCACAGGTGGTGGCTTTACCCACTAGGTCCCAGTGCTGGCCTCTAGATTCCAGATTTCAGGGTTAGCGGTGCTCAACCTGTACTCAGTACAGCCACCACCAGGCACTTCCCAAGAGTCACGTCAGCAGGGATTTACTGAGTACTGGCATGTGAATCTAACACACATGTACACGTAAGATGCTAAACGCTGTTCCAGAGACGGTGTACAATGGCAAAACCGAAAAGCCAGCTTCAGATACTGTATTCTGATGAGGGAGAGGCGGTGATCAAGGAGAGCCCAGTAGGCCGCTGTCCTGCCGACAGCCCATGTTGGAGTCCCAACTGCTCTGCTTCCCATCCAGCTCCCTGCTAATGCACCTGTGAAAGCAACAGAAGATGGCCCAAGTGTTTGGGCCCCTGCACCTAGGTGGGAGACCCAGATGGAGCTCCTGGCTCCTGGCTTCAGTCCAGCTGTGGCAGGCATTTGGGGAGTGAACTAACAGGTGGAAGATCTGTCTCTCCCTATGGCTCTAACTCTTTCTAACAAATAAATGTATCTTCAAAAAGAAAAGCCTCTGAGAAGGGTCCCTGGAGCAGAGCTGTTTTGCTTTTGATGTCTGCGTGCTTAGCTGGGCGTTGCTCAGGGCCTGTCTCCTCAGACTCCTCCCTGGCCCCAGGCCTGCGTGTCCAGCCTTTGAAACAAGCATGGGCTGGCCAGGCCCGGGGCAAGGCCTGAGGGGAAGGCGGGGGCTCTGGAAACTGGGCTTGCAGCACAGTGTGGAGGTGAGAGGTGAGTACCATGCGACACCGCTTCCTCCTCCTGACCTTGGGCCGTGGCTTGCTTTTCTCCTCAGCCTGAAAGCTGAAGGGGAAGCATCCCAGAGAGCGACTGGCAAGCACCTGGAGCGGAGGTGCTGCAGAGCAGCCCGCCCGGGGAGGGGTGGGAAAAGCGCCAGGGTCCTGGGGTGGGCGAAGGCTGTGAGGGCCGGGATGAAAGCCCCGGGTGCCAGTGCTGGGGCTCAAGAGAAGTGTGCCGTTCCGTGTCCTGCTTGTGTGGCCGGAGTACAGAAAGGGGGTGTGGGGGTTGCCATGGCTGCCTTGGTCCCGTATGAAGTTTGGATATGGACAGGTGGCCTCCAGGGTGGGTGCTGCTGGTCTCCACTCTGCACTGTCCACACCTGGGGTGTCTTCAAGTGTGAGCTGGACCCAGTGACCTGCCTCGTGAATGCAGGGTTCCCCCTTACCTGCAAGGGGATACCTCCCATGGACCCCCCCACACACACACACCTGGAACCAGACAGCCCCGGGTCCTGGTGGGGCGCCTTCTAATTTTGGCTGGGACTGGCGCTCTGGGGTGCAGCAGCGAAGTTAGCATGGCTTGCCCCCTTCTCACTCTCACAGGTGGGTTTGTTCTGCCCGGGATCACAGCAACCTCGCGAGCAATGCTCTTACTGAGAACTTGACCTTCCGTTAAGTGAAGCCCTTGACAGCTGCTCTCCTGCGTATCCGAGTTGCCAGCTTTGCGGCTGTTGTACTTGGGGCCATGGTTTTATGGAGTCCCAGGAACACAAGCACCATAGCACACATGGCTCAGGTCCACTGCACCAGGGGATGCCTCACTTTCTGGGCAGGGTGGGACAGGATGACTTGAGATTTCATGCTATTCAGAATGGCATGCAACTTAAAACTTAGGAAGTATTTAGTTCTGGAGTTTTCCATCTCATATTCTCAGACCACAGGTAAGTGAAGGCTGCAGATAAAGGTGTGTGGTGGGGGGGACTACTGGGTAGCAAAAATGGTGGGATGTCCTTTCTAGGATAAGATTACAAAGATGCAGCCGGTGCCGCCGCTCTCCAGAATAATCCTCCGCCTGTGGCGCCAGCACCCCGGGTTCTAGTCCCGGTTGGGGCACTGGATTCTGTCTCGGTTGCTCCTCTTCCAGTCCAGCTCTCTGCTGTGGCCTGGGAAGGCAATGGAGGATGGCTCAAGTGCTTGGGCCCTGTACCCACATGGGAGACCAGGAGGAAGCACCTGGCTCCTGGCTTTGGATCGGTGCAGCGTGCCAGCCGTAGTGGCCATTTGGGGGGTGAACCAATGGAAGGAAGACCTGTCTCTCTGTCTAACTCTGCCTGTCAAAAAAACCAAAAAAGATTACAAAGATGCTTCTGTCCTGCTTGGTGGGAAGCCAGCCACCGTGTCGTGTGCTTTCTGAAGACGTGTGTGGCAAGGAGCCAAGGAAGCTTCCCACCAACAGTCATTGCGGACAGAGGTCCTCAGTCCAGTTCCCACAGGCGACTGAGCCCTTCCAGCACTTGCCCGAATGACTTTGGGACTGGATCCTTCCCCGGTCCAGCCTTCAAGTGAGGCTGCAGCCCTGTGGGGACACTGGGCACAGGCATCCAGCTAAGCTACACCGGGATTTCTGGCCCACAGGAAAGAGGGTAATGTTGGTTTTAAGTTACTACATTGTGGGATGACTAATGCAGCAGTAGATAAATGCATTGACTCTGGGAAGTGAAGCCACTTCTACCCCTTTGTGATTTCATCAACATTAGGGGCCATAGTCCCCACAGCTAATTATTTTGTTCTTTCTAAATATCCGGCAGGTGCGCGCGCGGAGGGGTGGGGTGCATTGTGGTGCAGTTGCCATCTGCAGCACCCACACCCCAGCTCCCAGCTGCTCTGCTTCCAATCCAGCTCTGCTAATGTGCCCAGGAAAGCAGTGAAAGGTGGCTCAAGTAGTTGGGCCCCTGCCAGCCCTGTAGGAGACCTGGATTGAGTTCCTGGCTCCTGTATCTGTTTCTCATCACTCTTCTCTTTAAATAAATTAAGAAGATAAATGTTTATTTGGAAGGCAGAGTTAGAGAGAGTTCTTTGATCTGCTGGTTCATTCTAATGGCTGCAGTAGCTCGGGCTGGGCCATGCTGAAGCCAGGAGCTTCATTCTGAGTCTCCTACATGGGTGGCAAGCACTTGGACCATCTTTGGCTGCTTCCCCAAGTGCGTGAGCAGGGAGCTGAGTTAGAAGTAGAGCAGCTGGGACATTAACCGGCGCCCATATGGGAGGCTGGTGTTGCAGGTGGTAGCTTAATCTGCTGTGCCACAACTCTGGCCCCAGTAAGTGAATCTAAAAAAATACCCTGGGGTGAAGTCAATGATGTGGCTTATTGGACTAAGCTGCTACCTGCAGCGCCAGCATCCCATGTGGGCGCTGGTTCAAGTCCCGGCTGTTAAGCTTCTGATCTAGCTCCCTGCTAATGTGCCTGGAAAAGCAGCAGATGGCCCAAGTTCTTGGGCCACTGCACCGACATGGGAGACCTGGAAGAAGCTCCTGGCTTGGCCCAGCCCCAGCCATTGTGGCCATTTGGGAAGTAAACCAGCAGATAAGACTCTCCCTCTCTATCTGTAACTCTGCATTTCAAAAAAAATACACATATCTGTGGGGCAGGTGTTTGGTGCAGTGGTTAGGGCACTGCTTGGGTTGCCCACACCCACCTCAGAATGCCTGGGTTGCATTTCCAGCTTTGCTTTTTTGAATCCTGCATTCTTACTAATGCACACTTGGGAGGTAGCAAGTGATGGCTTAAGTACTTGGGTCTCTGCCACCCACTGGGGAGACCTGGATTGACTTTCTTTTTAACTATGTATTTACTTGCAAGGCAGTTTTAGAGAGGGAGAGACAGTAAGTTCTTGCATCTGCTGGTTCACTCGCCAAATGGCTGCAAGTGCCAGAGCTGGGCGGGTTCCAGGACTCCCACACAGGTGCAGGGGCCCAAGCACTTGGGCCACCCTCCACTGCTTTTCCAGGCCTTAGCAGGGAGTTGGATTAGAAGTGGAGCAGCCGGGACTCAAACCGGAGCCCTTATTGGATGCTGGCACCACAGGCAGCAGCTTTACCTGCTGTGCTCCTGGCTTCAGCCTCGCCCAGCCCTTAATGTTTCAGCAGCTGGAAGATCTCTCTCTTCTCTGTCTTTCAAATAAAATGAAAATAAATAAGAAGTTATTAAAAAGTTTTGTTTGCTGGCTCTTTTCTCCCCACCAGAGGCCTTGGTCTCTCATTCCTTGAGGAATCTACAGTTTCTGGATCAGGATCTAGCACCTTGTACACACTCATTAAATATTTATTGATTAAAGGAATAATTTCTAAAAATTTTCTAAAGTGGAGGGTTCTGGGACAAGTGTTTGGGATGCCTTCATTCCATAGCAGATTGCCTGGGTTCAGACCCGTCTCAGCTCTGCTCCCAATTCTAGCTTCCTGCTAATGTGCACCGTGGTGATGACTGGAGTGCTTGGGTCTCTGCCCTCCACATGCGAGACCTGGATTGGTCCCTAGCTCCTGGTATCAGCCGGGGCTGCCCTCTGCTGTTGCAGGCATTTTGGGAGTGAACCAGTGGGCGGGGGCCCTGTCTGCCTCTCAGATGGATAAAGGAAAAACGTAATGGGAAGTTCAAACTGAGGCCGGACCCTGGAACTCTCATGGGTGGCAGGGACCCAGGTACTGTGCCTCTCAGGATGCGTTAGGTTGTGAGCAGGGCAGCCTGGGCTCAAACTGCAGTCGTGTGTGGGGTGCAGGCGTCCTCAGCAGTGACTCAGCTCACTGGGCCACAGCACCTGCTCCTCAGATTCTCTTTAAGGTTCATTTATTGATTTTGACAGTCACAGGGCCCAAGAACTGGGCCGCCATCTGCTGTTACTAGCGTGGAGCGGCCAGGACTTGAACCAGCGTCGATATGGGAAGCTGGCCTTGTGGGCAGCAGCTCAACCCCTGCTCCGCAGCGCCAGTCCCTCTCTGGTCTTTTCAAGTCTAGAGGACTTCTTGTTCCCTCTCTCCGGCAGCTTACTGCTTATCTAGTTGCAATAATCTGATCTTGTGTCCAGACCATCCCTGGGAGTGCTTTGTCCTCCAGGTCCCCTGCAGATCCCTTGAATGGGCTCTTATTTAACCCCTTCAGGAGCTCCATGAGGTCAGAGAGCAAGGTGCTGGGTGTCCCCACCCCCTCGGTCCCTTTGCCATATGAAAAGGGGAGTAGTAGCCCCTCCTCCACTTGCGTTAATAAGATGTATGTGGTGAACACTGTCACGGTTCACTTTCACTGTCTTCCCCATTTTGCAGAGGAGGAAGGCGGGGCTCTGAGAGGGGCAGGGGTTGGCCCAGGCAGGGTGAATAGTGAGCTGGCTGGGCTGCCAGCGGCCCTGAGGCCCCATGGAGTTGTCACTCAGTGCTGGGAGCTGCGGCCCTTGTCCTCAAAGGGCTGCCTTGTTCTGCCCCCAGCACGGGAAATTCCAAGTGGTTTTCCAAACTGGCTTCTCTGGTTCTGTCCCTGGAGGGAGCAGCAGAGGGGCCTGGGTACCCTAAGCGAGATTCCTGGGAGGATGGGATTGAGTCCAAGCTGAGGGGGACGCTGTCACCTGGACTGACCTGGGCAGCTGAGGGCCTATCTGGGCCTTTCCGTGAGCCAGCAGCCCTCACCCCGTCTTTGAAATGGTTCTGGCTGGGTGGCGGCCTCTAGGTGGTATGGGTAAAATTGGGTCTGGTTTAAGGCGGGGTCAACACAGAGAACACAGGTCTCCTTGTGTTGCTGGCCAGAGGGAGAGCAAGAGCACACCAGAGACCACTTCTCCCCTTGGTTGCTCTCGCTCATGGCCGTGATGGCTCGGTCCCTGTCCCCGGTGCTCCTCGGTGTCATCGTCGTGCTGTCTGCCACCCCAGGGCCTAGTGCGGGGGACCGCCCCATGCCCAAGCTGGCCGAGCGGAAGCTGTGTGCCGATGAGGAATGCAGCCGTGAGAGTGGGAAGAAGGAGGGGGGGAGTGTGGGTTCCTGGCCTGTGTGTGTGCTGGGTCGGGGGCAGAGGTGCTGTCACTGTCACTTCCTTCTGTTGCTGCCCTAGACCCCATCTCCATGGCTGTGGCTCTTCAGGACTACGTGGCCCCCGACTGCCGCTTCCTGACCATATACCGGGGCCAGGTGGTATATGTCTTCTCCAAGCTAAAGGGCCGCGGACGCCTCTTCTGGGGAGGCAGTGTGAGTGTGTGTGTGTGGGGGGGTGAGGTCGGAGGGGAGTGAACCCCGGCTTTCCACATGAAGGGAAACACATTTGGGGGAAGGGACACCTTCCCCCACGGCACCTCCTGCGATGCCAAGATCTTTTCTAGACACGGAAGATAGACCCATGAACAGCTCTTATCTTTTGATAGAAGGAGACAAGTGAGAATTAATACAGAGGGACCGGGTGGCTGCTTGGCCATCTGCGCAGGTGACAGGCTGAGATTTGAGTGACAAGGCTGGGGAGAGGAGCGGGAGCCAAGCCCCCCAGCAGGACGGAGCTCGCCATGGTCCCAGCGCCCGGCTGTCGCTCCCTCTTCCTCAGGTTCAGGGAGATTACTACGGAGACCTGGCTGCTCGCCTAGGCTATTTCCCCAGTAGCATCGTTCGCGAGGACCGGACTCTGAAACCCGGGAAAATTGATGTAAAGACAGATGTGAGTGTCCTGGCTTGCCGAGGGAGGCCCTTTGGGTGGTGAAGATGGGCAGAACCCCTCCTACCCTTGGATCCCCAGCAGCCTGGCTCAGTTCGCTCCCCGCTAAAATGGGCAGTGATTTCTCACTCTCGGTTCAGCAGAGATTAGAGGACTGGGGCTGATTTGCATAGCATTTATGTGGCCAACCGCTAGACCCACTGCGGTGCTCACTGGGTTTGCTCTCCACCGTTTCTGCTTCCTCTTTTTCAGAAATGGGATTTCTACTGCCCGTGAGTGCAGCCCGCCGCGATGCCCGCTGTCTTCCCTCCTTGGCTTGTGTGCAAATACATCGGCCGAGCGCAAACCGCCGCGTCTCTGTGGTCCTTGGGCTGGGGCAGTACAAAGGCAAAATCTGCCCAGGTTCCTGGGTCCAGCCAATCAGCTCGCGGAGAACGGGCACGTCAGGGGTTGCTAGGGAGAAATCTCACAGACGAACGCTTTCTGGGCCCGCAGCTGGGCAGAGACAGACCCCTAAACTTCGATCTGGGACACACGCCAGGGAGAAGACGGGGAGTAGGGAAATGCGATGTCCCCTCTAGACCAACGCGGGGAGTGCTGCTTTAGGGTGAGCCAGTCGGACCATGGGGAGGACACACCTCGCAGAGCAGAGGTGTTTGTGGAAGAGTATTTGCAAAGCGCCGTGGGAGATAACCTGAGCGTGTCCTCCCAATGTTCCTCCTTCCTGCTTTTGAGGTCAGAAATCGCACCTGCCGGCTCAAGATCCGCTCTTCTCCCAGGCTCCGTCACTGCCGCCGCGGCCCCCTCTTGGCGTCCCTAACCCCGCCTCCAAGCCCGCTTTGACCCAATCCGAAGTCTCGACTCTGCCCCTCGACTCCTGACCAAATCCGTTCCTCCCGTCGGCCAAGCCCCCTCGGCACCGCCCCTTCCCACTTGCTCCGCCAATCGCTCGCCTTGGTCCCGCCCCTCCCGACTCAGCCCCTCTCACGCTACCAATCTGTGCCTCTCGTCCCGCCCCTTGCTCGCCGAGTCCACCAATCGCTCCCTTTGGGAAGCGTGGTCTGGTATCCCGCAGCCCTAGCGGGTCGCGCCGGAGGGGGGGAGGCGGAAGTGGCGGCGCCGGGCCCCGGGAGTAGGAAGGAGCCGGGGCTGCAGCCGGAGCGGAGCCGCTGCCAGCCGAGGAGCAGGCGCGGCCGCGGCGCCATATTGCGGCCCTCAGCGGCCGCGACCGAGTCATGGCCGAGACCTACGGTGAGGGCGGTGGGTTGAAGCAGGGGTCGGGGTCTGGGCCCAGAGAGGATGCGGCCTGTGGGAATGGGGCGGGGCTTTACATGTCAGGGGGCGGGGTCAGGTGCTGTGGGGGCAGGGCCTAAGCGGAGACTGGGAGGGGTTTAGTGGATTGGGGCTGAGCTTCATAGGTTCGGGTGGAGCCTTGGGTCTGATGTGTGGATTACAGGGGTTGGGGCGGGATTGGAGGGAGCCGGGGTTGACGGGTTCGGGGAAGGCTGTGGGGGGAGAGGCGGGCCTTGAGGTGTCGGGGTGGAGCCTGAGTGGATGGGGCGGGGCTGACTGAATGGCAGGGGTCTGAGAGACAACCCCGAGGAGAAGCTCTGTCCCCTGGGGCTGATCTGGGTTGAGAGGTCAGAAATGAGGGGTTGGGGATGGGTTATCTTCGAGGTAGGAGCGGGGCTTAAGCTGGACAGTAGGGCAGGGTTCCGGGCCGGGAAGTCGAAGCAGCGTGTGTGTGGGTGGGGGGAGCAGGGCTTACAGACCTTGCAGAGCTCTGGTCCGGGACTCCGAGGAAGCCCTGTGCATTCCACAGGTGCAGGAAAGCAGGGAACAAGGGCAGAGATCCCGAGGCAGGGCCCCTTGCCGTTCTTCGGGAGTAGAATGAAGGCCTGGGGCTGTGGAGCAGTACATGGGTCAGAAGTGGCCGGAAGGGAAGTCAAGAGTCAAGAGGGGCAGGAACTGAGCCCGAGGCTTCTGCGATGGGAGAGCTAAGATCCTGGACTCCAGAGCCCTTTGGCCCGGGTTTGATCTCAGCTCTGCCAATGGATGCTGGCATACCAGTTAGCCTCTCTGGCCTTAGCTTCCTCATCTGGGAAATGGGTATAAGTATCCCTCCCTCTTTGAGTTTTCCTGAGGGATTCAGCGCGATGTTCATACAAGTAAAGGCCTTTAGACTTGTGCCGGGCCCAGGGAAGCATAAGAGGGACCTGTTACTGTTGGCGTCTGTGGCTCTGTCTCTGCCCCTAACTGCGATGGTCTTTTGGTTTCCGTCCTTTTCCCTGTGGACATCCTCGGTTTTCTCTCCATCTGCTCAGACTTCCTCTTCAAATTCCTGGTGATCGGCAGTGCGGGAACTGGCAAATCATGTCTCCTTCATCAGTTCATCGAGAATAAGTGTGAGTTTCTGGCAGTGGTCCTGGGAGCACTGAACGTGGGCCTGGCGTGGGCGGGTGGGCAGGGCTGGCCACAAGGACGCTCCCAAATGCTGGCTTCCTGGTCCCTGCCATGGTGGATGTACTTTGCTAGACTGTGTCACCCCAGCAATGAGAATGGCTTGGTGGAGTCGGGGGGGGGGGGCTTGGAAGATGGGGGTCCTCTGAGCTTCTGCACTGCCTCCTCTCTCCCTCCCGCCTCCAGTCAAACAGGACTCCAACCACACGATCGGCGTGGAGTTTGGATCCCGGGTGGTCAATGTGGGTGGGAAGACAGTGAAGCTACAGATCTGGGACACGGCCGGCCAGGAGCGGTTTCGGTAGGTGGGCGGGGCTCTCGGGAGTGTGTGAGGGGGTAGAGACTGGGGGAGCACGGAAGCAGGGCCCTGAGCAGGCAGGGAGAGAGCAGTGGACAGGCTGGGGTTAGCAGCCAAGGGAGAGGGAGCCCTGGGGGTGGGAGTGAGGGGTGGCGACCCAGAGAGAGTCCAAGGAGGGAAGAGATGGGGAAACTGGATGGGTGTGGTGGGAGAGATGGAGATGGCTGGGTAATGGGAGAGAGGGGCGCAGAGCGTTCAGCACAGGTCGGTCCTCAGGCAGAGCCTGCGTGCTGATAGACGCAGAGACGGAGGGCAGGGCTGGCCACTCCCTGGATCAGTGTGGTCTCGGGGTGACACTCAGCAGCTGCTAGTTCAACACTCGGGGGTGCGGTGGAGGAGACGGGTGGGTGACGCGGAAGGCTCCATACCTGTTTGTGGGGTGACGGTGTGGCTCCCAGAGGGCCCCAGGCTGGTGAGACAGGAGAAGGCAGAGTTGGCCACCCTGGGAAGGGGGCTCCACCAGACTCAGCAGGAGAGAGGGACAGGGGGTGTTGCTTTGCACTTGGCTGGGGCCGGGGGAGGGAAGATGCTGAATGAATGAACAAATGGATGGGAAGGCAGGGGTGAGGATTGGAGGACCAGAGCGAGAGAGACAAAGACACACCCAAAAGACAGAGAGAGGAACAGACCCTTTGGGGAGATATAGAAAGACGGGACTCAGAGACAGGGAGAGCTCAGACAGAGGCAGGCAGATGGACAGCTAAATAAGAGACGCTGTGTGGTCGCCAGCCCAAGGCCAGGCGTTAGGGATGGCCAGCAGTGAAGGGGGGGGCCTCTGAACCACCAGTCTTTCTCTGCAGAGGGGGGCAGTGTCGGGGCAGACCCCAGCCTTGGGGGTGACTGGGTCCCCCTGGCCCCACAGGTCGGTGACCCGGAGTTACTACCGAGGGGCGGCGGGAGCCCTGCTGGTGTATGACATCACCAGGTGGGTGCACGGAGTGGGCGGGGCCGGGGGGGCCCAGGCAGCCCCTTTCCCACGCTACTCCCTCCTCTGCTGCTTCTCCACAGCCGGGAGACGTACAACTCGCTGGCCGCCTGGCTGACCGACGCCCGCACTCTGGCCAGCCCCAATATCGTGGTCATCCTCTGTGGGAACAAGAAAGACCTGGACCCTGAGCGTGAGGTCACTTTCCTGGAGGCCTCCCGCTTTGCCCAGGAGAACGGTGAGGGCCAGGCAGAAGGCAGGCAGTGGCGTGGCTGTGCCCAGCCTGGGAACGTAGAAGTCAGAGGTCCGGGTTCCGATCCCGGTGTTGCCACATGTGGGCTGTGTGAGTGCTCTGGTCCTCAGGCTTCCCCCTCCGGAAAGTGGGGTCACACTGTGACTGTTGTGCTGGCTAAGGGGGGCGTTCACGGGTGGCACAGGTGGGTCCCTGATGGATGTTGGCTGCCCAGGTTTCAGCAGTGGGCCTGGGTGATGGCCCTGGTGACAGGCCCACTTAGCGAAGAAGGGAGATGGGGCAGGGCGTGGACAGGGGAAAAGGCAGCCGTGCTGGGGCTAGTGAGTTGGTGGGAAGTGGCTTGAAGATCCTGCATGGGCAAACCATGCGTGTCTGCAGGCGTGGCATCTGCCCGTGGCCCCAGCTTGCAGCCTCCAGGTTTAGGAGCAGCTTTGCCACCAGCGAGACCTGGCTTTAGATCCTGGCCGTACCTTCCTTCACTGGGAAGCCTTGTCACGGGGCTGACGGGTGGCCTCTGATGGACCTGGGCCCCTGCTAGGTGCTGCTGGGGACACAGCCATGAACACAGCCCTGGCCCCTGCCCTCAGGGGGCGCTCTGTCCAATGGGTGAAGGGGGAGGGGAGACAGACCCTTTTCCAGACAGTGACAGCCCACGAGGTCAGGGTTGGATGGGGTCTTGGGGCTGGGCTGGGAGACACACAGGGGACTATGGGGGCTCAGAGGAGGTGCACCTGACCCAGCCTGGGATGCCAGGAAGGCTTTTGGGAGCGGGGCTGTAGGAGTTGAGCTCTGGCGGGGAGGGGGTGACGGGGATGGGGAGGATACCTTCCTGGCAGGGGGGACCGCATGTGCAGATCTGGGGTGGAGGGCCGAGGCCCTGACCGGCAGCGTCCGCCCCACAGAGCTGATGTTCTTGGAAACGAGCGCACTCACGGGCGAGAACGTGGAGGAGGCCTTCCTGAAGTGCGCCCGCACCATCCTCAACAAGATCGACTCAGGTGAGGCCCCGGTGGACTCCCGCAGGCGTGGTGGCCAGGACCCGGGCCTCAGGGGACCCATTGCGATCTCTCCGCTCTCGCAGGCGAGCTGGACCCCGAGAGGATGGGCTCAGGCATCCAGTATGGCGACGCCTCACTTCGCCAGCTGCGGCAGCCACGGAGCGCCCAGGCCGTGACCCCTCAGCCCTGTGGCTGCTGAGACCTGCGGAGCCAGGTGGGATGCTGGGGGCTCGTGGAGGCAGGGGCCGGGGGCTTCCTGGGAAGAGGGAGCCAGAACAGAGAAACAGAACGACGCAAAACCACACGTGGCAGAGGAATATCTGCCAGCCCCGGGCCACTGCCGGCTCTGCCCTGGATGGGCCCCCTCACCAGTCCCAGGCGCAGGCGCAGGCGCAGGCGCAGTTCTGTATTCCCAAGGCATGGAACACAGCAGTGGATGGGACAAAAACAACCCTCCCTGCCCCGTGGAGTCCAAAGTCTTGGGAGGAGACGGACAATACACAGGCGTGTAAGTGTGCCAGGTAGCAGTTAGGGTATTCCGTCCCGTCAGGCCGAGGGGTCTGGCAGCTGGACGAGGCCGGTCGCAGACAGGACGCTGAGGGGAGCCTCACTGGGAAGGTGCCGTTGGAGCAAAGACCTGAAGGAGGGAGGGCAGGAGCCCTGTGGGCTCTGGGGGCAAGAGTGTCCGGCAGTGAGAACAGCAAGTGCAAAGGCCCTGAGGTGGGACGTGCCTGGCACAAATGAGGAAGGCCAAGGCGGCCAGTGTGGCCATGGTGTGTTAGGGGGCAGGGGTGTAGCAGGAGGTGAGGTTGAGGGTAGTGAGAAGCAGGATCAGTCAGGGCCTGAGGCCATGGGGAGGGCTCTGACCTAAACCCTGTATGCGATGGGAGTCATGAGGTCATGGGAGGTGGCTTTTTTTAAAGATTTATTTTATTTATTTGAAAGGCAGAGTTACAGAGGAGAGAAAGGGAGAGATAGAGAGCACTCTTCCATCCACTGATTGACTCTTCAAATAGTCACAATGGCGAAGGAGGGGCCAGGCTGAAGCCAGGAGCCAGGAGCTTCATCCAGGTCTCCTACATGGGTGCAGGGGTCCAAGGACTTGGGCCATCTTCCACTGCTTTCCCTGCATTAGCAGGGAGCTGGCTAGATTGGAAGTGGAGCAGCAAGCAGGGACTTGAACCTGTGCCCATATGGGATGCTGGTTTTGCAGGCAGTGGCTTAACTTACTACGTTACAGCACCGGTCCCCCGGGAGGCTTCTGAGTATAGCCGAGGGATGGGGGTTGCCTTCGGTGTCCACTGGGTCCTTGAGATGGCACATGGAGGAGACCATGAGGGGCTGTGGTTGCCAGCATACCAGTGAAGGGGCTGCTGCAAAGTGACAGCATGCGACAGCGGACAGGATGGGGACATGAGGGGCAGAGGAGGGCCGGGTATCCTTCCTGACCTCCGTCTCCAGCCTCATCTCTTGGGTCTTTCTAAAACACTGCCCCTCCTTTTTTTTTTTTTTTTTTTTCCTTTTAAATATTTGTTTATTATTTGAAAGGCAGAGTTACAGAGGGGGACAGAGAGAGAGAGAGAGAGAGAGAGGCCTTCTATCCTCTGGTTTGCTCCCCAGATGCCTGCAATGGCCAGTGTTGGGCCGATCCGAAGCCAGGAGCCAGGAGCTTCCTCGGGGTCTCCCTCATGGGTGCAGGGGCCCAAGGACTTGGGCTGTGTTCTACTGCTTTTCCAGGCCATAGCAGAGAGCTGGATTGGAAGTGGAGCAGCTGGGACCCGAACTTGGCACCCATATGGGATGCTGGTGCCGCAGGCAGAGGTTTAGCCTACTATGCCACAGCACCGGTTCCTTCCCTCCCTTTTAAAACCACCCACGGCTCCTGGGGTCCTGGGGTCACAGCCGCAGCTCTTTAGCCTGGTGTCTGACCCCCTGAAGGGACTGCCCCAGCCTCAGTTTGCGCCCCTTCCACCCCTTGCACTCTCCCCACCTCGTGGGTCACTGTAGCCACATAGAAGTTCCTGTCCCCGGGCCCTCGCTCGCCCATGCTGAGCCCTCTGCCTAGGGCACTGTTCCTCCCCTCTTCCTGGGGCAGCACCTCCTCTGCGCAAGCCTCGTTTGTTCTGCAGCCTCCTTTATTTGTTCATTTAGATTTACTTACCGCTTTATGTGCTTAGATTTATTTATTTATTTGAAAAGGACAGTAATAGGGAGAGACACAGAGACCTTCCACCTTCTGGGTCACTGGTCCTCAAATGCCTGGAACTCCATCCGGGTCTCCCAAGTGGGTGGCAGGAGCCCAAGCACTTCAGCCATCTTCTGCTGCCTTGCCAGGCACATCAGCAGGGAGCTGGATCAGAAGTGGAGCGGGCCGGGACTTGAACTGGCACTCATGTGATACCGAGATAGCAGGTGGTGGCTTCACCCACCATGTCCCAACACCGCCCCCTCTCCAAACTCCTTGACAGGCATGTGAAACGCACAGGCTTGGGCCCTGCCCTCGCCTCTCCAGGTGTAGTTGTGTTTCCTGCCCTCACCCCTCCAGGTGTAGGTGTGTTTTCTGCATTCACCCCTCCAGATGTAGGTGTTTCCTGCCCTCAACTCCAGGTGTAGGTGTGTTTTCTGCCCTCACCTCCCCAGGTGTAGGTGTGTTTCCTGTGTTCACCTCCCCAGGTGTAGGTGTGTTTCCTGTCCTCACCTCCCCAGGTGTAGGTGTGTTTCCTGTCCTCACCTCCCCAGGTGTAGGTGTGTGTCCTGTGTTCACCTCCCCAGGTGTAGTTGTGTTTCCTGTGTTCACCTCCCCAGGTGTAGGTGTGTTTCCTGCCCTCACCTCTCCAGGTGTAGTTGTGTTTCCTGTGTTCACCCCTCCAGGTGTAGGTGTGTTTCCTGTGTTCACCTCTCCAGGTGTAGTTGTGTTTCCTGTGTTCACCCCTCCAGGTGTAGGTGTGTTTCCTGTGTTCACCCCTCCAGGTGTAGGTGTGTTTCCTGTGTTCACCTCCCCAGGTGTAGGTGTGTTTCCTGCGTTCACCCCTCCAGGTGTAGGTGTGTTTCCTGTGTTCACTTCCCTAGGTGTAGGTGTATTTCCTTTGTTCACCTCTCCAGGTGTAGGTGTGTTTCCTGTCCTCACCCCTCCAGGTGTAGGTGTGTTTCCTGTCCTCACCCCTCCAGGTGTAGGTGTGTTTCCTGCCCTCACCTCCCCAGGTGTAGGTGTGTTTCCTGTGTTCACCTCCTCAGGTGTAGGTGTGTTTCCTGTGTTCACCTCCCCAGGTGTAGGTGTGATTCCTATGTTCACCCCTCCAGGTATAGGTGTGTTTCCTGCCCTCACCTCTCCAGGTATAGGTGTGTTTCCTGCCCTCACCCCTCCAGGTATAGGTGTGTTTCCTGTGTTCACCCCTCCAGGTGTAGGTGTGTTTCCTGTGTTCACTTCCCTAGGTGTAGGTGTATTTCCTTTGTTCACCTCTCCAGGTGTAGGTGTGTTTCCTGTCCTCACCCCTCCAGGTGTAGGTGTGTTTCCTGTGTTCACCCCCCCAGGTGTAGGTGTGTTTCCTGTGTTCACCTCCCCAGGTGTAGGTGTGATTCCTGTGTTCACCCCTCCAGGTATAGGTGTGTTTCCTGCCCTCACCTCTCCAGGTATAGGTGTGTTTCCTGCCCTCACCCCTCCAGGTATAGGTGTGTTTCCTGTGTTCACCCCTACAGGTATAGGTGTTTTTCCTGCCATCACCTCTCCAGGTATAGTTGTGTTTCCTGTGTTCACCCCTCCAGGTGTAGGTGTGTTTCCTGTGTTCACTTCCCTAGGTGTAGGTGTATTTCCTTTGTTCACCTCTCCAGGTGTAGGTGTGTTTCCTGTGTTCACCTCCTCAGGTGTAGGTGTGCTTCCTGTCACTTCTCCCAGGTTTACTTCGTGCCCAGCCCTCTCCCAGCCACTGGCAGCTCTGGGGCCGTTGGGGAAAGTGGTCCAGGTTTCCCAATGGAATAGGTGTGATACTTGAGAGAGCTGGAGGGGTCACAGATGAGGCATTTGGACAGTGCCGCATTATCCTTTGCACCTGCTGTGCCTGCGCCTCCCTTTCCTCTGTAACCTGAGGGTCGTAGTAGTAGCTGCCAACTATGTGTTGAGATTAAAGAAGTTCATTCACGTGAAGTGCTTAGAGTAGGCCCACTGGCCCAATTTGTTTTTTTTTTTTTTTTTTTTTTTTTTTTTTGACAGGCAGAGTGGACAGTGAGAGAGAGAGACAGAGAGAAAGGTCTTCCTTTGCCGTTGGTTCACCCTCTAATGGCCGCCGCGGCCAGCGCGCTGCGGCCGGCGCACCGCGCTGATCTGATGGCAGGAGCCAGGAGCCAGGTGCTTTTCCTGGTCTCCCATGGGGTGCAGGGCCCAAGCACCTGGGCCATCCTCCACTGCACTCCCTGGCCACAGCAGAGAGCTGGCCTGGAAGAGGGGCAACCGGGACAGAATCCGGCGCCCCGACCGGGACTAGAACCCGGTGTGCCGGCGCCGCTAGGCGGAGGATTAGCCTAGTGAGCCGCGGCGCCGGCCCCACTGGCCCAATTTGAATGAGGGATCTCTGCCGTTTTTCTTCTGACTCTGGACTACACAGAGATGCATGGGCGGGGGTTCCCCACACCACCAGGGCCGACATGGTCCGCGTTAGTGTTTGCCCACGGTGGATCACGCGTGGTAAGGCAGTGCTTTTACAGGTCTCACTGACTGCAGCCTGCAGGAGGAAGTCAGTTTCTATAGTCGCACCCACATATAAAGCATGTTTTTCTCTTAGCAGCATTCTTTTTTTTAAATTGAAATTCACACAACATAATTCACATAACATGAATGTCGTGACTGCGAAGCGTACAATTGAGTACATTCAAGGGTTGTATCACCACCACCTCTGTCTGGTTCTGGAACATTTCCAAAAACTCCATGCCCACCAAGCAGGCCCTCCTCATCTCCCCAGCCCCTGGCAGCCATCAGCCTGCCTTCTGTGTCTGTTATTACACACGACACACTCAGGCCTTTTCTATTTCATTCTGTTTGAATGAAAACTGGCCGAGGCCTGTCCAACCATCACCCCCCGCTGCACACAGGGCTGCATGCTGCAATCCCATGGGGAGCTGTAGAGGGTACAGACGCCCCGGAAACTCACCCCTGAGATTCCAAGAGCATCTGGGGCTTTCTAGAAGCTGCCAGGTACTGCTCTATTCAGCCAAAGCAAGAGCCACAGACCATTGGGTCTCTCTAGCTTGGAAAACACTGCAGTGAGCCTCAGAGCCAGGACATGGAGGGGGGCACAGTGATGCAAAGGTGGGAACGTGTTTAGACATTGAAATGTGCCTTGACAGACAGCTCTGCGAGGCAGGCAAACAGGGAGATGCAACATTACCTGCAGAGGAGAAACCGGAAGGCAGACAAACTGTAGAAATTCTGGAAGAAAGAGAAGGGCTTGGACAGCTGGACCTAGATCGGGGGGAAGGATACCCAGAAATGAGAGCGAGAGAGAACACAGCTGGGCTGACCCAGCCCCCTCCAGGTCACGACGCCTTTCTCTTTCAGCTCACCTGTTCTCCAGGACCAGCCCTGTCCTTCTGGCTGGGGCCCACGTCCGGGCCCTAGGAAGCCGTGTCCCAGCTGCCCTGGCCCCAGAGAAGCTGCCCCGCCACCTGTCCCCCTTCCCTGGCCTGGTGGGGCCTGGCTTTGGGGCAAGACTGAGCCACGGGGGAAGGGGGAACCTGTACCTGCTGCTGCTTCCTCTGTCTTGGCTAACCTCTGTCCCCCCCGGATCCCTAACCACACCCCAAGAGCTCCCAAAGCCTGAGACCAGGGCCATTCGGCCCCCAGTCCCCGCCTGGCCCTGCTGTTGCGAGTACGTGTTATTTATTACCTGGAGGCCTGTCCCTTCCTCTCCCGACCCCCATAAAGCATTGTTTACACCTGTGCCTTGGCCTCCATCATTTGGGGACGGTGGGGAGACAGAAGAGCTGGCCGGTGAAAGAGTGGTGTGTCGTGGTGTTTGGGATCCGTGTTTCTGGGTTGGACAGGGTGAGGGGTACACCAGGGCACACCACGACTGGGGTGCTTCAGACACTAAGTGTGACCATGTGTGCAACACTGCAAGTCCCTGTGTTGTGGCCTGTGTATGGGTGTTCCCAGTACCTGTGTGGAGGAACATGTGGAGCAGAGTGCTGCTGGTGAGTGTGACGCTGTCGCACGTGACTGCTGCATGTCCTTGTGGTGGAGTTGTTTGGGACACCAAGGCCAAGGAAGGGGAATGTGGACCTATGGGTGGCCCCGGGGCTGTGCTTGTTTTCACCCAGGCGTGATGGATGCCGGGAAGTCCAAGGCAGTGACTCATTACTGTGTGTGCACTTGTGCACGTGTGCTGCTGCAGCTCCGTGTGTGGTGTATGTTTGGCTCCTCCCCATACACCTGTGTGTGCTCCTGAACACTGTGGGCCTTTGTCCAACCCTGACTCATGCGTTCTTGATACCAGTGGTATCTCCTTGTGCCAGGTGAATGCCTGACACCTCCAGGAAACCCGATAGCCATAGGTGCATCCCCCAGAGGGTACAACTGGGCTGCACACTGCCCTCCGGACCCCTCAGAGGCCTGAGCCTTCGCGGAGCCCGGGGCGATGGCCCAGGGGGCGGGGCATTCAAATAGCCTGATTTGCAAAGCCCTCCCAGGCAGGTCTTTGAATATTCAGAGAGGCGAGGCTGGCCATGCAAATGTCTTCTCTGCGGAGCCTTCCCAGGCTGCTTTACTGTGACTCCTGCAATTGTCCCGCGGGGTCAAAGCCAACGTGACGCATCCCTTCCAGTCTCTAGCACGGCGCGCACTCATCTCCCTCCGTTATAAAAAGCACTTGTGTAAATTACTGACGTGCAAATTTACATACGTTTCCCAGGGCGCAGCCATTTCCCAGTATCTCATCCCGCTCCTGGAGTTGCGAGGAGTCTCCCACGTAAATAAGTCATTTGCATGCCGCTCCCCACCCGCCTACTCGTCACCCGCAGCGCTTGCGGCTCCGAGGGAGTGGGCTGGTCCATGTAGATTACCTCATTTACATGCTCCTCCCACATAGTCGTTTTAACAGGCTCAGAAACGCCCCCTCCCCGTCCAGCTCTGTGTCTCCGCCTACCTGGAGGGGCGGAGCTTAGGATGCAAATGAGCTCGTAAGGGCCGCGGACCCGCTTCGCCTTTCTGGACACGGGCGTTCTGAGTTTCCTCGCCCCGCCCCCTGCGGCTCGCGCTTGCGCACGCGCCGTCTCCTCCGCTCGCCCCGTGGTCACGTGCCCTCCGGGCGAGGCGGGGGCGGAGCGTCGCGGGGGGTGGGGGCGGGGTATGGCGCGCTGTGCGGCGCAGGGCGGCTGGCACAAACGGCGGCGCCGAGGCCGGAGGAAAAAGCTCGGTGAGGAGGTCGCGGGGAGATGAGGGGGTGGAGAGGAGAAGGGGGCCCGGGTCGGGGCGCGGGCGCGGGCCGGTCGCGTGTGGGGGCGCGAGCCGGGAAACGCTGCGGCGGCCCGCGGCGCCCGGGGAGGGGGAGGGGAGGCGGTGGGGGTGGGGTGGGGGAGGAAACGCGCGCGGGGCACGTTGGGTGCCGGCCGTTGGGGGGCGGGGTGGGCGCTGGGCGCGCGCGCCGTGGGGGAGAGGCCGGGCGCGGGCGGCGCGGGGTCCGAGCGGCCCCTGGGCCTCGGCTCTGACGCTCCCGGGGGCCAGGGCCCGCACCAAGGGGGTTTGTGAGGGGGCGCTTTTCCTTTGGTCCCGTAGCCGGGGGCCTGCGTCCTGTCGCGGCGGACCCCGCTCCCGCGTCCGCCTTCCCCCAGTCTCGGGACCTCCCTTCCGTCTGGGTGTGTGCCGGCCCCCAGCAGGCTTCCTCCGGCCCGGCCCCGGCCGACCCCACCGCGCGTCCCGTCCGGCCGCCTCGGGCCCTTCCTCCCAGCTTCCCTCCGGTCTGATTTCTGCCCCTGGGCCCCCAGTTCTCTTTGTCTCTGGACTCCCCGGTTTCCTCTGCCTGTGGCCCCCCTCCTCCCAGCTCGGACTTTCTGGCTCCCCTTCTGTCTTGTCCGCAGACCCCCGCATCTCTCCCGAGCCGCCAGGCCGGTCCCTCCCCCTCCCACTCCTGTTCTGTGTCAGGCCCCGTCCCTCTTGGCCTGTCTGGATACTCACTTGTCGCCACCCAGCCTCCCCCGCTGCCCCCCAACTCGCTCTCAGGCTGTGGGGGTCCCGGAGCCCCATCTTCCGCCCTACGGTTTCTACTTGGCCGCACCTGTCTCGCCGCCTCTCCAGCTCCCGTCTCATCTCTCTATGTCTCTCTCCAGCCATCCTGACGGGCCCCTTCCCAAGCCCCTAGGGACAACCGTGGACCTGGGGACCAGCGTGCACCTCCAGGGCCTAAGAAGAACCCCCGCTGCCTGTGCTGCCTCGCCCTGCCCCACGCCAGGCCCAGCGGCCTCCGGCTGCGTCAAGTGGAGGAGGCGGAGGAGGTGGAGGAGGGTGGCACCATGGGCCCGGGCCGTGCCCTCCATGCCCGGGGGATGAAGACGCTGCTGCCATGGACAGCCCGTGCCAGCCGCAGCCCCTGAGTCAGGCTCTCCCTCAGTTGCCAGGGCCTGTGTCAGAGCCATCGGAGCCTGGCCGCGCCAGGATGGGAGTGGAGAGTTACCTGTCCTGCCCCCTGCTACCCTCCTACCATTGCCCAGGAGCGCCTGGGGAGGCCTCGGTGGGGAGTGGGACCCCCAGAGCCACCGCCACCTCCACCACTGCCAGCCCGCTACGGGAGGGCTTGGGCGCGCAGGATGGTGGCGAGCTGTGGCCGCTGCGGAGTGAGGGTGCCGCCGCGCTGGTCACCAAGGGGTGCCAGCGGCTGGCAGCCCAGGGTGCCCGACCTGAGGCCCCCAAACGGAAATGGGCAGAGGATGGGGGGGATGCCCCCTCGCCCGGCAAGCGGCCGTGGGCCCGGCAAGAGAACCAGGAGGCAGAGGGGGAGGGTGGCGTGGGCTGCAGCGGCGGCGGCGGGGAGCCAAGCGCCCGGCGGAGGGAGGAGGCTCTGCCCTCTGCGCCCGAGCGCCTGGCCCTGGACTACATTGTGCCCTGCATGCGGTACTACGGCATCTGCGTGAAAGACAGCTTCCTGGGGGCGGCGCTGGGGGGCCTCGTGCTGGCCGAGGTGGAGGCCCTGAAGCGCGGCGGGCGCCTGCGGGATGGGCAGCTGGTGAGCCAGCGAGCTATCCCGCCGCGCAGCATCCGCGGGGACCAGATCGCCTGGGTGGAAGGCCACGAGCCGGGCTGCCGAAGCATCGGGGCCCTCATGGCGCACGTGGACGCCGTCATCCGCCACTGCGCCGGGCGGCTGGGCAGCTACGTCATCAATGGGCGCACCAAGGTAAGGCCAGCGGGCGCGTTCGTAGAGGGGCTTCGCCGAGCTGTGGTGGTTGGGTGCTTAGGGCGCTGGGCGCGGTGGGGCGGGAGATGGGCTTCTGGGCTCAGAGGTGTGGGCAGCTTTGACAACGCGCGTGCACTCGCTTGTGTGGACGCTGGGGTCTGTCTTGTGGGCCTTGCTTTGTGCACCGGTAAGCTGGGGCTTTGGCCTGGAGCCCCAGTGATTTTCCCCCCTGCCCTTCCCAGGATTCTGTTGAAGAATCTGATGAGAGCTGCTGACATTCTCTCAGCCCCGCACCGCGGGTGGACTGTGTTTTGTCTGTCAGGGAGAATGGGCAGCACAGACAGGCACCCGCTTCTTCCTCTGTCCTCCTGCACTTGGCTGTCGTCTTTCCTGTCCTCCTGTCCTTCCGTCTGGCTGGCCTGTCCAGTCCATCCTGTCCCCCAGGCAGAAGCAGGAGAGGAAGATGACAGTGAGGAGTGAGCCTTGAGGGGGCCTGGCTGAGCACCTGGGCCTGGGCCGCCTCGTGTGTTTACTGAGGTGTCTGGGCCCGGTAGCCTTTCCCTCGCCTCTGTGCCCTGCTTCGTGTGCTGGAGTCCTCTGTCCTGCCCTCGCTCACCCAGGCCCTCTCTGGTCTCCTGCCCCTCTGTGTCTCTGCTTGGTCCCCTTCCCTCTTTTCCATATCGAGTAGTAGTTGTTAGTCTTTTTTTGGAACCTGGGTTTTTTGGGACTCTGCCAAAAGCGACTCTCCTTGGAAAAAGCGCTCATTTGGTTGGAGTTCATGGGCAGGTGTCAGGGCCTCACAGGCTTCTGGTTGCCCATTCAAGAGCCTGAGGTCAGGAGCCCTGCACAAGACAGTTACCCTGATGGGGTTTGCACCTCTCTTCATGGAAGAGGGTGAGGGCCCCGGGCTTGAGGCCCAGGCCCCAGGGGCTGTCCTCTGCCCACCGTCAGCAGCCTGCACGGCTGATCCCTCCTCCCTCTGTCAGATCCCACCTTGGTTCTGCCACTGTGTGCCTTTCCTCTCAGGCTGGAGCTGGCTTGGGGAGCAGGGCTCCCCCGGGGCCACGGCCTGTTTCCGCCCCGCCCCAGCTGGAACGGGTCCTACTTCCCTGTGCCTCCCGTTACTGGATCACTCCGGAGCCAGCGCCGCCCCTCCCTGGGCTTGGCTCCTGTGTAGGCGAGATCAGCGTGGCCTCCTTGGCTCGGCACCTTCACCCCTTGCAGGAAGGAGGTTGGGGCCCCGGGCTGGGGGCCAGGGAAGGGGTCTTGAAGAACCGAGTAGCCCAGGGCAGGGCACTGCTCTGGGCATTTGCTCACCCACAGAATAGGAAAACCAAGTCAAGTACCCAGCTAGTCTGTGGCAGGTTGGGAGGGGACGAGGTTGAGGATTGCTCCCCCTGTGGTGCCCCCGGCTCTGACCTGGATCTCCTTGGGGACTGAACCCTTGCTAGGATTGAGCAGAGGGAGTTGTTGGGACTTCTTCAAGCCCTAGGTGACATTTATTGCCCTGGCGAGCTGAGAACAGCCGGGCTGTGGATTCAGCCCGGTCACTGCAGTTCCTCTCGAGACAGCAACCCCAGAGGGCAGCTTTTGCATTCCCTCCCTGTGCCCTGGGGCAAGGCTGGGAGCTGCTGAGGTAGTGGCAGTGGCAGTGGGGACAGGCTCAGCGTCCCTGAGTCCTGCTGCTTCTGCCTGCTCGCTTGACCCACATGTGGGAGAGAGCTGATTGTGCTGGCAGGAAGGGCCACCAGGGGACCCCAGGGAGGGCTTAATTGGCCCATTTAAGGGCAGCTTGGTGGTGGGCCTTGCCAACATTGGCTCGGAATCTGCTTGTCACCTGCAGGGGTGTGTGTGGGTGATAGGGCTCTGGGCAGGTTGTCACCCATGGCCTGTGTCGTCTCCTGGCTCTGATCCCACCTGCTTTCTCCCTGAGATGGAAGGGGTGGAGAGCAGGTTTTCCCGTCACTTCTGTTGTCCCTGGGGACTGAAGCTTTCCCTCCTGAAGGGAGGAAGTAGATGACTCCCTGGGCCCAGGGAGTGCTTATCCCTCTAGGTGTGTCTGTTGGGGGAAGGGCAGGTTCCTGTTTCTGTGCCCAGCCTTCATGCGTGATCCTGCCTGTGTGAAGCTTCGTGTGAGGCTCCCTGGGGCTGCTGGGAAGGAGGGAACCGGAGGGGCGCTGGGGA
The DNA here is from genome assembly GCF_964237555.1 of Oryctolagus cuniculus. NCBI lineage: Eukaryota > Metazoa > Chordata > Mammalia > Lagomorpha > Leporidae > Oryctolagus > Oryctolagus cuniculus. The sequence continues at coordinate 13,632,880 of NC_091449.1, read as the reverse complement.
GACAGACCTGACCCCAGGGACTTCACGGGGCTGGCTTTCAGACCAACACCGGGTAAACAGGGTACCGCTGCTGATTTCACATTGAGAGGAGTAGAGCAGACAACAAGTACTCCAGGCAGCCTTGACCTGTGTCCTGAACAGCAAGGAGCGTGGGGAAGAATGCGGCAGGCAGGTGCAAAGGCCTTGAGGTGGGCGTAGCTCGGCCTGCTGAGGCTCCGGGCACCGTGGTGGGGACAGCGTGAGGTTGGTGGCCCTGGAGACTGTGATCTGGCATTTGCATTTTCTCAGGATGCAGTGGAGAGCTGGGAACCAAGGTCTTTAGCTGTAGTGTGGGGGTAGATTGTGGGGAAGAGGGTACAGTACTGGGCATAGTCTCTAGTTGGATTCCTAACTGGGGATACCTTGCCCATCTAGAATCAGTGACTTACTGATTCCAGGCCACCGTGGCCACAGCCACAGCCTCTCCTTCCAGGGAGATGTTTGCTGAGAGTGCTTACCCATCTGCAGAGCCCTCCCTCCTGCAGGTGTGGGCGGCAGGCTTTGTCCTGGGGCCTTCTCGGCACCCCGTTAGTGCCAGAGAAGGCCTTCGATGGCCACAGGCTTCCTGAAGTCTGCCTGGAGAACCCAGCGTTGGTTCCGTGGTGAATCAAGTGCACATTTTTTTAAAAGGTAGTATTTATGTATTTTTAAAGATTTATTTATTTAAAAGGCAGAGTTACAGAGAGGCAGAGAGAGAGAGATCGATCTTCCATCCTGTGGTTCACTCCCCAGATGGCCACAACAGCTAGAGCTGTGCCAATCGGAAGCCAGGAGCCTGGAGCTTCTTCTGGGTCTCCCATACAGGTGCAGGGGCCCAAGGACCTGGGCCATCTTCTTCTTTCCCAAGCCATAGCAGAGAGCCTGCTCGGAAGTGGAGCAGCTGGGACTCAAACCAGCGTACATATGGGATGCCGGCACCGCAGGAGGCGGCTTTACCTGCATGCCACGGCGCCAGCCCCTCAAGTGCACATGTTTAATGCAGAAAAGTTTAAAACACGCTGGGTCAGCCATCCTGAGTCAACCTGTCGGCCCTGAAGTGCTTCACAGGCCTCGTGTCTGCTGGCCGACGCTGGTCTGTCCCCTGGTGAATGTTCATCTTGGGACTGTCTTGCTGGGCCTGGTCCATAGGTGTAGCTTGGTGGGGAGGGGTCAAGGCAGGTGGTCTCTGGCTAGCAAGACACTCAGGGTCTTCCTGCCAGTCCCCTTACTGGCATTCCGCCTCATCCAGCCCTCCTAGAGGCCTTGGGCGAGGGCTGAGATGGGTGGGGCTCGCGCATTCTCCCTCCCTCTCTCATGGCGTTTCAGCCTGTGCTGAGGTTCTGCACGGGGCAGTGCTTTGCTGAGTTCCTTCCCAGACGTTTGTTGTCCACTTGGGAAGGAGCTGCGAGCTCTGCTTCAGGGATGAGAACCCCGAGACAGGATGTGGAGTCATCTGCCTGAGGTCATGACAGCAGAGACGCGAACCTGGGAACTGGGTGTGCAGAAGTGCCCCTTTTTAACACCTGCCACCTTTTTGTCAGCATCCCAGTATTAGCAAACTTCCCCGGGCCCTGGCTGCAGCATGGGCAGGGATTATGGTTGCAGAGCCAAAAACCCTGCAGCCAGACCTGTGCACACAGGAGCAAGGCCGGAGTGCGTGCTAGCAGTTAGCTGGGTGCTTGTCCTCAGGCGATAATGCTAGTGCTGTAAACAGGTATTTTCTAAGCTCCATTTTACAGGTGAGGCAGTTGAGGCCCATGAGGTGATGGGATTATCCAGAGTTACCCAGCAGGTTGTCCTTGGAGTTGGGGTTAGATCTCACTTTATAGTCATACTCTAGGTTTCAGTTCCTTTTCAAAGGTGATGGGACAGATAAATGATTTCATGGGATTCTTTGTAGTCAGAGGAAGTGGTTCTTAGCATTGCTGCCCATTGGAATTAGCTGGGGAACCTTTAAAAAAATCCAGGCTCTCCTTTAGACAAGGCTAGTAGCCTTTCTGAGGGTGAGCAGACCTGGGCATCAGGGTCTCAGATCCCCAGGGGATTCCTGTCTGCAGCCAGGGGATGCCACGGTGTTCTAGGGCTGTGGGGCCACGTCGCTGCACACCTGAACACTCGGAAACTGGTTTTACTTTACTAAAATGTCTGAGGTGGGGTTGAGGTATCGAAAAACTTAAACCCTTAGTTGTTCACAGAGCCCAACCTGGGTGTGTATGTATTCACTGGCCCTGGGGATCTACTGGGGACATGGGCTCTTGAGGCAGACTTGTGGGTAGGGCTCTTGGGGCTGGACCCTTGGACTCCAGAAGCCGGGCAGGGAGGGGTGAGCCAGGAGGCAATGGCTGCTTCCTGGAGATGTCCGTGCCTGGCCTCAGTAAACCCACCTCCTTCCATCCCTGCCAGGCCATGGTGGCGTGTTACCCAGGCAATGGGCTGGGGTACGTGAGGCACGTTGACAATCCCCACGGCGATGGGCGCTGCATCACCTGTATCTATTACCTGAATCAGAATTGGGACGTTAAGGTAGGGTGTGTGGGTGGCGTACACCCACTCCGTCTCCACTCCTGCTCACACTGGAGCGTTCTGTGCCTCTGCTCGATCCGCAGGGGGGCGGTGCTGTGTGCAGGCTTCCTGGGATGTGGCTCCTCCTCCTCTAGCAGACTGTGGTGGGAACCCCCCCTTCCTTTCCGGGAATGGTGCTGTCTGCCTAGCCCCACCCGATCTTGTAATGAGCACGCTCCCCCTTTTCCTGTCTTTAGTAGCTTCCTGTCCATCTCCATAGTGAGGCAGACTCTGGGCTGTCATTCACTGTAAGAGCCTGCGTGGTGGGTGGGACGGCAGTGTGCGGAGGCTGTGCACCCGGGTGGGCTCCGGGCAGGACTGGCACCTCAACCTGTGGCCTGCCCCCAGGTGCATGGCGGTCTGCTGCAGATTTTCCCTGAGGGTCGCCCTGTGGTAGCCAACATCGAGCCGCTCTTTGACCGCTTGCTCATTTTCTGGTCTGACCGGCGAAACCCCCACGAGGTGAAGCCAGCCTATGCCACCAGGTATGAGTCACACTCTGTGGCAGTGCCCAGGTGTTCCTTGTGCCAACAGAGTCTTCTCAGACCCCCAGGGTGACTGGGACAGGTGAAGGGCTGGGGGGAGCCCTGGGTGGGAGCTGAACCCAGTGGCTCAGAAGGGCAGGTTGAGAGCCATCACATACGGGGCTGGAATCGCGGAAAACTGATCACCTGCATTGGTTCCCAGGTACGCCATCACTGTCTGGTATTTCGATGCCAAGGAACGGGCAGCAGCCAAAGACAAGTATCAGCTAGGTACCTGCTCCCCTCCCTCGTGCCCTTCCCGTTACGTGTGCGCCTCGTCGGTGTCTTACTGCCTCCCACTGCTCCGTTCTTCGCTCTCCCTGGATGGAGCCTGTGTGCTCCGTGGCTCCACATCCTTGCCCTCTGTCCCTTTCCTGACGATTCACTGTCTTGTTCCTTCTCACCCTCAGCGGCAGGACAGAAAGGCGTCCAGGTTCCTGTGTCACAGCCGCCCACACCCACCTAGGACCAGCCCCGAAGCTGCATGGACAGCTTGCCCTGACTTCTGGAGAGCCCTGGGTCCTGCTGCAGCCCACCAGCCTCGGTGCCTGCTCCTTCCCCGCCACTGCTGCTTCTGACTTGGCTCTGTCCGATGTCGTGGACCAAGGAGGAGAGGCCTCTGCTGCCCCATCATGGGGGCTGGGGTTGCGACCTGGGCAGAGGCCAGCATTGGGAGCTGCCGCTGTTGAAAGCTGGGGCCTGGTTGTGTCCCCATTAGGTGTGAGAGCTAGGATGAGACATTGCCACCTTGCACCAGGACGCGGGATTTGGGGTTGGAGTGAGTCATGGCCTCTTGCTGGCAGAGCTTTGGGGGGGGGTATCCCCTAGTCCCCTCCCCCCACTCCTCCAGCCTGGAATGTGAAGTGACTCCCCAATACCTTTGGCCATGGCACCTCGGACTGGGCTGCTGGGGCAGGGGAAGGTGCCTGGGGGTGCATGGGTGTGGAAGTCCTGTCAGCCAAGAAATAAAGTTTACCTCAGAGCTGCACACGTCTGCCTCGCCCTGGGTCAGGAGACCTCCGGATGCAGTTAGGGGCTTTTATTGAGTGTGTGTGGCGGGGGACAGGCCTCCGCGGGCCACCAGGCGGAGCTGGAATACTGGGGGCACGTTGCCCAGGCCAGTGCACTGCGGGGTGAGGTCGATATTGGCCGGGCTCCCCACAGGGAGCAGGTGGAACCTTTGCAGGATGGCGGTAAGGAAGAGGAAGATCTCCGAGCGCGCCAGGCCTGCGCCCAGGCACATCCGCTTTCCTGGGGGTGCAGGAGCACAGTGAGGCCCTCCCCCTCCTCCCTGCCATGCACTTGGGACAGGCCAGGCCGGTCCTCTCCCTCCAGGCGCATACCCAGGGCAAAGGGCATGAAGGCATCGTTGCTTTGGAACTCTCCCTTGTCATCCAGGAAGTTGGTGGGGTTGAAGCAGTCCGGGTCCTTGAATTGGGTGGGGTCTCTGTGCGATGACGCAAGCAGAGGAATCACGAACGTGCCCTGGCGGGGTGTGCACAATGGGGTTACTCGCAGAGTTGGCGATCTGGCGCCCCTCCTGGTGCTGGGACCCTCTTCAAAGGCTCTCTTCCTGCTCCTGGAGCAGGATTGTGCGTCAGTGCCCTGCGCGCCCATTCCCTGCCTAAGGCGACCCCGCAGATCCCGGGGCTCGTGGGAACCTTGGGCAGGAAGTGGCCGTGCAGGTGGGCGTCGCGGGTGAGGGCGCGAGGCAGCCCCAGCGGGAGCACGCTGATGAAGCGCTGGATCTCGTGCAGCACGGCGTTAGTGTAGGGAAGGCGCGCGCGGTCCTCCAGGCGCGGGGCGTGCGCCCGACCTACCACGGCGTCCAGCTCCGCCTGCACCTTGGCTGGGGCCAGCTGAGGTGGTGAGCCGCGCACGCCCCGGACCCACGCCTCCACCCTGTCTTCCCCCCAGTGCCTTAGCTGGCAGACCTGCCACCTCTGGATACTTGACGAGAATGAGAAGCCCATAGCGCAGGGTGGTGCTGGTGGTCTCGGTGCCGCCGAAGAAAAGGTTATGTGTCGTCATCACCAGCGTCTCTCTCTGAAAATGGCTCTCCGGATCCTGCTGTTCCTGCGGGCAGAAGAAACTGGCGCTGCCTTGGGCCAGACACCTGCTGGTGGGCGGCATGAATAGGGTTTAGGGTAGCAGGGACCTGAACCTTATCCATCTGGGCGAGAAAGCAATCGATAAAATCGCGGGCGACTTCGGGCTGCCGCGTCTGCCGGTGCCGCTGGATTTGCTCGGAGATGAAGACCCGCAGCTCCGTGAAGTTTCCGAAGATTCGGTGGTGCGGGCCTGGGATCCAGTCCAGCAGGGAGGGGAAGATATTGTATATCTGGGCAGATGCGGATCCCAATATGACCTTGGAGAATGGACCTTGACTTTGATTTTGCAGGTTCTAGAGCTCATCAAAGAATCTAGGCCCCATTCCGGTGGGTACTGGCGGGAGAGCTTGGGGCCAGCCCCCTCACCTCGCCCCATCGGGAACTCATGATGCGAAAGTTGTCATGGAAGAGGTCCAGGAGCCGCCGGAACTCCGGGTCCGTGTAGCCATAGCGGTGCCCGAAGACCACGGAACAGATAACGTTGGCTACAGCGTTGTCCAGTAGCTGCCGGGGGTTGAGCGGGGCCCCTGGAAGGTGGGAACAGGGCGGGGCGGGGGGTCGGAACCCAGCCTCCGTGTGCTTTCCAGCTTTGTTCCACCCTAGGGCCCGCCCACCCCAGGCCCTTTGTTTTGTTTTCCCTGCTGCACCTGCGGTGGCTTGAAATTCATCAAGCAGACAAACTGCTTCCTCCAGGACGCGCTCCTCGATGGTCCGCGTCCCCACCCCGAACTCCTTCAGGGCCCCGAGGGTAAAATTGCGCAGGGTCCGCCAGCGCTGCCCATTGGAGAACAGGATACCTGCGGGGCGGGGCGGCAGGAGGGGGCGGGCCTGCGTTGGCCACGCCCCTGGGCCCCACCTCCCGGAGCCGGCTCTGGGATCCTTTGCTCTGCTCCCTCGCCCGGCTTGGTTGGCGGCTTTCTCCGCCTTGACCACGCCTTTGCTACTTTGATCCCTGCCTGGTGCGGGCTCTCTCTTAGGCTCTTACTGGCTGCACGAGGAAGCTGGGTTCCGTCCTAGGCTGATCGCCACCCGCGCTCTCTTAGGCCCCTCCGCGTCTGCCTGACTCCACCCTTTATGGGCCCGCCCTTCCACCTTGCACCGCAGTGGCCTCACCGTTTCTGCGAGTGAAGCGTTCAAAGACGGCCATGGCCCCGCGGCCGGAGAAGGTGTCCGCCTGCAGCACCAGCGCGTCCCGCAGTGCCGCGTAGCTGCACAGCACTACTGCAGGGCGCGGGCCCAGCCACACTGTGAACACCGGGCCCCAGCGGCCGGAGAGCTACAGGGAACCAGGGCTCAGCGGCTCCTGATCCCAGCTCCCCGACCCCTCTTCTTCTGAACCTTGAAGTCAGGCCCCCAACACCCTGCACCCGCAGAACCGGGCCCTCAGCCTTTGCCCCCCCACCTCGCTTTCTTTCTCCACCTGAATTAACCACCCCGGGCTCCTTGTCCATCACAGCCCAGGTGTTCAGGCCCACCAGCTGCACCCCCCACCCCAGTCTCCAGGAAGAACGGGGTCGGAGCCCTCAACTTAGTTCAGGGCACCAGCAGTCCTAGCTCCTGGCCCCACTTCCAGCACCCCAGGAATCTGTCCGGGCTACCTCCATGAGTGCACGGTCCAGGCGCCCAGACTCCAGCTGCAGCAAGTTTCCCAGCAGTGGGAGAGGTGTGGGCCCCGGAGGTAGGGGCCCCGGCGTCCGAGCGCGGCGCGTACCGCAGCCCCACCATGCCAGCGCCAGCACCAGCGCCAGGAGCAGCAGTGCTGTGACACAGGTGAGCATGCTGCCTGTGACCCTGTGTGCATCCCTTCATGCCTATTTGATTTCCACGGGGTCTTGGGCGGAGCAGGGGCGGAGAGCCCACGCGGGAGTGGTGGGTTCCCAGCTCCACCCCACCCCTCAAGCCATGCTGCTCTTAAGGCCTGGCTCCCCCTGGCTTGCCCATGCCTGCCTCAGCTTGCCCGTGTGTGCCTGGCAATTGGAGCACATGCATACGGCTGGCTGGTAGGGGTGCCCTCTTGAGCCCTAGCCCATCTGGCTGGCCCGTGGGCCTGTACGCGCAGTAGGCTGCCCACCTCTGCCTCCTGACGCCTCGGCACCCTCTAGAACCCCCCCACTCCGCCCCAGGCCCGGGACTCCCGGGGCCTCACACCTGAGCCCGTGCCGCTTGTTGCCCTGGGAACCCTGTGTGCTGCACCTGCCCTGCAGGGCCTGCGCAAACCCACCAGCCTCTTGGTGCCATCAGCCTGGGACTTCGTTTCTGGCCTTAGGACTGCTGGATGCCTTCCCCTAGGTTGGCCCCTGTGCCTTCAGACCCGGCCTTGACTCCTGCCATCTCTGCTCCCAGTTGAGCCCCGGATGTCCCACGTCCATGCCTCTGCACCCCTGGTCTCAAAGCCCCACAGTGGGCACCCCTAGCCGAGGGCAGGCAGGCTCAGGCCTCGGGTAGCCCAGACCCTAGAGGCCCAGGCCGGACCCGGGGTGGAGGTGGGGCTGAGCGGGATGTAGATTGTTATGGAATGCAGCCCGCCCTCCCTGCCTTGCCAGCGCCAGTGTTCCTCCAGGTGCCTGGCTCTGGGCCCAGCCTGGGGAGAAGTGGGGGCCACGCGGGGCCTGAGGAGGAGCTTGGTCAGGCAGCGTCTGCGTCTCCTCTCTCGGCGCTTCCCTCCTCTGATCCTGCTCCTCCGCCCCCGCACTGCGTCCCAGCTGCTGCTCTCCGGACTCCACTTCGCTGTCTTTGCCTCTGTTCATGTCTCTTTTTTTCAAGCACTGACTTATTTGTTAATGAATTTTCATTTTATTTGAAAGGCAGCAAGACAGAGAAAGACAGACATAGAAGACAGAGGTCCTTCCATCTGCTGGTTCACTCCCCGAATGGCTGCAATGACCAGGGTTGGGCCAATCCAAAGCCAGGAGCCAGGAGCTTCTTCCAGGTCTCCCACATGGGTGCAGAGGCCCAAGGACTTGGCCCGTCTTCTGCTGCTTTCCCAGGCCATAGCAGAGAGCTAGATTGGAAGTGGAGCAGCTGGGACTTGAACTGGTGCCCATAGGGGATGCCGGCACTGCAGGCGGCGGCTTTACCCACTACACCACAGCGCCGGCCCCTCCAAGTGGCATCTTAATGGCTCCGCCAAATGCCCACCCCTCTGTTTTCTGTCTCTCTCTAGTTCTCTCTGCCTCTTTCTGGCGGCAGGTCTTCCTTACCTTTCTGTGTCCAGGATCCTGGTGACTGGCAGGGCCGGGGCTCAGGGCCCGAGGTCAGAGGAGCTGACTCGGGGCGGCAGGGGTGCAGCGGGGTGCCCTTCTGGAATGCCAGCTCTTTAAGAGCAGATTTTGTCTTGTTTACATCTATTTCCAGCGCCTAGGATAGTGCGTGGCACACAGCAGGTGCACAAGGACGTGTCTGTGGAGTGACCGCACAGTTCTCCCTCAGATTTCTGTCTCTGACTCTGATTTGGTTACTCTCAGTCCCTCTACCTCCCTGTTTCTTTCTCTCTCGTCTCTCTTCATCTCTCTTCCTCTCTTCATTTCTTATTTTCTGAAAAATTTGCGAGGCAGAGAATTTGAGTGAGCGAGAGGGAGAACACTCTCATCTGCTGGTTCATTCCCCAGTGGCTCAGTGGCGGGGCCGCTAAGCTGGGAGCTGGGGCCTTAATCTTGGGGGGGGGCCAAGACCCCCCCAGGGCTGGCAGGAAGCTGGACTCAGGAGCCAGAGACAGGGAGGAACCCTGGGAGCCCGGCTGTGGAGGGCGGGGCCTTAGCCACCAGGTCGGATTCCTGGCTCCCAGGGAAGCGCCTGTCCTTGCCTTGCATCTGTATCTCAGCGCCTCTTCCTCCTCCTCTCGCGGTCTTTGTTCTTCATGTCCCTCCGCTGTCCTCTTTGTCTCCTTCTCAATGCCTCCGTCTTTGCCTCCCGCTCTCTCCTTCCCCTCTGCATCCCTGGCTGGGCCCTGGGGCAGACTGGGCCTGGACGGCCTGTAAGCCCAGCCAGGGGGTGGTCCTGGGAGGGCCCCGTCAGCTGGGCTGCACGAGGGAGGCGCAGCCTGGATGGGCATGGGCGCCTGCCCTGCTGGCAGGCTATCAGGATGCTGGGGGCAGTCGCAGGCTGGGAGACCCCATGCCAGGGTCTGCTGTCCCCACCCCAAAGGCAGGGGCTACAGCACAAAGGAATAGTGCACTGACTGAGAGGGTGGGGGTGGGGTTGGCATCTCCCCCCCACCCCGCTGCTTGCCCTTTTTCTGGTGGTTTCTATCCCCCCCCCCCCCGCATCCCACTTCTCAACCCAGCAGCTCTTGCTTTTCCTGTCTTTGGGCTCCTGGGGTCTCTGACTTGTGTGACTGAAAGCCGGTGGTGCCCAGCTCAGAGCCGGGAGCCAGATCCCAGCTCTGCCTCTTTGTGTGTCACCTCGCCTCCCTGAGCCTCAGTCTGCTCATCTGTGAAGTGGGCTTATACAGGCTCAACATCTCTAATTCAGAATTCGAGATGTTCCAAAATTGGAACTTTCTGAGGATGGGCGTGATGCCACGGTGGAAAATCCCGCACCCTAACCTCACAGGATGGATTGCAGTCAGAAAGCAGGTGCACTAACCATATTGTGTAATGTTCCCTTCAGGCTGTGCACAAGGTGTGCATGAAACAAACTAATTTCATGTTTAGACTTGGCTTCAGCTCCCAAGATGCCTCATTATATGTATGCAAATAGTCCAGAATCTGGACAAACCTGGGATCCACAATACTTCCAGGAGCAGGCGTTTTGGCTCCGGATAAAGGATGCTGGATGGGGCATGTAGAGCAGTGAGCAGGAGGTGCCGGGGTCAGTATCTGGTGTCTCCCTGCTCGCGCCCCTGCCCAGCGCCCTGCACCTCCCATCTCTCCTGTCTCTCTCTCGGCGCTCCCCTCTCCCCGAACTTAGGTTTTCAAAAAATATTTATTTATTTGAAAGAGTTAGAGGGAGAGAGAGATCTCCCATAAGCTGGTTCATTCTCTAAAAGGCCACAGTGGCCAGGGCTGGTCTAGGGGGAAGCCAGGAGCCCAGAACTCCACCCAGGTCCTCACGTGGGTGCAGGGGCCCAGGCACTGGGGCCTCAGCTGCTTTCCCAGGCCGCCAGCAGGGAGCTGGGTCGGACCGGAGTGGAGTGGCTGACGCGCGAACCGGCGCTCACACGGAATGCCGGCCCCTCCCCTCCGGCTCATTCAGCCAAGACAGATTTGAATCTTATTATAAAGATACTTTACTAGGAAACGATACAAAAGGCCCCTAAAAGGCCGCATCAGGGCAGGGGCCGCGTTCTGTGGGTACAAGAAGACGTGTCAGACCAGGCAGAGGTGGGAGGAAGGGGGCCATGCAGGTGACAGGTGCAGGCGAGACATCACAGCGCGACCGAGCCGCTCGGGGGCAGGAGAGGCGGCGGCCAAGCTCAGCGCGCGCGCGCACACAGCTGGAACGGCCGCGGCACGTGCCCGAGACCCGAGCTGAGCGGGGTCAGGTCGATGTCCTCGGGGGCCACCAGCGGCTGCAGCGAGAAACTCTGCAGGATGGCGGTGAGGAAGAGGAAGAGTTCCATGCGCGCCAGCGACTCGCCCAGGCACAGCCGGCGCCCTGCGGTGGGGAGGGAGGAGACGGAGGGTGGGGTGGGGGCGAGCCTCCTGGTTCCCAGAGGAGGACGCACAGACCGCCCACCTAGAGGTCCACCACCCGCCGCCCGGGTTTGAATCCTGGCTCTGTCACGAGCAGGTCTGTGACCTTGGGCAGGGCACAGTGCCCAGATGTTTAAAACGGAGAGGCCAGCCGTGCCTCCTGCAGTTGCTGGGTATGCCATCCAGGTACGCCCTTCAGGCGCTCTCGCTTCGTGCAAAGCGCCACAGCTGCTATCATTCATTCCCCAGCCACCCCAAGAGATGATCTGCGCTTTGTAGGTGCGAGAATGGAGGTGCCGAGACGTGGTGAGGGGCACACAGCTGGGGTGCGGGGTGCGACCTCTCTCCCCCAAGCCTGCCACAGAGCCCAGCCCTTAGCAGCTGCCCCTCACAGCTCCAGCTCTTCCCAGAGGTGGCACGTGGCACGCAGTGAGTTCTCTAGTATTCCGTTGCTCCTTCCTCCACCTGCTACTTGGTAACCAGGGAAGAGAGCTCCCAGCAGGGTGCAGACAAAAGGCGGGGAAGCTGGATCCGCTTCCACGGCGCCACCTGGTGGAGGCCGGCAGTGGCCTCTCCCAAACACAAAAGGCAGGGAAGCCGGATCCGCTTCCACAGCGCCACCTGGTGGAGGCCGGCAGTGGCCTCTCCCAAACACAAAAGGCAGGTCAGCCGGATCCGCGTCCACAGCGCCACCTGGTGGAGGCCGGCAGTGGCCTCTCCCAAACACAAAAGGCGGGGAAGCCAGATCCGCGTCCACAGCGCCACCTGGTGGAGAGGCCAACAGTGGCCTCTCCCAAACACAAAAGGCGGGGAAGCCGAATCCGCGTCCACAGCGCCACCTGGTGGAGAGGCCAGCAGTGGCCTCTCCCAAACACAAAAGGCAGGGCAGCCAGATCCGCTTCCACAGCGCCACCTGGTGGAGAGGCCACCAGTGGCATCTCCCAAACACAAAAGGCAGGGAAGCCGGATCTGATTTCACAGCGCCACCTGGCGGAGAATCCGGCAGTGGCCGCTCCCAGGGCACAGGCTGCCCTGGTCAGTCGGTGTCGGGGTCCCAGCAGAAGGGCTGGGGGGCAATCGCTGCTTCTGCACACCCACACACAGGGGTGAGAGTGGAGAGGAGAGGCGGGCTCTGGGAGCCGGGACGGCGCTCTCACCGGCTGAGAAGGGCATGAAGGCGGGGCTCTTCTTGAAGGCCTCGTTGTCATCCAGGAAGTGCCCGGGGTTGAACTCCTGGGGCGCGGGGAACTGGCTGGGGTCGTGGTGGACCGTGTTCAGGAGGGTGATGACGTCGGTGCCCTGTGCGGTTGGAGGCGGGGTGAGCGGTGGAGGAGGGGCTGGGGGTCCCCAGCCAGGGCTTCCTCTCTGCGGGGCTCAGGGTCTTGGGACTTGATCCAGGGTTGGGGAGGGGTCTGGGGTTGCGGGCAGCGTCCGGCCCACGCTGGTTCTCCCGAAGCTAGGGCTGGGCGCCCCTCGCACCTTGGGTATCAGGAAGCCGTGGAAGTCCGTGTCGCGCGTGACGCGGTGCGGCAGGTTCATGGGGATGATGTCTGCGAAGCGCTGCACCTCGTGGATCACGGCGTCTGTGTAGGGCATGGCCGCGCGGTCCTCCAGCGACGGCAGCCGCGCGCGCCCCACCACGCGGTCTATCTCCTCCTGGACGCGGGCTGCGGGCGGGAGCAGGCGCGGTGAGGCCGCGGGCAGCGCCGCGTGCGGGCTCAGAGTCCCCAGGGCCCGCGAGGCAGGCCCCGGGTGCAGGCCGCGCTGTCTGCGGCCCCGCTCGTGGGCCCGTGCGCGTTCTTCCGAGGGGCCCAGAGCGCCCCTCACCTTGCACTTTAGGGAACTTCATGAGCGCGAGGAAAGCGTGGCGCAGCGTGGTGCCCACGGTCTCGGTGCCGCCGAAGAGCAGGTTGTGTGTGGTCATCAGCAGTGTGTCCATGTGGAAGTGGCTCAGCGGGTCCTGCTGCTCCTGCCGGGCGCGCGGGATGGGGACATGCGTGAGCCGGGGCCTGGGGCTGCCTTTTCTGGGCGGGGCTGTGACGCCCGGTCCCCGGCCCCCCGCCCAATTCGGAGTCCCCTGCCGGGGTCTGCGTGCAGGCCGGACCAGGGTGGGGCTTCCAGCTAGGGCTTTGCCTGGGCCATCCTGGTGAGGAAGCAATCGATGAAGTCCCGCGGAGAGTCGGGGTCCAGGGAGGCCTGGTGGTCGCGGACGCTGCGGGCGATGAGGGCTTTCATGCAGCCGAAGTTGCGGAAGAGGCGTCGGTGCGGCCCGGGCACCCAGTCCAGCAGGCTGGGGAAGATGTTGTACCACTGTGGACGGGGCAGGCGCGTGGGGCCGAGGCGCTGGGAGCAGCGGGCGGGGTGTGTGTGTGGGGCGGCCGGGGAGGCGGGGCTGGGGTGGGAGGGGCGGGCCTGCAGGGAGGGGCGGGGCCAAGAAGCGGCCAATCCACGCGCTAGACCCTGGCTCCTGCCCCCCCCCGGCTCGGGGGCGGGGCCTGCAGGGAGGGGCGGGGCCAGGAGCAGCCAATCCCCAGGCTGGACCCGGACTCCTGCCCTGACTCGGGGGCGGGGCCTGCAGGGAGGGGCGGGGCCAGGAGCAGCCAATCCCCAGGCTGGACCCGGACTCCTGCCCGGCTCGGGGGCGGGGCCTGCAGGGAGGGGCGGGGCCAGGAGCGGCTGATCCCCGCGCTGGACCCGGGCCCCTGACCTCGCCCCAGGGGCTGCTCATGATCTGAAAGTTGTCGTTGATGAGGCTGATGATGGTGTGCAGGCGCTCGTCGTCGTAGTCGAAGCGGCTGCCGAAGATCACGGAGCAGATGATGTTGGACACCGAGCGACTCAGCACAAACGTGGGGTCGAAGGGCTCGCCTGTGGGCGAGGGGTGCAGTGGGTCAGAGGGTGCAGCTCGGGGGACGTCCGGGCAGCGACAGAACCTGTGGCATCACGGGGCCACCGCACGCCCACTGGCCGTGACCACAGCACGCTGACACCGTATCAGCCCAGGGCAACAGCAGGCGGCATGGGCCGCAAGACTGCGTCTAGCGCGTTGCATGATCATGTCCAGCCTCACCCAGACGGAAACCCGCAGCGACACGGCCCCTAACACCCGGTGAGGCAGCCGCCCAGGAGACCTCGGCCGACAGTGTCCAGACCGCACAGGAGGCGCAGTAGCGCAGCCTGGGCTGAGATGGTCGTAGTTTGAATCCTGGCTTGACCTCTTAGCCTGGCCCAGCTGACCTCCGGTCTGGGAGCCTCAGTTTCCTCATCTGTAAAGTGGGCTCGATGGCTGCCTCTCCTACGGGGCTGTCCATAGCAGTCAGAGAATGCACGGTGGGGAAGGGCTCAGCCAACCTGTGCTGAGGCTGGCTCCCGCCGTGGCGCCCCTCCTGCGCCGCCAGCGAGCCCAAGTCCACATCCTGGGACCTCATGTGGCGAAAGGACCCTTGAGGACGCGATTAAGTGAGGGACCCCGACGGGGAGATCACTCAGTGGGCCCAGCCTAGGAGCACCCGGGTCCTTATGGGAGGGGGGTGCGTGGGTCTGAGTACAAAGACACCGAGCTGATGGGAGAAGAGCCAGCGAAGCAGACTGGGGGAGGCTGTTCCTGGCTGGGAAGATGGAGGAAGTGGCGTGAGCTGAGGAACACAGGTGGCCTCTGGGCTAGAGAGGCCGGGGCAGGGTCTCACCCACAGCTCTCATGTTTGAGCTGTAGGAACATGACGTCTGAGGCCACCGTGTTTGTGACAGTGTATCACCTCGGCCGTGAGAAGCCAGCACGGGCAGCTGGGACGGTCTCACTGACATCACATCGCTCCAGCGGCTTGCCTGGCACAGTGTGTTTGTGCCCAAAGCCAGTGAGATTTGGAGGTAACACGGGGCTCACACCATGACCTGCTTCCCAGGAGGTGAGAGCGTTCCGGGGAGGTGACACACGACGCTCTAAGACAGGCACGGGCGTGTCCAAGGCATCGTGTCCCTGCTGGTCGTTTTCAGTTTTTTTCAGAGCTCAGCAGCTTTGACCTGGGTTCAAATCCCAGCTCTGCCACACCCTGGGCACCCCGCTTTCCCTCCCTGGGCGTTGGCTTGCTCACCTGTGGCCACACCCACTCGCAAGGGTTGCGGGAGTGGGAAGAGTAACCACAGTTTAGCCAGTGCCCGTGAGCACTCAACAAATGGCAGCAGTGCCCTGCACGAGGCCTGGGGTGGCAGACGTGGGTTTGAATCCTGGTTCCTCCAGCTTACCAGCTCTGTTACGTCAAGCCGGTTGCCTAAGCTCTCTGTGCCTCTAATTCTCATCTGCGCGACGGATTGGTGTCAGCCTGCAAGGACTTCCGCACGGCCGCGTGCTCAGCACAGGGCCCTGGGGATGCCGCTGTCCTCCTCGTCCTCCACCAGGACAGAGGCTGGGCTGGGAGAGCGGGCACAGCCGCCAGCGCCTACCCCGTCCCACGAGCCCAGCCTTGGAGGAGGAGCCGCGCCCAGCGCCCCTCGGAGCCGCGCCTGACCTGGCCCTGACCTTCCGTTTTGCGCAGCTCCGCCAGCAGGAAGCCGCCTTCCTCCAGGATGCGCTCCTCGATGCTCCTCTTCCCCATGCCGAAGTTGCGCAGGATCTGCACGGAAAACCTCCGCAGCGCCCTCCAGCGGTCCCCGTTGGAGAAGGCGATGCCTGCGGACAGCGGAGGAGCTGGCTCGACCCTCTGCTCACCCCCAGCCCGCGGCCTCTGCGTCCCTGGGCTTCCCTCACCGCGGTCCCCGTCGCCCCTCCTGTGTCCCCTCCCCCAAGACCGGCACGGCCGGGCCTGTCCCGAGTGTCCTCAGCATTCGGCGGGGCTTGTCACACAGGAGGTGCCCCTCCTGGGATGGCTGATTGATGGCGGAGGGCATAAATGCAGGTAATCAAGAGGAGCAAGCGCAGGACACTGGGGACTCCGCCAGACCCTGCTCTGTCCTCTCCGGGACACTCTCTACCCCTTGTCTTCTCTGGACTTGTCGTTTCCATCTCCCAGGTCTCAGCTCAGAGGTCTCCCCTGGGTGGGTGGGTGGGGCTGCCCTGGCTCCGCCCTCCCAGCTTCTCCCATCCCCGCCATGACCACGCAGGGCTGTCACAGTCTGGGAATGGCCTATGCTTCCTGCTGGACATCAACAGGATAGGATCCTGGATGTGCTGCTTTTTCTCTTTTTAATTTAACTTCCAGTTACTTGAAGGGAGGAGAGAGAGCGACAGCTCCCATCTTTTGGTTTACTCCCCAAATGCATCCGTAAGAGCTGGGGCCAGCCCAAAGCCAGGAGCCTGCCGTGCAACTCGAGGGTGGTGGGGACTAAACCATCTCCCGCTGCCTCTCAGGGTGTGCGTTAGCAGGAAGCCGGGACCGGAAGCAGAGCCAGGACTTGGACCCAGCCACTCCCATACGAAATGCGCACAGATGCTTGCCCCAAGGATGCGTTTGTGGTTCTTCGGTCCCTCGCAGACCATGAGATGCCAGAGAAGGGAAAAACAGACTGTGGGGTATTGGCTTGCCTGGCTTTGCAGGCATCGACTCAGCGACGCCTCGTGGTGGCAGACGGGGCGTCAGAGCGGGCACATGGGCAGAAAGCAGTAATGAATGGTGTGTGTGTGCAGATGCTTCTGTGCAAAAGTAGCAAGGGGATTTTTCCCAAGAGCCCTGGTGCCACCTCTTTGCATCCTATGTACCAGGATGGACAGGGTCATGAGCGCACGGGGGGCAGGGGCCATGAAAGGTGGCAGGTGTACAGTGGGAGGTGTTTCACTGATTCCAAATCCAGGGTAGCCGGGACCTGCCTAATGAGGGCCAGGGGAGCCCTGGGCGCTCCTTGAGGGGAGAATGATGAAGGGTGTGGATCTTCCAAACCCATTTTTTTTTTTTTTTTGACAGGCAGAGTGGACAGTGAGAGAGAGAGACAGAGAGAAAGGTCTTCCTTTTTGCCGTTGGTTCACCCTCCAATGGCCGTCGCAGCCAGTGCGCTGTGGCCGGTGCACCGCGCTGATCTGAAGCCAGGAGCCAGGTGCTTTTCCTGGTCTCCCATGTGGGTGCAGGGCCCAAGCACTTAGGCCATCCTCCACTGCACTCCCGGCCAGAGAGCTGGCCTGGAAGAGGGGCAACCGGGACAGAATCCGGCGTCCTGACCGGGACTAGAACCCGGTGTGCCGGTGCCACAAGGAGGAGGATTAGCCTAGTGAGCCGCGGCGCTGGCCCCCAGACCCATTTTCAATCAGAGCATACCCCCTCACCCCGTCCCCCACCACCCCCGCCATCTTCTTTCTTTCCTGTTATTTGTTGGGCCTGGCCACTTGACTTCCTTGCATAGAGATCTGTATTTAAAACAAGCTTGGGTCGGCGCTGTAGCTCACTAGGCTAATCCTCCGCCTGCAGCGCCGGCACCCCGGGTTCTAGTCCCAGTCGGGGTGCCAGAGTCTGTCCTGGCTGCTCTTCTTCCAGGCCAGCTCTCTGCTGTGGCCAGGGAGTGCAGTGGAGGATGGCCCAAGTGCTTGGGCCTGCACTCACATGGGAGACCAGGAGGAAGCACCTGGCTCCTGGCTTCGGATCGGCGCTGTGCGCTGGCCATGACAGCCATTTGGGGGGTGAACCAACAGAAGGAAGACCTTTCTCTCTGTCTCTCTCTCACTGTCTAACTCTGCCTGTCAAAAACAAAAAACACAACAAAACCAAAAACAAGCTTGAAAGCGACAAGACCAGGTGTTTTCCAAGCCAAGGGGACAGGATCTCGAGATGGTGTAGGTGAGTGGTGGGAGTGGCTGGGGATGCCAGTGGGGCCAGAGAGGCGATGTGCCTTTTGGGTGAGTTGGGTTTGAGGCTGGAGATGGGGACAGAGTAGGGTGGCAGGAGAAGGGTTGAGTGAGAGCTTGGGGTCGGGTAGGTGTGTGATGCAGTTGGTTTTGGTGGCAGCGAGGTCAATGCTGCAGATGTGGCCTGGGGACTGGCACCTTCCGTAGACGATAGGGGGGGCAATGCGAGGCTGGGGCTGGGGAGGGGAAGGACAGCAGAGTTCAGTTTTCCACTGCAGGGATCAGGATGGGGGTTGGTAATGGGGTTGATCCGGGACTGCAGGTTGGGGGAGGTGGCATCGTAGGTGGGGGTGGAGAAGGGGCTAAGGGGGGGCCTGGCAGGGTTGGTGGGGATTGAGATTGGGTTGAGGGGGACAATGAGGACTGAGGCCAGATAACTTGGTTGGGACTTTGATGATATGGCGGGGATGGAACAAGAGACCGGATGAGAATGGGGTTGGAGCTGGACAGAGATAGGGGTTGGGATGCAGTTCCGGACGGTGGAGGGAGCAGGTGCTTACTGCTGGGGATGCCCGCCTACCATACCACAGTGCCCGCCTTCACGCCCCAGCTCTGCTTCCAATCCTGTCTGCCTGCTGCTGCACACCTTAGGGGGGCGCAGGTGATCCCTCAAGTACTAGGATCCCTGCCACCCATGGGGGAGGCCTGGATGGAGTTTTGCCTCCTGGCTTTGGCATAGCCCAGCCTTGGCTGTTGCAAATATCTGGGGATTGAGCCAGCAGGTGGACGAGTTCTGTCTCTGTCTCTGTCTCTCCCTCTCTCTCCCTGTGTCTCTTTCAAATAAAAAAAAAATTAAAACATAAGGAAAGGTGGTGGTGGGGTTTTGGGGTGGAAGGTGGGACACAGCTGCCTGGCTCCTCCCATTTGGTGTCAACTTCAGAGGCCTGAGTGTTGTCAAGAGAGGGAGGACGGTCTCCCATCCTCAGCCCTCCTCCAGTGTGGGGAGGTTGGGGGTGGGGGTGGGGACGGGGAGCGGGCTCACCGTTGCCCTTGGTGAAGTTGAAGAAGACAGGGTAGCTGCCGCGGCCGCTGAACTCGTCCCCCTGGTCCACGAGGGCCTCCTTCACAGTTTGGTACCCGCTGAGCACCACCACGGGCCTGGGCCCCAGGTGCACCGTGTAGACCGAGCCGTATTCCTTACTCAGCTGAGGGATGGACAGAGGCCACAGGTGGGCGTGGGCTGTGGGAACCCTCTCCCTCCCCACTGCCCCGTCTCCCGAGCCCAGGCCCCTGCACCTTGGTGAGAGAGGTCAGCATGTCCTGGGAGCGAAGCTGCAGCAGGTTCCCCAGCAATGGGAGGGGCCTGGGTCCCGGGGGCAGCCGGCCCTTGCCCCATGAGCCGAGGGTCAGGAGCAGGTAGACGAGAGCCAGGAGCAGCAGCAGGATGGCCGTGTTTGTGCTGTCCATGGTGACGCAGCTGCAGACACCGGGAGAGCAGAGCTGGGTCCCTCCGCCCCTCACCTCCTTCTAGACCTTGCTTTTCCCGGGCCCCAGAAATGGGCGCAGGTGGAAGAAGAAACAGGGTAGAGAAACAGAGAGAGTCCAGGGGATGAGAGAGGGAGGAGGGCGAGAAGGGCACAGAGATGGAATCAGAGAGGCAGAGAGGCTCTCAACAAACTTAATTTTATCCCAAAGCCACTTTTTCAGTTCCATTTGCACAGACCTTTTGAAGTGCCCTCTTACAGACAGAGATGGGGAGAAAGAGAGGGTGGGAGCGAGCGAGCGAGCAAGAGGCTGAGGTGGACAGGGATGGTAGAAGCAGAGGAAATGAAAGAAGAAGCACGTGTTCAGAACGCAGGGTCCCATTCCAGAGGGCGTTGCACCTGCTGGGCGAGGCACCTGTGCAGGCACCTGGGCCCAGCCAACGCGAGACCCCAAGAGCCATCAGAGGAGCCGGAAGAAGAGATGCCCATTCAGTCTTAAGACAGAGATGGAGCCAGAGGCCCCCCTCTCAGGGGAGCCCCCCTGCTCCTCTGTGTCCCCATCCCGGACCCTTTACCTGCCTCGCCGTGGGGGCAGCTAGGTGTGCCCCAGAGCTGTGGGCTGTGCCCGGCCACTGTGATGTGCTTGCGGGCAACAGCACCCGCTCTTAAATCCTGCCTCCACACCCCGCCTTTACTCCGCCCCTCCCCTCCTTCAGGCGATCTTTAACCCCCTCCCATCTTCACAGCTGCCTGCAAAGGCCCCCTGGGTGGGGGCTGCACCTGGGGAACCTGCTGTCCCCCTCCTCTTGGGGGAAGCTGGGCTCTGCGGGCGGAGCTCAGTCCTGGTCCCTGTCCAGCAGTCGTGGCTGGCCCTGGGGATGGGGCAGAGGTGTTTTCTGGGGGTCTGGTTGCGGGGGCGGGGGCGAGGCAGAGCGATGAGCCAGAGATGAGCCTTGGGCACTGGGTCCTGCTGCTCTGTGTTCAAGTCCCCGGCTGACGCTGAGCGGCTTCGCGACCCAGGCGGGCCCCGTTTCTCTCCGGGCTGCCCAGGCTGCGTCTTACCCGGCTCCTGCCTCTGTGGTGTCTGTGGCTGTCTGTCCTGCACGCCGATGCTCTCGGCCTCCGTGTCTCAGGGCCTCTGTCTCTGCTTCCCTCGCGTCCTCCAGGTCCTGCTTGCTCACGCCTCCTGCTCTCGCCTTCTCCCTCTCGCTCTCTGGGGCTCTGTCCTTGCTGTCTCTCGCGTCCCCTGAGTCAGATCCAGCAGGCAGGGCTGAGCCAGGCTGAGGTGAAGGATGACTTGGGAGGGGGTCAGGGTAGCTGCCAACCACGGGGACGGAGGACTAGCGGACCCCAGATAGGAATGATGCCTACTCCCCCCCCTCCAAGCCCTCCTTCCTCAGAAGCTGAGGACCCAACCCCTGTCCTGGGCAGGGTGGCAGAGGGAGGTGCTGAGCCCAGGGTCTGGGTGGGGGTGGCGATGTCCCCAGGGTCAGAGGTGTGAGCTGTGTTTGCTGTTCCCACGGTGGGGGGGGGGGGAGTAGGAAGTGCTGGAGGTCTTGGGGAACTTGACACCCCCGGCCCCAGGCCAGGAGGGCAGTGGGGTGGGGGTGGGGCCCAGGCTGTTGCCCAGGTCCCGAACAGGCCAAGTTAGGGCAGGCCCTGGGAGCGGGGGAGGGGCTTGCCCGTGGGAGTAGGCACCTCCAGTTTCCCTGGGCGTCCACTCTGTTTCTGGGGGCAGGTGAAGCCCTGGATCCACCCCAGCCCTGTGAGCAACTTTTCCCCGGCCCTGAACAGGATTGGACCAGGGCGGTGGCGGCGGCGGCGGGGTGGTGGTGGTGGTGGTCGTCCAACGCCATTTCTGGGACCAGCCAGCGGACTCCCTTCTTTTTGCTGAGTCATGGTTGGTGTGGGCATGTGTAGATGGAGTTTTCCACGTGCAAATGTTTTTCTAGGCAAAATATCCATATGATGAAACATACAAATCTTAAGTAAGCATTGACTTTTGAATGCATGCACCCATGTAGTCCAAATCCCCACCCCAAAAAGTTCTTACAATCCCTTCCCAGTCGACCGTGCTGCAGCACTCCTAGGCGAGCATTGTCCTGGGCTTTTCTTCCCACCATCGATCAATATTTCACAGAACCGAAATCCTACAGCATGGCTTGTCTTCTGCTCGTGGCAGGTGCATTCCATGCTTCGGAGACGCGGCCACGTGTTACACGAAGCAGCGGCTTGTTGCGTTTCGTGCTGAGTGTGGCGTTTCCTTGTGTCTGAGAACCATGCACCTTGCTTAGGTGGCCGCGGGATGGCTTCCAGCGTCGGCTTGTGGGTGTGGTGTACACACTCTTCTTTCTGTCGAGGTTTTCAGAAAGTTCACGGAGAATGAAACCCAAGATCACTTTTTCAAAAAGATGTATTTATTTATTTGAAAGGCAAAATGACAGAAAGGGAGAGAAAGAGGAGAGAGAGAGAATCTTCCATCTACTGGTTGATTTCCTGATCAGTCACAACAACCAGGGCTGGGCCAGGAACTCCATCCAGGTCTCCCACACGGGTGCAGGGGCCCAAGCACTGGGCCATCTTCCACTGCTTTCCCAGGCCTCAGCAGAGAGCTGGATCAGAAGTGGAGCAGCCGGGACTAGAACCGGCGCCATATGGGATGCCGGCGCTGCAGGCCGGTGCTTTAACCCGCTGTGTCACAGCGCCGGCCCCACTCTGGATGCTCCCGCGCACGTCTTTTTTTTTTTTTTTTTTTTTTTTTTTTGACAGGCAGAGTGGACAGTGAGAGAGAGAGACAGAGAGAAAGGTCTTCCTTTGCCGTTGGTTCACCCTCCAATGGCCGCCGCGGCCGGCGCGCTGCGGCCGGCGCACCGCGCTGATCCGATGGCAGGAGCCAGGAGCCAGGTGCTTTTCCTGGTCTCCCATGGGGTGCAGGGCCCAAGCACCTGGGCCATCCTCCACTGCACTCCCTGGCCACAGCAGAGGGCTGGCCTGGAAGAGGGGCAACCGGGACAGAATCCAGCGCCCCGACTGGGACTAGAACCCGGTGTGCCGGCGCCGCTAGGCGGAGGATTAGCCTAGTGAGCCGCGGCGCCGGCCCGCGCACGTCTTTTTGTGATGTGTCCACTCTGTTGTATTGGGCACAGCCGTGGAAAGATTGGGTGAGAGGATGGTGTGTGTCTCAGCCCGGCCGCTGCTGTGCCGCGTCCCCCAGTCACGCCTCCCCGTTTCTGTGTCCTGATGGAAAATCACAGAGCGGGACAGCTCTGTGACTCAGCCAGCTGCGTCTCCCACAGGTTTGAACCCTAGCCGGGGCCTTGACCTTTCCGAGGCACTGATAAGCTTCGGGCAACTACACTGAAAGAAACTTGCCCAGACAGTGAGCCACATTCCTAAAACCTTGTTCAGATAAACTCTAGACCCCGGCCTGGTCACTGGGGACGCGGCCACGGAGGACCTCTCTCTCTGGCTGTCCAGCACCAAGATTTTTTTTTATTATTTATTTATTTATTTTTAATTTTTTGACAGGCAGAGTGGACAGTGAGAGAGAGAGAGAGACAGAGAGAAAGGTCTTCCTTTGCCGTTGGTTCACCCTCCAATGGCCGCCACGGCCGGCGCACCGCGCTGATCCAATGGTAGGAGCCAGGTGCTTCTCCTGGTCTCCCATGGGGTGCAGGGCCCAAGCACTTGGGCCATCCTCCACTGCACTCCTGGGACATAGCAGAGAGCTGGCCTGGAAGAGGGGCAACCGGGACAGAATCTGGTGCCCCGACCGGGACTAGAACCCGGTGTGCTGGCGCCACAAGGCAGAGGATTAGCCTAGTGAGCCGCGGCGCCGGCCCAGCACCAAGATTTTAAAAGATTGATTTTGGAAGTCAAGAGTTACAGAGAGACAGAGACAAATCTTCTATCCACTGGTTCACTCCCCAGATGTGTGCAATGGCCAGGGCTGGGCCAGACCAAAGCCAGGAGCCAGGAGCTCCATCCGGGTCTCCCACGTGGGTGCAGGGGCTCAAGCACTTGGGCCGTCTTCTACTGCTTTCCCAGGTCACAGCAGTGGCTGGAGCAGAAGTGGAGCAGCCAGGACACAAACTGACATGCATAGGGATGCTATCTACAATGCCAGACCTGAGACTTTTTTTAAAAAATAAAAATAAAAGGATATGAACCTTTCATGGATTTCTGTTGTGTACTTACTAACACATTGTTTATCAAGGATTTTGATTTCTCATTGCATCAAAAAAATCCTCATACTTGAAAATAAGCCTTATATATAAGAGGCATATTTGATTCCTCAGTCTGCCTGTCTTTTGTGAAATAAATATGAACCCATAAGAAAAGGGTTTATGGGCAAACAGAATTATTATTTTTTTAAAACATATTACTTATTTATTTGAAAGGCAGTTATAGGGAGATCTTCCATCTGCTGGTTCACTCCCCAAATGGCTGCAATGGCTGGGACTGGGCCAGGCTGAAGCCGGTAGCCTGGAACTCCATCCAGGTCTCCCATGTAGGTGCAGGGGCCCAAGCACTTGGGCCATCTTCTTCTGCTTTCCCAGGAACATTAGACAGCTGGATCAGAAGTGGAGCAGCAGGGACTTGAACCAGTGCCTACATGTGATTGCAGGTGGCAGCTTAATATACTGTGCCACAACACTGGCCCTGACAAATGGAACTAAAAGATGAGTCTATTTTGGTGCAAAATTATTTGAAATCCATGCATAGTTTTTTCATCACCTGTATTTTCCATGCAATTTTAAAAATATTTATTTATTTATTTATTTGAAAGTCAGAGTTACACAGATGAGAAGGGGAGGCAGAGAGAGACAGAGAGGTCTTTCATTTGCTGGTTCACACTCCAATTGGCCACAACGGCCACAGCTGGGCTGACCCGAAGCCAGGAGCCAGGAACTTATTCCAGGCTTCCACGCGGGTGCAGGGGCCCAAGCACTTAGATCATATTCCACTGCTTTCCCAGGCCATAGCCGAGAGCTGGATCAGAAGTGGAGCAGCCGGGACTTGAACCGGTGCCCATATGGGATGCCGGCCCTGCAGGCAGCAGCTTTACCTGCTACGCCACAGCACTGGCTCCTCCATGCACTTTTTGAAGATCCCTTCCAAATGCATGGATTTCACAATCTTTTCTTTTAATATTTATTTATTTGAGAGGCAAAGAGAGTTACAGGCAGAGAGAGGGAGGGATGGAAAGTTCTTCCATCCGCTGGTTCACTCCCCAAATGGCCACACAACGGTCAGAGCTGGGCTGATCTCAAGCCAGGAGCCAGGAGCTTCTTCTGGGTCTCTCATGTAGGTGCAGGGGCCCAAGCCCTCGGGCCGTCTTCCACTGCTTTCCCAGGCCATAAGCCAGATGTGAACTAGCTAGCACCCATATGGGATGCTGGCGCAGCAGGGGGAGGCTTAGCCTACTACACCACAGCACTGGCTCCAGATTTCAGAATCTTTTGCAACATTTTAAACTTATCTTTTTTTTTTTTTTTTTTTGACAGGCAGAGTGGACAGTGAGAGAGAGAGAGACAGAGAGAAAGGTCTTCCTTTGCCGTTGGTTCACCCTCCAATGGCCGCCACGGCCAGTGCACTGCAGCCGGTGCACCGCGCTGATCCGATGGCAGGAGCCAGGTGCTTCTCCTGGTCTCCCACGGGGTGCAGGGCCCAAGCACTTGGGCCATCCTCCACTGCACTCCCTGGCCACAGCAGAGCTGGCGTGGAAGAGGGGCAACCGGGACAGAATCTGGTGCCCCAACCGGGACTAGAACTCGGTGTGCCAGCGCCGCAAGGCAGAGGATTAGCCTATTGAGCCACGGCCCCGGCTGCAACATTTTAAACTTATATATATATATTTTTGACAGGCAGAGAGGACAGTGAGAGAGAGAGACAGAGAGAAAGGTCTTCCTTTGCCGTTGGTTCACCCTCCAATGGCCGCCAGCCACCCGGCGCATCTCGCTGATCCGATGGCAGGAGCCAGGTACTTATCCTGGTCTCCCATGGGGTGCAGGGCCCAAGCACTTGGGCCATCCTCCACTGCACTCCCTGGCCACAGCAGAGCTGGCCTGGAAGAGGGGCAACCGGGACAGAATCCGGGGCCCCGACCGGGACTAGAACCCGGTGTGCCGGCGCCGCTAGGTGGAGGATTAACCTTTTGAGCCGTGGCGCCAGCTTAAACTTATCTTTCAATTCAATTTTTTTTTCCCACAGACTTATTGGAATACCTTCATGTGGTGCCTGAAGAACCTTGCAGCTGATCGAGGAACATATTTCACAGCCTCCCTAATCCCATGCTGGGCAAGAAAGGAAGGCATCATATGGCAAGTGCACCGGCTCTGCTACAGGGGAGCAGGATTTACATCTTACCGGGCGGAACTGAGCTCCCGAAAGGATTCCCCTCACTGAAAAGCTGCGGTGTGGGTGCGTCTGTTTATTTATTTGGAAAGGCAGAATGACAGAGAGGGACACACACACACACACATACACACACACACAGATCTTCCATCTGCTGGTTCACTCATCAAATGCCCTCAACAGCCAGGGCTCAGCCAGGCTGAAGCCAGGAGCCAGGAGCTCCGTCCAGGCTTCCCACATGAGTGGCAGGAACACAAGCACTTGGGTCATCATCTACTGCCTCCCAGGTGCATTAGCAGGAAACTGGACTGGAAGTGGAATGGCTGGGGTTCAAAAGGTGCTGGTGTTTGCCAGGGTTGGGGTATGGCTTTACTGGCTGCATCACAACGCCCACCCTGATTGTGTCTTTTTTTTTTATTGTGTATATTTTTATTTCTTCAAATTATTTATCAGGAGTGACTGAAATAAAAAAAATGTAATTGAGTCCCATCATCATCATCATCATGGAAATGGCTTTAAGAGAAAACTGGTCAGAAGAATATTATTGCTTCCCATTTTCAACCAGCACATAGTTGCTTTTGATAAGACAGACAAGAGCCTGTCAAGAATGCTCAAGATTATAATACAACATGCCTGTTTACAGGGGAACAAACCTAGGGAATAACTTATGTGAACTTCTTGATTTCATCATACAAGACAAGCACAAAAGCACCACCCATGCCTCTGAGGACGTTGGACCATGCACCCTTGAAAAACGCTTTGCCTCCTTCATCACGAGCAATCTTCCTCCAGCAGTCAAGTGTGCCTGTGTACATGATATCAGTTCCTTTACGCCCTGACTGCATCATCATGCGCTGACGAACAGTGTCAAATGGATAGGAAGTCAACCCAGCAACAGCAGTGACAGACTGCGCGATCATCCAGCTGATGAAGATGTGCGTGTTCTTGGGATCTGGAAGCATTCCTTTTGCGGTGTCATAGATACCGAAGTAGGCAGCCCGGTAGATGATAATGCCCTGTACAGACACATTAAAGCCTTGGTACAGGCCCCTAATCCCATCAGATTTGTAGATCTTAACCAGGCAGTCGCCGAGGCCTCTGAATTCCCTTTCAGCTCCAGTTTGCCCACGTCAGCTGCTAGACGGGTACAGGCAAAATCAAGAGGGTACACGAAACACAAGGATGTGGCTCCAGCAGCACCACCTGATGCCAGATTTCCTGCAAAGTAGCGCCAAAACTGGGTCCTCTTGTCCACGCCACCCAGAAAGATCTGCTTGTATTTATCTTTGAAGGCAAAGTTGAGAGCCTGGGTGGGGAAGTATCTGATGACATTGGCCAGGTTACCACGCCAGAAGGACAGGACTCCCTGCTCCTTGGGGATACGAACCACGCAGTCTATAATGCCCTTGTATTGCTTATCGGCAGTGATTTGCTTGCTGGCATGCTGCACCTGCAGCAGCAGCTTGACCCTCTCGATGGGCGCTACCGCGGTCTTGGAGATGGCCGCAGCCACTCCACCTGCCAGAAAGTCCTTGGCGAAGGACACAGCGGCATCTGTCATGTTGGAAGGAAAGAGGAGCCAGGCGACTGCGGGACAGGACTGGGCTGGGAACCGGCTTTGACTCCGGGACTCTGGAGTGTCTTTTTTTTTTTCTTTAAAAAATTTTTTTTTGAAAGGCAGAGGTACAGAGAGAGAGAGAGAGAGAGAGAGAGAGAGAGATCAATCTTCCATCTGTTGGTTTACTCCCCAAATAGCCACAACAATCAGGGCTGGGCCAGTCCAACCAAAGCCAGGAGCCAGGAGTTTCATCCAGGTCTCCCGCGTGGGTACAGGGGCCTGAGGACTCGGGCCATCTTCCACTGCTTTCCCAGGTCATTAGCAGGGAGCTGGATCAGAAGTGGAGCAGCCGGGACTCGAACTGGTGCCCATCTGGGACGCCAGCGTCGCAGGTGGCTGGCGTTCTAATGCAAGCTGTCTGTGCCTTGATGGAGGTCCCCATGGTGGAGGAGAGTCAGCTTACAAGGGTCTGGTGGACATCAAGAGCCAGGCACCATCCGTGAGGGTGTGGAGAAGACACTGCCTCAAGCCTGGGCCTCAGTTTTACACGGGATGCCCTGGTCTGTGGTCCTTCTGCCCAGTACTGCCTGGGTCAAGAGCCCTGAGAGGGCGTCTGGAGGTGACGAGTGCCACCAGGCTGGACTGCAGCCTCCCTGCCCCTGAGGCACCACTCCCACCTTCCTCCTTGGTGAAGGCCCGCAGAGGCACCTGGGACATGGGAGGCACGCAGCAATGGTGGGCAGTGCCGCATACAACACAGCAGCTTCCTCCCAGCCCTCAGCCCCCAGCCCTGTGGGGTCTACAGCTCTTCCCACTCCCGGGGACAGAGGTCTACATTCTGGGATCATCCCTATGGCCACCGAGAGGACTGTGGCGGTGTGGGGAGGGTTAAGGGGAGTTTTATTCCACAAGAGTGACAGGAACACCCTCCCGCCAATGTGTTCCTAATAAAACATCTCTCTGTTGGTTTGAGCTGTTGCGTCATCCCCCACCAGACATCCACGGGGAGCAACTTCTTGGCCTGGCCCATCCCACAGCTGAGCATGTGGTCTTCTGCCCTGAGCAGCCACAGGGAGGGGGGGCACTCCCTGGGGAGGAGGGGTGGGGGACTGAGCCATTCCTGGCTGAAGCCGAGATCTCTGTGCAAATCCGGGTAAGTAAACAACACCAGGTGGCCGGGGTGCCTTCCAGCTGCCCAGCGCCAGCCACTGTCATACCTGTGGACACAGGCTGCTCTCTGTCCCAGCCTGGGAGGCAGCAGGTGATGGTTCAGGTACTTGGGTCCCTTCCATCCATGGAGGAGACCTGGGTGGAGTTCCTGGCTCCTGGCTTCAGCCCGGCCCAGTCCTGACTGTTGCAGGCATTTGGGGAGTGAACAGTACAGAGGGCGTGGTGTTCTTGGGCTGCTCTCCAGGGACTGGGAATTGGTCATCCATTTTGAGCTGTTTGGCCTATGTCTCCTCTTGGCAACACCCGCCACTGGAGTCACCCCAAAAGTGGGGCCTGGGGAGCTCCTCAGGAGAGTACTCCAAACCATCGCAGCACGGGGCCAGCTGGGGTGCAAAGAGAGAAGCACTCAGCTCATGCTGATCTGCCCAAAATGCTTATTAGGGACCCCCTGGGTGGGCAGCAAGGCGGAGCCGCGTTCTACCCATCCACGTCCAAAGCGACTGGCTTCCGGGACGCAGTCTCCATGTGGGCTCAAGGAATCCGGCTCAGGGCCAGGTCTGGTTTCTCTCGGGGTTTTGGGCAACAGCCCAGATACCCTTATCAGTGCCTGGGAACGTTCTAGGCTCTGGTTTGGGGCCAGGCCCGTAGGGCAAGCACACGCCGGCTGAGCCTCAGGGTGGTCAAGGCTGTCTGTGATTTTCCATCAGGACACAGGGAAAACACTGGGGCCCCTGGGGGAGCCTGCAGCCCCCACCCCCAAACAGCTCCTACAGCCTCACATTTCCCGCCTCGCCCAGCGGGTCCCTGAGCCCTCAGGAAAGGGCGGCGTTCCTGGTGCTCCACACCCACACCGCAGCAAGTGTGGTGCAGGTTACCACCTAAACTCAGAATCCTAAAAGGCTTTCTCGAAGAGCTTCCACCACAAACCTCACCCCCAACACCGCGGACGGCTTCAGCACAGACCACCGGGAGTCACTCCCCACGTGGTCAGTTAGCCGCCACTGTTTGTCCACAAAGGACGTCGGTTAGCTTCCCAACAGTCACTGCCTCCCCCGGCACAAAGCTGGCCTGTCTGGAGCCAGGGCTGGCGTTGTGGCACAAGCGGGTTAAGCTGCCTCCTGCCTGCCGACACCAGCATCCCATCTCCTAGAGCTATTTTGAACCCTGGCTGCTCTGCTTCTCATCCAGCTCCCTGTGAATGGGCCTGGGAAGGCGGAGGAGGATGGTGCAACACCTGGGCCCTGCACCCACGTGGGAGACCCAGATGGAGCTCTTGGCTCCTGGCAGCTGTTGTGGCCATTTGGGAAGTGGACCAGTGGATGGAAGATCTCTGTCAACTATCTAGCTATCATCTACCTATCTGTATATCTCTACCTCTATCCATCTGTGTAACTTTATCTGTCATTTTTTTTTAAATAAGAGAAGCTAAGAAAATTAGAGCCCTCGGTTTTGTGGGACCATGTTCCTCCCTGTGGCCACTTCAAAGCTCAAGGCCTCTGAGCCATGCTGGGCATTCACTGAAGCTGCAGAGACCAAGCTCTGGAGGGCTTCCCCCTCCTGCGTGTCAGCAGGCCTCCCAGAGGTGCAGAGTCAGCCGATCAGCACCCCATCCCCCATCCCACCAAGAGCAGCCCTGCCCCTTCCCCCGCCCCCCCCCCCCCCCCGAGCTGGGCTTGCTAGATGGAGCCAGGGGCAGTGCCCAAGGACTTTGCAGTTCACCCATGGAAGCAGAGGTCTATACCACTCTGTGGAAAGCCCAGGCCAGAGCTTAGCACCCTGGAGCTACTGGACACCTACTGGGGACACAGGCAGAGGCTCAGCCTACCATGCCACAGCGCCAGCCCCCCCACCCCCTGTGGCATCTTAACCACTGTGCCACCTCCACCCCCATTTAAAAAATATTTATTTATTTATGGCCGGCACTGCGGCTCAATAGGCTAATCCTCCGCCTAGCGGCGCTGGCACACCGGGTTCTAGTCTCAGTCGGGGCGCCAGATTCTGTCCCGGTTGCCCCTCTTCCAGGCCAGCTCTCTGCTGTGGCCAGGGAGTGCAGTGGAGGATGGCCCAAGTGCTTGGGCCCTGCACCCCATGGGAGACCAGGAGAAGCACCTGGCTCCTGCCTTCGGATCAGCACGATGCGCCAGCCGCAGCGCGCCGGCCGCGGCGGCCATTAGAGGGTAAGCCAACAGCAAAAAGGAAGACCTTTCTCTCTGTCTCTCTCTCACTGTCCACTCTGCCTGTCAAAAAAAATTATTTATTTATTTGAAAGTCAGAGTTACAGATAGAGAGGGAGAGACAGAGAGAGAGAGAGAGAGAGAGAGAGAGAGAGAGAGGTCTTCCATCTGCTGGTTCACTCCCTAGATGGCCATAATGGCTGGAGCTGGGTTGAGCCCAAGCCAGGAGCCAGGAGTTTCTTCCAGGTCTCCCATGTGGATGCAGGGGCCTAAGCACTTGGGCCACCTCCCACTGCTTTCCCAGGCGCATTAGCAGGGAGCTGGATCACAAGTAGATCAGCCGGGACAGAACCGGCACCTAATGCTGGCCACCACTGCAGGTGGTGGTTTTACCTACTACGCCACCTCACCAGCCCCGCCACCCCCAGTTTTTAATCACTTTGTTTCTTTCTTGAACCACAGGTGTTCCTGGGTCATCTTGATTTTTTCCCCTACCCTGGAACCAACCACTTCT
Source organism: Oryctolagus cuniculus (assembly GCF_964237555.1). Taxonomy (NCBI): domain Eukaryota; kingdom Metazoa; phylum Chordata; class Mammalia; order Lagomorpha; family Leporidae; genus Oryctolagus; species Oryctolagus cuniculus. Next base: position 13,602,009 of record NC_091449.1, on the reverse strand, counting down.
TTAAGGAGTCGTGATTCCTATTTTTGGGAGAATGGTTTTTAGGAACCAACATCTGGGTGTTAGATGTGCCGATTAGTACTGGGATATTTTTGTTTCTTTCCCCTCTCAGCTGACAGGGCTTGGGAATATATACTAAACTATCTACAAGTTATCTCTTTTTTTTTTTTTGACAGGCAGAGTGGACAGTGAGAGAGAGACAGAGAGAGAAAGGTCTTCCTTTGCCGTTGGTTCACCCTCCAATGGCCGCCGCTGCAGCCGGCGCACCGCGCTGATCCGATGGCAGGAGCCAGGATCCAGGTGCTTTTTCCTGGTCTCCCATGGGGTGCAGGGCCCAAGCACCTGGGCCATCCTCCACTGCACTCCCTGGCCATAGCAGAGAGCTGGCCTGGAAGAGGAGCAACCGGGACAGAATCCGGCGCCCCAACCGGGACTAGAACCCGGTGTGCCGGTGCCGCAAGGTGGAGGATTAGCCTAGTGAGCCACGGCACCGGCCTTACAAGTTATCTCTATTCTACCTGTCTATCCACTGTCTACCTATCCACCCACCCGCCCATCGTCCACCCATTCTAACATCTACCTATCAATCATCCGCTGTCTCTGTCAGCATCACCACCTGCATCTATCATCTACCCTCAGTCTTGTGCAGTGTAACAATACCTCACATATAGCAGTGAGCTGCTGAGATTCTGTCACCTGTTGATGCTGTAGCCGTGTCAGGTTGTGTAGATACACGACAAGGCAAGTACCCAACAGCATACTTCTGGGGCCATCTCCCCAATGTGAAGTGGTGTGGAACTGTCTTTATCACAAGTCTGTCTGTCACAAACCATGAGCTCATGCGAACGTCTCTGACTTCAGTCTACCACACTGGGGCTCTTCTAACCTCCCCTCTTTCCTTACTTGTAAATTCTTTCTCTGGTAGTAAGAACTTGGCTCTCATTATGCACAACATATTTATTGATGTGTTCAAGTCTAGTGCATATACATAGGATAGTTTCAGCATTGGTAACCACATCCTTCTGAGAAATAAATCTTATTAAAAAGAGTGCCATGTTTTTGTCATTATTTTAGTCTTTATTTATTTATTTATTTATTTATCTGAGAGGCAGAGCTACAGAGAGGCAGAGGCAGAGAGGTCTTCTATCTGCTGGTTCACTCCCCAAATAGCCACAATGATTGGGGCTGGGCCAGGACAACCAAAGCCAGGACCAGGAGCTTCTTCCAGGTCTCCCACGCGGGTGCTGGGGCCCAAGCACTTGGGCCATCTTCTATTGCTTTCCCAGGCCATAGCAGAAAGCTGGGTCAGAAGTGGAGCAGCTGGGACTCGAACTGGCGCTCATATGTGATGCTGGTACTGCAGGCAGTGGCTTTACTCGCTATGTCAAAGTGCTGGCCCCTTTAGTCTTTTTTTTTAAATTTTATTTATTTATTTGAGAAGTAGAATTACAGAAAGAGAGAGGGGGAGAGAGAGAGAGAGAGAGAGAGAGGTCTTTCAACTGATGGTTCACTCCCCAGATGGCTGCAGTGGCTGGAGCTGGGTCGATCCAAAGCCAGGGGCCAAGAGCTTCTTCCGGGTCTCCCACATGAGGGCAGGGGCCCAAAACACTTAGGCCATCTTCTTCTGCCTTCCCAGGCCATAGGCAGAGAGCTGGATCAGAACTGAAGCAGCCAGGACTCGAACAAGCACCCATATGGGATGCCGGCACTGCAGGTGGAGACTTAGTCTATGGTGCCACAGCACCGGCTCCCTCTTTTGGTCTTTAGATATACAAGCACATCAAATTGTTTCCAAAGTCACTTCAGTCAGCTCCTGTCACCCCATGCTTTTCAGTGTGACTACATTGGTGGCACAGGTTCAGTTGTCACAATTCATGTTCACTTTTGGGTTCCCCCATACCAGGTGCATTTTAAAAAATTACATGCAGTAACATTCAGTTTGGGGGCTTGTTTCTTTAAAAAGTTTTATTTATTTCCTCATTTGAAAGTGAGAAGGGCCAGTGCTGTGGGGTAGAGAGTAAAGTCGCCGCCTGCAGTACCGGCGTCCCATATGGGCACTGGTTCGAGTCCCGGCTGCTCTGCCTCCAATCTAGCTCTCTGCTATGGCCTGGGAAAGCAGTAGAAGATGGTTCAAGTCCTTGGGCCCCTGCACCCACGTGGGAAGACCTGGAAGAAGCTTCTGGCTCCTGGCTTAGAATTGGCCCAGCTCCAGCCACTGGGGCCAATTAGGGAGTGAACCAACGGATGGAAGACTTCTCTCTCTCTCTCTCTCTCTCTCTCTCTCTCTGTGTGTGTGTGTGTGTGTGTAACTCTGACTTTCAAATAAATAAATAAAAATATTTTTTAAAAAAAAGTGAGGTAGAGAGCGAGCAAGCTATCTTCCATCTGCTGGTTCACCTCCAAATGCATGTAACAGCTGGGGCTGGGGCTGGGCCAGGCTGAGTCCGGGAGCCTGGAACTCATTCGGGGTCTCCCACACGGGTGTCAAGGACCAAAGCACTTGAGGCATCACCTGCTGCCTCCCAGGATGAGCCTTAGCAGGAGGCTGGGCTGGAAGCAGAGCGGGGTCTTGAACCCAGGCCTCCGATGTAGAGTGCGGGCATCCCAAGTGGTGTCTTAAGTGCTGTGCCAAACACTAACCCTTCTTTGCGCTTTTTGAAAAAAAATTTATTTGAGAGGCAGAGGCAGAAACAGAGACAAGAAGAGGAAGGGAGAGGAGGAGGAGGAGAAGGAGGAGGAGAGAGAAAGAGAGAGAGAGACCACTCCCTCCTACTGGTTCACTCCCCCCAAAATGCCAAAACTGGGCCAGGGCGAAGCTGGAAGCCAGGAAGTCAGTCTGGGTCATGGTGTGAGGGGTAGGGATTCAACCATCTGAGGCGTCCCCTGCTGCCTCCCAGGGTCTGCATCCATGGGAAGCTGGAGTCAGGAGCTGGAAACTGGACCCAGGTACTCACCATCGGAACCGCTGCCCCCCGTTCTGTGGATTTGGACAGAACCCGCCAGCAGCCCTGCCAGTGCGGCACTGGGGGCTGAAGCGCGTGGACTCACAGGCACCCCACCTCGTTGCTGTTCCCTGGAACGTGTTTGCTGACCCAAGAAATGGCAGACTGTAGCCTGTCCAGTAAGCACAGAACTTTCCAGAGGGCTTGTCCTTCCTGTGGTCTGCCTGCAGGATTTCCTGCTGCCGGAGAGGCGTGGTGGGGGGACGAATCATAGGGTCCAGCATGGGAGGGAGCGAGGGCCAAGCGGGGCAGAAGCTCGGCAGTTTGCACAGGAAACGCTTTTTTTTTTTTTTTTTTTTGACAGGCAGAGTGGACAGTGAGAGAGACAGAGAGAAAGGTCTTCCTTTGCCATTGGTTCACCCTCCAATGGCCACCGCAGCCAGCGCACCGCGCTGATCTGATGGCAGAAGCCAGGTACTTATCCTGGTCTCCCATGGGGTGCAGGGCCCAAGCACCTGGGCCATCCTCCACTGCACTCCCGGGCCACAGCAGAGAGCTGGCCTGGAAGAGGGGCAACCGGGACAGGAAACGCTTCTGCCTTTGGCGAGCACCGCCGCGAGAAGGCTGCAGCCCTGACAACAGGTGCAGTGCTGGGCCTGCCGGCGGTTTGCTTCATGTACCCTCGCTGCATAGACGAATGAGCCGATTTTCCTGGACGCGCTTTCTGAGCACACAAGGCTGGCGGCCAAGCAGCAGCAGCCACACTTTGGGAAGATGGGTCCCGGCTCCGACCTCACCTCGCCTCCCACCACCCATAGAAGGGGACTCCTCAGGGCCCCAGGCTTCTAGAACACTCAGCAAGTGCCTTTTCCAGAACCTGGTACCTGGACAGCGCCACCCCACGCTGGGAACCCGGCTCTAGGTGTCGGAGGAGGGAGGGGAGACCAAAGGGCACAGCTCTGTTCCTTCAAAGGAGTTGCGTCAGGACTTGGGGCCGGCGCTTTGGCGCAGCAGGTAAAGCTGCCACCTATGATGCTGTATGAACGCTGGTTCCAGTCCTGGCTGCTCCACTTCCATCCGATCCAGCTCCCTGCTAATGCTCCTGGGTAAGCAGCAGACGATGGCCCAAGTGCTTGGACTCCTGCCACCCACGTGGGAGACCTGGATGGAGTTCCAGGGTCCTGGTTTCAGCCTGACCCAGCCCCAGCTGTTGGGAGCATTTGGGGGTGAACCAACAGGTGGAGGATTCTCTCTCTCTCTCTGTAATTCTGCCTTTTTAAAACATAAAACATATTTTTTTTTTGAAAGAAGAGGGCAGTGACTTGTTCACGCTATGTCACGAAGCTCGACCTGTGGCAGGTGATTGAGGACTGTCAGTCAGTGGATCAGCAGGCGCTCTGGGACGAGGCAGACGGGGGCACGGATCCCAGCTCTGCCTCTTCCTTCCTGTGTCCTGGGTAGGTGACTGCTCCTTCGTGAGCCTCATGGCATCACTGACAAATCAGGGTGCTGTTCACACCCTCTGTCTTGTGAGCATTATTAACAGTACAGCTCAGTAGACTTTTGCTGCCTGTTCTGATCCTGGAGCCGCCACCCAGAGCGGGGAGCACGCTCTTGCCGGCACTGCTGGTGCCCCCTCCTGGCCTTTTCTCCCGCCCCAGCCCAGAAGGGAGCCCCTGCCCTCACTTCAAGCATCATTCATTCATTTAACCCATTTGTTCTTGCAGAGAGCGTCATGCGGAAGGTCCCCCAGGTCTGGCTGCGTTTACTCAGGGTTACCCCAGGGTGGTGAGACGGGTGAGAACGTGGAGCCAGGGGACAGCAGGTGTCACTTGGCTTCTCCGTGCCTCGGTTTGCACGTCTGTCCAACAAGGATAAGAGTAGCATCTAACTCGTTGCGGGGTGGGGGGGGAATGTCACAAGGATTCAATCAATCGAAAAATATGAGACGTGAAGGACAGTGTTTGGCACACAGGGAGAACTTGGCATGGGTCACTGCTACCAACTCTGCAGCCAGGAACAGTTTCCAAGCTCCTGGCCATCTGGTCACCCCTTGGCAGTGAGGGAAGGACCAGCAGCGGGGCCCATTCTCAGGGTCACACAGAGAGTTGGAACAAAGCCTGGATAAGAGCGCAACACCTCTGCCACCCCTGAACCCCAGAGATACCTGGCATTTGGGTTAGCTTGAGGGCTGAGCCTGGCTCATTTGCTGAGCAGTGCTGGTGTGGACCAGTGAGAGCCGGGAGGTAGAGGGGCAGGGGAGGTGGCTCCTCCCCCGGCTTCTTGAGCTGTTTGCTGTCACACCTGTGTCCTTTGTTAGCTTTGGGATTATGGGGATTAACCTCCACCTCCTCCCCCGTGTCATCTACCCCTGTGTGAACGTGGCCAACATCAAGCCCTTCTGCAGAGACTCCAAACCAAACAATCCCAGCACCGACTGGTCCCAGCTCTCTCGCTCCTGGCTGTGTCTCAGAAGGATTTGTGGTTACAGAGAGAAGAAATATCACCTTCTCTTTTTTTTAAGAAATAACATTTACTTGTTTTTGTAATTGATTTGAGAGAGTGAACAAGAGAGAACACTCTTATCTTCTGGTTCACTCTCCAAATACCTGCATAGCTGGGACCGGGCCAGGCTGAAGCCAGGAGCCGGGAGCTTGATCCAGGTCTCCCACATGGATGGCAGGGGCCCAACCGCTTGAGCCATCGCTGCTGCCCCTCCAGCGTCTGCATTAGCAGGAGTGAGCGCGGGGACTCGAACACATGCTGACGGGGGAGAGTGCCGAATGCCTGGCCCTAGGATCTGGGGAGTCCGAAGTTCTCAGGTTGTCATAGCAATCAAATTTGGGGTGCAAGTGTCAAGGGGCAACACAGCTTGCTGGGTTGTGACAAGATGGGGAGCACCGAGGTTTTCCAGTTGTGAAATGCCTCCGAAAGCAGGTAGACTGACGGGTGCAGAGAATGGATGGACAGACACACACGCGATACAGCAAGCGCCGTAAAGCCCCTCGTGCAGTTCTCCCAACTTCTCTGTGTATTTCCCAATGGTCAGGCAAGATATTGAGGCTTCCGTGACTCTGACCGGAGCCAGCTGATTCCTTCAAGGTCATCAGTGGAGGTTTTCAGCTGTGGCCAGGTCAGCGCTCTAGGCTCGAAGGAGTGTGTCACAGCGCAGCAAAAGGCTTTCTCTCCAAGGATCCAGGGTTAGACTTCTGCCCTTGCAAGTGGAGGGAATCTTAGTCCAGGCAGTCTAAGCAGCAAGGTAGCTCAGGCTGGTGTTGGCAGCAGTGGGTTAAGCCACTGCGTGTGATGCCGGAGCCCGTATCAGAGCCGGTCGGAGTCCTGGCTGCTCTGTTTCCCATCCAGCCCCCTGCTAATGCACCTGAGGAGGCAGCAGAAGATGGCCCCAGAGCTTGGGCCCCTGCACCCATGTGGGGGGACCCAGATGGAGCTCCAGGAGCCTGGCTTCAGCCTGGCCCAGCCCCAGCTGTTGTGGTCATTTGGGGAATGAACCAACCCTTCTGCACTCTGCTTTTCAAATCAATAAGCAAATAAATCTTAAAGAGAGAGAGATTGTGACAGGCTGGATTCAGGCCTTCAATGATAACACATTCCCTCCCTAACAGGCCTTATCCAAGTAGCGGGGTGGGGTGGGGTGGGGTTGCTGATGGCCTGAGGCCTACCTGGTGTCTAGTAGATTGTATTATTATTATTTTTTTTTTTAATTTTTGACAGTCAGAGTTAGACAGTGAGAGAGAGAGACAGAGAGAAAGATCTTCCTTCTGTTGGTTCACCCCCCCCCCCCAAATGGCCTCTACAGCTGGCACACTGCGCTGATCCAAAGCCAGGAGCCAGGTCCTTCTCTTCTGGTCTCCCATGCAGGTGCAGGGCCCAAGCACCTGGGCCATCCTCCACTGCACTCCCGGGCCACAGCAGAGAGCTGGCCTGGAAGAGGAGCAACTGGGACAGAATCCGGCGCCCCAACTGGGACTAGAATCCGCAGTACCGGTGCCACAGGAGGAGGATTAGCCTAGTGAGCCGCGGCGCCGGCCTAGATTGTATTATTTTAAAAATAACTTTGTGCCTCCGTACGTCTCTCTTTCAAATAAACTGAAAATAAAGACATAATGTACATCCAGGACAGGCATTGGGGCAGCAGCTAACAAGGCACCACTCTCCCGTGCTGGAGAGTGGGAGTCAGCAGGTGGTAACTTAAGTAGTTGGGTCCCTGTCATCCCTGGAGGAGACCCCATGGAGTGCCTGGCCCAAAGCTGGCTGTTGTGGGCTTTGGGGAAGTGAACTAGCAGATGGAAAATCTCTCTCTTTGCCTTTCAAATACATAAAAATAAGCAAATTAAGAATGAATTAATTTTAAAAAGAAAGTCACTTCCTTTCTACCACCAGGGGAGAGCACACTTGCCCCTCCCCCACTCCAGGTTCCTCATGCACCTGACCTTCCTAGCTAAGCCCCCCCTCCCCCACATACACACACTCAGGGTGGGCAGGCTGTAGAGCCGCACAGGCGGTAGCTTCCTGGTGTTCCGCCAGCCCGCAGCAGCTTCCCCCAGTGCCTCCCTCAGTTTGTAACCAGTTCTTCCCTTAACCTCTCTGTCATCCCATTTGAGTGGGGCTTCCTCTTTCTGCTAGGACCCTACCCGAGCTAGCGTCCTGTCCTGTGGCTGAGCCACAAGTTACTTAGATGGTCACCTGATGATGGACGTGGGGGTTGTTACCGATCTGTCACTCTTAGACAAAGCTGCCACGGAGAAGCTGGTCCCCCAATCATTTTGGACACATTCACGTCATCTGTGGGAGATGTGGAATCACCGAGTCGAGTTCCAATGCTGTCAAATCCGGGGTGCACCTGCTAAGGCCGACTCTGAGGGGATGAGGGGGAGGAGCCGAGGCTCAGCTGTTCCCTGGGGGCAGAGGTGGGCTTGAGCGGCTGCTCAGGGTAGGCAAATCCGGGAACTCTGGGAGGGTGGCTTGGATAATCTAATCAAATAAGTGAAAGGTCCCATTATACTTGCTTCCCGTCTTGCGATCTCTGGTTATGGGTTGGAGCAGTTTTTCAAGGACCATATGCGAAAATTCTGAATATAAGATGGTGATGCTTCAGGTCTTCCCGTGTTGAGACCAAAGTTTCCAGATTTATGCACCTCAGGCGTGTGCTGGAGACGGCGCATGAGTGTTCAAGGCTGGTGTGTTTGTTGTGAAATGCGGGGTTCCCTGTTGCCCCTCCCTGCAGTCAGCGGCCAGCACCCAGAAGCAGAACCTGAGCTGTCAACACAAATCTGAACGTGCTTGGAACTTGATAACGGCGGTGAGTTATGAAACACGCAGGGCCGTGAAGGTCAAACCTCTCCGTACTTGTGGGGTGCGGAGAGGGAAGGGGAGAGCGGGACAGGCGTGGCTCCAGTCAGCGCAGCGCCACCTGCGCTACTTTTCGGAGCTGTGCAACTGCAGGGCTGGCAGCCAATGCCTCTGGGACTTGCTCTCCTCGCCTGAGAAATGGGGACATTGACGTTCACACGCTGCACGCCTCTACCCCTGACGGTCCTCACTCTGCCTGTGGCTCCTCCATCTTTTCCAGCCTCTCTCATTAAGTCTCAGGGAAGGAGGGAGGGAGAGTAAGGGAGGGGGAAGAGAGAGGGAGAGAGCGAGAGTGAGAGAGCTCCCCCATCTACTGCTTCCTTTCCCAGATGCTCAGAATGGCCAGGGCTGGGCTGGGCCAAAGCCAGGAGCCAGTCCCATTCAGAGAGCGGAGGGTGGGGAACACCCAGAGGGCACTGGTCTGGGTGATTCTGGAGTCCAGCTGGGCGCACCTTGCCAGGCCTGTCACTCTGGGGGCTGCGGAAGTTCCCCTGTTATGTCTCCCCCCACCCCCATGGTCCCTTGGTGTGGCTTCCAATCTATTATTTTCCATTGCTTTGGCTGGACTCTCAAGATTCCCAATTTCTGTTCCCCGCTCAGCCACTTCTGAGAAATCTTTGGAAAACACACACCTTCAACCCCTTTCTCAGCTGCGTTTTATCTGTAGAGAGCTGGGGACGGGGAGGTGCGTGCGTGTGTGTGTGTGTGCGTGCGGTGTAGCAAGCTAAGCTGCCGCCTGCAGTGCCGCCAGCCACAGCTGAACACTCGTGGGAGGCACAGCTGCTCCACTCTCTGATCCAGCTCCTGGGATGTGGGTGGGAGCCCTGGCTGGAGTTCTGGGCTCCTGGCTTCGGCTTGTTACAGCCATCGCGGCCATTTGGGGAGTGAACCAGAACTCTCTCCCTGCCCCCACACATCAAGTAAACAACTAAGTCTTTTTTTTTTTTTTTTTAAATAAAGCTGAGGGGGTGTCTAGAGATATTTTAAGCAACAGCAAAATGCTTGGATAGCTTCAGTTTTAGTCCACTCTGATGGAAAGCTTTGCCGATACAATTCTCCTAAATCCGGTTGGTTTTCTGTGTATTTGAGCCCAAACGACCCCTCAGGATTGTTTCCAGCTGAGTTTTCCTCTCTAAAGTTGATCGTTCTACTGCAGGTGCCCCAGGCTTCTGTGGGAAAATTCATTTAAGAATCATCAGAGGATCCCACTAGATGTCACGTTAGCCATTTTTCAGGGACACTAAAAATGAGGCTAAAATCCACACCTGATTTGGTCTTCGAAGCCAAATGAAGAAAACGTACATTTTCCAAGCAAGCCAGGGTGGGTCTCTTCTATTCCTGCAAAGTTCCACTTCCTGTCTGAGGTCATCTGCTTCTTGCTCTTCTCTCACGCGGCTCCTAACAGTCAGCAGAAACTTTGAACATTCTCCCCTGAAGTGGCTCCTTGCTCAAACCCAAACTCGATTAGCTACATTTTCTTTATTTAAAAAACTGTTAAGCTTTTATTTATTTATTTGAGAGAGAGAGAGGAACACTCCCATCCACCTGTTCACCTGAGTGCCCACATGGCCCCAGGCTGGGCCAAGCTGGGAGCCAGGGAGCCTGGAAGGCAGTCGAGGTCTCCTGGGTGGAGGGACCCGAATGCTTGGCCATCGGTGCTGCTTCAGCGCCTGCATTAGCAGGAAGCTCAAGTAGAAGTGGAGCCAGGTGTGGAACCCAGACACTGACAGGATGCAAACATCTTTTTTTTTTTTTTAAGATTTATTTTTTTATTTGAAAGGCAGAGTTACAGACAGTGGGAGGGAGAGACAGAGAGGTCTTCCATCCGCTGGTTCACTCCCCAGATGGCTGCACTGGCCAGGGCCGGGCCAATCTGAAGTCAGAGTTTCATCTGGATCTCCTACATGGGTGGCAGGGGCCCAAGCACTTGGGCCATCTTCTGCTGCTCTTCCAGGCCATTAGCAGAAAACTGGATTTGAAGTGGAGCAGCCAGGACTCGAACTGGGGCCCATATAGGATGCTGGCGTCATAGGTGGAGGCTTAACCTGCTGCACCACAGCGCCAGCCCCAGTGTTGGATATTTTTATCTCAACCAACAAAGACAATGGTTGTGGCCAAGCATCCCTCAACCTGTGGGGAGTCCCCAGCTCAGCTGTCTCAGGTGCAGTGTCAGAATTGTGCCGGTCATACTCAGCTTCAGTCTCCAGGGTCGGTGCTGTGGCTTAGCCAGTAAAGCCGATGCCTACAGTGTCAGCATCCCATATGGGAACCGGTTCGAGTCCCGGCTGCTCTGTTTCTGATCCAGGTCCCTGCTAATGCGCCTGGGAAAGCAGTGAAAGATGGCTCAAGTGCTTGGGCCCCTGCTACCCATGTGGGAGACCTGGAAGAAGCTCCTGGCTTCAGCTTGGCCCAGCCCTGGCTGTTGCGGCCATGTGGGGAGTAAACCATCGGGTGGAAGACTTCTCTCTTTCTATTTCTAGCTCTCCCTCTCTCTCTGCTCTGGCTTTCAAATAATCTTAAAAAAATCTGAACCAGACTTGGATGCTTTTTCCACCTGATTTAAATGTTTTTCTCCAAGAACAGGCTTGTACATTTGCACGATCCAAGATCCAGAAGGTACAATGCATTGTAAACTGAAAATTCTCCCACTGTCTCCTTACCCAGAGGCTACTAACGTTACCAGTGTCCAGCACATTCGACACAAAGCAATAAATTCCTATCTGGTGTACTGGTCAGGGTGGGCTGGAGTTTGTATAACACAGGAAACCGAATTCATCAGATCCAAAGCGTGCTGGCCGGTGACTCCGATAGGTGAGACCACCTATGTTCCATCTTGGCCTGAATCTCCCCTCAGCTGGGGCAAAAGGTCTCATGCCAGCGAGTAAGCTCTGTGGCCCAGTGGCCAGCTGGTTGGGACACAGGCGTCCCACACCCCAGTCCCGGTGCGAGTCCTGCCTCAGCCTTGGGCACAGCTCCCTGATAGTGCACCTGGGAGGCTGCAGGTGATGCCGCAAGTGCTTGGGTCCCTGCCAGCCACATGGGAGACCAGGACAGAGTTCTGGGCTCCCAGCTTTGGTCTGGCCCAACTCTAGCTGTTGTAGGCATTTGGGGGAGTGAACTAGTAGACGGGCAATCTCTCTCTCTTTGTCTCTCTGCCTCTCTCTGCTGCTCTACCTTTGAAACAAAGGAAAAGTAAGTCAATAAAATTAAAAAACAATTCATTCCTTAAAAAAACACCTCTCTGGTCACAGGTCACACACACCTTAGTTCTCCCCACCCCCGATCAGAAGCAGTCCCACGGTCCCACTTAACCCTGGGTCAGCGTTCTCAGCTTCTTCCCAAGAGAATACGCACGTGGACAGCCACATCCGACACAGGCATTGTTGGCTCATGTGCCTGTTACAAAACCAGGCGTGGCTGCGGTTTCCCAATACCTCCCCCCCACTGCTTGGTAGAAAACAGCCATCACGTGAGAAATGGGCTGTCAACACATATCGGACAATGTTTGCAACCTGAGATTTGTGGTTTGTTATGAAACACACAGTACCCTGGAGTTTGGATTTCTTCCCCCTTGGCATCTGCCGTCTGTCTGTAGACTGTGGACAGGGCGAGGGAAGGGGGCAAACCTGAAGTGTGCAGCTTCTGCAGTCGGGTGGTTGGCCGCTGGAGCCCCGCTAAGTCCTTCTGCTTGGTATCTGGACTTCAGTGGTTCCGCGTCTCAATGTGCTCACACGTAAAATTTTTTTAAAAGATTTTTTATTTATTTATTTGAGAGGTAAAATTACAGACAGTGAGAGGGAGCAAGAGAGAGAGAGAGAGAGAGAGAAAGAAAGAGAGAGAGAGAGAGAGAGAGAGAGGGATCTTCCACTCGCTGGTTCACTCCCCAACTGGCCACAGGGCCGGAGCTGGGCCAATCAGAAGCCAGGAGCCAGGAGCTTCGTCTGGGTCTTCTGTGCAGGCACAGAGGCCCAAGGACTTGGGCTACAACCTACTGTAAAA